>NC_135269.1:46712009-47358795 GCF_051311805.1 Agelaius phoeniceus | reverse complement strand
TGTAATGTCTCTTCATCAAATATTCTTTAATTGTCATGGCTGGAAAGACTTGACATCTGATAAATACATCTGTGTTACTTCATTGTGATAAATTAAAACTAGTTTGTATTTAAACCCACTTTGCTAGTTTTAGAAAGAAACCCTGAGAACTGAAAAACAACAGTGATAACATAATTCAAATAATAACTTATTATTCTGAGAGAGTATATTTCCATAAGCATAATTTCACTCCAGTTTTCCAATTCTACAAGTAGATTTTCCGTTCTCCAAATCACACAAACACACACACTCATATTTTGACTGTGTAATCTACACTCCAAGTCTGGAGGCTCATGACTGGGGGTGTTGATGCCAAAGCAGTATTTTTCAGGCATCCTCCAAATGCCTCCATCTCTCTTCTGTCACTCTGATACTCTTACTCTTCCAAGATGCCTCCCTCAGTGCTCTCCTAGTATGATGCCACACACAGAACACTGGCTCATGCTTTTCCTCCTCAGCCTGTGCTTCCCCAAATCCTATACAATGGAAAAATGTAAAGAACATTAACCACAATGTAGGCTCCCTGTCCCAGTAATTATCAATGTAATCTCTTTTTACACCATCTTAATCCTTCTTAGGTGGACTTGCATATAAAACTAGAAATAAAAATATTTCAGAAAGATATAATTAACCCCAGCATAAAGTTTTATTTCTGATTCAGATTTAACTTCCTGAACTAGTCTGGTACGGAATTCAATAATCCACACTAGAAAATGACTCTTGGATATTTTCAAAGTCAAAGTAAAATTAATATACAGTGGTATGTTTTTTTCATTAACACATGATCACTTATTTCAGTTTCAAAACTTAGCAAGGAAAATGTAATTAAAGGAAAAACTCAGTCACTACATTGATTTTTTATTTCTTATTGCTGATGTTAGTAGCAAAAATTTAAATTCTCCTGTATTTTGAAGAAAAAAACCCCACCTGACAAAACAAAATGGAAATACTCTTACAATGAAATACATAACACATAGTGATGAAAGATCCAAAATAAAATGAAGTTGTTTAAACACTCTCTGAAAAATATCAGCACAGAAGAAGTTGGACCTTTGAGCATTACATGGGCACTTCAAGGTGATGAGTGAAATCAGTATTTGTGTACCTCACTCAGAGTGAGTGAACAAGGGGTGAATTTGCAGTCAGTAACAATGAAAACCTTCTCTTTGGACATTAGAGTTTTGCCTTGATAATTGCACCTTCAAAAGAATTTTATCAGAAATGCAGAAAACCACTGTGTTCTGCGATTGGCTGTAATTTTTTTTCTGGCAGGACCATCATGGTGCTGATAAGAACCTGTTATCCATCCCACTGCACAAAGTCGTGTGCCACAGACTCCTCGTCAGGATGAAATCTCAACCCTGCCTACTGTCAGATTTGTCACAGATTTATTGTAGCCACAACTTCCCCCTTCATGCTTTTTAACACCTTCAAAGAAGACAATTAGCGGCTTCTGGCCATGTCAAACAAGCAGCTTCATGTCATATTTCCCTGCCATGATCTCGTAAGGACTGGTTTTGTCTATCTATTTCCAACAGTTACTAACAGAGAGAACTGAAGTGCTTTGGGTTTGGGGAGAGGCAGCGGCCGGGCACAGAGAGCAGCAGCCAGAGGTGCCCGCTGTGAGGGGCAGTTCTGCTGGCTGCAGGTGCTGCCCCTGCTCCTGCAGTGCCTTTCCACCCAAATGCGTGCCAGAACCTGGGCTGCAAAGAGAAAGGGCCCAGCAGCTCCATGAACACAGAAAAAAGCTGAACAAAACTTGTGTTCTTCAAGCGTCCGCGCCCACACTACGGCCAGCAAGCCGCCCAGATTTGCTCGAGTATGTTCTGAATTCAGGTTTTTTCCACAATGTGAAAAACACCAATCACGTGTTTCTAAATTTTTTAAAGTTTAATAGTAAGAAAATGGTCATAAAAATAGTAATACAATTAGAGTAATAATAATTTGGACAATTTGAATTAGGACAATATGAGACAACAGAGACAAAGAGTTACGGACGTCCGGGTACCTTTTTCTGGGCAGCAGGAGACTGAAAAAGGACCCCAGTTAACAAAGGATTAACTCTTAAATTAAAACAACAGCCTGTTGCATATTCATACACTTCATACATGATGCATAAATTCTATTCAAATACAGGATTCTGTCGGGTCATCGTCAACTTCTTCTGAATCCTAACAGAGCCTTCAAGGCAGGAAGAAGTTCGTTTCTTCTGATAAGAGAGCAATAAATTCTTTTTCTGTGAAAGATTTAGGTGTCCTGTGGCTGCTATCTCGCTGCGAGTCCTTTCTTTAAAAAAAGTATCTTACATAGCATAGTTTCTATTTTAACAATTTTTAATAACCAAAAACTATATTTAACACACTACTTAAGATAATGATTACAGCATTACTTTCTAACACAACACATATAATATTCATTTTAATATTTGCGAAAAGCCAATCATAAAATACGCATTTTTCACACGCAAGGTCGTTGGTAGGTGGGGAATGGGTTTCGGGCCGGCTCTCACGGGGGTCTCTCGGGAGGCCGTCAGCCGGGGTGATGCACACAGCTGCAGGGGAAGCCGCACTGCCCCGGACACTCGCTGTGTTTTCCGCCTCCCTGTTTTGCTCGGCACGGCGGAGTGCCCCTCTCCAGACGTGCGGACGGGAAGCTCTGTCGGCAATATTCCCTCACACAGCCCGGGCCGCAGCCGGCGCGGTGCGAGCGCAGACGGGAGCGCGGGGCGCGGCCACGGGGCGGCGGGCGCGCGCGCGGACTCCATGTCCCGGCGGCCCGCGCGGCGGGGGCGGCGCGCGCATGCCCGCCCGGCGCAGCCCCGGCCCGGTGCGCGCCTCCCCCTGGGCCGGGCGGTGCGCGGCGAGCAGCGGGAACACCATGGAGGCCGCTCCGCAGCCCCGGCCCCGGCCCGGCGGGGCCGCCGCCGCCCCGCCGCCACCCCCGGAGCAGGAGCGGAAGCTGGAGCAGGAGAAGCTGTCGGGGGTGGTGAAGAGCGTTCACCGGCGGCTGCGCAAGAAGTACCGGGAAGGTAACGCGGGGGAGGGGGCCGCCCCGGCCGGGCCGCCCCGCTGCCCCCGCCGGCCGGGGATCGGGGTGTCCCCCGCGGGCGGACCGGGCCGGTGTCGGGGGAGGGCGGCCGGCAGCGGCCCCGCGCTCGTTTCAGGCTCCTCCCGGGAGAGCGGGGTCGCCGCTGCCGTGGGCTGCCCGCAGCCCCGCCGAAGGCAGCCGGTCGGGTCTGCCGGGGTTGTGCCTCTTTCCTGGGGCTGGTGGCAGCGGAGCCCCCTTCCTGGCCGAGAAGGGAGCTTCCCGGCCGTACAGCAGTGCTTTCCAAACTGAGGATCTGCAAGCGTGAGAACAGTAGATGATGAATGCCAAAAGAGATTGAATGGTGATCTGGGAAGGCACAGGTCTTTGTGGATTATTTGTGCCTCCTGTCTTTCAGTCGTAGCGCAGTAGTTGAGGCAGGAGCACTAACTGAAGGGGTTGGGGTAAAGCTGTTGTAATTACTCGTAGTCTTTGAAAAATCTACTTTGTCGTCAGTATAAATGCCCTTATGCAAGGTTTTTATGGGTGGTATTGGAATGCTTTAAAACCTCCCTGAAGTGCTAGCACAGGTCACAGAAAATTCACCCATCCATTCTTCTAGTGAGCCTGCAGCTCACCTCCAGAAGAACGCACACATGAAATGGGAGCTCTTCCTCTTGTAGGCACAAGTTCTTGCCTCTCCTCTGTGTTTGCATATGACACTTCTGTGAAAGAAACAAGGTCATACTGCCTTCTGGACTCCCAAAATCTCCCCTGGAGCCAGTTCATGCGATTTGGGCACAAAAACCGACCTATCTAGATACTGATCAAAACTCGCTGTTTATTTTGGCCTTAGTGAGGCAGGACTTAAGGGAGGATCTCCCTTCACTCAAATGTTGGGAGAATTAACATAGTATATTTAAACATTCCAATTCTGGCAAAGTAGTCCAGCTTTTAGCAGTACATGTTTCTGTGTTATTTCAGAGCGCCTGTAGATTAAGATAGACAAGGATTGGCTTTGTTAACTTTTTTTTTTAAAGTGAGCAATCTCTGTAGCAACTGATTTTTTTTTTTTTTTAAGATGAGAGCCTAAATAAGGAGAAAGTTTTTGTAAGTCTGTTTCTTAGCAAAAAGCAAGTTTGTGCTCAAGTTTAAATTGTGTGCAGCTGGTTAAGTGAAAGAGCCAACAGCATTTTCATTTACTTTCTATGGCTTGTAAATCATGTGTTAAGGAAAACTTTACAATGATTTTTCTAGTCACTCCAAAGTAGCAACATGATATGTCATTTCATTGAGAGTTAAAACCATTTCATTGAGTTAAAACCAAACAATTCATCACATCTGTGCAACAAGAAATGCTCTACCCATTACCCACTCATCCAATAGCAGGTGGTCCTTACAAGTTACTAGTGCTTAGTAGCTAGTAGTACTTCCTATGTTAGGTTCTTTCAGCTTGAGAATTTTAGTTTTGGAGTCTTTTCTACCTACATCTGCCTTTGTTTCCAAAGGCAGATTTGAGAATCTCCTTCTTAAATGCCTTTAATGTCATTCAGAAATTGTAATACCAGGACATGCTTGATCTCTGAAAGGTGTTTTCTTGAATTTTTTTTTTGTAATACTTGGTGATGCTGACTGGCAGGTATGTTATCCTGACAAAATTAAAGTTGAAAGTTTGTTAAATAGAAATAAAAAATCAATAAGTCATCTGTAATTTTGCTGTACAATTTGAATTATGGCTTGAGTATAGAAAAGCAAAGAGCAAAATCCCTTCATCCTTGCTTATGTTTTTACAGCTTTTTACGCAGGGAAAGCCTCTTGACTCCACAATTCAGTGTTCTCACCTGCATGTGAGACAGAAACATAATTCTGCATTATTCCACAATCTTTTATTGTCTTTTTTTCTATTTTCTTTTTCTACTCTGTCTTCTCATGTTTTACTGGAGTTCTCTGAAGCTAGTTTCCATTTTGTCTGAATAAGCAAACTACTAGAATTGCTGTTGCATGGACTTCAGTGCTTTATCTGTAGAAGCAAAGTAGAATCCCATATTAATTTTGTTGGTAGATGAAAAATCATGTTCATTATCCTGAAAGCTATATGATTATTTTGTACAGGGTAGATAAGTCTAAGAAAGCCCTTTGTATTGTAATATGATCCTAAGTTACTGTCTTCTATGAGAAGTGTTGAAAGGAAGTAGATGCATCCTTGATACACTGAGATGTGTGTTGATAGATTTTATGTGGACTTGATTTTAATAAGCTGATTTCTTTGCTAATTCGTTTGCCTTGCTGACAGTATCAAGGTTTGTGTTTTAATGGGCAGTTGTAACAGGCAAGCCAGTATTGAGTTGCTTATAACTGCACCATTGTTAAAATTTCATTTCATCTTCTGCAATGGTTCCCTTCTTTTTTGAAGATGAACCAGTAAAAAAGTGACAATATGCTCCAAAATTGCAAGCCAACATGTTTTTGAAGAAGTTGCATACTTGTTAGAAGTGCAAGAGCAATATTTCTTAACTAGGGAAGCGTTGCAGCAAATTTTTTGCAGTTACTAGGGAATTACTAGAATAAAGTTTAGTCATCATGTCTTGTAAAGGGTTTGATTTTGATTTTTTTTCCTGGCGAAAAACTGGAGATTAATCAAAGCTGAACCTTGGCTATTTTTTTAATTTCTGCACTTACTGAATCATTATACTTGTAAGTATGGTGCATGGATTTTATATGCAGTTCTGTACTGTGCCTCATGTCATACCATAGCCCATGCCATTCATGACAAGCGCTTACCATCTTTTAAATGATGCAGCTGAAATGCTTTTAAGTTTGCACTGAAGTGCATTTTTTTGTTTTCTTCAACAATTTTAGGTTTTTTGCTGTGTGACTAGTACTTATCTTTTCTATTGTTTGAATATTCCCAGTATGACTTATAGTGGGAATATTTCAATTTTTTTCTCCTTTTTATTCATCTTTATTTCCTTTTCTTCCCCTTCCTTTCCCTTCCCCTCTCTGTTGTTAATAAGAAAATAAAGGGAATCATGTCATCATAAATGCTATGGCAGATTTGGTTTTTTGAAATTGTAGGCTGCTTTTTTTTTTCTACTGTGAGTTCTGCAGTAGTATTCTATGTGATATTTTGAAATTATTCAATGAAGTTTAGCAAATGAGTGTAGGTTTTAAATTAAAGTGGTTGGTTCTTGTCCACACTGAGTGAATGTGCCAACTAAATCAGCAAACCATTAAGAAGTTGTTTCTTCTTAATAGGTAGTGATAGACAAACAGTACTTACATAGTAGTTCCTAAAAATAAGCGTCATTCCTGAGGTTAGCCTATAAACTTTCTCATAATAAAGAAAACATTAAGTGAGAACAGCTCTGAGATGTAACATGGTCACTTAGGAGTCTCTCTCACTAGTAGAAAGCTCATGGGATTTTTTAGTTGTATTCCTGATTCCTATTCAAACAGAGTCATTTAATCTTTATTATTTTACACACCACAGTAAAATCCAAAAGCTGAAACTGCTCTCAAGTAGTGAGTTATTCACTTACCAGAAATTTCACAGTGGTTCTGGATGCTTGACACAAGCATTTAGAAAGTATAGAAATTAGGATTTTCCATAATGTTTGAATTTCTGTTACTACATGGAGATGGGGCAAAAACAATGTTTGATTTAGTTGCTTCCTGTTGGTTCTGTTGCTTGGTACCACAGGTGACCCTGAGTTTCACAGAGCTTTCCTCAGTGCATCTTTGGGCACCTGCAGCCATGAGCTGGAGCGTGTTGTATGGGTTGCATGAATGTTTCATGTGCTGCATGCAGGCTGATTGTGTGGACCTGACAGACTAGACCTGTTAAAGCTGATTTAGTGGTTCCTAAGGAACTACACAAGATCTGCTGAACATCTGCTATGTGATGTATGTTTGTTCGCTTCCAATTGCTTGTAGTAACTAAATAGGTTGAATTTTTACTGGGATAAAAATCCCTTCCCCTGATACAGAGGCATCCTGTATTTCTCTCAGTTGTTTATTGCCTTTGTAGTCATGCAGACATGTATTTATCAAGTAAACGTTTTCTCTGTAGCACGAGCCTCAGTTATAGATGGTTGTGTATAGTCTGAAAGATGATTTACAAGACTACTTTGCCCTTAAAATTCTGTAATAAGTACAAGTGAAAAAAATTGCTGAGGTATCTGTAAAGGTATTTCATGAAATGTTTTCCTGTGTGTTCACTAAAACAGTTCATTTCTCCTAACATATGCCTGCTAAGGATGCTGAGGCTTACAGAATCACACAGAAATGTTGTTTGTCCTGTTACTAGTTACCACATCACAGAAGCTGACAAAAACATTTCTCGATGGCAGTTTGATTCCTTAAAAGAAATATTTGTTGAAACATCAAAGAAAAGGAACTTTTTAAAAGGTTTTTTCAGAAAATCAGGGAAAATTTACAGGACCCTGCTTGATGATAATAAGTAACCCAAGTAGGTAAGTGGTTCAGACATTTAGACAGAAGGGTTGTTCTGAACTCAGTTGTCTAATGGTCTCTTCATCTCATGTTTTTAATGAAAAACCGTGTGAGAGCTTCAGTTCTTCCTAATGTGAAACAGGAAACATTTTGAAATGGTGTCATTTTTCACAGGACAGGAAAAACTTTGTCATTGAACTCTACACGATAAGTTAACAGTTGTTACTCCTTTTTGTTAAATATTACTGATTTACAGTAGAAATAAACTGAAGTTTTCGAGGTATTAATTTGTGTTTTACCACTTGCAATAATTTCTTGGAAGAGGAAGATTTTTGTAATAATAACTGTTGAATTTTCCAGCAATAGAAACTAAATTTTATTTAATTAAAATGAAAACTGATTCTAGTTTATGACATGAGCATTGAGGTATGATTGGCCTTACAGTTTGCACGCCACAGTTTTGCAACAAGGATTGCATTAGAAATCACATAAGATTTACATTTTTGGGGATTTAATTAGTACTATCATTTACTAGCATGTAAATTTGAAAATGTACTGGCTACAGCATGGGCTTGCACTCACTGAACAAACAGGTCTATGACACCTTCCCTGCTCCTTTGCTGCCCTGGCAGGGAAGATGGTGTTCCTGTTACAGGGTCAGCATAATGAAATCTGTACCTATGCATCAGCATAAGTTTAGCTCCTGCATTTGCAAAAATTACCAAAATCAGTAGCTTCTGTTGACATGTTCATGCCTGTGTTGGCTGTGTTAAGGTACAGCACATAGTCCATCCCAGAAAGTCAGGTTTGGGAAAGAGGAGAGGAATGAAGTTTCCAGAAGAGTAGATCCAACACCTGGGGGCAGTAATTGCTTAAACTGTCACAATACATGCTGTTTCTGTGATGGCCATCAGAGATTTATAGCAGATCAGAGACACAAATTATTCTTCAGAGTGATCTAAGCTGACCTCCAGTAGATGCTGAAATGTCAATTTGGGCCTCAGAGTCTGTTTCATGGAAACAGATGGATAGGAAGTTTACCCGAGAGGCCAGATGTAGAAATCCACATTTGGTCAAATAAATCCTTGCCATGTAAGTTGAAGGGAGGAGCATTGATACTGAGATAGAGAAAGTTAGATTCTTGCACTTGATTTTTTTAAAAATATTTTATTCTAAAATAGTTGAGGTAACTCCTGAGAAATGTGAAGCAAATACTAGTCAGACATGAGAAGGAAAATATTAACTCTGACTGCTTGAACTTTGTCCAAGTTGAAGTTCATGTTCTGTATATAGACATGTAAAATTGGAAAACAGAGAAGCCAAAAATTCCTAATGTTGTTTGCAAGGAGTGCTGAATATGCTTTTAGTAAGACAGATGTTCAGTGAGTTTATCTTGTATACAATGAAAATTATGAATTTCATAATATTTGCTGATATTCCTCATGTAATTAATTTTTCTTATCATTGTTGCAGCATCCATACATTAGTAGTACAGCTAAATCTCAATTGACAGTGTTAATGAGGAAATTTTGTTAGATGTTAATAGGAATTTGGTTTCAGTTTTAGCCTAGTGAACAGTGTAGGACTGCTTTCCTCATTTACTGCTTAGCATGTTCTAGAAGCTAGTTTACTGTTTCCAGCAAGTGAGAGGTGATCTTAAGAGGATGAGAATGAGATCACTTCTTTTCATACAGAAAAAACCCCTCAATAATCTTTCTAAGCATTGCTACGGCTTGAAGCTGGTCATGTAAAGTTACCCAGCATTACCATGGGCACTTGTTACTTGTGGGGATATGTTTCCTTTTTACCATGAAGCAAATTTAGTAATTTTTATTAAGGTAGTGTTAATATTGTGCAAATACTAACATGTCTGTTTTGGTTTTGCCTTTTATTGTTATTATGTATATTGAGGTTATTTTCTCTTCTACCAGAGCCAAAGTTCTGGTAGAGGAGAAAATAGAAAGGCAGTGTATTGTTGAATGAAGGTATTGAAGAGTGGATTGAATCTGGTTTTCTACACTACTAAGTTATCTATCAGTATGTGGAAGACTTCAAGCCCTTAAACACTTGGGGGTGGGTTTTGGTGTGTTGGGGCATTTTGGGGGGTTTTTGGAGGGTTGTTTTTTGTTGTTGTTTTTGCTTGTTTATTTTTGTTGTGTTTTTTCCAATTAAAGCTGCCTTGAATTGAGAAAATTTTATTTTCCCAGAAGGAAATAATTACCCTTTTTCTTGAGGGTTTTGTTTTGTTTTATTTTTTGATGGGTGAGGTTGGGGTTTTTTTGTTTATTTGTTTGTTTCTGGGGGTTTTAGGAGTTTTTTTTAGATTATTATTACTATTTTTTAATTTCTTTTTTTGGAGGAAGTTGTTGCTTAAGATCTAAACCTGCATTACTTGTACCTGAAGACTTAAATGCACAGTATCAGTGCCAATTAACTTCTGATATGCTAGGTCTTGTTTGGTGATGGATGAAGTATTCTGTAGTTAGTTTTGAGATTGTCAGAGATGAGTGCGCTATTTTTCCAAAGAGCACCAGTGGACTTATGGAAAATAGTAATTACAAATCTCTTCTTGTAGGTGCAGATAGTACTTTTATGACTCTATGTGATAACTATTGTGTAGGTTGATAAAACAGAATTATTCAAATCAGTTGGTTTTGATTTCAACCCATTCCAAACTGAAAAATACTGCCTTTAGCAGAACTGAGCTCTATTTCTTTTATATTACAGAAGGTTGTGTTTTCTTAAAATACCAGTTGACATGATTTGTTCTGTCAGAAGTTGAAGAAAAACTGCCTAATTATTTTTTTTTGTTTATTTTATAAGCATACATTAAATGACAGTTCAATTTAACACTCTACAAATAAATTACTTTTTAAAATAATTTTTTTTAATGGGATGGAAGAAAGCTGAATTTTTTTTCCTTAATAGCAGACTATCTGGAGAGAAGAATTACGGTGTAGGTTTGGCTCACCAAGAATGGCAGACCTGATCTTCTCATGCTGTTCTGAGAACCTCTGATAAGGACTTGTAAATGGATGCAGACCTAGGGGAGTTCTTACTAACTAATTTTGTATGATTCTTCTCTTTTAAAAATATTTTCGGTTGTTAAAAGCTACAGCTAACATTTGGTCTCTATTGCTGTTAGCCACAATTAAAATTATCTTGTAATTAGGATCATTTAAAAATAACTTCTACATGCCTGACCTGTTCTGTGTGTGACAGTATTCAGCAACTGCTGATACATCTGTGGTTGAGTTCAGGATTATGACTTGGCTGTTCTGTGGGCAATATTAACGTGGGTGGAAATTACTTAGAAGGATTCATCTGTTCTAGGTAAGCAGTATTGGATTTTTGTTACTGTAAAGGCTGTGTTTGGAAGAACAAGTCTATCAGTCACTTGTTCAGTGACAGAATTCTTTGACCTTTTTTGTTTTTAAAGGAATAGTTAACCTTCAAGGTGAAGAGTAGGATATTTATTTGTTTTCTAGGTAATTCTGAATAAAACAGAACAAGCATTAATTACTTTTGAAATAGCATGGGTATAGTGCTTTGAGAGGTGTGTGAAACTCCCTATTGTGAGCTAGTTTTGCTAGTCACACTTTTCAGCAGGACAGTGGCATATCTGGCTCCTTGGTGGAGATCTTAGGTCCATGAAGATCTCTGAAGGTTCAGCACTCAAAAGAGGTTTTAAATTGCGTAAAAGGTAATTGGTAAACGTAGAGTAGAAGTGTTTAGTGCCTTCAACTTTATGTTATGGTATGGTCATGAGTATGAAAAGTTTAATCCACAAAATCAAATCTTAACTTTAGGATGTGGTCAAAGATCCAAGATTCTTTTCTTTTTATTCTATGAGATTTGCCTGCCACAAACTGCTGTTTAATTTACAGTTACAGATTGCTTAATAGAAGACTTTATGTATCTTATTTTTCTAGTAACTACTAGTTTTGTCATAAAACGTTCCTGCATATTTTACTGCCCATTTGGTTACATAAGCAAAAAATTATTGATTCATAAATAAATGAGTATAGTGTTAATGCCATATTTACACCTGGATTATAATGTATTGCTTGAAAAATTAGTGCACAGTGGATTATAATATACTGATAAAAAAAATTAATGCACACTTCTCTGTGTTCTGGATATCATTTTGAAATTGAATGCTTCAAGACTGGTTGTAGTCATTATCTCAAAATCTCATAATAGGTATCAAAAATCTCATAATCTCATATAGATAGGAAGGACAGTTTGCATCTTCAGCTCAGTATTGGAGCATCATTGGAGCATGGATTTCAAGTTCCTATATCTGGTGTGCCTGTTTGTGTCTTCTCAAAGCTCACTATGTTAAAGTATGGGGGAGGAAACACCACAGCAAAACAATACACTGCCATGCTACTTGCTCAAACGAAATTAGATGCCAGACCCTTTGAAAAGCCCTGCACAACAGTGCCAGTGCCTTAAGATGACCCATTATTTGCAGTTGTTTGTAGCTTGTATCCATGAAGAAGCAGAGGAATGGGCATCATATCAAAATCAGTATTGACAGTGGGTAAACAGCAGATGCTTAGACAAGAATAAGTGAAAAATGCTGCTGGAGTATCACTGTGCTTGCTTACCATTCTCTTTTTGTGATTTTGTGGTCTAGGAGCTCCTGAGTTAGAAATCTCGTCTTTGAATATGGAGTTTGTCATGGATTTTCTTCCTGTAGTTTGCCCAGCCGCATGAACTTCATGAACTTTAGGCTTTGTTATATATTTTATGAGGAAATAACTTTTTTTTTTTTCTTTTAAGCAGCTCTTTCTGTCTCATATTCTTGGAACAGCCAGAAGTTGTTCCATATTTACCTTCCCTCTGTCAGTTTTGATCTTGTGGAAGTTTGTCCTCTCCTTGTTTTATCTGCCTTCTTCTATTTCAGTGCTCCTCATACAAAAGCAGGACTGCATCTATCCCATGTAGACAATTTCTGTATCTCTGTATTAGTAAATGAAAATAAACCAGAAGTGCTCACAGAATTGATTTAATAGAAGATGTGTGACAGAATTACTTTGTGATGAATTTTTCACTTTTGTTCTGCATCTCTCTCCTCATGGTCTGTATAATTCAATTTTATTTTCTTGTCAGCTCAGAGCCAAGAAGCTGTTACTCTTATAGGCAGCTCTGTTGTAACCCAAAGTTCCCATCCCAGTGTGCTGGTCGTCAGCTCTGGGTCTGTTGCTGTATGTCTCAATTTAAGACCCCTTATCTGTGGATGCTTTTAACCCTCAGCTGACTTCCAGGAGCTGGTGCAAATCTGATTTGTTCAGAAGGAAATCAGAGCAGCTGCTATGAGAGCAGAATTTGATCTTAGAAGGCATTTTCTGTTACTAAGGGTAGGCTAGTTAAGAACATCTGGTCGTTGCATATTTCTTCTTTCCCATCTCTCTTATTTCTTAAGCTTTAAGGAAAAGGGGTGTTTGAAAATAGAATAATTGCTTCAGGATAGACCAGATGAAGTATTCAAATAAAAGAACTGTAATAAACTTCAGATTTTTTATTTGTGCTATTTTCCTTCAGTATGTGTTCGTTGATTTACTTTTTACCTTTCCAATCGGCCACGTACTCAAACAAGTCTCCAGCAACTGCGAGTCATTGAAGCATTTCACAGCTGTCTGGAGCATGCAGTAGGACTCAGAGTATTGTGTTGGAGAAACTACAACACTTTGTCTAAGCTGCACCGGAATTAATTTGCTTTTGAGAATCACTTCAGTCTTTGCTAGTGCTTCGATTGCTAGGACTCGTGTTTGTTTTGCCCCCTGTGCTGGTAGGTCACTGCTGCCATATTCTGCTCTCTTTTGTCAGTAGGGTATGTCCTGTTCTGCGTGTTTGTTTCTACAGAAGGCTCTCCTGAAAGCTCTGGAAAATAGCCCCACAGGTTTTAGCAGAACCCCCTGTGGGGATTTGCCTGCAACTTGGGTGTTTCTCTGCTCTGGTGGTCGGCTGGTGACCTTGCTAGTACCATTTCTTATAAAGCATACCTCTCTGAACTTGGATCATTTGGAAAATAATGAGGGATGTCATTCAGTATTATACTTTTTTTTTTTTTGTCCAGTGTAATAACTTTCTCATATATGCTTGTTGAATAGCAAGTAGAATGAATAATTTCTTGCACAGCTTCCCCATTTTGGTAACATTAAAGTTCGGCCACTCCCTTCCATCTCAAATGCCATCTCAGACTAGGGAGTATAAACACCTAATTTTAAACATGACTCACTTTGATGATTGTACAAGTGTACTAGATGCTTATTTCTGAAAATTGCTGTGACATCCCTAAACCAAACTTAAGTAGGGAGTAACCTGGATGGTTGATTTAAATCTTTTAAGTATACATCTATACTTGTCTGTCAGGGCCAGTCTTTCTGTAAGCAGAGGACAAATGAGGTGAGGATTGTTGCTGCTTTGCACAAGAGGGAAAAAATAAAAAGGTTGTCACTGGAAAAAATCCTTGATTTACTGCTAATTGAAACAAAATACATCAAAGGAATTGCCATAAGTGTGTTAGAAACAGCAATCTCTTACTGGTGTGAGGACAGGTCATACTGTAAGCTACTTTCAGGCTTTAACAGACATTTATTATTAGGTTATGGCTGATATACTTTCAAAGTATTTCCTTCGCATATAAAGATGCTACAAGATGGAACCATGTTGTGAAAAGTGTGTTGTTTGTCCAAGTTAAAGCTTAAAATATAGCTGTGTTCTTGAAAAGTTATTTTTAGCTGTATTAGCTTGTAAGTTCAAAATTAGTACTTTTTTTTTATTCTGCAGATTGGCATATATTCTACATATGTACACACATTTGTGGTTAAGAAACACAAAAGAAATTAGTGAACATCATACCAGGAAAGCATCTTTCTTAGGGCAGAAATATCCTTTCAGTAAGGTACACCAAGGGTTTGCATGCTGCATAGGAAATGGGGCTAGCCATGACTAGCGTTTATCTTGGTTTTGTTTAGCAGTACATTATGTAAAGCAGGCTAGGAGAAGTGGATGCTTTAATAGCAAAGAAGGAAAAACATAATGTTTAATTACTCTGAAGAGCCAGAACTTAACCTGCAAGACTTCTTTTCAGTGAGGTGAGGAGCATGGAAATAAATCTGTCCCTAGAGATCAGCGGAGGAGTTTGTCTGAGATTTCCTGATCATAGTTGGTTTGATTCTTCAGTACTAGATGCTAATTTACTGGGCCTGGCTAGATTAGACAGCAATCAATGAGAGTATGAATTTCTTTTTCAGTATACCCAAAGAAATCTATACTGTGGGTTTAACTTTCATGGCTTTTTCACGTAATGTCACCTACAGTACTTGCCATGGATGTGAATGCTAACAGAAACCTTTAAATCTTTCATTTCTAAAATGTTTTTTGTGTTAAATGCTCATGCACAGAAACCTGAAAGCAAAACTTCCCAGGGACTTTAATTTCACAGAACAAATGGAACAAAATCCATGTACTGATATTTCTAGTTTCTCAAGTACCCAACAGCCCCTTCCTGCCCCAAAACTTGGAATTTTGTGTTTATGACTACAGAAAGGAGAATTTGTTTTTGTTATGTGCAGGTAAAGTAAGCTCTTGGTGCATTATGTAACTTTTAAACTGGACGGGGATTTTGCCATGGAGATAATGAGAGACTTTGTATCTGATGTGCAATTTTTTTGTTTTGTTTTGTTTAGTGGGAGACTTTGATAAGATCTGGCGTGAGCACTGTGAGGATGAGGAAACTCTGTGTGAATATGCTGTGGCAATGAAAAACCTTGCAGATAATCACTGGGCAAAAACTTGTGAAGGGGAAGGCCGAATTGAATGGTGTTGCAGGTAAATAATGTATTTGAAACACACAATTGCACGCTTTTACTTGCAATTATTTATAATGCAAAGCTTAATTGTTTTTTACTTTTTGCCAATATTTAACATTTGTCCTATAGCATATTAATAATTTATTGCTTTCTTAAAGAAATACCTTCCTAGTATTCCAGCTTACTAAGGAAATAGCTTATGAAGTGTTTTTTTATTAGGTGATCCTTTTTTTGAAGTATTTTCAATAAACTATTTTTTCTCGAATACTGAAGCTGTTTGCAGATAAACCTGTGAAGTATTTTTCCATGCTTCTGAACCTAAGCTGAATAAATGCAAGGAGTGTAACTGAAGTTTAATTTTCAGGGGTTTGGTTTGATTTGTACATATAATAGTGTTTGATGTCTACATGCAGATCTCTGGTGCTTAATTTTCAGTTCTTAATCTCCTGTGACAGATTTTACCCCTGTGAAACTTGTTTTAAATGTGTTTGAAACTCTAAAATTCCTACTAGTCATAAACGTCTAGTTTTTGTTGGGCTATCTGAATTGTCAAGTCATGAAATGAGGCACTAAACTATTTCAGTCCCTGAGGAAAATAAATAGTAAAAAGAGGAGAGATGTTGGTCATTCAGAATTCCTGCGTACAGTTGGCCTCCAAGACATACCACAGTATCTGTACAGCAGAATAAAACAAAATGCTGCTGAGATTTAAATGGGAAGAGAATGTATCAATGGTCTTGCCATTGGGAAGGGAATGACTTCAGAAAACCAGAAAGAAATCTTGTGTGCCAGTCTGTAGGTCCTGCAGGTGAGTGTTGCAAAGTGCTGAGCAAAGAGCAGTAGATGTGGTATTGCTAAATTTAAATTCTCTTGAGCCCATAAAACAAAAAAGAGAAGAGGGAATTGACTGTGAAACAGTTGATCTTGGTGGCAGCTTGAGCTCTTCTGTGGTTCTGGAAATGGAGCAAGTAATAATAAGCTGAGGTTTTTTACCTGGCATAGACTATTAAATATTTGAAAACCATTCCTTTATTTATTAATGTTTTATTCTTTAGCTTAGAAAAAAAAGTCATAGCTAAGTGTTTCTTTCTAGACAGCTTTCTGGACATGCTTTGTGTATCTGTATCCTAATTACATGAGAGGTGTCTCAGTTACAAAGAACTAAACCCAAAAATGGACTGAGCATTTCAATGGCTTTGTCAGGGATAAATCAAATAGATTTTATTGAGGTTGTAGTAGACTCTCATTTATGCTATTGACTTTGTTTGGTGGGGGTTTGATATTTTGTTGGTTTTGGGTCTTGTTTGGCTTTTTTTTTGTTTGTTTTGTTCTTTTGTTTGTGTGCTTGTATTGTTTTTTTGTAATTGGCACAGCACTGACTTTCGCTCCTTTGTGATCCCCTGCTGCCTATTTCTGTTTTCCAGGCTTCCTGAGTTGCTAGTTGTTTACTTGTATTTGTGCTGTTCTTTACTTCTGTGGAAATGCTGGTACTTATATTTCTCTTTACTACATTACACTCCTTTGAATCATATTGAATTCTAATAGTCCAATTTCTTGCAGCATCTTCCTCCCACCCTGCCCTGATTTGGCATCACTCTCAGATCATTTATGAGGAAATGAAACTGACTGTTCCACAGTTCAGGTTATCTGTGAAAAAAATAGTTGTACTGGACCCAGGGCATATTCCATGGAACATTGCTTGGTATTTTCTTACAATTTGATTGTCAACTAATATTTGAAACATTTTAAATAGAGCTGTGTGTTACTTTTATTTCAGCTAAGCAGTAAGCCTATAGCTTGTGGCAAGTTTGTCTGTTATCCTGTAGGATAATGTTTCTTGTGGACAGTGATGACTTATATATGAAGGTTTTGGGGCTCCCACTTGGTTTCTGTTATAGATCACTTACAAAGTAAACATTGAAGTAAATGTCCAGTTTGGGCTTTGCAGCCTGAGCTCATATTAGGAAGAGAATCCACCCACTAAGAGATGCTAAAATGCTTTGTCTTGGTATAAAGCTTCAGATAAAGCACATAGCTTTTTAGTTTGCAAAGTCAAGGGATTGGTAGAAAAGGAGAGAATATTTTTAACTTCTCAGATTATACGGAGGCCTGGATTGCTAAATACCAGAACATATCAGATTGACTTTGTGTTCTGCAATTTTTTGTTCCTTCTCACGGGGCCAAGATGTGTGCCACACAGGTGGCCCGCAGGTCCCATTGCTGTTACTCCGCCTTGTGCCCGGGTACAGAATTGCACGCAAGAGAACTTGGCATGAAACTTAGGTGAAAGCTTTTGCTCAATGCTTATTACTATGTTACCATGACAGCAGGAAGGTAGCTGTTTCATATTAGATGAATTTTAATTTGTGAGTGGAGTGCTGAAAATAGATTGGAACCACCCGTGTATGTCTCCTGAAGAAAGAAGAGACTGCGTTTTGTTTTAACTTGAAGGACGATCTTTTCAGTGATCTGAAAGTGAGAAGTGTTTTTTCCACTAGTTAAAAGGAAAAAAAAGTACAAAAGACTTTGAGTTTTTGTTCTTTCCTTCATTTTCCTTGTATTCTCCTAGGAACTGATAAAATAAATCAGATAGCATAGAATAACCACTAGAGAAGCTATGCATCCTTCTCAGGATCAAGAATAACAATTTTGTTTTTCTTTCAAAAGCCTTTCTGTTGAAGACACTGTAAAAAATCTGATATTAACTCTTAAACGACATGACATAAAACTTACTGTTTTACTTCTTCATTAGTGTTGATTTAGATTTAAAGAGCATGTATCCCAACTCCAGAAACTGTAAAAAATGGAAAGCAGTAACTGATAGACTGTGCTGGTGGCCATATGCTGAGTTGTATAGAGCCAATTTTGTTTATTGTTTCAGGAACACATTACAGAACTGTTAGGTGGGGAGAGGGATGGGGGAAGAGGGATTAAAACTTTATCTGCTTTCAGATCCACATTTGTGATCCCCTGAGTGGTGGTGTAAAAAGCCTGGGCAACACTCAGCTGTTTCTTCCTTCCTTCCTTCCTTCCTTTATATACGTTTAGAAAATTGAAAGCGAGTAGCAAGTGATATTTGCAAATTAACACTTCTGTTTCTCTTTCATTTATACTACAACACAAAACTTAAACAAAACATATTAGGGTAGTGTTTACCCTGAATAATTGTTGTAACTCTTTGATTTTTGCTGGCATAGATAGGCGGGTGAACCTTTGTACACACAATGAATGCCAGCCTGTTCTGGTTCTAGTTAGAACAGAATAAGCCAGACCAGCAGGTTTGCTTCTTTCTGTTGCTTTTGCCTCAGTGTTAAGACTTGTGTTGACTTGACTGTTTTTTTTAAAGAGCATAAAATAAAATCTTCTAATTATCATGACAAAACACTATCTAGACCTGCACTTTTTTTAAAAGTCTTTTGACTGTTTAATGAGTAAAGAAATACAGTTCTGATGAAATTAATGACAGGTGAGTACAGAACTGTTTGGAAACATTTGCCGAGAATAGATGTGAGAAGCTTATCTTAAAAATGTGATTTACTGAGAAGGATTCTGTCAGAGTGTGTGTCTCTCTATCCATAACTAATTAATATTTTTATTAGCAGTCTGCTGGAGTAAAGTGTATTTATTAAATTTGGAAATGAGACCAAAGAGAGAGGAACTGTCACTCTGAGAGCAGAATTAAAATTATTGCAGTTATAAACTATACTAGACATTATCTACTATATTAAATATAAGCTCTACAAATAAAGGCCAGGGAATAATTGATTGTGTCAGTCTTTCAAAAAACTGTTTTGATTCTGAAGCAGGCCATAAACTGAATATGAAGTGGTCATAGGATGCTTTTGCAGTAGAGGCAATTATCATACTTAAGTGTGTTAATGAGATTGTCCACCAGATATGTAAAGTACTACTCTGACTTCATTTAGCATTGCTCTTAGCCAAAATATCACCTTGGCCACTGCATTTAAAAAATAACAAACAGCAGCTCAACTCCAAGAAAGATAAAGAAATTATCAAAAGCCTTCTATTTTTTCCACAAAAGCCTTGGTGTTCTTTTCTAGAAACTGGAGCTGTCTAGTCAAAAGAAGAGAAGGCTAAGTAACCTGATTGTTAGAGGATCTTTGAGAATAACAGATCTCTGCTAGAACTGGAAAGCTGATCCTGTTTAATTGGAAGATTAAATGAACGAGTGTTTGCAAGTCCCTTCCACACTGTTTTGCAGGTTTTTTTGATGATTGCAATTAGATGAGCAATTCACTGCAAGGAGAATGGAACTGAGGAAGGTGGAAGAAACAGCAGGAGGGGAACCATTTTAAATGGGAAAGGACAATGTTCACATTTATATGACAGTCTTAACTTTTTGCTGTTAAACACATTGTTTGCTGATGATAGTAAATTGTGAGGAGCTGTTAACTCCCTTGAAGGCAGATAGGCTCTCCAGAGAAACCTCAACAAATTAGAGGGCTGGGCAATCACAAACTATATGAATTTTAACAAACACAGGTGCCAGATTCTGCACCTGGGATGGGGCAACCCTGGATGTAAGGATGGACTGGGGAATGAAATACTGGAAAGCAGCACCGTAAAGGGACCTGGGGCTCCTGGTCGATGGCCGGTTGAATGTTTGATTAACAAAATCATATGTATTCATATTGGCTTTTTCTGACACTTCATGTGTCCAACCCAAATGGCAGACAGAGCAGGGGAGTCAACTGGAGCAGGTTATTTATCATTTGATATTTGGAATACAGAAAATAAGTTTCACTGAGGAAATACAAAGATTTGATTTTTTGATTTCTTTTTTAAAGCAAAGACATTAACTTCACACTTCACCCAGAAACCTAACCTGTCTCTCATCTAGGAAACTGAAACAGTTTATACCTGAAATATTTATTTTGCAGTTTGTGTGAACTGTAGCAAGTGTCAGCTCAGGTAGCGTTTACGTTGTACAATTCTTCACAAGCAGGTATGTTAATTGTAGAGCTAATATTGTGTCATCACAGGCTGAATGTTTGTCAGTTAAAAATGGAGCTGTGTCAGATTTTAGAATTATAAAATAGATTCCTTAATTTTTGCTTTGTAGATAATTGAGATGCTCTGTTTCTTACTTGAGACAGTTGTTAAATGCAGAGTGTTTTATAACTGCAGACTCAAAACCAGGGTGATCAGTGATGGGTTTAATGGCTGTGAAGTTCAACATCTGGCTGCATCAGCACGTTACCTTGGGGTAAACTACAGAGTGCATTATTTCTGCTAACTACCAGTGCAGTGAGTGGTAGTGCCCATGTGCTTGCTGTTACCCCACAGGAAGTGTGAAGGTCACTTCTACAGGAGGAGTACATAGGCAACTCCTCTGAGAGCTCAGGAGCCAAAAGGGCAACATGTAGTAATCATGCCAGAATGACTGTGACGTCAGAAAAGTGTAAAGGGAAGATAACCCTCAGTGGCTATGAAGTGCAGTGTGATCTGAGCTTTTTTTGTTGGGATTGGATGGCTATGAAGTGCAGTGTGATCTGAGCTTTTTTTGTTGGGATTGGGTGGATTTGGCTGGGGTTTCTTGGTACCCTGTGGTACTGCACCAGTATGCAGAGCCTGGGATCTGAATGTGAAGAATTGTATCCATTCTTGGGCCTTCCTGTGGCATTGGCCAGTTGTCCACCAGGGAAAATGAAAAAGTAGGAGATGCTTCTCTTTGTTGTTAACTTGGTAGTGTCTTAAGTGCAAATGAGGAAGGTCTGTTATAAAAAATACGGAATTATGAGAACTCAGTTGACATGGTTAGGGGTAGAAAGATGGAACACTCATCTGCATCAGTACCAAGAATGAGGAAGAAATGGCTTCTCAGTGACAAGATGAATTGGCACTTTACAAGTAGGTGGTTCTCCCGTGCTCATTAAATGTTAAGCTGGGTAGCATACCAGCTTCTAGGGAATTAAAAGGTTGATAACATGAATAGTTGAGTAGAAAAAGAAAACATTCTTCCAAGCTTGAGAATTCTCTCATGTCTTACATGTCAGTGCAACACTACTTAAACTGCTGTTGATTCTGGATGTTTTAAGATACATAATGAGAAAAAAAGACTTAGAATAAAAATAGAGACTACAGCATGCTAACAAAGTGGTGCAGTAGCTGATAAATGGAGAAAAAAGATTTTTCTTTTCAAGTTGCATTTCTTTGACTAATTGATACACAGAACTAAATAGTTCTAAATTGATAATATGCTTATAAATAAATAATACAATGTGTAAAATACACTTTAATT
This sequence comes from Agelaius phoeniceus, assembly GCF_051311805.1. Taxonomy (NCBI): domain Eukaryota; kingdom Metazoa; phylum Chordata; class Aves; order Passeriformes; family Icteridae; genus Agelaius; species Agelaius phoeniceus. Next base: position 47,337,195 of record NC_135269.1, on the reverse strand, counting down.
AGTATACCAGCAGTAATGCAAGTGTTTTTTTCTGGGGTTCTCATTTGTTTATTGATCTCCTTAAAATCTTTTTCCTGCTAAGTGACTGGCTTGTTATACTTAGTTTTAGAATTGTTGTCTTTCCGTACGTGCAGTCTCTAATGGGTGGAGTTGCTATAATTTTGCAGTCTGTATGTCTGGTAGTATTGCAACCTAGACTGGAGCATCTCTCTTATGAGGAAAGGCAGAGGGATTTGGGCCAGTTCAATCTCAAGAAGAGACAACTGAGAGGGGACCTCATCAATGTCTATCAATATCTGAAGGGAGGGTGTCAGGAGGATGGATCCAGGCTCTGCTTGGTCATGCCAGCCAGTGGGACAAAAGGCAACAGGCAGAAACTGATACACAGAAGTTGTACCTGAAACGGAGGAAGAAGTTCTGTACTCTGCAGGTGACTGAGCGCTGGAACAGACTGCACAGAAAGGTAGAATCTTCCTCACTGAAAATATTCCAGAACCCTCTGGATGCAGTCCTGTGCCATATGCTCTGGGATGACACGACTTGAGCAGGGAGCTTGGATCAGATAATCCTCTGAGGTCCCTTCTAACCTGACCCATTCTGTGATTAAACAGAATTTCTGACTCAAGGCACTTCTTTCCTACCCATCTTGGGGTAAAGTTTTTTCTAAGTGTGCCTGTTTGTGTATGCTTCCATCTAAGAAACTCAGTGCCACTCCAATGACATTTTTTTTTTTGTTGTCCTTCACATCTTATGTGATGAAGAGACTGGGTATATTTGATGCCTAAAATATCACCAAACCTTAGATTACCTGTGTATTCCAAGTCTTTGTCACTATTTGTGATTTAAATGCACCATTTTACCAGTGTGTCCATCCTTAAATCTGTGATGTGAAATGTCATTAACTTGTTCCTGCTTTGTATAAGATATTATTAAACTACACTTGAAATTATTTTTTTGTGGAATGTTCCTTCAAATCTCTGCAGTCTTGTTAGAGGAAAATGGAGTGAATTTCAACAAAGCATCATAAAAATGAGTTGTTCAGAAAAGATTATTCAAACAAGTATTATTTCTGTTGAAATTTTCGTGCAAATACTTGGATAGCAGATTTAATTAATCTGAATTGTGCAGGGTGAATCCAGCTTTTTAATTTCACAGCAACACTTTTTTTCCAGTTATATTTTGTGGATGAAATTCAGTTATTCTCAAACACAGTGCTTGCTTCTCATACACTAATGCTGACTACTGATTGAAGAACACAAGTGCTGTTTAACTTCTTTTGTAACAATAATTTCTTTAAACTGGCTAATATTTCTGTTCAAGTATGATTAATTATTTTGTTGTAGTACCTATAAGAAAAATGAGTAAATATGGGAAAAAACTGAAAGCTAAAATAAGTCTTTGACAGTAACACAGCTACTGTCTGTTACTTAAAAAATGTCCAGTCAAACTCAATTAAAATGAAAATGTAAGTTTGTGCATAAATCTGGATTAGGTTTCTTTTCCCCTAGTTTATGTGCTAGCAAGAAACACATTTCAAAACCTTGTGTTGACAGGGAGCTAGTTCATAACTCTTTGCACTATAGTGGAGAACTGAGCTGAAGTTTACCTTCTGGTGATGTTCTGACAAGAATTCTGCTGTCTTACTCTAAATGTCTATCCAGATAAAAAAAAAACTTAAATGTATACTCAGCTGTGAGTTATGGCATAATTTGGGGGGAAAAAAAACCCCACCAACCCACCACTCATACTGTCGGATGTATCACATCTTTTTTTAATGTTGATTTACCAAATTTAAAATAAAACTCAGATTTGTTTAAAAGCTGACAGCACTTGATCTCTTAACCCTCTGGTATGTATCTTAGCTGTAGTAGTGACTAACAAGAGCATTCAGTTTTCCTGGGGAATTTTTCTTTTTGTCTTTTCAGTGTATGCCGAGAATATTTTCAGAATGGTGGAAAAAGAAAAGCACTTGAGAAAGATGAAAAAAGAGCACTTCTTGCTTCTAAAAGCACTCCAGCTTTAAATGTTCCTCAGACTCCCAAGATTGAAGATCCTTTGCCAAACTTTGGCTTGACAAATCATGAAGCTGTGACAGAAGAGTAAGTTTTACATGTTTTGACTTTTTTTCCCCTTTTTTGAGTGTTAAAACTTACCCTGATGTTTTTTTCCCCAGAACATGTTCGATCAGTCTGATGTATTTTTAATAGCTAAGAAAGGCAATTTTCACGTGAATATATACATTTCAAGAGCTGTTTATGTTGTAGTATATTTTGGTGAATGCCATAAAAAATTGCTTGAGAATGACAACTTAGTCATCTTCATTTTAGTGCTAAAGCAATTTCACTTTAGTATGTCATTGGTGTGCAATGCAATTTATATTAAACCTTGAGGTGAAATAAGGGAGATGTTAATTAAGTTAGAATCTAATGGCTGTTCAGCACTGTTGAAAAGTAAATTGCTTATGTAAGTACTAAGTGCCAAATGTAAATATCAGAGTACTTAAAACTTTCTCTTCATAAATAATTGCAAAGAAACTCTTGATTCCAATTACACACTTCAAAAGCAATTTGGAATTACAACCCTTAACTTTTAATGTGCTAGCTTTCTGATGACTGGCTCTGCAGAACTTGTAGTATCCTTGAGGTATTTTCCAAACAACAGTTTTAATTTTGTTTGTGACCTTCACTCAAGCAAGAATTTTATTTTTGGAATCCAAGACTAACTTTATTATTTCTGAAGTCCCACCCTCCATTTTTTTTCCTAAATAGTGTGTCATGTTTGTGACTATACATGTGTGATGGAAAAAAAATCATATTTTGCAAGTACAGTGAAATAATGAATGCATAATCATAGAATCTATAAAAGTTATACTTATGAATTGTTTTGTATTCTTTATAGATTAGTTCTTAGAACTTCTTGCAGTAGTGTTTTTTCTATTGTGTAAAGAGGTTTTTTCCTTTATTGTATCATGTCTGCTGTGATCAGCACTTACTTGAAGCTAGGTGTAGGATAAGTTAGGGAAGAATGACACGTTACTAATGTTATTAGTAGGTGTGTCTGTCCTTAGGAGCTGGTGTCTTCTGTGTCTCTCATGTTTGTTTAAATCAATAGGTTTGATGATCATATTTACTTTAAAGCTTTCTACCAGTGGGAGGCATTGTCAGGATAAAGCATTGGTTCTCTCTTTGCATCTCTTTGATCTCTGTCTTCATACTTGCTGCAGTTAATAGTGGCTGTTGCAGAGCTAACTTCACCTGCTTTCTTTCTACCAGTTGTTTGTAGCCTTCTCTTTTGTTCTAATGTATACAGAAAGGAGTTAATAGAGAAGTTTTATAAATTATTTTAAAGTATTTGTTAGTATAGTGAGTGCTGATGATTTTTATTTTCATTTTCAGAAGTTTAAAAATATACACACCTCGTAAGACATACCTGGAAAAGGCAAATTTTATAATATCTACCTTAGTAAGCTACAAATGATAGTGAGTTCTTAGTAGACCTTGAACAACAAGGCATAACTGGTCTAAGTTACTGCCCAAAGAAATCAAAATTCCTTTTTTCTTTCTTGATGCCTTACAGAAGAAATTACAGAGTTTATCCGAAAGAAAATGGATTGTGTATTACACAAAACAGAGATCTCTCCTGAAATGCTTTATCATGTAGCTTCATTGCTTTAGTAGTGAAGTCTGAAAGTTGGTACAGGGAATATGGGGAACCTACGCACAGTGTTTAAAGACTGTCACTCCATTCTGGTCATGTAACACTACAAGAGTGTGGGTTTGTCTATCAGTATGACTAAGCCTGTGACTCTTTGTTTTACTCTGGTAGGTGTGAAGACAATAATTCTGTTCATCCCACATATAATCCTCTCTCTCAAGTAATTTATAAATATATATAAATAAGGTAGTTTTTGTAAATAGAAGACAGAATACATCATGGTGATCTTTTCTCTGTACCATAGGTGAAGTGACTGTCCTGGAAATTAGAGGCTTCTGGGATTTGTTGCTTATTTTAATCTGTACAAGTATTTCATTGAACACTTTAAAGGGAACATGTTTAGATCTCTAGAGGCTCTCTCTTTTTCATGTGAAGTCCTCTCTGTACCGTAGTATCCAGTTTCCTCTTGTTATGCTTTCTGTGGTCCCATGTGTCCATTGATTTGGTGTTACCATATTAGACTCTCATATAGAATGTAAGCATACATTTTTGTGTTTGAGTGAGGAGGGATCTGCCATTAGTGTCTCAATTTGCTAGACAAAGAGATACACTGGTCTGAGAAACCACAAACTACCCTTATGTGGGAAAAGATCTCTGATTTGACTTCCAACCATGTTCGTGATTTATGGCTACTAGGATCTGCCTACACAGTATCCAAATTCCTGTTCCAAGTCTGGAAAAATTGTTGCTTTCATCTTCAGTCTGAAAACTCACTCAGTACTGATTGACTTAGGAGGCAGCTTGGTATTGCAAAGGTTAAAGGTAGTTGTTGCACTCTTTGCCTTGGTCACGGTGGTATTTTGAGAGAAGTGTGCTCTGGATATCCTCTGTTCTGTGTAAAAGCAAAATGTTTACATTTGCTATTATTTTGCCAAATGCAACAAGACATTTTATCTTGCTTTTCCAACATCCTCTCTCTGGTAGGCTACTGGGAGTCTAGAAGGAGCCCAGAGAGCCCAGATCTCTTACTGCTGCTTAGAGGCTTTTCTTTCCTTTCTGCTTTGTTGTTGCTATGAGTATAGCCATGGCTTGGTTTTACTGCATTGGCCCTTCACCTCTGTTTCTGAAAGTTTTTTGCAGTTATCTGTCTGTCCAGGGCTGAGCCTTTCCCAGAAACATGACAAGTTACATTTTGGAGATGCCAGTTGGTTTTGGCTACAGAAACTTGAAGCAAAAAAACATTTTATTTTTGGAATGTTATTCGCATTCTCATCTTTGTGAAGTCCCTGTGAAAGCTGTGACTTTGTTTGCCTCTGTTAATGGATTTTGGATATTCTAAGATGCTACAAATCATCATGGAATTTTTTTAGATTGCAGCCCTGTAAATGATGCAGTTTATGGAGTTGTTCTCTGTTTCCCTTTTCAACTCATGAAACTTTAATTCTGGTGTCTAGTGTGTCTTCAAAATCAGTAAATACTACAAAAAGTTAAGTGAGAAACACAAAACATTATGAGAGTCTGTCTAGTAGACACACAATTTGCCATTTTATTTACTTGCTACAAGTGCAAAAGTGCATAGTTATTGCACCTTCTCTGAACAAAACTCTTCCACTTGAGAACCACCTGCTTTTATTGATGGATCTTGGTTCTTTAGGTAACTCAGCAACTGAAGTAAGGCATTCACTTCTATTAGTCACTACTGTGGTGTTCTCTGAGAATCTTTTGTATTAGTTACCTGAAATTGTAACTCAGAATACAGCTTTAAAAGTTACATTTGATAAAACTTAATTCTTGCTACTTCTTAGGTTCCTTCACTCCTTGGGAAAGATCAGATTACTTGATGTTGGTAGCTGCTTTAATCCATTTCTGAAGTTTGAAGAATTTCTGACAGTTGGCATAGACATTGTTCCAGCTGTTGAGGTACGTAATGTTTGCTGTATTTAGTATAAACTTGATCCTCAAATTTGTGGAATGCCTCAGAATAACTGTAAAAGAGTATGTTTAATACTTACATGCCTTTTAAATATTTGCTTTAGTAGGAACTAAACACTACATCCTTTTCCATGAACAGGCTCTAAAGTCCTAGTTGTATTTTCTTTTAAAAATACAAATTTTTCCCAGAGCCATGCCTTTATAATGGCATTATTAATCTTTAAATTCTTGAAAATTTTAGTAGCCATCTTTTAACCGTATTTCAGATGACTCCTTGCATCTTAAAAGGTAAAAATAACAATTAAGTAGGCTTGTGCTTAGGCAAGAGCTTCTCAGAAGCTGCATTCACTGACAGAAAGAAATGATCAGTGACTGTATCTGGTGAGTTTTTCTGGGGAGATTTAGTATTCAGAAGTGCACTATAAGGGAGCATTTATATTTATTGCTAGAAATATTTTTGAGCTAGAAATATTTTCCAAAATCCAGAAGACAAATTTATCAGCATATTTGGGGTAAATTACTTGATTTAAGTGTTTGACTATACACACTTTGACTACTTACAGTTAAAAATCAGGCTCTATTAAAATCTGTGGCTGAAGGTAACCCTCTTTAGAAGTGGAGAGGTGAAAAGAAATGTACAGGTGAAAAAATACAGTTAACTGGAAAGTAACATTCTCTTATTTGCTGCAGTGTGATTTACATGCTAAATGCCTGGTAGTTTGTTGTTGTTACCATGTTTAGTCCATTAACACCTCATTTGTATTTTTGCATACAGGCTGAGAGATATTGAAAGATATTCTTTAAAAATTTGAGCCTGATAAATTGCTTTCAAAAGCAATTCAATGTTAGTTATGTCTAAAATACAAACTTTGAGTAGATTTTGTCTTGCCTAATTTGAAACACAGGCATCATGATTACTTTCCATGACTTTGGAGGCTGTAGGACTGTGTAGGGCTGTTGGGCATGACACAGGAGGTAAAAAAGACACATGCCACTGAAGTGGGAGCCTGTGGCATTTAAAATGGTAATACATGGCAAGTGAATTTCTAGCTATGATGCATAGATCCTCAGTGTCTACATCTCAGGTTCTAAGTTCTAATTACAGTCAGTGAAGATCTATTAGAAATAGTCAAACCTAAATATCTGCTGTTCTTTGATGGTGAGGTGAATTGGGTCACTGTGTATTGACTAATTCTCCAGTGACTATAATGGCAGCCTAGGTACCTAACATCATATGAGTTGAACCTAAACATTAATTTTTGAGTATGCCTAGTTAATATTTTTCTGTCTACTAGTCTGTTGTTCTGCTCTCCTAAGAAAGCTATATGTCTTCTCATGAAAATCAATTTAAATGTGCAGTGACCAAAACATTTATTGGGAAAAGTCCTGAAAAAATAACTTCTGTGGATTTAATGGAGGAACATATGCAATTTCTGTGTACTAACCAGTTCTTTAGATTCTCTCCCAGCAGAAGGGAACAATTGATTTCTGGTCATCTGGCATGGTTAGTACCATAGCTTCATGGTAGGAGCTCCCAAAGTGTTAATGTACAAGTGGTGACACACATGCTTACTCTGGGCCTGTCTCAGGCTCACCAACATCTTTGATTATCTTGGATGCTTTGGTTTGTTCAGGGCACCTTAAAGGCTGGCTAGCAAGTGTTCTTGGAGGGACAGGGAGTACAGTTTGAGCAGTCAAATGCATCTGCTAGAATAAGCTTAGTCCTACCTCCAGAACAGAATTAATGTGCCCTGATGTACTGAAGATGACTCTTCTTTGAGCTGCATCAGCACCATAACCTTCTGAACAAATTTATCTCTTAAGGCCAGAAGTTGCCTGGGCTGATTTAAGGTTTTTGGAATAACAACCAGAGGTTAATTATGGTAGTTAATGTCATCTCCTGACTTGAAAAAATTATTTTGAGAAGTTGTGGTAAAAGCTGAAAAGAAAATAAACTGGTAAAAATTTCCGATTTAGCAGATTTCTTAGGTAAGACCCTAAAGGACCTTTTAAAACAAATTGAAGCACAGAGGCTTCTTACAAAGCCAGTTTCTTAAATAATGTTGATCAGAGGGTTAAATAGTTCTTTCCTTAATAAAAAAGTATCATCCACCTTCATATAGAAATGCTTTGGATATAGACTAAGTAGCTGAGTAATACTTCAACTAATTTGGAGGAATAAGAAGCATATAATTGTGGAAATACAAGGAAAGGAACTGAATTGTTCGTTATGTAACTAAAGGATAAATGTCTTCAAAATTTTTTGAATATGGAAATATATTTCCATTGATGGTTTTGGGTTTTGAGAGAGAGGGAGAATGCTTACCAAGAAAAGATTAATATTTTCTTTAGTTAAGCAGCATGCACTCACTTCCTGGTGTCCTGGGGTAAAGTACACTGAGGGAAACGTGCATTATTAGATGGCAGGAGGATGGAAACTGAGACTGGGGTGTGCAGCAGATGCTGTCTTGGAGTAAATATAGTCTGAGACCAAAAAAAAAAAAAAAGTAAAAAAGAGGTGGAAGGGTACTGGAGTTAAAAATTAGAATATATATATCGATACTTGAGGGTCCCTTCCAACTCAGAATATTGTGTGAAATATCTGTGCAAATTATCCACATAAGTAGGTTTGTGTTCTTAAATGTCAATAGATGCACTGATAACTGTTCTTTTAGTGTCTGTGAGGACTTAAACATTAGTTCAAGACTTGTATATCAAAAGTTCAGTAGCGGATTCCAGTTTAACAACATTTTTGTCCTAAGTTGATTACAGATTCCACTTGAAACACACCTTAGTCCTGAAATTGTCTTTAACATTATTTCTGCATTACTAATTTGTGTGTCTCCTCTACTCAGAAATACTTGGTTTTTTTCAACCGTATATGTGTGACCATTAACTTTTTAACTCTTTAAGTAAAGTTAGTAAAGTTTACTCCTGAGTAAAGTTAGCGCGTCACTCTTAAGTTTTAAGGGAATAATTTATTTTTCTGTGGATTTTGGTTGTATTTGCTCTTTAAACTAACTTTGATATTTGGTTTTCTGTTTTTGTCACTCCACCAGAGCGTATACAAATGTGACTTCCTAAATCTTCAAATTCAGCAACCTCTTCAACTGGCACAAGATGCTATAGATGCCTTTCTTAAGCAACTGAAAAATCCCATTGATTCTCTACCTGGAGAACTGTTCCATGTTGTCGTTTTCTCTCTCCTTCTTTCATACTTTCCATCACCCTATCAACGATGGATATGCTGCAAGAAGGCACATGAACTTCTGGTATTAAATGGCTTATTGCTTGTAATAACTCCTGATTCATCTCATCAGAATCGCCGGGCCATGATGATGAAAAGCTGGAAAATTGCCATAGAGTCCTTGGGTTTTAAACGCTTCAAGTATTCCAAGTTTTCTCACATGCACCTGATGGCATTTAGGAAGACTTCCCTTCAAACAACAAGTGACTTAGTTAGCAGGAACTACCCAGGGATGTTGTATATCCCACAGGATTTCAACAGCATAGAGGATGAGGAGTATTCCAGCACTGCCTGCTACGTTCGGTCAGACACAGAAGATGAACAGCTAGCTTACGGTTTTATGGAGCTGCCTGATGCTCCCTATGACTCAGACTCTGGAGAAAGCCAGTCTAGTTCTATTCCTTTCTATGAGCTAGAAGATCCTATATTGCTTCTGAGTTAATGTGGTCGTTGAAATGCCCTTTCAGTCAAACTTCTTGCTTAACTAATTTTGCTATACTAACGTGGGCTCAACACAGAAAAAATGGTTTGCATAAAGAAAATGCAAAGGTTTACAGAGTTTGCTATTTTTTTCTACTTTTGAATTTTAAAATTTATTCTTGTATGAAAGTGAAAAAATACAAGTTTTATGCAAATGACTCATGTCATAGCATAAATTGCTGTTACTTTCTTTAGATTTGTATCACTATTTTTTTTTTCCAGAAAGGTACCATTCTTTTCTTTAGTGCTGTGAAGTGTGAATTCTATTTAATTTGTTAAATGTTGTTTCAGTATTTTAACTCAATGTGGTTGAGCTTAAGGCACTGGAGTTGGTGGGCTTCTGAGAAGTATACGTAGGAAGAAATAATTTGCACTTTAATTAAATGTGCAGATAGGTTAAGACACTTGGTTGCAAATGTCCTTTCTTAATTATGGAACAAAACTTTTTTTCTTCCAAAATTTGTTTCACTCTGGTTAAGCCTGGGCTGGAGAAACAATAATGCTTGCACATTTGACTTTATGTTTATTGCAGCCCTTGTGACGTGACACCAAAACACTGGAATGTATTCATCCATAGTTCTACATACTGTGTAATTTCATTGCATAAATAGCAATTTCTGAAGAGGTTTTTCCTCCAGAGGAGTATGGTACGTCTAGACAATTATGTTTCACTCCAAAGCTGGAATATGTTTTGCAGTTTTATGAGTATACAAGCACTAATGTATATCAGTATTTGCCCAACTATGGTGTTCTGTATTCTTTTCCAACTGTGTTTTTGAGGGGACAGAGTGGGTTTTGTCATTTTTTAAAAGTAAATTATTTATGCATTTTAAAAAGAAACAGCTTTTCATGAATTGTCCTTATTTGTAGACCTAAGTTAGCCAGTGACTACAAACTGATTTTGTAAGAAGGAACATAACTCTACAAGTTTTTCAAGGATCCACATATTTGCATAAAGCCATGTAATTCAGACCACACACATGAATTTAACACATGCTTTTTGTTTGCTTATTAGGACCCAACTGACTTCTGTTCAGTTAAATGAAAACTCCATAGCTGACTGAAAACTGGTCTGCACTGTAAAGAGATTAAACATCTATTTTTACATCTATTAAGTTTTTAACTTGTATAATGAACCTGTGAGTTTTTGCAGGAAAAATAAATTCTGTTCAGTGGTTAAAAAAAGGATTCATTATTAGTTTAGCTTAGGTTTTCCTCCATTTAAAAATAATGGCCAGAATTTTCAGATTTGGATATTAGGCTCTTAAATCTATATGTAAGTGCCTAATAGTAAATTATTAGAACTAGGTGCCAGATCATGATTTATTTCAGACTTCTGAAAATTGGTAAAAAAATACTAATACAGTTTCACAGGTTATTGTCATCTTACAAGATGAAATATCTTACATTACACTGCCACCTTGTATTTATAATATGAAAGTTGCTAGATAAATTGAAGTTGTAGTGTGGGTTTTACAGTGCTTGCTACAAAAATGAAACTTACTCCTTCCATTGAAGTTTTGCACTGAATGTGTCACAGTTTGTCCTACCTGTTTTTCTTTTATAGTATTTCCTACATAGAGTAATCACATTGGTCCAGCTTACACTCAGATGTGATCTGGACTGTGGTGCTGTATTCTTTGACATAAGCTTTTTGTCTCTTCTTAACTTTAAAGCATTCCCAAATTCCTAATTCAAATTTATTATTCAGTCTGAATGATAGGGTTATACAAACCAAGCAATTATACTGTGATGTGTAAAAAAAAAAAAAGAATTAAGGTTAGATGTACAAGAGTCATGGTTCACTTGCTGATTTTTGTTACAGAGAGTACTTCTCTAATGAAATACACAATGGCTTCAAAATTGGCTTTTAGTCAGTATTTTCATTAAAATGTTTGTCATTGAAAGCCTTTCTTCCCAATTAACCACTGGTTCCAGCAGTGCTCATGTTAAAATATTGCTGCTGTAAATTCAGCTCTTTATGGGAGGTTAATAAGTGCATTCTTCAAAGTATACATAATATTTTAACTGATACTCTATTTAGAAACAACAACCATCAAACATATGTTGGCATTGATTACTGTAAATGGGTTTGTGACTCATACACCAAGAAGTGCAATTCAGATCAAGATTTACCCCCCAAAATAGCTTAAATATTAAGGTTTAACATTTAATCCTTTTTGGGAGGTTGGTGACAACACTGTGGTTTAGGGACCTGAGATTCATAACAGCTTGGTTTTCTTGTTGATCATTCTGAATGCCCAAAGTGGGTTTATTGGTTATTTGGTTTTGTGGGTTTTGGTTTTTTTTCTTTTTTGGTTTGGTTTGTATTGTTTTTTTCACAAGGGACAGTAGATTGTGGTGAAGGAGGAAAGTGTGATTTATATAAATACCTACATTTCCCTTAATAATAAAGTGGTGATATCAGGAGTTGTTGTATATTTGGCTTTGGTGCAAGAATATTATTTCTAGGTTATGAAATATTTGAAAATTATGACTGTGCAAGGTGCTGGAGAAGAAAAGGAAGAAAACGTGTTGGCATCTCTGTTGTCTTTTATGTCACTACTTTTGTGAACAAAGCACATTTATTAAAAAAAATTTGAAAAACCGAAAGCATTTTTTAAAATTCTTGGGGATTCAACTGTTGTCTTTTTCTCTTGCTGTGCAATCTGTTTATGCTGAAATCCAGTGAAATCAATGCAAAGCTATTTTCTTTATTTTCAAGGAGATAGTTGTCTTGGGTTTAATTTATAACCCCTAAGGATGTTGAATTTGGTACTTCAGTTTCAGCTTCTACATCTCAGTGGCGGTCTTTGCTTTTCAGAAGGGTTTTTTAAGTTCCTCCAGTTGATTCTGTTACCATGCTGCTTTCCCTGCCCACTTAGATGTGACCATTTTCTAAGCACTTCCTCTCATCTATCTCTATATGTTAATTTCTTTTCTATCTCACTGAAATACTTTTACAGCTCCCATTTTATGTTGCCCCTTTAATATCATTATTGTACTTTTCTACATTGTGATTCTGAATACTGGAGGTGTTGGGAAAAGGATGGCAGTGGGAAAAGAAATCCAAAGAACCTGAAAATTCAGGGCTCCTGCTCAGATAGAAGTTCTAGGAAGACTGGATTTCAGGAGAACTGAAGTGTGTCCCTAGCACTGCACAGCCTACCTGCTACATTCTGATCTCTTAAGAGGGAAGATGACTAAATAGCATTTCACACATGGGCTCAGTGTTGCTTCCTGCACATCCTTTCTGCCTCATTCTGTTTCAGGAAGACTGCCTGAGTGGCTTTACAAGTGTGATCATTCTAAGCCTTTTTAATCATATCTCCATGATTAGGGTCAGCAGCAGGTTTTCTGCTCATTTTTCCTTCTCTTTCTGTTTCCCTCAATTGTTTTCAACCTGTAGAAGAGTAAGTTGTCTTTTTAGAAAAGGTTCATTTCACCAACTTGCCCAGAAACTTAGTTGGGTTATTTTGCCCTCCAAGTAAAACATTCAAGAAGAAGTTTCCATAGTTGCTTGAGGAGTATAACAAGATAATGGTTGGATCAATACAGTACCAATTAAGTGTTGTCCATAGTGCTGGTAAAGCATCTGAACCATGTGACCCTCACTAGGTAACTGAGATTTCAGATCTCAGACATATTTATTTATTAAAGGAAAACCTCTTAGCTTGTGGATTGTTTTTGTTTTGTTGGGCTTTTATTTGTTTCTTTGGGGGGTTCATTGCTTTGTTTGTTATTTTTAACCCGTGTAACTTTTAGGCCTTAGGGCCAGTTTTATCTAATATTTCAAGAGGTGTAATGATTTGGGGGATGTCTGAGCTTCTTATTGTGACTCTGAATAATTGAGTCAGGAACCACAGAGGGGCAAGCTTAGATGTTTAGGCTGCTCTAGCACTTCTTGACTAGGGGCAGAAGGTGCTGGTTGTGATGGAGCATTAGAGGAACAGAGGCTTTCTCCGCAGCAGCCCAGCCCACCTGCAGTTCAGAGAGTGCCTGAGCAGCACTTGTCATCCAAACTCCTCGCGTTTTGTCTCTCTCGGCCAGGCCGTGGGGTTCCCGTGATCCAGAACCTTCCCGCTATGTGCTCACCTGCCTGCGAGAGCCAGTTCAAAATGTGCATTTCCGACACCGAGTACAGAGGAACGCATTCCGAGGCCGAGGAAGCCGGACCACAGGCTGGGGAGGGCTCAGTCTGCCTTGCAGTTCTGATTTAATCACAGTTTTCCCGCTTGCATGCCTAAGCACCAGTGTTTATGGGTTTGGTTTATGGCTTGGCTGGTTGGGCCCTTCCACAATTCTAGCCGACCGCGCCGTGGCGGCGCGGCGGTGTTTGAGCCTCGGCGCGGCCCGTAGCGGGAAGCGCCGCTCTCGGGCTCGACATGGCGGCGGCCGGCGCGGGGGGCGGGCAGGCTCCGGGCCGCCCGGTGAGGTGAGAGCGGGCCGGGCGGGGCGGGGGCGCCGCGGGCTCCTCACCCAGCGCGGCTGGGCGGGCACCGCCAGCACCGATCGGCGTGGCGGGGAGGCTGCTGAGGGACCCCAATGCCGGCACTGACCCTCCCTGGCCGGGCCGGCCCCGCAGTTGGAGCTCCAGCCGGGAACGCGCCCTTCCCCAGAGCGGCCATCCCGGTGTTAACATCTGGAAATTAACTCTGCCCTTCACCGGAGGTTAAGTCTAACGTGTTTATGTATTAACTAAATAGGACTTTTTGTTTAAAAAAGAACTCTTGCGGAATTGCTGGAAAAAAAAAAAAAAGGGGTAAACTGCAAGAATAAAGGTGAAGGAAAGTGGATTCACTGTTTTAGGTAGATCTCACCTGGGCTTAGCTACTGAACCAGCTTTGGGGTTTGGTTGTTTTTTCAACTTTCCTAGACGAGTTAAGGTTAAAACTACATTGAGAGCAGTGTTTCTTTACATAGGAAAGCTACTAGATAATTTGGTCTCTAAATGTTAGTGAGGTTCCAGGTTTTCCTTAAAACTTTTTGAATTATATATTCAAAAGTTGACAAATAGTTAAAAGTGGGTGTCTACGTTCTGTTTGAGATCTAAATGTGATTTGTTGAGATCTGCAAGTCGGGTCTGAAATAAAACGAAGCAGGACACCTTTTCTCCTTTTAATGCCTTTATCAAAAGCCATCAGCTCAAGATTGGGAAGCTCAACAGGTCTGCAGTCTCTGTCGACTCTCCCAGAGTGACTCATAGAAGGAGAATATGCTGAACTCTGTCCACTAGGAACAGAGCTGGGAGTGTAATTGTCGTGGGAGCTTTCCGGGTGTGACTCAGATGTTAACCCTCGTCTCTTCGCTCTCTCCGGGTCACGGTCCGAGAGGATTTTCTTGCTCAGGGTGAGGGGTAACGAAGTCCCCCAGCATCTCTTCAGGCCCAGCACTCCGCTCCTCACTAGGAGTGATCTAGACATCACTCTAATTTCCCAGCTCTGTATTGGCTCGTTGTTTTGGGGGTCTTTTCAGTCCATTTGGAGCAGTAGCCTCTCATGGCATGCTGGTCTTGAGGCTATTTTGCGTGCTCCCCCTCTTACGTCTCGTCCCTTCTCCTCACTGTCTGGGGAGGTCCCCGCTCTTCACTGTCTCGGGAGAAGAGCCGTCAAGGTAACCCCACCCGGGGCCTTTACTGATACAAAAAAGAACTATTAACGACAACGACTTTTAATTATCATAACAAACAGGTAGCACTTCAGCAGCATCAGCAGGTCTGACTAGTTTTTGTAACCTTTTTCTCACAAAAAAAAAAATTGGCAGATTTTTTGGTTATAACAGTGTCCAACCTGAAACCTTAAAGCCATTAGTTTAAAACAAACACAGGAGCACTACCCCCTCCCCAGGACTTTGAACACTCCCTGTGTAAACAAAGTGTTGACAGAAATTACTAGCAAATAGGTGTGTTTTAGACAACAAATCAGTTATTGATATTTCTCTTTAAAATTGAATTGCTGTTGTCTTTCTATTTGGTAATAGCTGTGTCATGGGATACTTTAATCATGAAAATGCACCTTTTCCTCTTCACAAAAAGTCGACCATGTATTTTGGTTAAAAAATGCTAATGTTTAATAGTGTGGTTTAGGAGTGCACATTTTTGCTAATTGGCTAGAAGGTGGAGTCGGGAAGAAGAGATTGCATTCACAGACTGAGCTGTCATTTTGCAAATCCTTTTTCACTACTTGTGCCCAATTAGATTTTGTGTCTCTGCAGTAGGAACAGACACGTTGCCCCATTTGTTCCCCTACCCCAGCACCTCGCAGCGGAGGGGCAGAGCAGTTTCATATTTCTGTGCTGTGCTGGCAGCAAAACTCCACACGAGCTGAGGCAGTGAGAGTTGTGTTCTGTCAGAGTGGCTTGCTGCCTGCCTAGAGGGGAGTTTGCTGCTGTTAATGATCTCACAGAAAACAATTCCGTGATTGCAGCAAAATTTTAATCCGGGTGTGAGGCAGGAGCTTTGCTGTTTGCTCGTATGCAAAGGGCTCATTCCTGCTGCCTGCTGGGGCTGCTGTCCAACTGAACGTTCATAGGGTTAGCCCCTCGACTTGGAGGGGTTCCAGAAAGGAATCCAGATTAAAAGGATGGGATGGCATATGTTCTTCAGAGTAGCAGTAGTTGCATGCTGGTGCTGTGGGTTGAAAGGAGATGGGAAGTAGTTTCTCTGCATTCGTGGTTTGAACTAGAGAGAGCAGGAGGCAATGGGAGGGCATGTGTAGCAGCTGAAATAAATGGTTCAAGTTGTCCCCAAAATGAATGTTGATTGTAGTACAAGAAACAGTGAGATGCAGTCAGTGCTCTGAAACCTAAATCTGGAATACGAAAGCCAACTCACGTTTGTGTTATCTGTATAATAGTGAAACAAAAGGGTGAGAGGAACAGAAAGTAAAGGAAGAGATATTGTGAGATGTTAAGCATCCAGGCAACTCAGAATTAAGTCAATATCTGTAAAACACTACTAATAATGAATACTATGAAAATGCACAGTTGACACCCAAAGAACTTTTAACTTCATGTAATAGCAATTTGCTTTAAATATATGGTGTGTATTATTCTTCTTCAGGTAAACAGATTTTTAATGCATAGTTCTTCCAAGTAATATCTGCATTGTTGTTTGGTATATAGCATAATTTGAAAATATGTGTTACCAAATAAGTAATTTAAACAATAGGCCAATTTCTTAGGCCTAGTTTTTCTCTGCAGCAATTACTGAAGCTGATTTTACACTGTGTGTCAGTCTTTGAATCTGCCAAAACTTAGGGGCAAATCAGTCGATTCACTTCATCATTTGTTGTTTGCTGGTTTAAAAAATAAGAATTTAAAAATCAAAAGAGAATAAAGTCTAAATTTTGCATTTGAGTCAAGGTGTCTTTTACCACTTCCCCCACCAACATAAATAAAAGCAGTAAGCTATAACCTAGCACTGAGTGTTCTTGGCATGCTGTTTGCACTGTCATACCAGTCACTCTTCAGAAATCTCTCTAAGATGGGCAATTAGTTAATTGCTTAAAAAATTATGGAGGGTACATGTGTCTTTTTGTGTTTTGGAAGCTCTGCCCGTAACATTAGAAAATGCCCCTTAAAAATACTTCTGTCTGTTTGTAACTATATTAAAAAGAAAATCACATCAGTTAAATGGATCGGAGTAGGAGGTGCTTTTGTTCTAAATATAATATTTATCCTGATCAACTTGTTTGTTTTCTTGTTTTTGGAGGGGGGGGGAAACTGACTTGAAGGGGTGCAAATGAAGGCTTTGATTTTACATTACGAGAAATCTCTGAAAATCACACCAAATCAGTTTTTATATTTCTGTGTCCACTCTCCTTTTGTGAAATTGAGATAATAATATCCTTTTTTACTCTGGGTTGAGCTCATTAACTGAGTGGGAAGTTCTTTTTATGAATCATATACTTACTTCACTGCTAAAAGGAAGTCTTGCAAAGCATGCTGAAAAGATTTAATAGAAAATGAGAACTTATCAAATGTAATGGTGAAATAAAATAGTGTTTTAAAATAATTATGAAATGTTCTAGAAGCAAGTGGCTATCATAGGAGGGTTTTGGATATCCACAGATATCTAATAGAGATAGCTAATCGATGAGTTTTTTGGAAAACAGGCCAGGATTGTTTTCCTCTCATTCAAGTTATGAAATAAGGTTTATGCAGGACCCATTTTATATTGGTTTTCACACTTAATTGGTCTTTTTAATGTGTTCCTTTTACTCTAGATATTAAAGTTGTTCATGTGACAGGATGGGTCATATTTATGTTCTGTAGGCTTATAAGGAATTATTTGGCACTAAAACTTTTCTTAATTCTCTTCCAGGGCTTCAAGGGTTCTGGACCACTGTTACTGAAATGATATTACAGAAGGCAGCAGTTGCATTGTGTTTGTTGGATGAAACCCGAATATTTACTGTCGGTCAAGTGGGTGAAAGCCCTCCCTGCCGTTTACATGTGTAGGTCACTGCGGTACTGTGTTAGTCACTGTCTCTATGCAGCAATGACAAGGCTAGAAGAGGCAAACAGAGAAGTGAACATGCACTCATCAGTCAGATACCTTGGCTATCTTGCCAGAATCAACCTGCTGGTTGCCATTTGCATGGGCCTTTATGTCAGGTGGGAAAAAACTGCAGATGCACTGATTTTGGTAATATTTATTCTGGGGCTCTTTGTTCTTGGAATTGCCAGCATACTGTACTACTATTTTTCAATGGAAACAGCAAGTTTGAGTCTCTCCAATCTTTGGTTTGGTTTTTTGCTTGGCCTTCTCTGTTTTCTCAATAATTCTGCCTTCAAAATGGATGTGAAAGAAGAAGCTACAAAATATTTGCTTCTCTCTGCCATTGTTTTAAGGATATTATGTGCTTTAGTTGAAAGGATTTGTGGTTGTGTCCATCATCGACCAACTCTGCTGACAACGGTTGAGTTTTTGGAGCTAGTTGGATTTGCAATTGCCAGCACAACTATGCTGGTAGAAAAATCTCTAAGTATTATTCTGTTGGTCTTGGCTTTGGCCATGTTGATTATTGACTTACGTATGAAGTCTTTTTTGGCGATTCCAAATTTGGCAATTTTTGGAGCCATTGCATCCCTACTCTTTTTTCCATCACTGCAGATCCCCACAAACCCTTTTGCCTTGGCGTGTTTCTTCAGCTGCCTCATTTCAGATCCCCTCCTCGACGTTTACTTCAGTGGACTTTCGGTTACTGAGCGATGGAAGCCATACCTGTACCGTGGTAAAATTTGCAGGCGGCTTTCTGTCATCTCAGTTGGAGTCATTGAACTAATCTTTTTCATTCTTGCCGCCTTTAAACTACGTGATTTGGACCTCTGGTATTTTGTGATACCTGGTTTTTCTATTTTTGGAATTTTCTGGATGATCTGTCATGTGATTTTTTTTATAACTCTTTGGGGATTTCACACAAAACTCAATGACTGCCACAAGGTGTATTATACTCACCGAGCAGAAAACAACAGCCTGGACAGAGTCATGGCATCTAAAGGAATGCGTCACTTCTGTTTGATCTCAGAGCAGCTGGTATTTTTCAGCCTTGTTGCAACTGCTGTTTTGGGAGCAGTCTCTTGGCAGGTAAATAATAATCTCTTTATCTTGATCTCCTCTTGACAATAATCCTGAGAATTGCTGGATCCTTAAAATTCCTAAAATCTGATGGTATGCTGTGGGTTAAGTTGGAATGCGTGGTTTCATGGTCATGGGCTTTGCACTTTAAGCTGCCTGGTCTGTGACCTGTTAGAGCAAGTGCAACTTACCAGCTTCCTTATGTTGGCAGCATGGGAAAAGGTAAGTGCTTTCAGGGCAAAAGAGGTGAGCAAAGTATTTTGCATTTACCTACATCAGAAATTGTTTTGCTTTTGAATTCATTCTGCCATAAAATTTGTTTTCAGAATAAATCACTGTGTTAAACCCTAGTAATGTTCACTAATTCTAGGGCTTTTGTTGTGGACTATTTTAATTAGATTGAAATGTATTAAATAGTGTAATTTTCAGTAATTTTGGTTTGCTTTTAATCAATTACATGGAATCAGAGATCAGCTGATAAACTGATAAATCGTTGGTATAGCGTGAGCTTTAAGTGTCTCACCATCAAATCTGATTATGCACCCCAGGATAAGGTATCTGGAAGACCAGTCATTAAAATCACACAGTGGCCTTTGACTTTTCTTTCCATTTATGAGTTAAGGATGTTGTCTTTTCTTTAGCAGAAAGCATACATTTCTTTCAAAATGTTTCTTCAGTGCCCAAGTTAAGACACATGGTGTGTTGTCATAGTTGCAACAGGGCATTTCTTTTTCAAGTTGATACAAACCACAATAACAAATTTGTGTCCATTCACCTCTTATATAAATTACAAACATCTTATAATGTATATAAAATATCCTTTTACACTAGATCAGGTTTACAGACATGTGTTTGTACTTTTTCCAGAGCAGTTTCCTGCCCGCTCCTTTGGAATTTCTAATCCTGCAGATTTTGTCAGATTAAATAACTTTGTGGATGAATGGTATTTAAGAAATTAGTGGACGATTAAATTAACAGTTACTTTGTAACTATGTTGGGTTTGGGGTTTTGTTTTTTGTATGAAGAGCATGAGAGGTTAACAGGCGAGTCTCCAAGGAACACTGGGTGGTTTTGCTTTTTTTTTGGAAGATTATCAGCACTCATAGCTGTGGTTGGACTTGCAGAATGGACAGAAGGAAACAGAACCAAAAAATTGGTTCAGTGCAAAAGTTCAGGGGAATCAAGTTGGCAAGAAGTGGGTTGTAGCCAGGTAGGTAGGAATAGTTCCTCATATGCTGCTGAGCTCTGGGGCTGTGTATCATGGCATGCCATGTGTGGTGCCCCATGATTGAAGAGGCTCAGGAGGAAGCTGGACAAAATTCACAGGGGTCAGTGTACTATTTGGAAACCACGTCTGGCTCAGGGAGTTGTTGAGCCACTAGTGGTTAAAGTATTCAGGAAACATGTTTTTTCTGTCCTTACATCTCTCCTAGGCATGAATTTGGCCTCTTTGGAGACCAGACATTCTTCTGGATGGGCCTTTGGTGCAGATTAATACAGCCATTCATACATTCTTATCTTAAGGAATTTTTTTTATACTTTACATTTACATTTTTAACATATTTTTCCTTAGAGTTTCTTAGGAATGCCAAGTATTCCTGTT
The DNA here is from genome assembly GCF_051311805.1 of Agelaius phoeniceus. Taxonomy (NCBI): domain Eukaryota; kingdom Metazoa; phylum Chordata; class Aves; order Passeriformes; family Icteridae; genus Agelaius; species Agelaius phoeniceus. Next base: position 47,316,699 of record NC_135269.1, on the reverse strand, counting down.
CTTCAGTTCCTGAAAACGTGTTTGCTCTTCTAAAGATTATTTAAAACATTTTTTGCATATGTAAGATGTAAGAATTTTCAGTCTTTGCAACATTAGTTTGGGATTTCTGTAGCTATTTCAGTATGTGTGAATTATATTTGAAATCTGTTGAAAGTGACCTGAAAGATGAATCATTTTTTGTTTATACCTTTCCTCACTACTGAAAGCTTGTTTAATGATAGTGCATTTGATAAAAGAGGTGGCTTAAAATTACTTGTGGTCTGCCATTTGACCTCCTATGAATAGAATTGCTAAAAATCTGAGCCTTGGAAAGGTTCTTCCTAACAGTCAGCTATAAATAATTAGCAGTAGCTTATAAAAAGAGCTCAGTTATAGCCAGAAATGGAGTAGTGGGAAGAGGGGGGTTCCCTTTCATGGAAAATGTTTTGCAGGCACATTACATATGCCCTCTTAACATTTCTAGTAACTGTAATATCTGTGCTTCATACTAATCTCATGTGTATGAAAAGTCAAGACCTAAAGCACCAGTTGTCTGTTAATTGGTGTCTAGAAGTATCCTATTTTATTAAAATTGCCAGAAAGATATCAAATCTCCTTTTGTGGAAAGGTTTTTAAAGTAAGGTGAATTAACTTGCTGTAGCAGGGACAGTGGTTTTCTTACTGATGCAGAGCTGTTGAGGCTAAAAGTCCTGTCAGTCAATGACCTTCCTTGAAGGGGAGCATTGCCTTTGTAATAAGGGTTTAAAGTCTCTATTCATGGTACGTGGGTATGTGCTTGGGGAGAACTGTAAAAATAATGTGTTAAAGTTGGGTGCATTAAAAAATGGGACGTGTTTCTGCTGGGACATGGTCTGCTTCTGAGAATAATCCTTGTTAGAGCTGCAGAGGAAAGATGTCTTGTGTTGTTGGTAAAAATGTACGGACATTTTCTTTGCAGAATCTGCAGGAAATGGTCAGCACCTGCCTTTATATTTGTGTGAGTAATTTCAGTCAGATCAATAGACTCTTTAGTGCCAACTTAATTCAGCAATTAATCATGTGCCTGGTCGTAATTAGGCCCTTGGATTGGACAAGATCCAGAAGAAGTCATGCAAATGACTCAGATATTACTTCTTCAAGAATCCAATAAAATGATGAAAATTTTGCAGATGAAGAGCTTTTAATTTTCAGACAAAGATCTTGGAAAGGTTTGGGGCACTGTTTTTCTCAAAAACTTAAAATCAAATTTTGTTAAATGCTCTATGCCAAGGTATCTACAGGTTTTCTTACTGACTGGCTAAAGAGAATTATTATTCCTCGAAGGCTTGTATTTAGTATTACCAGGAGAAAGATTAACTATGTTAGAGCCAGTAAAGTAATGGAATGAAGTACATTATTCAGTACATTATTCTTGGTTTTAGGGAATTTTATGAGTTAGTAAAATAATAGTATTCCTTACATGCTTGAATACTCATACTTAAATGGACTGTACCATTTAACTTGAATTATTTATAGGAGACAAAATAAGTTTACTGTATGTATGAGTACTTTCCTCTTTGGGGGAGAACTAATGATTTTGTAGTTTCTATTCTGGTGTGGTTGCACATATATATAGTAACATCTATATTTACTTAGACATACTTTTATTAACATCACAGGTTGAATAACTTGAATGCAAATCATATCCAGTCTTTCTCCTTCTCTTTACCCCTGCTTTTCTTCCTGGCTTGTGTTCTTAATCCAATCCTCCTCAGGCTTTTCTTGTTTGGAACTATTTTTTGTTGTTTCTGTTACTCCCTCCAGAGTCTCTGCTGCATCCTCTGGCCTCTTCCCATTTTGTCAAATGTGCATGCCATTCCTGCCTTTTTTCATCTGTCTGTCTGCTCAAGTTTAGTTCCCCCCTTTCTTTTCATCACTGAGAGTTTTTCCTCTTCTTGCTGATTTGCCTTCAATACTTGTGCTTTGCTGTTATTATACTGTCCTGTTGAGTTTCTTTTCTAATACCTTTATTCCCTCTTTTTCTACTATTCCATCAGCTCTTAAGCCCTAAGTGCTCCTAAGTGAGCAGTTGCTCACTGCTCACCATTTCTTCTCAAACTCACCCTCTATCATGTGTACTTTTGCTGCCTTCCTCTCTCCAGTGTGTGCTCAGCCCTCCTTGGCTCTCTTCCTCTCCAGTCCCATCCCGAGGGCTACCTCAGGTTGCCTGCTGAAATCCACAGTGGCAGCACACCTTGCTGCTGTCACCACCACTTCAAGAGCTCCTCAGTCCTGAAGGGGATCTCTGGTGACAAGTATTCATTGTGAGTCTGAAGAGTCTATTATGTGTTTAGCGTGCTGTCAAAATTTCATTAGTTTCAGGATTCACGTTTTTGTATTTAAAAACATCAGAGTTTTTAGCTTGCTTTTAAACTGATAACTGCACGTGGTTTTGCTGGAACAAATGCATGTAGATAAAAGCACAGGCTTTCCCATGGCTAGAGCAGGAGTCAGGGATGGGAAACACAGCACATTAAATCTATCTGCCAGTGATTGTGACAACTGTTTTCTGCAAACTCTTTCCTAGATTTTCCCACTGCTCTTCTCATAGTCAGAAGTAAAGGATTATTTATTGATCTCCATAGACTCTCTGTTCGGTAACTTGTTATAAGACTGTTTCCTCTGGTAGCTGATGTCCTTTGTAGCTTTACAAATTTTGTCTTTAAGCTTTTTTCTACCTGTAATATAGATCTTATCCTCATTTGAAATAAGCTATTCATTGAATCTTAGCATGTTACCTTTTTTCTCCTTAGCCTTCTCTGTCATAGAGGGTGTTCTTTTATTATACTTTGTTTGTTTGGGGAGTTTTGTGTATCTTTGTGTGTCTGTGTATAAAAACAGGTAAATATTCAGCTTGGATAATGGAAAGCAGAACAGTATTTTTGCTTGGAAATGCACAAAGGCATCTTTCTCAAAGTAAGCTTTCTCAGTTACTGGTCTGTTAGATATAATCCCAGGCACCCTGCTGTGTGAGCAGTGGGTTGGACCAGCTAATTTCCTGAAGCTCCTTCCAACCCCAACCATTCGGTGATCCTGTGACCATCTTAGGTGACATATGTTTAGTGTTTCATTTTTGTTTTAAACAGAAGGGCTCTTCTATAGGTCTTTGTAATTGGCTTCCAATTTAAACTAATATTTTATGCATTTTGGGGTTTTTTCTTCAGTCACACATCCATAATTAAGTACAGTTCCAGAGTTATTCTGCTTCAAACAGTGGTTATTCTTTGGGATGGAAATTGTCCTATCCATGAATATAAAATGACATCTTGCTGTAAAATACCTCTAAATTCTTCTGGTTCTAACAGTTACACATAAAAAGAAACAGTGCTCAAAAAAAGAGAAAGTGGAAAGACACTACCACTAGTGAAATCTCACCACTCTTTTATTATTGTCTGTCATTCCATCATCAGAGGCAAGGAGTAGATTTTTTTCTTTTACCTTTTCTGTGTTATTTGAAATGAGACTTAATTGTTAATTCCTTTAGAACAAGACAGACAAAGGCAAAAAAAAAAACCAAAAAAACCCTGAAGATTAAGAGATAAAATGATTTCTCATGGGTTTTTTCAGTAGGATTGCCTAGATGGTCCCTGTCTTCTGTTTGCTTTTTGAGCAGTCTGTCTGGAATCAATGAGCACTTGGAGTTCAGGGACGTACTGCAGGTTCACATTGCTAGTGCAATTGAAAACAATGAAAATGGGTTGAACACATGAAAGAACAAAATCCCTTTCTGGCTCTGCCTGTGCATCCATGGCCATCTGCTCCATTAAGGACCAGTCACCAAATCTTTGGGATTTAATAAAGCACTGACAGTTTCCATCTGGAATTCTAGCTGTTTATCTTAAGGGAGGAACCTGTCTTCAGTTTTACTGCAATAACTAAATCAGATATTTTTTGCTATTTGAAGTTCTTCTTGTTTAGGTATTTTTAAATGTTACTAGTCATTTTTTGCTGTGCTGTATTTATATATATATAGTAGGATTTTATTATCCTACTATAGATTTGTTCTAATCATCATTAGGCTCTTTTACATTTGTGACATATTTCTTCTAAATCAAAACTGTTGAAAAAGTGCTGACAGCAATTGCCAGCATCTTTACATTAGATGGATGTCTACAAATGTAAAATATCCAACATTTTCCTATTCCGTAGCATAAGATAAGATGGCCACTAAAAGACAACACAGTTGAAACCTCAGATGGAGCTGAGTTGATTCATAACATTATAGAGCTTATTTCCCATTCCTGTTGTAATATTTGGTACAAACTCAAAGCAGGATACAGAGCAAGATGGATCACCGAGATGATCCTTAGTGCTTCTGTGTGACACCCTTATTTCACAAGTACTTGAGAATTTTCTTTGCCAGTATTTTCATATTAGTAAGAGCATTTTCAATATTTAAGTATTTTTTAGGAGCTAAACTCAGTCAGAGTGAGTTTTTGTGATAATTTCAATTTGTGTTGTGGCAGAATGCTGTGGGTTTAATTAGTTGCATATGTTTAGGGGATTGGGGAAATGCAGGGAGTATTTAGAACGAGAGGGTATTGTTGTAATTGGACTACAATAAAATTAATATAAAGTAATATTATAATAGTTTATTAATTATTTAATAGGTATTGTTTAGTAATATAGTTAATAATAATATAATAGTTATTATTTAATAATAATTATTTAGGACATTATGATTGCTCTTGTTTTTACAGGCAAATGTATTTTTTATTTTGTAATATGTTCACTGTTATCAAACACTAATGCAATATAGGAGTAGTTTGCTTTAGTAAAGTCCAAGAAAATACATTTATATGTGGTGTAAAAGCTGAACTTGTCACAAAAATACTTCCCTTTTTTTTTTGCATTACCCTGGTGGAATTTAGTTGGAAAACTAAGTCTCCAAACCTTGAAATTAATTTAGCTAGAAAACTCTGCTTTTTCAACAAACTCTTATACTTCATAAGGTTTCTACAGAAAAAAAAATATAACCAGAGCTTTATAAGTTTTTGTTGCTGCCACTTTTCAGAGTGTGTTGGGAAAACAGAGCAACAAAAAGGAATACTTGCTGCTGATACATTTGAAACAGAAATTATATTTCCTTAGTTAAAGGATTTTTTTTCTCTGTATTAACAACAAAACAAATTGAGGTGTTACCATAATACAGTGTTTTAAGCTTTCCTGTCTTCTGGTGATTTCAGGTAATTTATGCTATCAGTTGATAATGCTGTCAGTTAGTTATTATTGAATATCAGATTCTGGTGTTTAATTGCTGTCACCATTTCAAGGAAACATAGGTGAGATCCTTCCATCAGAAGTGTGATAGGACACTTTTTAAAACCAGGACAGGTAGCCAACTATTCTTTCTTAGTGCATTAGATGGGTAAAGCTCTTCTTTCAGGCTAAGTAATTGTATTTAAAAGCTGAATGTAGTTGAGCTCGTGCCATGTGCCAACAAGTTCTGGGTTGGTTTAGGTGTCATTTTTTTCAGTATAATATAATTTCCAAATTATTAATAGTGTTGACTTTGTGTTAAGTTGAACTACCAGTGCCCATCAAGTCACTGAGTCTCACACAGTAAGGCAATATCCAGATTAAAAAAAAAAACAACATTAATATTGTAGATTAGTACAAGGAGCACAAATAAAACACAGAGGGGGTCAGAGACCACAGGATTCTTCTCAAGACAGAAATCTCTAGCTATGAATTTACTTCCTTTGCCACAAAGCAAACGTAAATATTTAGCAAATGCACCATGGATATTAAAGTTCTTGTTTAATTATATATTATAATACTGTTTCTATCTATCCTAAAAAATTTAATACCTGATTAAACCCATTCACATCATGCTTAAATAACTAAAATGAATCCTTATCTGTTCTGCCTCTCAGAGATATCTGGCATTTAAGAAGTCCATTTTAATTTTACTAGTACTATTGATTGAGATGTAACTGTTGAAACTTCTTGTTTGATTGTTTTTTACAGAAATCAGCTATGTATTAGTAAGTGTAATATTTTCCAAAGCTGCTTTTTTCCTTTGAAGCAGGAAAGCTTCATATGGGGTATTAGCTTTGTGAATGCTATGAAGTCCTGTAGAGGATGTTCCTTTACTCATGTGGTATTTATGTAACTGACAAAGAATTGTCTTTTTAACTGAAATAATCACAAATGATCTCAGAATTCGTCTCTTGTGTGATACATAGTATTCCATAAGTTAAATGTATATTTATCATAGAATGGCTTAGGTTGGAAAAGACTCTTCAATCATCACACCCAGCCATGAACCCAGCACTGTCATGTCCACCACTAAACCACCTCCTAAAGTGTCAGAAATACACATCTTTTAAATACCTCCAGGGATGGATGCAATAAACCAGTGTGCTGTCATCTGATGCTAGATACATAATATCTGTGCTGTATCTCACTGATTAAGGCTGACCCTGCAGATGCTTACAGATCTTCTTATTTTATGCACATAATTAGTTTTGTGGCATTTGATTTTCTTGCCTCAGTTGGTAAACTAAGATATGATCACAGTTTTTACAGCTAAATACTGTGCTATCAGTGTTTTAAATGCATTCCTTTCAAAAGAGTGATCCTTGCTTACCAGCCACCTTCTCCCCAAGCTTTTCATTTGTCTTTACAGTAATTCACCATGTAATACATGGAAAAATAAAAATACATTACCAGTAAGACTTTGCATGTTTCAGGGCCCAATTATGTGGGATCAAGCAAAGGGATTTTCATACAATACCTAAATCTCTTCATTTTCTTTTTAGCCAACCAATGGGATCTTCATGAGTGTATTTCTGATTGTTCTGCCTTTGGAGTCCATGGCTCATGGGCTTTTCCATGAGCTGGGAAACTGCTTGGGAGGAACGTGTGTTGGGTATGCTATTGTGATTCCCACCAACTTTTGCAGGTATGGTTACTGTCCATTCCAGCTTCACAGTGTGAATGTGTTGTTTGCTCATGGAGGCAATGCAGTGCTGTTGCTTGGATTTTCAGCAATGAAATACAAATTCAAATAATAGGCAGATTTTCTATTGCTCCTCTTTCTCACCCTGGAATGAGTAACTCCACCTTTCTGTCTAGGTAATTTGCTTTTAGAAAGCTGATGAATACAGAGCAGCTGTGCACAGGCAGATTTCTCAGCCCATATCTCACGCAAAGGAGGACTGGGGCATTTGACTGAGACCAGGTATCTTACACGAGGAGATTGAATAAACCAAACAGATCAGTTCAAAATAATTTTGAATTCAATTAAATGAGGTAGTGTCTACATTTAAAGTTCATTATAATTAGATTTTCAGATGAACTACATTTCATGTATTGGTGTGGAGAATTTGAAGCTGGTTTTTGTTCCAACATAAATGTTACCATATGAGAAATGAATTACTGTAAGGCATTACACTATTATTATTTGCATGTTTGTGTGTTTTTCTTAGAAGCTTTAAATTTGCAAATGCTGCTTTTGCCATAAAATTAAAATCAGTGTGTGCACATTTTTTTGTAAGTGATAAACAAGAGCTATATAAATCATCTCTTCAAGTCACAAGAGAAATATAGTAAGTTGATATGAGAGACTTCAAAATAGAACTGCCCAATTTATGAAAACTTCACAGCTTCAGTGTGTGTAATGGATTTAGTGGATAAGGAAGAACTTAACATCAAAAAACCAAAGATAGTATGCTAATCTTAAATAACTGTATCTTAAATATTGTAAAAAACACATTTTCTGAGCTTCTGATTTACAGTCTTTCAGCTGTGCACCCTGAAAAAAATCCTTGTCAATTATTGTTACAGATTTGAAAAACAGATTTTCAAAATTTACATTACAATAAAAATAAATCAATTTTGTTTCCATGGTAACAATTTAATTCTTTCATGGCATTATATTATTCTGACACAGGCAGTTCCCTCTAATTTTGAGCAAATGAGATACTCTTGAGCAACTGTTTAGAACCTGACAGAATTAAACTTCCTTATTAACAAAGCTTGACTGTTTCAGTGATGAACTCAGTCTTCACTTGCTGAGACAAATAGTAATGATGAGCTATTCAATGTAGCTGTACCAGTAGAATAATAATTTTCATAAAAGCCCTAGACAGGTGAGAAGGTGCAAAATTTAATTAGCTAGACCAATAAGGAGACTAGGTAGCTTTACACATTGGCTTGCAAACAAAATACATGAAGAATACACACATATATACATATATAGGGAAACAACCATAATGTCATGTTTTGTATTAGTAGAGTAAGTAAAGACTTATCTCCATATTTTCACTCCCAAAACCTCTCCATGTCTGTAACTGAGCATAAATGAGGCCAATTTGGCCCAGCTGTCAGTCATGTTCCTTATCATTCCCTTATTACATCAGCTGAAGAGTGATGAATGCTTTTCTCTTTCTGAAAATATATTCTGAAAAGCACTCCCCTAACTGGGTGTATTGCAAGACCAAATTTCCTGGTATTATGATTAATGAATAGCTGTGTAGACCTAAAAAAAAGTGTATTTTTTTGATATTTTAGATACTGTATATATTTGGGGTTATTTATTATATATTTATATATGTTTTATATAAAATATAGATAATGATACAAATAAAATTAATTTTGGAATCCAGGGACTCTTTTATTTTTCTTATATATAGAATTACTGTATTTGTGTGAGTTCCATGTTTCAGAGTATCTGAGCAAAGTGTGTATGTGGATTTCTCTTTCATGCATTATTGGAAACTAGTTTGCATTATGGTTTGTGCAGATTAGCACTCGTTTTCTCTGCATTTCTTCCCAGCTGTTCATGAAAAAGTGCCTGTGTGAAGGCAGTGCTCCTCAGTGGGACTTCATTAAATTTTTGGAGTCTCCCTTCTTCCTATCACAGCTTCCTTCTCTCCCTCTGTCTCTCAATTGCAGGAATAGCATAGGGTTGAGTAAGACTATGCTTGGAATTGAAGTGTAACAGAAGGGAGATAGTGGTCCCTCACTCAAATGCAGTCATTTGAGTTGTTTATGAACTGTAAATTTGAAGTAAATTTGAATTTAGAACAGTGCTACCTCATAGCAGACAGAATATGCACAGGGGAAAATAGCAGCAGCTACTAGAAGTCCACTTAGCCTAAAATAATTTTCAGCCATAATCATTAGCTGTTCTTCTCTTTAGTCCTGATGGCCAACCAACTCTTCTTCCACCTGACCATGTCCAAGAGTTAAATCTGAGGTCTACTGGCATGCTTAATGCCATCCAAAGATTTTTTGCTTATCACATGATTGAGGCATATGGTTGTGACTACTCTACAAGCGGGCTGACCTTCGATACCCTTCACTCCAAGATCAAGTCTTTCCTTGAACTTCGCACTGCAGATGGACCCAGACACGATACCTACATCCTGTATTACAGTGGTCACTCACATGGCACTGGTGAATGGGCTCTGGCAGGTAAGTGAGCTGGGGATTTTTTTTTTGTTAATTGTTTTGGTTATTGATAACCTTTCCAAGTCAATTCATTAATTCTGTAAAAAATCATACTGTATTGCAAAACTTTGAAGTTTTGAATGTACTTACTACTGAATTGTTCAGAATGGCAAAGAACCATCAGTCTTTGGAGAACAGTTTTATACAACTTCCTGCAGGGAGGAAAGAAAGGAAAAGGTTGTAGTATTACAGAGCATGACTGTTAAGAGTCAGAGGCTACAAGAAATTGAGAAAACAAGCCAAGTTGCAGGCTGACTACCTCTGCTAGTGGAGAGAATGGAGAAATGCAGAAGCCCCTTTGGGATGCAGGTAAGTTATTGTTAAGAGGTAGCTCTTTCCTTCCCTTGCATTGTGTGGCAGTCAGGTATGTTACTTCATTAACTTTGTCATTTTAGTATTTACTAACCTTGATAAAAATCCTTTTACAGCAAACTAATCTTCCACTTATTCTCAAAATTGTCTAATGTTGTTGACTCCAAATATTTTCTTTCAAGTTTAAACACAGTTTCATATTCCCCTGATTTTCCTCACACATGATTTTTGTATTCAACAAGTTAACTTTAAAGATTGCTTTTTTCCATGCATGGAATTAAAAGTGGAAATTACACACTCCTGCTCTAAAGACAGATTTTCCCCAGTATTTTGAGGAATATTTGTTCACTGTAACGAACAAGCATAATCTTTTCTCATTCCTTGGACATGACAGAAGGAATTACAGAGTGTTCTGGGACACTGTCAGTTGACTGTCATGAAGGACTGCATTTATGTCTTTAAGATGTGCTTTGCTTTTTTTTTGTTTAAGAATCAGTAAAAGAAACAGGAGGCAGATACACAATTCACACTACAAAAGCAGGTGTTCAAACATATAACAAACCTTGTATCATAAAAACAGGTATGATTTGCTGACACTGTGGACTTTGGGAATGATTGTGGGCATAGTGTAGCCTCAAGATTGTAAACCTCTATTTAAAGTGCCAGTTTAATGCCTTGTCATATGCTTGGCATAGACTTCACTGTTTCCCCCTTTCTTGGCCCATTTATTTGGTAAACTTAATGAAGTTGTCAAATCATTGCAAGGTTTAGCCTTGCTCTGCTGCTGTAGGGAACTGAGGTCACTGTGTGCAGAACGGGAATCTCATAGTAAATACATTTAAAATTTGTAACTTTTTTCTTCCTGGGAATTAATTCTCTTGGACAGCACTTTGCCTGTGAGCTCCAGGCTCTTTGTCAGCAGTGTCTCTCCAGGTGCATGTGCCCTTCGGGAGGGCGTGCCCTTCCTTGTGTGCTCAGGCTCAGGCACAAGTCAGTTTCCATCTGGAGGCTCTGTACCTGTTCTGGTGCAGCTCCATCCGTGAACCTTTAGACCTGCTAAAGAGCAGTGTGTATTTTCTCCCAAGGGCTTTACCTGTATCAGAGATTTTAAAAAGCCACAGCTTTTACTGTGACCTTAGTGCAAGTGATGAGCTACAGTGTATGTAGGGTGGCCAAATTACTTCTCTGAGAAGGGGGTTGTTTGTCCACAAGAGCAGCTGCCACTCTGTGCAATTGCTGAGTGTGTCCACACCTTGTGTGGAGCAGACTATCAGCAAAACTCCACCTCCCACCTGTGCTCCAGCCAGCAGCGTAGACAAAGTCAGCTTTCTTGCATGTGTAGAGCCAAATATTGCTGCAAAAATTGGACAGCTTTCACCCCAAACCTGGCTTACTACATCTAGGCACCCTGGAGTGTGACTGGGGCCTCAGGTCCCTCTGTAGCACGTAGGTAGCTGTAACCTAAATTGATATCTAGCCTTTAGGAGAAAGGCCAAGGTAACTGTTTAAACTCTGAGTGCTGAAAGATACAGTGTGTAAATACAGTGGTGTTCAACTTCCTCACAAAGCTCCTTTTTAGTTCTCTGTCCAAACACATCTTCAGCTTCTACATGGATACACATATAGTCACATAAAGGAGAACAGGCAGCTGTCATAGGTCTTGCACATTTTTTTTGTGATTAATTTTAGTTAAATTGTGGAATGTAATGTGATCCTCCTTCCAGATATCACTGCTCCTGCATGGAACTTGAAAGTATAAACTGAAAATATAAAGGCTGAAATTGTGCCCCATGTATTGGACACTGGCGTTTTATGACAGATGGAGCCTTGGCCATCAGTTCCAGTAATGTGTGCTATCCTCTGACCTGTAAAGAGGATGAAAAGAGATGACAACAATGAAAAAAAAACATTAATCTGATTAAAAAAGTAGTTTCTCACTGCTGGCTTATGCCATGGTACAGCACAGTAGTAGCAGTGTAGTCTTTGCTTTGTAATGACATATTGCAAAAGAGGCTTACTGAATTAATTAATTCAGTACTGATGTTTCTCTGTTGTTGGAAGCTGAGATACAGTGCTGTGGTGTAAAAAAGAAACTGTTAACTAATCATGCATGAAGCATGAGCAGTCAAATGACCTGGGGGGTCATGTTGTCTGAGTGAAGGCAAAGGCATGAGCTGGGCTAATAAAGCTTTGTTCCTGAAACTGTTGGCATACCTGTTGTCCTGCTAAACCTGCCAGGGAGACAGAGGTGGCCAGACACCTGCATTTCTTGCACAGCTTGGTGCCAAAACCTCGTGCTGGGTGACAAGCCCATGTGTTTGAGGTCCATAGAGTTTGGAAGCCAAGCATGTGTTTGCTTGTATCTGTGAAGGATGAGATGATTTTCTTTGGATGATTCTATCCAATTCTGTTTTGAAATCACATGCACTCCTACACCGCTACACTTTTAATAAAGTTTATTTATAAGCCTTTAAAATGTGAATTTTTGTGCTTGCTTTGGTTCCCACCATTTGAAAATGTATTTTCTTCTAAATTCATCTCTTAGCCGAGTCTTTTTTTAATATTCGTAAAAACATACTAAGAAAAGAGTCCTATTCCTGTTCCTAAAATTATTAAGATTAAAAGAAACTTTATTTCAGATTTTTTCAGTTTATCTGTATTTTCCAGATTTCATCAATTGCCTATAATTTCTTTCATTCTGTAAAGGAATTCCTTTTTTGTAATTGTTGGTGGGTTTTCTTTCTAATCAAGGGTAAGTTAATGGCTTTATTTGCCAGAGCAAGTCAGTTAATACCTCTATGGAGATATGCAGCATTTACAGACAGAAAGGATGAATTGAAAACATCTGTTATATCTGTCCAGATTGTTCAAGTAAGGGATTCTTAGAACCAGTCAGAACTGTTAAAGGTCTGCAGAAGTCTCTGTTTCTTCATCCTGATGCTAAATCTTTTTGTCCTTGTGGCAGGGGGTGATGCTTTACGACTGGACACGCTGTTGGAGTGGTGGAGAGAAAAGAACGGCACTTTTTGTTCTCGACTGATCATTGTTTTAGACTGTGAGAACTCTCAGCCTTGGGTTAAAGAAGTAAGAAAAGTAAATGACCAGTATGTTGCTGTGCAAGGAGCAGAAATGGCCAGAGTTGTAGACATTGAGGAAGCAGACCCTCCACAGCTCGGTGACTTCACCAGGCAATGGGTTGAGTACAACTGTAACCCTGACAGCAACATCAGCTGGTCTGAGAAGGGCCGCACGGTGAGAGCCATCTACGGGGTCTCAAAGCACTGGAGCGACTACACTCTGCATTTGCCAACGGGAAGTGATGTTGCCAAACACTGGATGATGTACTTCCCACGCATCACCTATCCATTAGTACATTTGGCAAACTGGTTTTGTGGTCTCAATCTGTTCTGGGTCTGTAAAGCTTGCTTTAGGTGCTTGAAAAGATTGAAAATGAGTTGGTTTCTTCCCACAGTGCTGGATACGGGACAGGGCTTCAAACTCGTCAAATCCTAATCAGCAACCAAAGAGAAAATGAAGTGAGAGCTTTGTGAACTTTCTCACTGTACCATATTTAAAACCTTTTCTATTACTATTTTTCTCTGAAAAAGTCTGCTCTACTCACTTTATTCAGCTTTTTGAGCAGCTACAGTATATGCAACAGTTAGAAATTGCAGTCTTAAACAGAAGAGGGTAGAACTATGATATTTTAAATTTTGTTACATGTACATTTGTAAGAGACTTATTTAATACGACCATGCATTTTGGAGACAGGTCCCATGTTCATATGTCTTACTTAAGGCAGCCTTTGTTCAGAGACACCAGTTTGATGGACAGGAGCTCCTGTGAATGTTACACGATGCTGATCTGTCATTTATGTTCACTATACAGTTTAAATACAGGAAAGAAACCAACCTACTACCCCAATCAATTTATGTGTGCTTGAAATTATGTGGTGGGATCACTGAGCCAAAAAAACCCCAGAATATATAGCTACTGTATGTAAGTAGCTACCAAAAAGCTTTAGTTTTATTTGCTTTTACATCTTGTGCCCTGCCTCAGTTGTCTACTGCCATCAGTGGAAACTTGCCATGGAAAACAAGGAAATCAGACAACCTTCTAATGCTCTGATACTTCTCAGACAGTTTTGAAGTGTGTTTTGAAGTGAGTTTTAAAAATATTCAGTGTTACTTTCAACATAAAATATCTTGCTGGTGATCTTTGAGCATACATTCCCAGAAGTTAATTTATATATGGAATAAAAACTGCAGTGAACATTTTTCCCTCACCTGCTAAGTGATTCTCAATTTTCCAGGCTCTTACTAGTTTGTACTGTGAAAAGCTAATCTGAAGAAAACAAAGCAAAACAAAACCCAAGAAATTTAACAAAGAAAATAATCCTTAGATAAAAAATGGGAATATGAGTGTTGCTTTGCTTCCATGTTTATCTGAAGTCCTTGTTGTGGCTAAGATCTTGATTCTGTGAAGCTCTGAGTACAGAGTTGGACCAGTGAATTCATTATCTATTAAAACCACAAGCAAAGTTTGTTTGAATGGGTTATTCCCTTAGGAGAAAAGGGAATCCTCAGTATTCCTTAAGTCTTTTCTCCCACCCACAAGGTCCTGATTTTAATCCTTCCAGAGCTGGATGGGACTCTAGAAATCCTTTCCTTCAGTCATAAAAGCTGCATAGCTTTTTTATGTCATTTTTTCAAGTACAGAAAATTAGGGGTGAAACAAGTAAGTGGCTAAGACAGTACAATTTGTGGTCATTTATTTGCATATGTGTGTGCAATTCAGTAGACATACAGTTCACTTTTTTCTGTTTCCATCAGTATTTTAATAAAAGTGTTAGAGAGCAGCTGATATTTGTCTAAAATATAACTTATTAATTTTTTTTTAATTTAAATACATGCAAATAATATGTAGCTCAATAAGTCTTTGCCATCATTGCTTTTTCTAATGCCATTTGAGCTTTTTAGCCAGCCAAGTTAGAGAATCTGCTAACACTCATACCCATCAGTAGCTCCTGAAATATATAAGGAGAGCTACAACAGCCAAAGCAATTGTTACCTACCAGATTCAAAATGGTGATTTTCTCAGATCTAAAAGTGGCAGCCACTAAGTTTCTTCATTAGTATGTATTACACAATGTTGTTTAGCCAAGGCACTGCCTCCCACACCGCTTTCCCTTTCTCCATCCCCTTCCATAGTGTGAGAAGGTGATAAAGAAATAAGAGATTAATTATATCCTATGAAGACTAAATGCCTTTGGGTCTTCTCTGAATAAATGCTGTGATTGCAGCTCTGTCAGGGAATCAAGAGGTGGCAGTTGTCAGTAAGGACAGAGGGTTCTCACACCACCTGACTTCAGGTATCCAACTCAAGGTCCCAATGTGGGAGACAGAGGTAGGAGTCATCTCATTTAAATTCAGATGTTCAAAAACCAAATACCTGAATCCATGCTAGTGACCTGAAGTGCTCCACTGCTCATTAGCAAGGAGAAGTAAATATTTCCAGAGGAAGACTGGTTTAGTCTCTATTCTAGGATGACTTTTGAGGGCATTGCATTTTTTTTGTTTTGTTTTGCTTTCCTGTGCCAAAGGTCAAGCAGACAAATCCCTTACATCTCTTGAATAACCTTAGAGCACCTCTAAGCTATCCTCTGGAGCTGAGCTGGGTACCTAAGCTC
Source organism: Agelaius phoeniceus (assembly GCF_051311805.1). NCBI lineage: Eukaryota > Metazoa > Chordata > Aves > Passeriformes > Icteridae > Agelaius > Agelaius phoeniceus. Next base: position 47,301,221 of record NC_135269.1, on the reverse strand, counting down.
CTTGTTCAAGCACATAAAGTGGATACTTGGGTTGAACAAGGATTTTGTCAGGTTGCAGAAAAGCAGTGCTGCCTTCTGCAGACATCACTGTCTTCCATTCCTGGTCATCAGCTCTTGAGTATAGATGCATAAAGACTCCTTTACATTTGGTTTGTGAAATCACCATTGTTTTGACTTCTCTTTCAGTAGAAGTTCACCTGATTGCATCATAAACCGTTAGAGCTTGAGCCTTTGAAATTTTAGTAAAGTCCCCATAAATACCTCATAGCAACCCTGTGAACATTTTGAACATTTGAAGTCAAGAAGTTAGTCCTTTCTGTTCTGGAAAAGCTTTAAATATCAACCATAACACTTGCCACTAATTATAATTGACAGATCTTAATGGGTAAGATTCTACCTGCTACTGTTACATTTTTATGGACATCATCTGTATCTTTCCTTTTGTATATGAAAGGGAACAAGAAAAGTGTGGGATTCCTGACCTCTCCTGAATCTGTGAACAGGAATCTGCTGTGTAGTGCAGTGATGGACTTAGCTCTGGGCAGAATAAATGGAACAGTTTGTCCTGCTGTTTTGCCTCTGGATATTAAATGGTTTCCAGCTTACTTACCAAAGTTAGATTTTTCTCCTAGGATAGACTGGGTGTTATTTAGCTGTTTGCTGAAAGGCACATAAAGACCTGAAAAAGAGAGCAAAAATACTATTTGCAAAACTAATCATGTGTTTGCAGATTTGTTTCTATTTTCTCAATTATAGACCTCTGGTTTTCTAAATTTGGGGTAGTTCTAACATGAGCTAAGGTGTTCCTACTTCTGATTTTGTTACTGCAAAAGCATGGTGAAAATGCTAACTTTAAAAGAAATGTTTACAGCTGTTCCTATTATGAGGCCTTTTTGGACAGAGACTGTCATGTGTTTCAAAACACTATCAAACCAGGGCTATGGATGATGAGGAATTCAACTTCATCAGTTCTTCACTTGTGCACTGACTTCTATCAAAGCATCCTACAGTGACCCACATTCCCAGGTGCAATTTTTCTCCAGCTCCTGGTGCTTATGCCTCTCCACAGGTCTCTGCCCAGCCTTGGGCATGTGCCTGAGGGATGAACACTGGGAGCTCCTGTGATCTAAGTGAGCAGTTACCCTTCTGCTATTCCTGTCTGAAAGACAGGGCCTGAAGGAAATTTAAATCTAATTCCAAAGAATGTTGCATATGCTATCAGTTATGTACATGTTGTTTAGTGGTAACGTGTACAGATTTCTGGGTAGAGAGAAACATTTTTGCAAGGTTTGTCTCTGTACTGTATATTCAGACATTTTGCTATAAAGTTTGTTATAAACTTGTGTCACAGCATGATTTTATGTTGACTTTGTTTCATTTACCTCCTGTATAGTACCAGCCTTGCTAAAACATGCAAATGCACTGAGTCCTACAAAGGGGTTCAAATTGCATATTCACAGTGGTGTTTTTCTCTGAACAAGTATTGGGGAGGGAAAAAAAGCCATTATTCTTCATTTTTGCACTACTAGAGCGATGTACTTGCAGTTCCTTATGCTTTGTATGCCTTGTAGTTGTTGTCCAGTCTTCAGTTCAAGTTTTTCCCAAAATAATTTTGTATATTTTGTAAAAGCATAGTTAATGCTTTGCTAGCAGTAAAGCACCTCTGTTGCCAGCAGTAGACAACAAAATCAGATTAATTTTCTTGTTTATAAATACCTTTTGTGAGAGGATTTTTACTGAATATACGGTTTTTAGATGTGTAAATAGATTTTTTGAGTGTATTTGTGATACTGCTTAAATATATTTTGCTGTTTTGGATGCTCATTTCAATTTCATCTTTTTGTTTGTGTCTTGATCGCTTTCAGATTTCTGTGCTCCCTCTTGAATTACATGAGGGTTTGCTATACAGCTTGCTTCACAGGAGGTTTTTTATAACTAGAAATTGCAACAGAGTTTATGGAAAATAGAGTATTTTGAAAATACTCTAAGGAATATTTTTAGTTTAATAATTTAATAGAAATGAGAAATACTAGCTTAAATTGTTAATGCCTTTCACCTTGTCTTTTTTATCACTTATTCAACAAGCTAGTAAAAATGCTGTTTATACTTCAAGACATAATTTTATAGAGATATAATTGAAGACTTCCTTTACATGAGTACTTGTAGTTAGTCAAATTTCTTATCTCCAGTAAGATCAAGTTGATGGAGGGTTCCTGTGTGAGATCAAGCCTGGGAGAGGAAGTAGAAGGAAACTGTTGCTGCAGAATGGTGAGGATGACAAATCCACACATCTGCTTCTCACAGAAATTGCTGGGGAGGTTCCTGCACTTGGTCCTCATGGAACAGTCCCAGCATTCCTCTTAACGGGCTTGGACTTGTTAAGTGAGGATTTTGGCAGACAATGGAGAGGCAGAGTGGTACTGTGATAAGGGGTGATGGGTATCTCAGTGGTAATCCAGTGTCCAGAGCTGCCAAGAAGGCATGGCCAGTTCTTCTGGCACATTGACTGGCAATGATGATTGAGCGACACCTTTTGGTTGGTTGGAGTTTTTTTAACAGAAGGAGTTTAATTTTGGCTGTTGTACTTTGTGATTTAATTCATTAATTTTGTAATTTACTACTCAGTGTTCTTTCCTTACTAAACTTGTGTAGATCCTTTCTGTTCAGTCACAAATCCAGAGGTAACCCTAGAGGACAGCACAGCTCACCCTCAGTGCTGCCCTGCAGGTAATTCTAAGGCTCTTTGAATGGAGTCAGACAACCCAAGATATGTCTCCATCCATGGCACTGGGTTTGGGGGTTTTGCTAATTGTTTTTGGTTACCTAGGAAATAAAAACAAATAGCTCTTTCAAAGTTGAAAGAATGTTTCTCCTAAGGTGTTGTTACAAAGATACATTATTATTGGAAAACAAGTGTAGCAAAAGTTTCAACCCTTTGATTTGGGGCAGGGAAGGCACCCAGGAGTCGATCAACGTTACCTGCTGCACCAGCACTGCTTTCAGCTGCTGTCTGTTGGCATTGAGAAGTCAAAATAAAACTGTTACTACTGGATTATAATGGAGACCAGAAAGCTGGATCAGTAAAGGCCCTCAGTATTACAGAGCTCACCTTTAGAGACTCAGGCCTTGAAGGAGTTTAACTTCCTCACACAATCATGGGCACACACCTTGGGTGTTTGTGAGGGGTTGGTCACCCTGCAAGCAGCAGTCTAAATCTTTAGGATACTGAGGAGGAAGATGATATTCCCTAGAGGTGCCTGCAGCATCCAGCTCCTTACTAGCTCCAGCTAGTGACATGGAAATTTAAAATTTCACTCCTTTCCAGCACTGAATTATTTTCCCTATGAAGTAATTATATAGTCACTTCAAGGTGTAGTGAAACATTCTGGGCTCTCACCTCGGATACCACTCTGCACAGAGCTAAGGATGTCCCAGTGCTGATGCTGATGGACAAAAGCAGCCAGCTCTGCTTATTACAGTCAGTTTTGTAGTTAATAACTGCTAAAACAAATCCCAGTGAACCTGGTTTTACTATCCCAAATGCAAAGCCAGGATACTGTAAGACAGTCTGTGTCAAGAGTATAAAATGGGCAACTTGGCTTCCTATGCAAATCAAAGAGAACAGATTCAGAGATTGGTAATAGTCAGAAGAGAAGTAGAAACTTTTTGCAAAAAAAAATGTTTGCTCTATAAATTCTTTATAAGGTCCCTAGGTACTGTGGTGCTGACTACATTATAAATGCATAAGAGATCCATTAAGAAAGAGGAGGGGTGGGGGGAGAAACTGACAAATTAGGTTTTTATAGCTGAAAACCCTAAAGATTTCTTCTGCCTTGCAAAAGAGTAGAAAGATTTTTATCCTTTGATAAAGCTTACTTCTTTTCTTAGGAAGAAAGGGAGGGGCCAAAGAAAAGGAAGTTAAGAATGAAGAAAACAAAAAGCCTAGAGAAAAAGTAGTGTTATCAGATGGGTCATGTTCAGTGCTGTGGCCAGAAGACTGGGAATCATGGAAACTAGAGAAAGGCTTCAGGACTGATCAGTTTAGTTTCTTGTGGAGGCAACCTGTGTAACCTCACACCAGAATTATTCTGTGGCCCATCCTAACAAACTGACAGGATGGACAGACAAATTTCCATCTAGGCTCATGTCCTGGCACCATTTAACATTCTGAGGGTGGCTTCTAAAAATTATTATCTGTGGAATACAGTGCCTGAAAACAGGTTTGGCTGAGAGGTACAGCTGGCTGAGCAGTGGGGCTTTTATAGTACAAGGCAATATAGTGGATGTCCCTGACTCTTGGGCACATTCCCCCAGTGATGTTTGTGCATGAAACATCTGCTACAGCACTGAAGGAGGTTCCATCTTCTGCCATGGCTTGTGAGGAAGGTAGCTCAAACCACTTAAGGTGGGTCTTGGTCTCTGTCTCTATTTCATTTTTACTCTCAGGTGGGTCTCTGGATGAGGAAACATGGTAACTTTCAGCCTGAATTAGAACCTTATTAGGTTTCTAATAAGAAAAACTGCTCACTAAACTAAATTGTTTAAAGACTGAGCATGTTGTGGTAAGAGATTTGATGAATGGAGACAGAATACAGTGCTGGCCTACATGGACAAGGTATGTGAACTGGAGAAGGACAGAAAGCAGGGCTGGAGAGAGCCCTATAAAGGAGCAGCATCCTGCTTGTCTTGCATCCAGACATACCACAAGACTGCTTAAATTAGGAAGTTAAGTATTTTGTTACTCCTGCTTGTTGGGCATAGGTGTGTAAAAAGGCATCAAACTGAGTACCAGGAAGGATTCAGATGATGGACCTGCAGCCTACCTCAGCTACAAACACAAAAGGGCACCATGGGCCAGGGCCTCTCAGGAGCTTGCCCTTATCTGAACAAGCCAGAACAGACTGGTACCACCCACAGAGGAAGAAAGGAAGAGGAAGAAAGTTTTTGGACCAGCCTGCTCTTGATGCACAAAAATGTGTACACATAAACATGAAGATTAGCTGTTGGAGACTTGTAATAGATGTAGAGAGTCTTTCAGGCATCTTCACTTTGGGGCAAGCAATTTGGGGATGCTAGACTTAAGCTTAGTTAAGTGTGGGGCTCCTGAACATCTGCTCCAAAATGTCACTTGGATATTACAAAATTGTGTTATTTAGAGACAATTTCTGCAAAGGGGGCAGAAAATACCAGAAACTAACCATCAGACCAAACCCAACCATTTTCTGCAATTCATTGCTGTGTGTCAGGTGCCCTGTGGCTCTTTTGAGGAAACAAAAGAAATTGATGGCAGCTGGGATGTTGCTACTCACAATTGCACAATGAACTGTTGCCAGAGAAAAGTAAACAGCTCTCACTTATACACACCCTGGGGAGAAGTTTTGTTGGTCATTGCATGATGCTGGATATCAAGTTGCAGCTGGAGTATTGTTACCATCGTTCATTTTCCAACTTTTTTACCCAGCTGTTTGCTAAATAACCTTAATAGCGTTAAATTATGAGTCCTGCCAGAGGATGGTGCAGATGCTTGTATTGATTTGAGAGATCTGGGACAGATTCATGGGAAGAAGCTGTACCCTGGACTCTGAGACACAAAGCTAGCAACCTAAGATCAGGACTGTTTGAACCATTCTTAAAGCTCGTCCCACTTTGGTCACTCTGAGAAACATGGTGCTGGGCTAGATGGGGCTCTGACCAGTTCCAGTGCAGCTGCTCTCACTTTACATCATCCTTCCCCCTAGAAAGCCTGCTGCCCTCCTGTCTCCACAGTGAGCAAAGTACGAAACAGTCCCCAAGACCAGCACACTGCTTGGTGGTTGCCCAATGGCATCTATGATGTGTCACCTCACAGCTGAGGTGCACTAGCACATATCTGTTTGGGGATGCCAGGATCATTAAGATCCATCAGTAAAATATTTTCATCTCTAGGCCCATATGAGATTGTAGGACAGTCACTGTGTGACCCTAAATACCCAAAATTTGCCTGTGTGCTGGTTTGATCTATAATGTTAAAACTGAAGTAAATACCCAAAACCAGCACTTTGAGAACTCATTCCCTTCTCATTGTCTCTTATCTTCTAGTTAGTTACTGCTCTTTGTATTTCCAGTGAAGCCAGGGTGGTTTTCATTGGGTTAGTTAGAGTTTTGATGTCTTCAGAATTTATGAGGCACTCAGCTTTAGGCCACAAAAAGAAAATAAGTCAAAACCAGTCACAAAGCTGTCAGTTCACGGCTCATTCCAGCTCATCCATCTTTCACTTCTCATTTATTTATGTGGTAGTATTTCCCACAGCAGAAATCCCCAGTCTGAGTGCATGGCTTAGATACAGCTCCTATTCAAGCTATCACAGACTAACCCCAAACCCCACTCAGACAAAACCATAATGAGAATGGCACCAGCAGAGTAACCACTGAGCTTGCAGGCAGCTGTGTGAAGCATCCCAGTGCTCTCATGGGAGAATTCTGTATCTGTAAACTCTGGACACCCACATCAATGCTTCTGCCTACAGGTTGTACACTCTTAAGAAGCAGTGGTTTATTTATTGACAAGTCAAAAGGAAACATTACGTACTACAAAATCCCCCAATTTTGTAGGATATATAGTAGGACTCACCTAGCACTTTTCCACCAAATGTTATTCTGACACGTAAATAAATTCAACTCCACTTTTGGCCCTCCATTTGGGTTTTATTAGTGTACAGCAACATCCTCTTCCTTCACCTGAGCTGTGTACAGCCTCACATGCATTGCACAGCAAGGCTGCGCCTTCAGGGCTAAAGTAGAGCTGCCCTCTGGAGAAGCACTGCTGGCCATTTCCCCTCCTCCAGGAGAAGGGGGGACCTGCCCCAGAGCCTCCACCTACTATCAGCACGTGGGTTGGAGGTGCTGCCCACACCCAGCATTTCAGGAAGGCAAGGTGTGCAAGGTCTCTGAGGCCATCAGCAAGGCAGGACAAGGTCGATGGACCCTGAATAGATAGAGTGGCTTTTAGTGGGCACTTGGCCTCCAGCTGGATTGTGTCAGCTGGACACAATCTCCTTATAAAGCTCAAGCTTGGAGGTGTGATTAGATGAGACCTCCTAACATGAGCTCTATAGGAGAGCTGTAAGAGGGGAAAGAGACTTTCCTATTTAACTCAGTAATAGGTTCCTGTATTCACTGAGGGTGCTGGAAACTGGCTTTGATTGCCAACACTCCAGTTAAATTCAACAGTATTGTAAGATACTTGGGATTACTCAGGAGAGTGTGATGCTCCTGAGTACAGCACATCACTGTCCTGGGTGAGCAGCCCAGCACAGGGTGTGAGATGAAACACGTCTGCCATGAGGACTGGGGAAGGTGCTCCCCCAGAGACTGCTGTAACAGCAGGTGGGAGGTGCTGCTCTCACTGAGCAGCCTCAGGAAGTGAGCTGTGACCACCCACACCACCGGGGATAAGCTGTAAATACCAAGTTTTGGGTAAAAAAGAAAGTTCCTGTCTCCTTGCCAAACAGCTGTTGCTTTAGTAGGGCAAGGGTGTAAGATTCCAGAAGAAGCTTGTCCTTATGTACAACAAAATCCCATCCTGTATGGCCTCATGGAAAACCAGCAGTGAGTATTTACTTACCACCCTTCATCTCAGGAAACCATGCACGAATGCAAGCATGGGAAGCTGCATTTTAAATGTCAAAATATGCTTTAAAAGCTATATCAGCTATACTTTTCCAAACTAGAAAAATAGAAACAAGAATAATACAATGCAAGAAGAAATTAAATTACATTTTTCTCTTTTCCCTCCATAAACCACACTCTTCTGAAGTCCAGCACTAATATATTAAAACGTTTTTCACCAGTGGCATTTTGCATATCAGGAAGAACTCGTAATTTTATTTTGAATTAGCATTTGCATATTCAGTTACTCACATCTATTTCCTCTCATGATTAAGCATGGTGTATGATTGATATTCTTCTACCCTGTAGTGTGACACAGCATGTGACTCAAAATTTGCCTTCACAAGGATACTCATGAATGCTAAAGCACAACACATGCAGAAAAACATATTGCATTCCCATATTCTCAGGCTGGAGGAAAATAGCTGTAGTGCTCCCTGACTTAGCTTTCTTCTGAGTGAAGCCTGGGTGGTGTCTTTGATCTGAGAGAAAAATATTTGCCAGGAAATACCAAGAAAGTTCTCTCCACTTGTAATTTTGTGAGTCTGAAGAATGTTGAGAGAAATGAGCTGATTAGACTGAGAATGTATCAATTTCTTGTAAGAAGGTCAGCAACACCACGGACTGTTTTAGGCTTCTTTTTCATGGTTTTTGTTGGGGGTGATTTTTAAATATTAAATTTGCTTTAGGAAATGAGCCAAACTTATACTTAGAGAGTTGCTCCAAAAGTGCACAGCCCTCCCCATGGGTTTTTTGCCCTGTACAGAATATGGAAAACAAGAACAGAGCTCTCTACTTCATCAAGCATTTAGAGAGGTATCACATGCCCAGCCACCTTCTCCCTGTATTTAGAACTTCTTCCACCCTAACCCAGACTTTTCAAACTTTTGCTAATTGAAAAGTAAGCCCCTGGCAAGTATAAAATTTTAATATTAACCCAACTGAGGCATCCAGTGAAGAAGAAAAGTTTTTAAAGAAATTGAATCTGAGGAAAGGATAATTGCTGAAGCAACCCCTAGAGTAAGTGAAAATATTTGCAAACCAGGACCCAGGCACTGGCCACAGGCTTAGAAGCAGCTCTGCAGTGCTGGGGCAGTGTGTGCAATGCAGGCTCCACAGGCCTATGCCTACCAGCCCTCAATGTCAGCTGTATGTGTTTCTCCACTTCTTAGCAAGCCTTAATTTCTTATTCAGATCAATTTCTCTAATTCTAAAATGATTCATAATACCAGGCAATGTCATTATATTACAAGACAGCTTAATTTACAAGTTCGTTTCATGCCAAGAGCAAGCCAGTAGAATCCCTAATTCTAAATAAGATCTATTTTATGCCAAATATCCTTGCCAAGGCACTCTAATGAGCTGGCACCAAATGGCTTCACAGGAACATCCTACTGTCAGCAATGTTTTGTGTTTTCCAGGCATTACTGGCACTGTATGCCAACTCTTCTTTTTCCTGCATGTGATTGTCAGTTTGTTCTACCCTTCTCCAAGTAGTGAGCATATGAATTTCCTCTCCCAGCCACTACACACACTAAAAAAGCAGGTCACTTCAGTATATTTTACTTCAGCTTTGTCATGTCTGGAAATATTTAACACTACTTTTAAATATTTATGTATTGGAGCAGTTCTGTGACTGAAAGAGAAAGTGGTCAGTGCTGGAGTCTGAATCACAAATGCCAACATAACACCTCTCATTCCTACACAGACAAGAGAAAAACGGTGGGATTCAGTTTCTCCAGGTGCTTACATGAATTGTCCTGAAAACTGCTTAACCTGAATGCTCTTTGCCTGTGAAAAATCTGAAGATGGCCACTCCCTGGCCTAGTAGGAGCTGAGAATTGAATACTTTAAGGCCTCTCTTGACTAGCAAGTATTTCCTCTAAGGAAGAACCAAAAAATTAAACCACAACACTTTTTTATCTCTAGTTATTTAGTCATAGTGAAACAAATTCTAAGCTATTTTCTTACAAAACTACCATTAGAAGAAACTTTTCCTAAGAAGTAATAGAATAAACTCCAGAAAGAATCCCAATGTCTCTGCCCATTGCCCAGCAAATACAACACATCCCTGCAGCAGCAAAACTTACTGCCCCAGTGTTTTACCATACAGGTAGAGTACTGTTACTCTTGAGTAGTTGCACACATTAATTGATGATTTGTTCTGCATTGCCATCCACAGGCATTGAGAGCTGAGTATAACAAAACATTTAAAAAAGAGAAACAAGGAGAGAGAAATCATTTCTTTGGATACAGGGTGGGTGTCTTTCCCCACACCTGCCCCAAGTGAAGAACCTCCTAATGGGACAGATCATGTCTCTAGAGATAGAGCAAAAAGCCAGCAAAGCTGGGGAAGCAGCACATACCCAGCTCCTAAGCTCTGCAAAAGCCAGCCACTCACACCAGCCAGCAACCTGCTCCTTCTGCTCCTCAGCCAGCACCTGGGCAGGTTACTTGCTGGCTGGGGGTGGGACTGGCCTCTGATGATGTAAAGAAAATTCAGCTGGTGCAGGTAGGACATGATGTGATTTCAAAAGGGTGGAAGCAATTCAAGAACCTTGATTGCTCCTCCTTCTTGCTGTGCCATTGTGTCTGTGTTTTAGTAGAGCCCCTTCCTCCAAAGGGTTGTTTAGTGCAGTGATGTGTTTGTGGGCTTTAATACCCTGTGCTCTAAAGCACCTGCTTCTTCCCTCAGCTTCATTAATTGCTGTAATGGACAACTTTCCCTCTGAATACCCACCGTATCCTCCACTTCCCTGATCAACAAAGCCTTGTCCTGAATGGCTGATGAGTTAATGTCTAATTAGCTGCAAGGTAAGGATGAAGTATGAATTTAGATAACCAAAAGGCAGGTTGTAAGGTGGAGACTTTTATTTAACAGACTTAAATATACATGAAGGCACAGAGGTAAAAGAGCAGCTAGAAAGTTGCTCTCTCCAGAAGAACTTTATGCTGTCTCTGATCAAGGCTGTCAGATCCCTGCTATGATGAAAAAGAGTTATTTTTAATAATTAATAATTTAAAATAAATTCCACTGAAGCTGCAGCAGTGCTGTCTTCATGCTTTCTGTAGTTCTGAATGGCCAGCCTATGAACAGCTGGTGAGAATTTAAGATCTATTTTGTGAATCTACTACAAAACATTGCTAGTCTACCTTTAAGAAAATATAAGAAAAATTCAGGAAGATATCTGTTTTCCTGCAGATTGGAAGACAATTTATATTTCTGTGATTTATTAAGCTTGTGGCTTTGATGGGGTTTTATTATGCTTTAATGTTGTATGCACATTGTTATTAAATGAAACATAATGAATATTGTAAAATATGGGGTCTGAAGAATTCATGAAATGCAGCATACAATTTCATGAAAACTGGGCATGTGTTGTCTTGGAGTATGCCCAACCTAGAACATATTTCACTGAGATTTTAATTATTTTCATTATACACTGGCATCTATATTTTATGAAAACTTCAGGGAGTCTTTTTAAAATGCTTTAGATATTTCATGAAAATTGCTGAATATGAGCAGAGAACTTCTTTGGCTGAAAGTTATGTTTTTATAGAACTTTTTTCAATTATACAGATGAAAAATCCTTCTTGATTTTATAAAATTAAGCAGTGATGCCCACCCATCTTGTTTTTCCAATCCTATTTGTTTATGATGAGATTTTCTTCAGTTGTAAGATGGTAAACCCTCATCTTTCTCTTTCTTACCTTGTGAGATCCTGAAAGCAATGTTGAAAACACTTGCTGTTAACACCTTGGAATCATGGGGTGGCTTGGGTTGAAGGGGACCTTAAAGATCATCTAGTTCCAACTCCTCTGCTGTGGACAGGGGTGCCTCTCACCAGACCAGGTTGCTCAGTGATCCATCCAGTGTGGCCTTGAACACTGCCAGGAATGGGGCATCCACTGCTGCTCTGGGTGACCTGTTCCAGTGCCTCAGCACCCTCACTGTAAAGAACCTCTTTCATAGATTTCTAATCTCAATTTCCCCTCTTTCAGTGGGAACCCATTATTCCCTGTCCTATTACTTCAGTTGCTGATGAAGAGTTCTTCTCTGGCTTCCCTGTAGGTCCCCTTCAGGTATTGGAAGGTTGCTGTGAGGTGTCCATGCAACCTTCCCTTCTCCAGGCTGAACAGCCCCACCTTCCTTAGCCTGTCCCCATAGGGGAGTTGCCCCAGTCTCCCTATCAACTTCATGGCTTCTTATCAACTTCATGGCCCACTTCAACTACTTACTATGTGTTGTTCAGTCTCTTCCTCCTTTGATTCTTCTCTCCTTGTTCAGAATTGCCAAGGAGGAAATTGTGCTTGACAGCACAAATGGCTCACATTGCATTACTGTGGAAAGCAGGCAGACTAACATCAGCTTCTTATTTGGATGACTAAAAGATACAGTGTCCCACACCCTTCAGTTAAGAGATGTTTGCATCTTCCTAGACTGGAAACAAAATTTGTTTCCCCACTTTGTTTTCCACAAGTAAGCTGCCATATGGTCAGGAATCCTCTCTGTGTGCTCCTGTGGCATATGGCCAGTGGGGGCAGGTGGATGATTTTTTGTTGTGGACCATTGATCAAGAAGAGCTGACCATCAGCAGAAATAGCTCCCATCCCTTCAGCAGGAAAGGGAAGAAGAACTTTGAGAGGATGTTGGCAGGAGAATGCTTGGGAAGGCCATGGAAGAAATGTCATGCTTTGAATGCCTGCAGGAAATAAGCTAACAATTGTTGGGTGGTTTCCACTTGCAGACTGTGTCTAGTGTTAGAAAGCACAGATGCACTTGTTCAAGAAGGCAAATGGAAACTCAGTGAGACACAGGCAGATTGATTCCCTCACAGAATGCTGCTGGCATGAAAGGATATATCTTGATATAGCAGAGCAGATGAGAAGGGAATGCTGCTGGCAGTGTTACAGGTGTAACACTGTAACACCTCAGTGTATCCTGCAGATAGGTACAAAGTTCATTCACCAGTTACAATAACCCCTGTAGGATTCCCTGGTAGAATTGCCTTGTTAGGCAATTAAATGCTCTACCACTGTGGCATAATTCTGAGTCATCTGTCATAGGTGTCATCTCAGCAACCTAATGAAAAAAGTGAATCAAACTGCTTTAAATGACGCTTTGCTTCTAGACTGATCCATAAAATTGCTTTCACTTGCTAAATCTAGCAAGTGGCACTCTAAAAACACTCTTGGAGCAGATAGGTTGGCTGCTGGTACAGTCTGATCTTGGACCTCTCTCTTGTCAGCCCTCTGCACAAGAAGCTGTCCTCAGCTCTGAGGGCCTGGCTTTGTCAGCAGCTGAGAGAGGCTCACTGTGGGCTGCTCTCTGATGAAATGCCACCCAGCTTGTCAAAACAACAATAAAAGTACTGCTGGACATCTGGAGTTTGCCCAGCTTCCTATGGCAATGACAATTAGTAACTGTATATGCACAGTATGTTCTCAGTAATAAATATAAAAATTGTTTCATCAAGTTAGAGATGTTAGGTTCCTACAGGAAGTAGAATGCAGAGGAGATGGAGGGGAACCTTTAATGAGCACCCCTTCTTGCATGAAAGGCTGAACCCACTTCAGGTGCTGGTTACTGAATAGAGGAGTAAATACACCCTGAATATCCTATTGCCATCGTGTAAAACATGGCTAGTATCATCAAATCATCAGAGGGTCCAGCTAGGGGATTCAAATCTGCAGGTAACTAATTTCTTTTTGGTTTTGCTACTCATGAAACCTGCTGCTTGTTCTTTGGAGATTCTACAATTTTCTTTTACCTCACTGGTTAATACAATGGGCTAACCTAGATGCCCCTTGGTTCAGGTACCCCTTCATGGGATACTTCATGGGAACCTTACCTTCTTCCCCAGAGTCACAGCAGTCTGACCCTTGCTGGCTGACACAGTGCTGGAGTACCACTGTTGTATTCTGCTGCTGCTGAAGCCAATGATGTGCAGGTAAAAATGCCCACAGTTTTCTCCACAGCTGGATAAGGCCTGAAGGCAAAAGGACTGCTTGGTCCTGTTGTGAAACACAACAGAAGAGCTGCCATGCATTAAGGCTTATCTTTGCTGTACTACATCAATAAGCAGTGAACTGAAAGTAGCTTCAAAACAAACCAAAGAACAAACACTGCCTTGGCAGTCAGCACACTCTAATTGGTTTGCATTTTTAGTTCGCTGTGGCTTCTTTTATGAGCAGTGGCTGAACTTAATGGGAAATAAATACCCTTATAAAGACACGTCTTTAGTTTTGGATTTGGCATCTCATCCAAAATGTTGCAGTGTCACAGAAAAATAGCTATTTTTAAACATTCATTCTCTAATACCACTTTCTTGAACTGTTTTGTAAAGTAATCTTCAAGGCACATTTGTGTGGCTGTTAATGGTATCCAGAGGAATGACTTAACCAAAGCAAAGCAGGTACCCTCAGATGGGTATTTTTACAGACTGGGTAATGCAGTATCTCAGCCCAGCTCAGGAGAGCCCAGAACAGCCCCCATAACTCAGCAGCAGCCCCCTGCCTCCCCAGCTGGCTGCTTCTGTGCTGAGCACCTGCAAAGGAAGCAGGAAGCTGGAGCCTGCCAGCATTATTCTCTACTGACAAAACAAAAAGCGGCTGGCAAAAGTTGAAGGTTGCTTTGTGGTGTCTGATGCCCTCCCCAGCTTGCTCAAGGGGGAGTCTGGGACATGGAGACCAAGGTGATCAGAGGGTAAGTTGAATTAAGAGATCTAATGTCAGGTGTCACAGGAGGACACAGGTTCACAGGCTCATGGTAGATGGGTTCCCCCAAGATCCTGGTACACAGTAAGAGGCAGCAGACCTCTATCCCCTACAAATTCAGTTCCTCCTATTTCTCCAGTTTTACACAGCTGGTCATTCTCTCAGAGTTGTCCCAACACTTCACTTTTTCCCATAATTTGTCTTTTTCTGCATTGCAACCCCAGGTTTTCTCTTCCCCAGCTTTTCATCCTGTAGTCTCTGCCTGTGGCAAACATTAACAGGTAGTTTCTTTTTGAACTATCTGACTTGTAACTCATATAAAGCAGATCATTTCATAGGGCATTTCCTTTAAGTAAAAAGAAGAGATAGACAGTTTCCTCCAACAGTCCTTTCTAAATTCAGGACTTTGAATTATTTCTGTCAATGAGAAGCATGAGCGTTACATAAACCAGATGGTGTTGCAGTTCAGTGGCCACCCTGTGTCAACACCAGAGTCATTGTCAAATGGAGATTCACAAGGCCACGTTTTATTGACCCAAGAGACCTCCTCCAACACCTCTAAAGAGAGGATTAAGCTCTCCATGCAGGTCCCTCAGAACTGCACAAGGTCCTTTGCTCTGGCTAGGATAAATGCTGAGTAAACAAGAATATTTGGGATATAAATAAATTAATGATTTTCAGTTCACATCTTCACAAAAGGTGGGACCTTCACTTGCTAGCACTAAAAAGTCCTGGTTTATGAAGTGGAAAATGAATCTGAGGACTGCTGCCTGTATTAATTCACAAGTGCTATTCCACCTAAGTACAGGACATGCTAGATTTCAAGGAAGTCTTGAGTATATGTGTGTAATTTAGATTTCAAAAAACCCCACTTTTTGCATTTGAAGGGCATGCCAGCTTCATTCTAGCAGACAGCACTGTAATGTGATCTGCAGATGAAGCTAAAGACTAATTGATGAATGCACACCTTACCTATTATGGTGACTTAACCTCTTGGAGGTTAAGATGCCCTGCTTCAGGTGTGCCTCTGCAACAGCTGCTAAAATGTCAAAGATTTACAGAGATTACCCATGAAATGCAACCCTTCAGTTGCTGGAACAGACACATCTGAGACCACAATAAAAATGGAAGAAGCAGGGCAGAAAACAGGAGCATGACGAGTCTCTGCATTACAGCAACAAACTGGATTATACTGACCAAAAAGATTCATGCATTTCAAAGAGGTTTCCTTGTGCCTACAGAATCTCTGAAAACTAGGTCACATTTTAGTGGCTAAAGTTAAGAATTCAAATACCATCAGTTTAAATAAAATGAATTTTGCCTTCTTATTCTAAACAACCCTAGCACAGACCTACTGTGTTAAGATCCCCTTCTCTGGCTTCATTTTCTGAGTGCAGGCTGACTTGGGATTCTGTCCAAAATTGCTGCAATGTAGTTTAAAAATTCCCATCTGTATTTCTGGGATCCCATCTGGGACAGGTGAGAACAAGTACAAGGTTGTGTGTGCACCTTCAGGACATATCCTGGTGGAATGCTTAAGCATGAACCAACACATGCAGAAAGGCAGCCAGACCTAACTTCACACTGTGATATCCAAGACCATTGTGATGCTACAAGTGGATTAAAGCCTGAAACTTAACAATAATACTAAGATAAAATCATCTTACTATAAATTTTACTGCTGCTTTAAAAGAAGCAATACCTGAAATTATTTGAGGTCTGTTAATTTTTTATGAGTATTCACAAAAGCATGGGAAAATATAGCTATGCCAAAACTCAATTTAACCTTTGTTTCTTTTTCTTTTCATTTACTGCAGGTTTGCCACATAAACAAAACTGATTTATAGTCTCTGAAAAAAGGACAAAAGAAGCTTTATAATGTCAAGGATATATTCCACCTGGAGCAGACAGAGATCTACAGAGTAAGAGCAGGGAGTGTACAGAAGGTGGTCACTGAGTAGCCACAGTAGTTATCTGAGTTATTTACACTGAGAAAATTAAAATAAAATACTCTGATGCTACAATAATATTTCTTTTTAGCAAACTTAAATAGCCACTAAGCATGTGATAGATTGACAAGAAAAATAGGATACAGCCTTTGTAAATCTGTTTTCTTTTCATTGTTTGTTCTTTGAATGAACAGAGGATCATGATTTTGCTGCATTATGGTCATAACTTTGCCTGTTAAAAATGAAGTATGTGCATCTAGGCTTGGATAAAAATAAGTGACTGAGATGATTTTCTTGATTAGTATAATCATAGATGGATATCTATGTCACAGGAACAGTTAAATGCAGTTAAAGATTCTGGAGGTTTTGGTTAAAAGTCTTCCATTTTCTACCAAAAAGGGAAATTTGCAAACATTCTGATTTGGCTTCTTTTTTTATTAGTAGTAATTCTAAATACTCTAACTGTGCCACAAATAGAAGTGAAAAAAAAGGGGAAAACTATAATGTTTTAATGCTTTGAATGTAATGATATAATGCTTTTGAGACAAATTTTTCAAGACTGCTCAGCTCCCCAAGTTGTGTGTGAAAAAACAGCATTCAATGGCTCCTTAGGAGGACAGGTCCCACAACATACAGTCTGGGAATAATGTAAAGCACCAGCACCTCCCAGAGGATGCTGACTGCTACCAGCTCTGTAGCACCCCAAATACTCTGATCTCCCAGGCAGAAATCTCATTTTAGGAGCACAAGTGTGGATAGAGGTGTGACATATCTTGCAGATACTAGGAGGACACAGGAAGAGCTCAGGTGAAGCCCTCCCACAAGATCCACTGCCTTCTACCCAGGGTCCCACTGCCTTCAGCCACAGCCAGGGAGGAATGTTCTGGTGAAACAGGGATCTTCCCACTCCAGAAACAAGGTGCAAGAGCTTCAGAAACCCAGAGCATCCAGCTCATGTTGAATCAGGAGTATAAAGCAGACACTTCCATTTCTAAATAAAAAATGTTTAAAACAATTCAGTGCTGAGAAATTTCAGAGTAACTTTTGATATTCCACCCTACTTGAGTTATAAGTTGTACCATTACTTTTGCAAGAGTATGAATATGTCAGAGGCTAAATCCTCACATTTTTAAGGAATTAGGTTAATTAAATTGCATTTAAAACTGGTGTTTGAGTAAGCATAAAATATTCCCAGTCCAGAACTAAAACTGATACACATATTACTGCAGGAAGCTTGTTTTATTTTTTTGCTAATGACTAGACTCAAAAATTGCAATTATTTATAGTGCTACAATTATACAGTATTAAAAAATCTTAAAATCTTCACCAGATTATCCATGCCACTAATCCAGATTTTTTTTTTCTTTTAAAATGCTCTATGATCATCTTATTTTAGCTGACTGCTGGCACTGTACCACACACATGCCAACATATTCTCCCCTTTCCTTTTTAACCAGATGGATCTAAATGAAAACATAGGCATGATGAGATTAATGGAGTATTTATTACCTAACCCTGAACTGCAGGAAGCATATTCCATGGTGAGATAACAAATACTTCCTGTTAGAGGATGATACTTCTAAGAGTAAATCTAGGAATATTTAATCAAATGCTCTAAGAGCTTTGAAAGCCAGCAAACTGCAAATGATACAAAAGAGTTCAAAGGAATTTTTTTCCCTCTTTAACGTCAGAGAAACAAATTTCTTATAATTCAAACAAAACATGGGAACGTTCCTATTCCTATAGCCACTTATTTAAATAGAAATAAGACAGGAAATCTGAAACATGAGGTGTTATATGCTGAAAGAATATGAGTTCCCAAGAGCTGTGTCAAACTTGAAGTAGAAGAATCAAAACAGCTAATGCTAATTAATCAAATCACATGCTTGAGCTAAATTGAAAAAACAGTATAAGCTTATAAATAGCCCCCAAAACCATGACATGTGTGCAATTGCAGAATTTCAGTACTTCCACTATGTGTCTTCAGTGCTGAGGCCCAGAATTTAAATTCCTAAACACTCATTCAGCTGTTGCCTATGTCAGGAAGCATTAAACTCCTGTTTCATAGAAGAATGTAGGTGTCTAAAGCGGAATTTAAATCAAACACATGTACTTAAATCCAGCAGTGCCAGTCAAAACAACAGACCCCCACATTTCTACCAGTACAGGAGCTACAAAGAACAGTGAAACAATCCAATCACAGGGCATTAAGCTCAAAGCCTCACCTTATAAAACACATTCTGTCCTTATGACCCAAAAGATATTTAAGTATTTCATTTTTAAGTGGGACAATTTCGAGTAGAGATTCCAAGCACTCTTTCAATGAGAGTCACAGTGTGCTGTGACAGTTAACAATGCAGTCTTAGAAACAAAAGAGATGCACAGACAAGAGTGTATTTCAACATTTTTTATCTATCATTGAGCTAGTCTCCTATAAGACTAATCTTTACTCACTAAGTGGAAGAACACATAAAGACAGTCAGGAGAACAATTGGAAAACAAAGTTGGGAGGGACATCTGTATGAGAAGACAACCAAAGGATTGTCAGAGAAGAATAAAAATACTGTAGAGGGACAAGAAATAATGACACAAAGGAGGAAAGTTTCTACCCACTTGTTCTTAGAAATACAAGAAATAAAATACAATATTTTTTATTAATATAATCGTTAAGGTTTTCCATTCCAATGTAATAAACCCCAAGTCCTCATCATCGAATTTTCTTTGGTTTGCAGCAGTCATGAGGAACCCCAGCTGAATTCAAAATGTCCTTATGCCTCATGTTGGAGCAGTCCTGTTCCTCTTGCATTATATAATACTATACAGGACTACAACAGAAAGCTGTTTTAGCCATGGAATCCATAGTGAATCATCTTCATTTCTGTGAAGTAAATACCTATTCTTTCTCTTTCAAGTATGTTTCTTCATGGATAATGAGATCAGCAGACAGCAGCTAGAAAACTGCTATTCAGGTTAGAGATTTGTGGGGAAAAAAATTAATTTCTTCTATTAGTGAATATAAGCAAAGCAGTTCAAATTATAATGGAACAGGGTTGGTTCATAATAGTATCTATTATTCTATAATAGTATCTATCTTATCTAAGATAAACATTTAAACAGTATTAAATATTAAAATCTTTAATCTGTTTGTAACAGGCCACAAAGCCAAAGTGAGTTCCAAAGGATTCTGTCCTATCCAGGTTGTCTCTAAGACCTGTGATCACATCACTGGTTAGAGTCTCTGCATTTTCCTAGATCAAGTTGAACTTGGTCAATGAGAAAGTTAATTAACAGTAAAAGCAAAGATTAAAAATTATCTTTGGTAGGATATAAAAATATTAAATTATTTAGGAAGAATCTGTTTTGCAGCTAACAATGCCATTTTTCCATAAATTTACATTAATCATTATTGTATTTTCCTCCTTTAACTGTGTAGTAATCCACACTTTTATCAGCATCCCTGGTTTTGCTCAGAAATGTCAGAAACACCTCAATGTCAGAAAAGTCTTCATTGCTCTACAGAACGTTCCACCTAATAAAATAATTAACAGATGTTACCTATATACCTATAAACATTCATTTCCTTACAATCTCAGACTACCACTACCAGTTAAGTGTGACTATTACTAGATAAGAGTCTGCAAAGTACACCATTATCTTTAAAGAATATAAAGCTGTAGAGTCAGAAATAAAAAGGATCTTGGTCAAGTTGAGACACGTAAGACTTGGATATAAAAAGCCTGAATAGAGTAAGAGATGTTCTAATGTCTCACTGGGGCAGCTGTGAGAGGGAATTGATGAAGCTTTAGACTCGATGCAACACAATCTTGTCTGCATTTCAGAGATGCAAGTTGCTCCAACAGAACAGAGTTACTTCACTGCAAATTTTCACTGGAAAGAGAGAAAAAACCGACAGAGATCCAAGCATTTTGAGCTAACCAAATTTCGGGCATTGTTTTTTGGCATGTAGTTGTTGCATTTGCTATCTGGGTAAGCAGGTCTGTACCTATTGGGCTTGTTTATGTCTCCTCCACTGATCATTAGGCCTTGTCACTATTCCTGCACTGAGAAACAGGGCAAACTGCAAAGCAAAGAAACCCTTCTTGCTTGCAAAACCAAGATGGAGCAATAGAGTAACATGACTCTTCTTCCTAATTACTTTTGCCTTTTGTAACCTACGTATTTCTGAAAAGCAGCCTCAGTCAACACACATGCTCACGGTACAGGGGCCTCTGGAGAAGCCACATGCACTACAGTAAAACTGAATTGTCATGACTGTTGTTTAGGTCTAATCAGTCTAGCAGATGTGACAGGATAATTCAGCCTGAATTGTTTACTTTCAGCAGTCTGAGTCATGTAAGGTGTCAATTTTACTGAAGTTAATAAAAAAGATATTTAATTCTCTAACTGCAAATTCATATAATGAATCAGACTGAAGAAACAGGATTAGTTAAAAAACAACAAACAGTAATTGCCTGTATTTAAAAAAAACACTCTAACAATTTGAAATCTAGTTCAGTATTATTTTCCACATGCTAGTCAGATTATTTAAATTCATGAATAATGGATATATCTCTTCTATGATGTCTTATTGCTTTCTCTAGTTTGAAAAGACAAACATTATGCAAATGTAGTATCTTAAAAAAGTCTCTCGTCTAATAGTCATCATTTTAATTTTCTGTTGCTAATATAATTGACAAAATACTTGATACTACTGATTATGGCTTTTCTTGTAAATCACTTATTTGATGGGCATAAACAGCTGTGGGTTTGCTTCTATGAGTTTGTGAAGTTGTAACCGGGCTACAAAAGAGCAATAGACAAAGTCTTAGGCATATCATCCTACCTGCTGGTAAACAGCCTTTCATAGCAGTAAAGGTGTAAAGGTGTAATTCAATCACATTGTTACATTTCCAAAAAAAAAGGGAGAAGGTTACTATTAGTCTCCCCCCCTCCCTCCCAAGTAGTCAAACCCACGTGAAATGAACAGAGATTTAATTTGCAAATCTGAATATAGATGTGCTTGATTTATATACAATAACTTCAAGGATCTGCAAACATCTGTCACTATTAATCAATCTGCATCTCACCCTGGGACCCCTTCAGTCAATTCAGCTCTTTTCAAAATTTCTTATAGGATCTCTCATATCTGATATAAAATTAGACTGAAGGCTAATTCAAACATAGTGTCTTCAAGCTTAGAGAAAACAGGATTTGAGTTAAGGCATGTCTTGTTCATCACTACATTACACCATTTCTGCAAGTAGAACCTTCCCAAATTCTACTGCAATAAAATGATAAAAAACCAAGAGGAAAATTCTGGCCAAAGATTTTGTTTGGAAATGCTTACTACAAAGTTATTTGCCACTAGAATACTTCAAAATTTTCAAATACCACACCATATTAATTCTACATTATTACAGACACTGAATGAAAAATTCTATTCTCAAAAATAGCACTTTCAGCTTGATGAGACATTGGGGATCAAGCCAAAAGAAACATCCATTCATCACCTGAGACAGAGAACTCAGACATCATGACAAACTGGAATCCAACTGACTGAGGAGCAACCCTGCTGAAAAGCTTCTGGGGTCACCATGGTGGGTCTCAGGCTGTACACAAGCCAGAGGAGTGCACTCACAGAAAGCAAAAAATGCCCACGTTGGGGGGAGTATGGACACCAAACTGCAGAAATGGCACCGTCTCCCTGTGCTTGGCCCTGGTGAGGCACATGTGGAATAGTGGATCTGGCTTTGTGCCACCTGGCTTGTGCAGAAAATGAAAATAACTGGAGAAGGGATAGGAGAGGGCTCATGAGGCAGAGGAGACATGGGCTGTGAAGCGAGGTTCAGAGAAAAATTCTTATTTAGTCTGACAAGAAGGAGAGGAAGGCTGAGAGGAACTGACTGCAGCCTACAGGAAGTATCTGAAAGGGGTCACCAAAATGGTGGTGTCAAATTTTTTTTTAAATTGTCTCAATTGTACATTAATACTGGTCACTAAAAAATGCCAACACAGGTACATCAAAACTATTTGTCTGGGGTTCCCAGACAAAATGACCCCAAATATCTACACAGCTATCTGTTGGCCTGAAAGTACTGGCATGGGTTATTATGGCCCAAAGCCATTTCTTTTATATTTCATGATGGCAAAATGTGGGGAAAATTTCAGGAAAGGGATTGTATAAAACTGCTTGTGTCAACTCTGCTCTTTTCTCCTTTGGAACAGCAATTTTTGATAAGCCTATTTTAGGCTCATGAAAACAGAAATCTCATCTTACCTGCACGTTAGATAGTGCTTAGATAAACTAACAACGCAAAACAATCTGCAGAGAAACAACAACCAGAAATGAGTTTACATTTGCACTTCAATTAGTTTAGTTTTTTCCTCTGTTATTTCACTCTTTGACCTACACATGCAAATATACTCTGTGTTTGGAAAAAAAATCTTCTTTGAACCTTCCCTGTGGTTATAGAACTTCTTCCTCATGCCTCTAACTAAAAGATGTTACTATTCTTTAACTGCTTCATTCAGTTTAATCAATTTGACACATTCAAGGAAAAAAAATCCTTCTCTGCAACTGAGCTTAAGAAAAAAACTCCTTCTAATCAGCAGCAGTATTCCTGGTAAGTATCACTGAAAAGCATTAATTTAGGTGCCAGGATCTATGCCAGATTTTGAAAGTCATAACTTGGTCATTTGCCTGCAGTGATTTTATTTGTTTTACGCTTATTATATTTTACAGATTGATGGAAATGTAATCTACCTGTCTTGAAAAGCACAGCTATGAGCCTTTCATTTCCCACTTGTTCATTCTTTCCATATTGTCAATTTTAAAAAAACCCAACAAAATAAACAAAGAAACTCCAATAAGAACAATAGTAAAAATTGTAGTAATGATAGTAAAATAATCCCATCAATCAAAAAAATTCCCAGCCCACACTTTGTGTAGGTGATAAGTAGAACTGTGCTTTATTTTCCATAAAAGAATTATGTACTTCTGTATTTACCTAGAAATGCTTCTCAACAGAAATTTCTAGGGGAAAAGAAATAGGCCTTTGGGAACAGACCTTCTGATGCTGCACCCAGTTCCTTCATTGTCTCCACTTCTGATGGAGACACAATCCTCCTTAAAAGAGCAGTGTTGTCTGGATATCTGGCTGGAGTGCTGCACTTAAAAGGCTGCACTTTTTAATGCAGAAGTGGTTCAGTTGCATGCTTTCTCCTTAATGCTGCACTAAAAGAAAACAGGCTTTCTCAAAAAATGGAAGGATTTAAATATTTTAGTAGCATGTTTTATGATTCAGAAACACATTCCTTGAAAAAGTATGTAGTAAAATCTTCAGTGCATTCAGAGCTATGGTGTGTGGGGGGCAGAGCTGAGAATGTTAGCACACTGATATGTATGGAAAATGTTAATGACTATAAATGCACTGGTATTTAGTTCTAGCTCTCTCTAAGCACGCCTGAGGCTGCCCACAGCCAGAGCTGCCTGTGACCACAGCTCCAAAGCCCAGCTCCAATACAGCCAGGTGTGTAACCTTAGCTCTAAGCACCAGGCAAACTGCAATGTGAGAAAGAGCAGTGAGAGGCTCTGCAGAGTGAAGCCAGGCAAGATAAGAAAGGTAAAACTACAACTAGAGAATTACTGAGATAGGAGTTTAAGGGGCAAAGAAAAACAACATATAAATGTACAAAAATTTCAGGAAAAAACAGATAATCAAAAGATGAAATTCAGCATCATCAAGGATCTGTTCCAAGGAGGAAAAGAAGTCAACCACCCCCCTCTTGAATGATACCAGTCTGGCCAGCATTCATATAACTTTTGCAGTAATAAATACATATTTCCTTGTGAGATTGAATCATCTGATAAATACCAAGTGAATGATTTGTCTTATGCAGTGCTCATTTTGAGGTACTTTGTCTGTTATTCATATTTGGATCACATAAATTCTGACTGATCTGTAATGCGGGAGAACTTTAAGTGACCAACAAGCAAAACCATAATAGATCAAAGCTTTTCCTCACTGGTCATTTCAGATAGGCTCTTTATTCTCTCTACAATCAAATGAGTTCTCACTTAGCACAGAAATATGCCATTTTAAGACTAGAGGAGTCCTACTTATCAAAAAACTGGTAACTTTTCTTGGACAGTTGAAAGGCCTGTTAAGGGAATAGAAATGAAATTTTACCTAGACTATCAACTACATAGGATTAAAGTTATAAGAACACAGTGATGATTCCTTGAGGAAGCTTGAGCATGTGGAGAAGCTATAGATACCAGATTCCAAAATCATCACTCCTGATTCCTTGAGGGATTAATAATAATAACAAGGTGTCCACCCAGGCAGCTTTAATACACATGATGTCAGTGTTGATCAAGAATCACTTAATCTACAAAGACCAGCCAGCTACAAACTTTGCCAGTTACCTGAGCAAGTCTTACAAACTTAAGGGGTCTTCATACAGCACTGGAACCATGAGTCTCAACAGTTCCACTAAAAAACTTTTTATGGGTGGACCTTACATTTCCACATCTTCTGTCTCCACAGCAAGGACAAAGCCTATTGGAAAGGCGTTTTTTGGAAGGCAGAATACGTGCTCATTATGCTATGTTCAGAAAAAACAGCAGCTTAGAAAAGTTATGAAAGTGCCTAAACTAAAGCTTAATTTCACTTTATGTTTTCTTTTTTCTTTTTTAACGGAGCATGAGAAGCAAAACAAACTAAAATTCCTCTACATTTTCATGGTCTTAAATGAAATGTGGTATAAACAATAAACATTGTTTGTACCATGATTACTTACTTGCAGAGTTCAACTATACAGTATCACTAGCATCATGTACTTCTTCTTTCCAATTTTTTATTACCAATGGAGAATATGCAACAGAGAGCAACAAATAAACTGTGGAGATTTTTCTTTTGAACAGAAATTTTTAATAATGACATCAGTACATTTAATAAATACAGTATGACTATGCAATATTATAATTTTTAAAACATGTCCTTGATAGTTTCTAAAAGTCTTCTTCTAAAAATATGAAGCTTGCTTTATTCCAAGCTGAAGATGCACTGAAGTCCCCAATATGAGAAGCATTTCCCCCAGAAACTTCTATGCCTTGTACTGAGAGCACTTCTATCACTGAAAAGTAGTGTCTTATTATACTTGCAGCACATAAATCTGTGTAACAGACTGCACAAGTCTAATCTTGCTCCAAGATTGGTTCTGAAATTCATAAAAAGTTAATACAATCAAATTTTCAAACAATGTGTTCTAAAGGCTGTGTTTATGCAATGAACATTTTACATTCATTTTTGCATAAACAGAGGATGCTTTCAATTATATAAGTTGCCTTACATACAAGTTCCCTAGCATCTATAAAAGAAATCTCGTGGAAGATCAATTACCTCTCAAAAATATATTGGTTTAATATTTTTTCACCATAATTTTATTCATATGATATTGCTGAATTTATTCTAAGGGAATATATTTTCTATGAAAAAGTAATATTTTTGAAGTATTTTCTACTATGTCATTTGTACATGTTAAAAACAAAGATTGAGAAAAATCCCTGGAGTAGTCCCTTTTCAGAATAACTGTTTTCATTTTGTATTTTAAACTCACACTTTACTTTCCCTGCATGTCAAGGAAGGGAGAATGGCTCGGAGTATCTCTGGGAATTAAGTACTGGTGAAGAAGCTACTGCAAGAGATGAAGACCATGGGGCTGCCTAGGTGCCAAATTCCCATTGTGCTCAGGCACAAAGCAGTGTAAGACCCCTTTTGCACCCAAACACCTGCACTACATAATATGGATGACCAGCACATGAAACTATTTTCATTACCCATCTTCCATAACTTTTCTAACACTCTGATTATCGTAAGAAACAGAAAAATTAAAAAAAATATTATCCCCATTGACAATTTTTTGAACCTGAACTTCAATATATGCCAACTAAATTTAACCAGAGTTCTAGAGGATCTCAACGCATTTCACATGTACTTTCCAGCCAAGTGCTGGAGTTTGGAGGACAGATGTGGAAACATGGCCAATCTGGCACACCCTCTGAAGGAAAGAGGCAGCAGATCATGAACTATGAAGTTTTGATTTAAGCAGCAGCATTACACTTCATGAGTCTCATTACAGAAAGTAAACAATTCCATTACAAACTTAATGATATTCTTGAGACACCCGCATTAGCACCACTGGTCTTTTATTTATTTCAAATTACTGTTCTTATTTACCTCAGCAGGGCTCTCTGTGATTAACTCCCCAGACTGCTCAGACTCCTATGGGGATGATTTATATAGTCATTCCAATATAATGTTTCCCATAATTGTACTGTGTTTAAAAAACATTAGAACCCGAGGGGCTAGACAAGGAGTTATAATATTAACAGCATGCTCATATAAATCAATTTACTCCCTTGGAGGGGAAAAAAATTGAAAAAAAAAAGTTAATAAGATTACAGAAGAAGTACAAAGCCAATGCAACTGCTTTAAGTGTGTTTAATCAATAACTGTAAAAGCATCCCAGATAATGCCTGAAAACGCAAGCAGGAATCCATTTCCACATGTGTAGTTCTATTGATGTTAGTAGACAGATCACAAAAATTAGAAAAGACATCATTTCACTGAAAATACTGAATCCCAGAAAGGAGTGAGGGTCTCCAGTACTTGCACAGTATTTTTAAATGCTCTCAGACTCTTATAAGATCAGCCTGACATTAATGGCAGACATTGATTTATAAATGCATCATTTTTAAAAATTCCAAGTGCATTGCAGGGATCAAAAGGTAACCCATGATTTCAGAAAGTGACCACTAAGGATAAAACCTAATGATAACGGTTACGTGGGTAGAAAACCAAGGAACCTAAGTCTCTCTTTTCCATTACTCACTAAAATATCTCATTTTCTTTTTTAAAAAATCTCACAATTCAATTTTTAATATGCTTAATGCTATGTGCAAGTATAACTTAATACATTCAGAAGATGGATTACTTGTAGCTCAGTCTGACCTGAGCCTCTAGATGCAGTATTGTTTATTATATTCACTGATCTAATTTTGCTGTACTGTAGCTATATTCTAAGACACAGTTGCCAATCACTTTAGAATAAATTGAGTGTAATAAAAAACTACAAGCCTGAAACACGACAACAAATATTTTAAAATCCACTTTTCTGATGTACTCGCTGGTTGAAAATGTAGCAGCTCACTAAACCCAGGATGTTTTTCTCCCCACAAAAGAGCAGGCTATTATGCAATGAATATACCATAAATCCTGCTGCAGATGTACCTTTAGGATAGATGAAAGTTCTATTGCTTTAGTGAGTTCATCCAAAGCCTCTTTATGATGATTCCATTTCTGTGAGGCTACAGCTAAGTGATCAGAATCATAACTAGTTTTTGCCTAAGTTTTCTTTACCCTAATGAAAACTACTTTTAATCTTTTTCCTGTGCAGCCTTCATATCCAAACATCTGTCTACTTCAAATGCCTCCTCTAAGATACTTTCAGGTGAGGTCAGTCTTAGGACAGACACTTGCTCTCTGTAAAGCCCTCTGCTTTATGGGATTAAATGGAAATATGCTGCTTCACTCATTAACTAGAACAATGAAACTTGCTGCTGATAGAAGATCTGAATTATTATCTCACATTACAAAATCTTTGGAAATAAAGGAGATGGTTTGTAAATCTGACAAGTTAATTTAAATGTTGCAAACTTAGCATAGTACTAAGCCACACAAAAAATATTATTTACTTCAAGCTTGTAAAAAAAATTAGTATTATGAACAACAAAAGAAGGGACCACTGAAGAGGTAATTCCAGACCTAATGTAGGAGATAAATGGAGGGGCACTAGAGCAGATCAGACAGAAGGGAGTAACAAATTAACTGAGTGTTGGTTGGTATCAGCCAGTAATGGAGGAAATTGGAGTTCCTTCCTCCTGCACAACTGCTTTCTGAAATCAGGTTAAAAATCTGGCTTGAAAAAGGGTGTCCTTCTGAACAGCACTAAGACCTGTGCATTTTCAGCTTGGCACTGCCCCATCCTGAGAAAAATGAAAGCACAGCACAAGACTAATCATGGTCATACAAGGAGCATCATGCATGTTTCCTTCCTTAGGAATAAACCAGGTAAATCAGAATTAAACAGATATAATATTTATCCCAGTCTTTTCGTAGTAGGATTTTAATTTTTTTCCCAAACCAGTTTTAAAGGCCAAATCCATTTATAAGCATGGCACCATTCCTTGGAAAATACAATTGTTCAGAGTCATCTGCTGGTTTTGTGATTCCTGGCTTCTGGCTTTCATTAAAACAAGAAATTAAAAGCTCATCTTAGCATGGAGACCCATAACAGATAATTTAAATGTCTGAATAATTTAAAGGACATAGAGTATATTTTAAAATTTTAGATTGCTATAGTGTATTACAATTGCTTAATCATAAATTCCTCAAAATTTTATCTTTTATTTTTAAAATGCTTCTCTAAAAGTATTTCTCTACAGTGAGGATGGCAAGAGGTTAGAAGGATAGAGGGAAATACCATTTTTCTGGGTTTTTTTTCTAACCTATTTTCTCCTGAATCATGTACATGTTGTACGGTTAAGCATCAGGCTGCCATGGTTTTCCCAAGTGCAGCTGCACACTCCTACAACAAAGAGCTGCCACATTAAAAAAACCCAACAAAACAAGTCTTAGGAGGGAAATTATTGCTGTTTATTCATTTTTTTGCATATTCATTAGCTCTGTCTAATGACAAGTCATGAATGCATTAGGTCTCTTGCCCTTGTCCATATTTAGTCTCTGTCAATGTGCTGTGTCCTGGGCACACCAGAGATACTGCAGAGGCTGTGACACATCCAGGTGTGTCAGTGCCTTTCACAGGAACCATCCTGGCTAAGATATCTGGATAATGCAAGAGGTTCTGCACTTTCTCATTAAATATATGACTGCTGCAGTTGTCTCCAGTCTGGACAGTTAAAATTAGAGTTTGGCATGGCAGAAACATACTTCAAAACCTGTGCACAAAAGGGCAATTTGGGAATACATCAAAGGGATCTCGTACGTACCTGCTGCCAAAAGAGGCAGCAGTCCCAAGCATTTGACCCAAAGCAGTCATTTGGCTGATGCCAGGTGAGGCAGTGCATGGAACCAGCTTGGCAGCAAGGTGGAACTGCTTCTCTGCAGGACCAGACACACACCCGTGCCAACTGAGACACAGCTGTAGCTCATAGATTAAACAAGGGAGCAGGGGTGAAAAACCAGAACTGTCTGGACTTGCAGAGCTGCTTCAGTTTAGCCATACCACCCTGCAAGCAACAGAGTATCTAAAACTGACAAGAAAGATTAAATGTAGATTAGAAAATCCAATATCCTATTACCCCTGCAGAGTTTATGCTCCTGAACTAGCTTTCATCCACAGAGGCAGCAGAGACAAAGACATTCTCTCAAGAGTTGCTACTTACAAATGCTATTACCCAGAACAGAGCAGGGCTTGCTTGCTATTCTTCTTTTTAAATCACAGTGAGATATATTTATTAGTGAAAGCAGGACAGTAATATGTGAAAGACCAGTATGGAAAC
This sequence comes from Agelaius phoeniceus, assembly GCF_051311805.1. Lineage (NCBI taxonomy): Eukaryota > Metazoa > Chordata > Aves > Passeriformes > Icteridae > Agelaius > Agelaius phoeniceus. The sequence continues at coordinate 47,271,323 of NC_135269.1, read as the reverse complement.
TCCTTTTGCTCACAAAGACATTCAGACCACATCTTCCATTTTCTTAAGTAGTGTCCTCTCCATCGGGCCCTAGTCTGAGCAGAATAGGAGACCAACATCTCTCAGTTCCCAGTGAATTGCAGGCTCTAATCCCAAGCACAATAAAAATTACTTTTTCTTCAGCTGGCCAGAGCAGCAACTGTAGTACACAACAAGCCAGTTTGAAACTATTAGCCCAACTAGGTTCAGAATCATACCACTGAAATGACAAAATAGAAGTCCTTTTAAACTCAGGCTGTAGAATACATCTAAGTCCTAACTCATGACAAAATGACATTGTATGAAAAATAACCTTCATCACAGCTGTTATTTTACTGTTCATAGGTGCTAGAATTATCCACAGAAGAGGTAATTCAAATGGAGTTACATAAAAGTGAACAGTTGTGTACAACAGTTGTGTACCTTTAAAGATGAAAATGCTTTTGCTTTTACCAAAGGTGGGATCTATAGGAGAGAGTCACATTTCCCCAGATTGTAATGCAGACCTTGAGAGAAACAGGTGCTGTGAAACATGGAAAGAATTTTCCTTCGGGGAAAAAAGGTAGACAGTAATGACAGCCCATTTTATGCCCCCGTGACTGAAGAGGCATTAGGTTAAAAACAAATTTAAAAATTATAGCAGGGTTAGCAGAGGCTCTGAGACCTGAGCTTTACTTCAGGCTACTGAAAACACTCTTTGAATTATCCTTTGTCTACTCCATTCATATTGTTCCCACAGAGAACAAAGGGAAACAGGCAAGTAAACATTCCATGCTTTCTGCTCTATTCTGTGATCGATCCTCCCAGTACTTAAGAACTGATGTGGCTTAAACTCTCATTTCCAAGTGAAGGGGAGAACATTAGACACATATTTTACTCCAAGAACAGAAGTTTAGGGGGAAAAAATCAGCTACCTTATATAGACAAGGAGAAAATTTTGATTGTTCCAATTCTAAATTGCTGATAGCTGATGAATCTGTAAGTGATTTTTAATTAAAGTTATCTAGTGAGATTTCAGGTAAATCCAGAGAGAGAAGATGGGCACTAAAGTCTATGTATCCACCTAGTGACAAAGGCAGTGGCAGGGGTGCTCTTTTCACACCTCTTGAACCAGTTGAAATGTGCAATAAATTCATGAAACTAGCAGCAGAGGAGATGGGATGAGCATGAGTCTCATGAACAAATGGTTAGCAAAGCCATTATGAAAGGAGACCTTAAGGCTCTATTCATTGCAACTAAAGCTCATATTTATATTTTCTGTATTTTATTTCGCATAATTAGATATAAGAGAAGAATCCTAGGTGCAGTGAGAAAAAATCTGGAGCATCACCTGTCAGGTCTCAACGTCAGAGCCTTTTCTACAGTTGCACTTATGTGATCTCTCAGGGAGTTTGAATTTTTCTCTAGATGTCTGCAGTTTCAATGAAAAAAACAGAGCCACATGCAGTAACCCACAGGCAACTGCACCTTTTGTTTCTTGGGGTTTTTTTGAGGTGGGAGATAAAGTTTAACATCTCACATGCCTCAGATTGGAGGGAGACATGGAATAGGTGTCAGCTGCCAAACAGATTTACCTGTGCTTCAAAATACAGCCACAGTCAGCTCCATGAGCAGTAAGTGCTGTATTACACAGCCTTCTGAAGTAAGCCTCTCTTGGGAACAGAGGGGGAAAGCTCAGTTTCTGGTTTCTGGTTAGGCTGAGGCTGGAGTTGTTCAAGGAGCTACAAAACCTGTGTGGTTCTGACCACCTCTGCAGGTGCTGGCATTCTCTCTAAGAAATACAAACTCCTGCTTAATTACCTGAACTCTCACTGAGCCTTACTTCCAGCCCCTAATCCCTCTCTCAGATCAAGCAAATTGTTGTGCTATGGAGATATACAATTATTAAAAATATATCGATAAAAAGCAAGGAAATTTTTATAAAACTGAGAGTAAAATTTTTCTAAAAAAGTTTTCTAAAATTAAAAAAAAATAGTTCTAAAAATTATAGAATGCTTTTACTTACAAAATCAAATATTTAAAGTCCTACAGTTGACCCCATAGTTCAAGTAAAGTTTGAGCATGTCTAATTGGCTGTATGCAACATTCTCCCTCTTCCTCTCCATGAAGAATTAAGAGAATCAGGCCTTTGACACTGAATTCAATAGAGAATCTATGAGGAAAAAAATAAGCTCATTCATATTCTGCCTAAAAAACAGCATAATAAGGCCTTGTGCTCCTCTCTGTAGATCATCATGTTTTCCTATTAAATCTTAATACACTGAATAACTGCTTCTGTCATATAAAATAGACTAAAAGATTACAACTCATAGCAGAGAGAGTAGATGGCTAATTTAAAAAACTGAAAAAGAGTACCTACATCATTTTTAGAGATGCTGTACTGTGCAATCCAATATTAAGCATTATATGCTTTTACTTTAAAAATATAAACACCTTCCATCACTTGTCAATTTTCAAAATAGATTCACATAATATGTTCTATTGATTTATGGAATTCTGTTCTGGAGTGTGGTGAACATGATGTTTAGCCTATTTTCAGTATGAAACTGAAATAAATGCAAGAGCAGGGAAAATGCTATCACAGCTTTCATCTGACAATAGAGAATGAACTTAATTCTTTCACTTTCTGTGACAAAAAAGAAAAAAATTGCAGTTTCTAGATTTCCATTATCCACATAGATCTTGGAAATACTGTCAGAGGCAAAGGCCATCTGTGCAGAGACCTTGTGTTCCCATACAGCTGTTCTGAACATGTTTTGTTAATCAGAATTAGAGGGCATTAAAAGTACTGCTGTAGGTTCTAGGCTCCCTTGTCTTACAGCAAAGGAATCACAGAACAGGGTATATTTATACCTAATCCCATTATCAAGTAGCAAAAGCCTAGTACTGAACTAATAATCCTTTGCTGCCAGCATTAATTACCAGTGGATGCTGGAATTTTGCTCCCCTAAAGGGATGCTGGTATTCTCTCCTGATAGTGAGAGAAAGAATCAGGTTGCAATTCTGAGAGCCCTTTACAGAAAACTTTCAGCTGGCAGGTATTTGTGCTTTTAAACAAGTAATATTACACTGTTAGTGCTGTCACTGCCCCAGCCATTCCAGGAGTTCCAGTGCATAAGGACACAGAGAAAAATCCCAAGCTGACCCAGGAGCTTTTTGGCTCAAAGCCAATGTCTCAAACTGCATGGGGAAATAAACAGACATTCCAGATCATGAAATGCTTTTGTTATATGCTCTTGGAAAATAACTAGGCTGCTCATTTCTCCACAGCATCACTTTCTTTTTAAAGACAGAACAGTAAAAAATATATCAAATATATCACAGGCCAGTATCTAATTTAAGAGTTAGGCACCAAGGTCTTTCTCCAAAACAAATATTCACAGCATACTGAGCAGCAGAAGCAAAAAACTCCTGCATAGATCCTGTCTTGCTTAGCTAAGAGCAGCAAGCAATATGCAATTTTCCATAAATTAGAAACTTTAACCACAGCTGTCAATCACACATCTTCAAAGCACAGATGTATTGTTTTCCATACCTTCCAGCAGGTCTCCTCACCTTGGTCCCCTTGCCTCAGTCCCTCAGTACTGAATTGCATCCCCTTGCACCCAGCTCTGTCCTGGGCAGAACTCGTAATAGGGAAAGTGGTGAACAGCATCATTATTGTAATACTATATAATGCCTTCTGGAGAAAACATTCACCATCCAACTCCATTACTGGCTGTTTTCTCTAATGAAAAATGGAAGATTAACTGTTTCAGCCACACTTACTGCAGTGGTTATTAGGGGGTGAAAATAGTTCAGCACAATTAGATGATGAAACTTACAGAAAATGTAAAAAACTATTGCTTGGACAGCAAGGAAAAAAGATATACATATTGGTATTGCATTCCAGTTAAAAAGTGATTAAGAAACATCAGGATAGCAGTTATCTCCCACTATACCTCCTTTCTTTCAGGTCAGTTTCTGGTACTGGAGATCTTTTTTTTCTTCTTGAAGTGTGTAAGACTGGAAAACTATATGCTAAATATCAGACTGAATTTCATAATGCTACATTGTAAAAAAGCTCTTGTCCCTCCAAAGCATTGGTATCTAATCAGATGTGGATCAAATTAGATTACTTGTAGATTAGATTCCAAAGCACTAAATACTCAAAATTCAGGTCAAGTGTAATGATCCATTTGTCTATTTTTTATGAGCTTGGTTATCTGCCATTCCAGACTGCTATCATCTCAAGGCACTACAGAGAAATTTCCAAGTTTGATCAGCCATGAGCTCATGAGTGCACTCAGTCTCCTGAATTCTTATTCTTCCTTGCTTCCAGGTGCCATCTCCAGGTAAATATTTAGTCATGTACAACATTCCTTCTTCATGACACATCTCTACTATCATTTTCCCAATGACATTTTATCATGAGATTGTCTCTCCTAAAACTAATCTTCACCTCAAATTCTGAGAACCCCTGCTTGGTCATTTTCAGTCTCTATTGTCACCTAGATTAACAAGGCTCAAACTGAGAGGTGCCTCTCAGAAATTTAGGTATTCAGAATTCTTCTTGAAGATGTAACGTCTGCCTAAGGAAGATTATCTCTAATAGGCTTTCTCAGAAAGCATGAGGTCTCTGAGAGGAAAATCTACAATGATGCACAGCACTTTTCTCTTAGTACCCTGATTGCCCCTATGTCCCTCCCCTCCCCTCCCTTCATTCCATTAAAATTTTGAAGCTGAGAGACTGCCATTCCTTAAGAACAGCCTATCCTTCAAAAGGTGAGTGAATCCAAATAAAACACCAAAAAAAAAGTGTGAATTATTCAAGCCATCATTCTCAATTCAGTGTTGGCAAGCATAAAGAAGCAAAAATAATTTCAATTCCAACATCCTGCACGGAGTATCTGCTTGTTTATAGCCCACATCTGTTCTGAAAAAGATCTATATAAGTAAAAGGATCAATGCACCAGTCACCAGTTATGGAGGCAATGCTGTGGAAAGGGTAGAAAGTCAGTGACATGCTTCTACAGAAGATCAGTCTGTCCACTTGGGGAGCAGGATCACAGCGCAGTTTTAATCTCTGGAAGTGTAAATCACCAGAGAAGATGCATTTTTGAAGATGGTTGTCTTTTTCTGGCACACAAGAAGAAAACTAAGCATTCAGGCATGAGCAGCAGTAGCAATAAATATTCAGCACTCCAATATCTTATTCCTAAGCATTTATAATCTAAAACACAGTTTTTACCAACAGTCTGTTTGGGCATGGTCCCAATTCCTATCAATGACTTCCAATTGCAGATGAACAACTAGAATACCAAACAGTATATTACTTCTGGAATTATACCTTTGTCATTATAAAAAAAAATAGTTGTCCTTCACCGTCAATAAACCAGCTTTCTAAATGTTTAAAAGTTGAACAGGAATGATCCCAAATTCTCTAAGCTAATTCCACTTTTTTTTTTCCTCAGAAAAGACCAGTTACATAAAGCTAGCTTCATCTCTTTCTTACTTTTCTCTATTTTTCTCTTTCTGTCTCTCTTTCTTTCCCACATAATCTCTGTCTCCCATTACAACAATATTGTGTAATATGAGATTGGTAACACTCAAGCCTAGCTAAGACCTAACCAAGGCAATTCTACACCTGCTATCCCCCACTGGAACAGTCACTGTTGTTTTAAGAAACCCATTCTCCCAAGAGAAAAAAGCACTCTATCTTTTCAGTACACTCACAATTTCTGCTGCAATTCACTGATCATTATCACTATTGTTTTCATCAGTGGGGTTATGTTTATAGGTCTGCTTTCACTGAATAATTTTCTTCTCATATATCATTTAATTTCTCACCAAGCTGCAATATCACTTGAGCTGTACAAGAGAAAAAAGGATGGATGGTCAGCCAGTAAACCAGACATTTAGAGGTCTATATGCTCTTTCAAGAGCAGTCAACACATAACATACTTTCATGACTTAAAAAATGTTAGTTTTCTCCTTTTAAACTTCCTGCTTTTAAATGCACTAAGTTTAATGATGTTAGTCCCTCAAAATTACTTAAAATACAGGCAGCTCCACAGATGGCATTGTGTATAAGAAAGGTATCCTGGCAAATCCTTTTAAGCCATACACAGAGTCTCTTTAAATATATGAGTTTACAGGGCCAGTAAGAAATTATCAAAACACTAGGTGGGGTCTGGTATATGAACTGAAGTCTCTCAGGCTATATTTCATGCTGTTTTCCAAGCAGAATTTAGATGAATGTAGAATCTGTCACTGAACAACTTTAATTATTCCAGAACAAGAAACATCAACATTTTAATAAATCGTATGGTGACCTGCAAAAAGACATTCTGCTAAGAACTAAATACAGATTGTGCTCTCACAGTTGGGTTAGCCTGATCAAAACCTGTGGCCTTGGACTAAACATAGAAAAACATGTAGGTAGAAAGATTTGCAGAAGGAATGCAATTAGTAAAGTTAGATTTACCAAATAAAGGCCCAAAGCACACCTGGGGACCACAAAAAAGGTAACTTAATTGATTGTATTATTTTCATGTTGTCATTTCTTCCTCAAAAAACAGTAAGTTATAGAGACTCTATCCTTTTTGACAGGTACTTCATAAAGAAAACACCTTCGACTCTGGCAGAGTCAAATTTAGATTTTGCATGAGATGATTTCCTGCAGTAGGTCTTTATTAAAATAGGAACAACAATAATTCACTTTAATAAAAATTAAATCCCAGGAAATGTCTTAAAAGGACACACAGAGTGGAACTTCGCTATGATGAGCACTTGGGACCTTTCACCATTTCAGATAATGGAAATTTTCTGGTGCTAAAATGTGATTGCTACTAGTGTAAGTCCATGTTCTTCTTTGTTTTTTAAAGAATGTGAGGATTTTGAGCTAAGATATAATATGCAATAGCTTTAAAATGAGTGTACTGAATGCATACAAACACAGGGCTAGATTAGCAGCACCAAGGTAATGCTTAGATGAGATTCAAAATTTGCTTTCCATGGCACATTCTAGAAATGATTAAGACAGAAAACAAAGAGATTTCTCTCTTGCAGTTATGTAGCATGGATAGGCATTAGGAACAAGAAGTAGCAGAGGTAACAGGTAAACAGAGCCCACATCAGTGTGTTTTATCTTTCTCTGCACTGACCTGCCCAGAATCCACAGCACTATACATGAAAAAAGGACATGACTTCTGGTTTTGACCTGATGCTCCAGTCATTACCCTGTACTTTCTGTAGTCATGTCTACATTTTTAACTCCCTTTGCAGAACTTTTAATTAGGTATTAGACTGAGTACTTCAGCCTTTCTGCATCCACCAATTATACTGGTGGCACCAAAATTTGTACTCTGCTTGCACTGGTCACCACACTTACTGGGTTTCTTTTTCCTAAAACAGAAATCCAACCATTTCCTTTTTTTAAAACAAATAAGATGCAACACTTATTCCTCGAATCTGTATCCCTTTTTTTCTTTTTTTTTCCACAGTTTCAATGCTTTTAGGATATAAAAATAAATCCATGAGTTGCTTCCTGACTGAAATGTAATTAAATCTGAGTTTTTTAAGACTGCTTTTATGTCGCATTAAACAGAGTATAACAAAGACACTGAGTTCACACAATTAGAATCTTAAAAAAATGTGACTAGACCTTAGTTTAAAAAGTAAATTACAATAATTTATGCTATTAAGATTCTTTTTAAATCTTTGTGTGTTCCATATCAGGATAAATTGCTCAGCTCTACCAGTACTGAACTGTGTGTGTTTTTTGTTATCCTTTCAAAGATGTGGTTAGAAATGTATGTATATATATCTGTATGTTTGTTCACAAATTAGAGTGAAGACGTTAAAAAATACTTTAATAGTTATATCTAAAGTCTAGGGCAAATAAATGTGCAAGAAAATCTTCCATGGACTGAATAGATGAGATCCCAGGTAGAGATGGTAGATCAGACTCTATATTTGCTAACGCTTTTTCTCAACCAAGGCACAAGCAACTGTGTTAACAATTTTTTAAAGTGCAAAGAAAGCAACATGTTGCCTCATTACCAATTCTGATACAGAAGCAGTAACCTGATTCTGTTTTCATTTGGAGACAAAAGCCATTTTTGGGTAAACCATGCATAATTTTCCTGAAATCAATAGGTTTAAAACAGTGCAAAATTGGGATGAAAGAGAAGACTTATATCTTTCAGCTGCATAGAAAAACCATATTCATTATATATTCCATAAATTCATAGGAAGCTTACATAAAATTTTCCATTTAGGCAATTTCCTGTAGCATAGCTAATTACTGTCATCTAACTAAGGGGAAACATGTAATTGCAATATGACTCACTAGAACATTAAACTACTCGGCAGAAGATACAGTTTGCATAAACAACCTCAGCAGCAAATTAATCTTTGAACAATACTGTCCTCTATTTATTTCAATATTTTGCAGAGATATTTAAAAACAGAAAAACTGCTCTATGGTTAAATCTGAAGAGCAGGAGAACGTGTAACAACTTCTTTTCTCAATGTCACTGCTAGGTTGCTGTAGTAGACCTAGGATTTTAAGTATAAGGTTTTCTATGATAGTATCTCCTGCATATTTCAATGCCTGTTTCTGGGCAGGCTGAGATATGTCTTAATTTTGATAGAACTCAGGAGCTCCCACCTTTTAGGGACCCAGAGACAGGCATTTCCTCTATGCTGCCTGTGGGATGACTTGATGAATGTTCTCAGCACCACTGCCAAGTCAGCACAAGGTAGGAGATAGAATACCTGGTGTGTTAGACACACCCAGGGGATGCAGAACACCTACTAGGCTTCTTCTCCATATCAAGAAAATAATGTCACTGCAGAGCTCCAGCATGAAGTTCTTCTCTGTGCAGGTTAAAAGTGTAGGAGATCTTCACTCTAAAACCTATTGGTGGATACTCAGTTTTACTTAAAGGTTAAGTCACATCTGTCAATTGAAATTTCCTCAGATCAGAACTCAGATTTTTCCAGATTAAGTTGTGGCACTTTCAGGTATTCCAGCTGTATCCAGTCTGTTGATAGAAGATGTCACCATTCCCTGCAAGCCTTGCCTACCTCACATGCCTGTGCTTCCTGGCTGTAACAGTACTGCTGTGGTGCTGGGGTGTATGGGGAGCATAGGAGCACAAGACTGCAGAGCCTGTTGGGTGACAAAGCACTCAAAAAGTTTGGAGGTAGTCAGATAGATACAGTCAGAATATTACTGATGTCCACAGATTAGAATTCCTTTCAATACTGGAACAGAATTGTCCTGTAAAGCTGCTGGAATCATTTTGATGCAGTGCACAGACTTTGAGGATTAAAACTGTTAACACAGCTCTGTCACAATATGAAATTCAATAGTTGCTTATAATCTGTCAGTTCTGCTACTGAAGCCTGCTTACTGTCAACTACCATTAAAAATCTTTTGTTCTCTTTATCAAAGCACAGACAGCAAAAGGGAAAAATGAAAGCACGAACAAATTTAAGTATTAAGCATTAATTATATGCTTTCTTTTCAGTTGTCTTTTAGAGGGCAGTGGTTATCCTATTCAAAGGGCAATAAGGAAACATTACAAGGATTGCAACTGCAGCTGCAGTTATTGCTATTGAAATCTAATTTTGTTTTGTGAAGATAAACCAAAACAAGAATGTACAAAGCAGGACAGAAAACCTGAGATAACCTGCAGCTTTTTTTTCTGTTATTGATTGGTTTTCAGTGTGGAGCACCTGGTCTAGCAAACATTCCTCAATATTAATTGCTTCTCTGGTAGCAGATCTGGTATCTGCAGCCTCTTCCAACATCTGAACACAAATGCTGCTTTCTAACTCTGCTTTCTGAACTACCCAGGTGTGGTATTTTTGGGGTCACCCATCATGGGGAGGAAAGATGAATCTGACTCCATGTTCTTAGAAGGCTAATTTATTATTTTATGTTACTATATTATATTAAAAAATTATATACTAAACTATATTAAAGAATAGAGAAAGGATACTTACAAAAGGCTTAACAAGATATTAATGAAAAACTCGTGACTCTCTCCAGAGCCTTAACACAGCTGGCTCTGATTTGTCATTAAGTTAAAACAATTCACATGAAACCAATGAAACAATGACCAGTTGGTAAACAATGTCCAAACCACATTCCACAGCAGCAAAACACAGGAGAAGTGAATCAGATAATTATTGTTTTCATTTTTCTCTGAGGCTTCTCATCTTCCCAGGAGAAGAAATCCTGGCAAAGGGATTTTTCAGAAAATATGACAGTGACACCCAGGTGTGTATGGATCCTTGTCTTCTACATGAAGACCAGAAGCATCCAACTTTGCCATGTGCTTTGTACTGAAGCTCTAAACATGAGCCCTGTCCTCTTCTTCCTTGTATCAGTGCTCAGAAGGACACAAGCAAGGTAAAATGAAACCCAAAAGGCATTTCAGTTAGTAGGGACTGTCCTACATGTTCTTCAGTTAAGGGGCAATCTGTCAGTGCAAGTAGCCAAACAGACAAGTGAATTTGTCTTAAGCAGGGGACTAAAAAGATATTTCTGAACAATTTGGATAAGTATCCAAAAGGTCCAGCAAACAAAGGAACATCCAAAACTGCTAGGGGGATTCAGACCAAAGGGGATTTATTTCACTGCACCATCCTGGGAAGCTGAGCCAGGACAACGGGACCAAATCCTTTCCCACACAGTAGGTACTTTTTTTATAGCATAACTTACAGAGCAAAAGAGGGAAGATTCTTAAGCACTGCTTCAAAATAATGTGGCCAGAGCCTTTTGTTTTCCTATTTCAGTGCCAGATACATGTCACTGGACACTTAAGGGGTGTATCTAAAGCTAAGAAGGCTACAGTGCTCTGCTATCCAACTTTGGTTTGCTACATCTACTCAGGTACACAGGCTGAGCCTGGGCTGATCTAACGTGGCCCTCAAAAGCCATAGATGAGGGAATCCAACCTACTTGGGACATCACTTGATGCTGATTATCTCTAATTAGTACTTGCTTATTCCTGTAGTTCTTGTATGCTTGTCTAATTTAGATCTGTATTGTTTTCAGAATGTAACTTGACATCTGTAGGCTGACATTGAAAGGAAAGAAAAAAATAATATTAATTTGATACTATAATCAAAGTTTAAAATAATTGTAAATTCATTCAGTATTCTGACAGCTCTTTATTTTATCATTAAAAAGTTTGGGAGTTTTGCTGAAAACTGTTTCCTTCTAACCCCCATGCAGATTTGCTCATCACAGACAAACTAGTGACTACTTTGTTCTCTAGAATTACAAACATGGGAATGTTTAACCTGATTTATGGATATTCTTTGAAGCCACAACTGTTTTTCATGTATCAAAATAAGTAACAGAAAATAAATTCAAAAGAGTACCAATTTCTCATTCCTACAAATTTATCATTACTAAAATTCACAAACAATACTAAATATAACCACAGAAAATGAATGCTCACATACAAATAGAAGAAAGAGTTTCTAATTCTGCAGCTTCAGAAAGATTTTATTGGAAACAGAATGTAACTCTAAATAGAATAAGCATCAGCATAATCACCATTAATTGCTACTAGATAGACTTACAGTTTTCTCACACAGCTCAGAGAACTGTGAGGGACAGCAGCTGTTATCTATGCATCTGCTAAGATGATCATGTATTTTAATGTATATCCTAATGTGAATAAACACTGAAGACCTCTACCAGAAAAATATCAGATTTGTATTTTTTTTTCCTGAATATCCTTGTTCTTTGAATAGAGGACTTTGAAAATGACCGTGGATCAGCTCCTAAGATTACTGGTTATGTGTCCAATAAAATACAGAAAACACTATGAAGTGTTGTATTCTATTCTCCTTGCTTACAAAAATGTGTTTAAGTCAATGCTTTCCTGAGGGAGAATGGCACAACTGAACCTCAAGCTGATATATTGTAATATGGAGATATTTCCTCTATTCTAGGACATTCTCTTCTACATAGCCCAAATATAGTTTATGTTACTCACATTGCCTTTTCCACCTCAGCATTTCCCAAGGTGACCTGCATGGTGTGAGCATGAAGTGGTAATGATCAACATCCATTTGTACTGACTAAATGACTACAACTTGCACAGGACACTGAAAATAAAAAGCCTTATTTTGTATTACACACAATTATGCCTTTCCCAAATGTTCTAAAGTAAAAACAAGCACAGCACCATTCCTTAACAGACAGCAATCTCTTTTGGCTGTAGCCTCTCTGTTCAAATCTAGTCATTTCATAGACACACTAAAACCACAAAGCCCAGTTCACACCTGTTACTTTTGTTTCAGTGCCACTCCAGTGCAATTCTGCACATAAAAGTGGAATTACACTGGATGTTGCTGCTGCAGGGTGAATAGAGACTGTGACTTGACACATCATCAGGGAACCTACTTACTGTAACTCCACAGGCATCTCCTCTGCTGTTCTGCACAAACTGTGCTCAGTGGAAGGGTTTGAGGAACAACAACTTTGGCCTGGACAGTTGCCACCTAATTGCCACTGGAGTCAGAGGATACATCAAAAAGGAAGAAGCTTTGGTATGTAAGGACAGCTTTTTCCTCACAACATTTGTCAGGAAGCAGGAATTGATACCAAAAATGGAATTTCAATTAAACTGTGCCATTTGTATTCAGCCTGAGGTCGCTCAGGATGTTTGCTATGCATGACATTTTTAGATCCTTCAAACTGCCAGATTAGAGATAGTTGGCATGGAGAAATAATAAAAACATAAAACTGAATCAGCTCTTTTCATTTGTTTGTTGTTTAAAATTCAAAAGGCATTTCTAGGCTTAAAGTGATTGAGCTCCTAGGTTATTTCTACATAAAAGTCATAGATGGTAAAACATTGTAAAGCAATAACCTGCAGCTAAGTTGTTCTTCATGCCCATTTTCTCTCTTTTGTAACAGTTCACATGCTGTGACTGACTCAACATCCCATTCTAATATAACTGCACTTCATCATTTTTTGCCAATAAGGTAGAATGCAGTTTTGGAAAAAAAACCCTTAATATCAAAATGCCACTTTTTTAAAAGTAGATTTGAAAAAGGAGAATCAATCTCAGCCTGCCTTGATTTCTTTTTTTTTAGATTTGAGTAACAGTACTTGATATAATTTCCAGTACTTCCAATATATAATAAATTTACAATCATATGTAGATCTGGACTTTTCAAACCTTTAAAAATCTTTATGAAATAATTTCTGGCAAGATATCAATAAAATAGAAGCCTGAAACTACAGTCCCAAATGAGATTTCAGAATGCTAAAATATTCTCTTCAGCACTGAACATTTTAATATATTTTTAACATGCTCTGAGTTTCAAAACAGCAGAAAATGGGCAAAGGTTCAAGCTTCAGATCTGAAGAATGATTTTGTTTATATAATCAAAATATTTTTATTATCAAAACTTTCCCAAAAATCACCTCAAAAGTGATGGGAGATCTTGAAGGACTTGAAGCTCTAGCAAAATATTATCAGATGAGCAGGTACACTGAGACAGTACTGCAAAAGTTTGGCTTAAGTCTGTTCACACAATGAACCTGCTGCTTATACCAGTTTTCTTCTAAAGAGTAAATGATGCTAATATCCAACATGAGAGCTGACAGCGCATAAAACAATTTGGGCTGCACTGAAATTGCTCTGCTCCTCTCTTTCACACTCCTGTCCCAGTAATACAGTCATATTCTTCATTTCACCTTTGCTGTTGTGGAGCGGTGGCCGGTAGAAAGTGAAACGCCCAGGCTAGATAAGTGTCCAGCCAACCTCCAGCCAGTCAGGCACTTCCCCAACCCAAAGTCAGGGCCTTGTGCCTAAGGCGATGTCAAGCCTTGCGGACGTGTGGCCGCAGTAAAGAGCTCCAAAGTCGCAGGATGAAATGAAGAGGCGACCCTCAGTTTCTTCGGGGGGGTGGTTTTATTGGTAGGGAAACGTGGAGGTTCAGGTAGAAGAAGCTGAGAGCCCCGAGGCAGGGAAAGCCTCGGGTTTTACAGAGGGTGGGAGGGGTGAAAGATAGCAAATCAGAGAGGGATACATTAAGGATTGGCATGATCGGAGAACCCATCAAACACAGCTGCGGGAGGGACCCTGGCCCCTAACCCAATCACCCAACATCCTGGCCCGAACTTTCTAGAAAAAGAGGCAGGGGTGTCGAGTGACAGGCAGGCTGCCAGGGGTGGGGAACAAGAAAGATACATTTGGTAACCAAGACAACTGGGAAGGGGTTTGGGGATTGACACAAACTGGTAACAGGGCAGGACCTTCTGAGAGAACAATGGGGGGAAAACTGAACAAACATAAAACACACCACAACACTGTTGGACATTTTGTTTTCTCTTTCCCTCTAACACTGCTCTTTTTTGTAGCTCTCATGCCATGGGGCATCTTAAGAAACTGCAAATTCTTACCACAACCCATGGGGCAGTGGTCCAGAACAGGATTCATCCTTTCCCTCGGTGAATCTGAGGGCAGAGTTTTGTGGGGTAAGCCTGGAACCCTCCGTCCCTGCTGCTGCTGCAGGTGCCAGGGGAGCTGTGGCTCTGGGCAGTGCCTCCCCTGCACCCCCTCTGAGGCAGCAGGGCTCCCCTGCACCTCTGCACTCCTCAGGAGCTGAGGAACAGGCCAGGCAGCCCCAAATTTAGCTCCTTGGCTTCAGGGTGCCAGGAACCCACACCCAGCTGAGTGCTGTCTCTGCAGGGCTACAAGCAATCCACGCTGAGAGACATTCTCCATCCTAGCTGTGAAATTGGGCACTTCATACCAAGAGTGAATATTTCATGGTTCATACACTAATTCAGAACACAAGACTGAAAAATGCATGCAATCAGCAACCTAGAGCATTGCTAACAGGATATGGAAGATCCAGCTCTCAGTCCATAATCCTCACCAAGGAGTGGAGCAGTTTTTATGTGCATTGCCTCACCTGACGTTTTCCTGTATCATTTAGGGAATCCAGCACTTCAGGCAGAACTAACATTCCCAGGAGCCACAGGGAGACAGATACAGCTTCAGCCACTTGGAAAGTTTCCAAGAGCTTCCAGGTACATATCTGCACCTAGTTCTAGACATAACTGGGTGAAAATCTCTGAAGTCAGTGGCAAAACTCCCATTTGTATCCATATGGGAAAAATATTACAGGAAAGAAACTATGTGCTCAGATGAGTAGAAATTTTTTCTGGCTTGGACATAACAAAGGAAAAAAAGATAATTGTCACTACCACAGAAATTTACAGAAGGCTTGATGCAATCTTGCACTCACTCTTTAAGCAGCTGGTATCAGTAGCCATGTCTGTCTGTCCTAGCTTTGTGTGATGGCTGGTGGCTGTGGCCTTACACATGACAGCAATCTGTACAAAAAAAAGTTTCAAATTATTGTGGTATTTGTTGAGACTTCATAGAGCAGAACTGAAAACCTGTGAACAGGTTAAAGTACTCTTGCTGTCTGTGGTACAGGTTTTTCTCTTCATTTCTATGGTAAAATTAAGATCAGGAGGGCTATTAAATTGAAAAAAAATCTTCAAATCAGATTGATGGTAGAAAGAAAAATGGTAGAAATTAGAGGAGAAGACATTTTCAGTACAAGAGTAGGTGAAACCATTTCTTTTTATCATTAATTTAGGGAGCCAATCATTTATGCGATTCTGGACCTTGAGATATAGGAAAATTTCTCCTATAACATGTTCAGTCTGCAATTTCCCATCATTTCAGTGTCAGACATAACACTTTACACTTGGAACTTGTCTCCTGCTTACTAAGCAATCTTTCAGACTAGTGTAAAATTGCCCCCATTGGATAGAAGTATTTTTTAAATTAACATTAAATGTGATCACTTTTCCTAAAAAAGTACATGTTAAGATTAAATGTTATATCTGTATGACCCTACATTTCTGGACTTTTTAATCTGTTCTTGCAACTGTATCTGTAAGAACTAAAGCATTTTAGAGGACCAATAACATTTTTAAAAATTTTCTATTTTATGTGCTTAGTTGTATGTGAATTTAATACAATTTGCCTGTGTGCATTTGGGCATGTCCATACACATGCATATTTCTGGGTGTAATATAAAAAACTTATGGCAAAAGAAATTCCTATTCTAGGCATTCAGAAATCAGAAAATCTTAGAAGGGAAGTTGTTGGTACACCAGCACTAGCTCCCTTATCCAGATGTAAGAATACTAATAGATTCTTTTTCAGTTTTTAAATGTAATTTCTGTTTCTCCCAAAGTGTCACAATGCTCTTCACAGACACATATAGATTTCTACTGGTTCCTCTCATGCATAAAACACTCTTGTCAGCCTCTCAGAAAACAGAAGCATGCACACAAATGATACAATTGCATTATTATATTATATTACTAATAATAATTGTATTGTTATATTGTACATACAAGTTATTATTATTATTATTATTATTATCACTTTGTACTTTTATCCTGAATTCCATATTCATACTCTTATTTAAACAGGTATTACCGTTTTCCTTTTCACACATGGACAGCCATTTAGAATATAGGAATTAGGAGAGTACAATTATTCCTCCATCAAGTTTCCTTCTCACTTTCTACCAGTCCTTTGGTTGTCTCCCCAGTTCACAGCTCTGAAATTCCTCTTTTGCCATAGTGATATGAATTACAAAAATCACAGCTCTGAAGCAGCCAGGCAGAGGGATTGGCTTCATAGCACTCTAATATATGAAGTGCTCTGTCCTCCAGGCATCTTGCTGGCCTTACTCTCTTTCTCCTTCTTGCACTAAGAGAATTACAACATCTTCCAATTACCACTGATGCATGGATGTGTTGTACATGTTTCTGACTTGAATAGCATTCATTTGGTTTATTATGATTCCTAAGACCACTTGAATTTAAATTTGCTTTGTTCTAGTCAAAATACAAGATAAAAACCTCAGCACCCACCACAAAGAGCTTACACTAAAAATAGACACAGGGAAAGGGAACATATGCACCACCTGTCAATAGCTTGAGCAACTACTTTATGTTGGGAGCTACTTAATCACACCAGGCATACAAGAATGGATAAAAATCTCAATTTCTTCAGATTGCTGTTGTGCTTATCTCTCTTCAGAGTTACAGTGCTGGTGCTAGAGAAATCCCTGAGAAAACTTTCCAACAAATCATCTGATGCCATGTTGAATTCAGTGATCCACGGTCTCTTGGGAATATTTCATCCTGGCAAACTGACCTTGGGCCACCAGAGTTACTGGCAGTGGTGTTGCCTCTCAGTGTTGGATCAAGCTGAAGACTATTGCACTGAACACTTGTTTTGTGGTACATCTAGGAATTAATAATGTCAACAATCATGAACAAACAAAATCCTAGGATCATTAAGATTGGAAGATGTCACAGGAGGTCTTTAGTGCAACCTTTTTCTCAAAGCAGGCTCACCTGTGAGCTCAGAGCAAGTTCCTTAAGGATTTATTTAGACAGTTCTTGAAAAACTCCAAGGCTGAGATATGCAACCTTTCTAAGAAGCCCATACCAGTGCCTGACTGCCCTCATGAAAAAATTGCTCCTTATATCCAGTCAGAACCTCTCTCCCTGCACTTTATGCACCTTGTCATCATCCTGCCATGCACAGCTTTGTGGGGCCTGGCTCACTCTCCTTGACACATTCCCCTCACATACTGGCAGGAGGCTGTTAGGTGCCCCCAAAGAAGCCATCTCTCCTCCAAATAAAGCTGAAGAAAAGTACTGTCACTCCTGCATTTTAATCACATTGTCCTGGCTGGAAGTCGCCACATAGAGAAGAAAGAAATAGTTTGGATTGCTAATGTGATCCTGTGTAATAGGAGCTTCTAAAATAACCTTTATGTAAGTGATACCAGATTTTTGAGGGTGAAGGATAACATTGCAAAATGAGAGACCTAAAATTAGGTGCAACATTTAATGAATAATAGATTTCTGGAAACTATTAGAGAGTATCTGTGGAATGCAGAAATTCCTCTCCCTATATTTAGGCAGAACAGAAAACGAGGCCATCTTGAGTTCTTCAAAAACTTAACTTTTTGAATGACACTCCAGAAATCAAATAAAAAGGGGATATCCAACTCCAATATTAGAATTTTCAATATAGTATTATTTGCTGTGGTTATCAGTGGTCCATAAAAAACACTCTGGAAAAAAAAATTACTTTAATTAATAGGAGAAAAATAATCTAGTTATGATCACACATGTCGACTTTTTGCTAGCCAACAGAGATTTGGCATCATTCATCACTACAGCACTGCATTTCAGGTCTGACCTGGGCATACCATTTTAGTGTATATGTAGCCAGCACACTTGGATTAGACCTCAGCTGAGAAGCAACACAATATTTATCCAAAATAAAAAAAAAGCCAAACCTAAAAACCTCTCAGAAAAAGTAGATCAGCTTCAGTAACCACCCAAGTCCATGAATGATGAATTCACTGAGGAGTATGTAACACTGCTTTCAGAATAATCACTGTATGCTCCACTCATATCTGGCAGTCAGGTAGGAAACATAGCCAGGTATCCTGGCACACCAATGTGTGGGCAGACAGCACTGGCACTCTGGCTACAAGGTTTCTTACTGGGTGTGAAGCTAGTCTAGTTCTGCACACATTCCCTGCTTGCAGCATCACTGATAAACCACAGTCAGAAATCATGGCCTGACCCTGGGAGTAAAGGAGAGCAGCATGGAAGAACAGTGCAGAGGCAGAAACTTCAGAAGATGGCAGGGAAAATGGTGTTGGTCATACTGAGGAATGCAAATTTCTTCAGAGGTAAGAGCAAGAACCAGAGCCACTGCACACATCAGTGGGTACCCATGGAACGTGGAGGCTGCTCAGAGATCAGACAGACAGGCCAAGGACAGAGACCAAACACATCAAAAATCATGTTCCCTGGCAGTGCCATGGAGAAGCAGAGCTGGTATGACCCTCACTGGCAGGACCAAAAGAGCACTCAATAACTGAAGGTATCTCATCTTTTTTATTTATTTTTTTTCCAAAATGGTGTGCTGATCACCTCTGGGATGTCTTGCTGAGATAAGAGCCATGAATTTCAGTGAAAACAGTACATCCTCAATGGCTTTGAAAATTCTGATAGTTGCTTTCATCTTTAAACTTATATCAGGTATGGCTTGGGTGTAGCTTTGAAGGAAAATGCATGAAGTCAGCAACAGTTGTCTGTTGGTGGTGTACTAGAAGAGTTACCAAAGCCTTGCTCCTTCTGTGATGTTACCACCAGAGCACGTGCTTTGTCTCTGCTGTTCCAGCCATGAGTCATGCCAAAAACAACATAAAATGGTGCAATTTTCAAGTCTGTTGTTAAATAATTGATTGTTTGCCTGCCACCATGAGGACACCTTTAGAAACAGCACTTACACAGCAGCATGTCCTGAGCTGTGAGAGATCTATGATGCATGTTAATTAAAACTGCTAATTATAAAAATATATTTTGGCAGTTGAAGATAAATACATGCATGAGAGATTTGTTTCCTGAGTTCCTATAGTCTGAAATTACAGTTGACAGTCCTTCTGTAGAGGGAGAGAGAATTCATTTCGATTAAATTATCCTTTCATTTCCTTTTCTAAAACATCAGAAAACCTCCCAAACTGACATTTTTGCCTTTGTGTCGGGGATAACATTAAGAATCATTTTCTACGACTGTCTCTTCGACAGGCAGAGAACTCATTTTAATCGATACATCATAAGCTGTTATTACAGCTATTTTCTATCTTAATTCAGCCTGCCCTTCATAATTATGTGGGTTTTTTCCTGTTTTTCAAAGCTCTCGATGGTGGCAGATTTCCACCACCTAGTGGGAAAAGAATGTACTGTTACCTAAAAAGCTTTGCTCAGATTTCCCCTTTATGCCTGCTCTAAACCTTCCCATTGTAAGCCCCTTTTACCAGCACTTATTGCCAAAGTATTTATCTTTTTTCTCAACTGGTGAATCTGCCAAGCTGTATAAAACTCTTCTTGAAGGTCTCATACATTATATACTCCATAAAAATTACGTCTCAATATAGAGGAACTGTATGTCTGTGTTTTCAATTCAGTGATTTTTAATGTGAAAGGAAAACTGAAAACTTTAAAAAATTGAGGAAGATCTGCCAATGAATGTCACTGTTTCCCTTCCTCTGCTTCACAGGGACCCCTCATCCCCACTCAGGAGATTCCTCAAGTGCAAACTTATCCAAACCCCACTGTATTCATTCAAGCAATCACCTGTGTCAGGATGCTCTGTGTTTTAGGTGCCAAGACTGAAATGCCCAAAGCAAGTCAGGGGAAACTTCCAGAAAAGAGAAGGTTAATGAAAGGCAAATGCAATTGCTATTATCCCCTCTTCCTATTTGCTGCCAGGAAAGTCTTGCACACCTATGGAGTATCCTCTTCCTTCCCACCTCTTCCAAAGTGAGCAAGATGCTTGCTTTGGCCTTAGAAGAGAAAAAATTAGTTTTCAGATCCAGCTTTGATCAGCAGTAAGAGCAATAGAGTTAAGAAGCTCTCTTCCTTTTACATCATACAGACAGAATAATGACTGTGCCCATTCATCCTAGTAGGAGTTTTCCTTCTGTTTTCCCTGGGAAACCCAAAACAACAAACCCAAAGAAAAAAAACAAAACCCACAAACCAAACCAAACCAAAAAATCAACAACAACAAAACAGCACCACAAAACCAAACCAAACCAAATCAAACCAAACCAAACCAAACCAAACTATGCCATTATCTGATTATTTCACTAGATGCCTCACACTATTTAGCTTACCCTGATAATAATTCTTTGAATGTTATCATCATGCAGCTTTTTGCCAGCACCTTATTTCCAGCTGTCACTTCATTCATCTATGTTCAAAATTGAGATCTTCAAAACTCCAGCTAATTTGTCATGTAACTTTGGAAATATGCAAACACACCTTTTTGGAAATATGCAAACACACCTTTCCTGAACATCTAAATAGCCTCTCCTGGCAATAGTGGTCAGTTAGCACCTAGTTCACAATCAAAAATGAGTTGTTTGTGCATCACTCTGTCCTACCCTACCCAGTCTGCTCAGGTGTTTAGAGCACTTCTGATGAATAGTGGTTTACACAGGACAAGAAAGGCAGGGATAGTATTATTGTCCCCTCTCCCACTTTGTCCACTAGCTCAACAAGAGGCTGCTCAGCTATCCTGTGGTAGGTGTAAGGAGATTTCAGCTATTGCTTCCTATTTCCTCGGTGAAAGCTACAGCTCTCAAATTAAAGGGCATTTAAACGTAGCTCTCAGTGACAGCTATTAACCATGTACCATTTACATGGAAAAATACATTTGAGAAAGGAACTGTTTAAAGTAGAAGTGTCAGCAGTTAGGACTGCAATGGGACAAGAGGCAATGGGCAGAACCTGATGGACAGAAAGTTCCACCTGAATATGAGGAAGAACTTCTTGACTGTGTGGGTGACTGAGCATTGGAACAGGTTGTCCAGAGAGGCTGTGGAGTCTCTCTGACTGGAGATATTCCAGAACTGTCTGGATGAAATCCTGTGCCATGTGCTCTGGGGTGACCCTGCTTGAGCAGGGAGCTTGGGTCAGGTCACCCTCTGTGGCCGCTTCAAACCTGACCCATTCTGTGACTTTCATATGATGTTTTTGCAGTAGGAACAAGAAAATACAGTGCATGAATAGCTGGCAAGAAATTAACAGCAGGTGAGGAGTACAGTCTGTGGTACTCGTAAAAGAATCCCCTGGGAAGAGGCAACTTAATTAGAAATGAGAAACCCCATTGCTTTTTTAGATATCTAACAAAGAAGTGGAAGTAAGCTATGCAACATAAATTGTTGGAAACTACCATAAAGACCTTTTACTTGTCAAGGACACCTGGAGCTGGCAAAGAGAACCTGGATGGAAAGTTTTCCAAATAGTTATTTCATGCCAAGTAATGGTATTAGTACTTGCTATTCCTAAGTAAAGGATAGAAGACTATATCAACAGTTTGGGAAGGGTAATTGTTCCTTCCAATTACACTGTGTAATACTTTTATGGTTGCAAAAATGTGAAAACTGCTGTCCTTTAAATGGAAAAAGAACTCTGCACTGAGATGCACAGAACCATCATGAAGTCTCTCACAAATAAGATGCTTCACTTCCTGCCAAGATGGGTAGCTAAATTGACTATAAATAGTAGTTACAATTCCTTATATACTAGGCTGACAGCTTTAAGGAGACTAGCAAGAGTTTGTCTTGAAATATTTTAATTTGCAACCAGTTTCAATTGCACAGAACAAAGAAATCAGTCAGATGGCAGTGATCCAGCGAGGACTGAGCCCAGACCAGAGGTCCCCTAGGAGAAAATCTGAATACAGAGGAAACTGCATCTCTCAGATATGAGAGGACTGGCCCATTTTGAACAGACCCAGTTCACTCTGTAGTGTTTAACTACTGCTTTCAAGAGCAGAAAGAGGCAGTTTGTTGGCTACTTTGGAATGGCAAGTACTGTATAATAATATCATATTGAGACACGTAGTGCAGCTATTTCAGTAGGATGATACAAATTCAAACTAAAAATCCCAGATTTTTATAGAAAGGGAAATGTAGCAAGGGTGCATAAAGCACAATGGAGGACATTTATTGAAGGAACTGGATTCATCATTACTAGTCCTATAGTGTACTGGGAAGGGTTCTTGAAGTGACATAAGAAATTCTGCATCTCAAAATGCATGAATAGATCACGGATATAAAAGTGCCCCTTGTATTATGATGATTTTCCAGAGGGCCTACATCTCCTCCAAAATAATGCACATGCCTGACTGCATGTGCCAAAGCGTGTGCCTCTATGAGTGTGCAACAGGCTTAGCAGTACATTCTCCATCAGTATGTGAATGGCCATTCCAGTTGCTGGCAAAATGTCATTTTATCACAAATCTAAAGAAAGAAAAAATGATGCTGAATAGACTAGTGCAGATCCAAGTTAACATCCCTCAGGAAACATAACCCCAGCTCCCAGGCCTGGCCAATGCCACAGGCTGAGCACAGGGCTCCTGCTTTGTCTCCCCCAGACAGGGCTGCATTTCACATACCCACAGGGGCCAGCACAGACCTTCCCCATGCCCACAACAGGCTTCACTGGCCCAGTAATGCCCATTCCCCACATCCAAAATGGAATGAGGTTACTGCTGTGACAGTCCCTACCCCAGCTGTGTCCCATATATGGCCAAAGCAGATCTTTGTAGAGGTTCATGTTTTCCAGTCAGACGTGATCCCTCTGTCCAGCTTCATCTTCCAGCCTCACCTGCCTGCTTTCTTGCTTGCTTGCTTCCTTTCCTTCCTTCCCTCCTTCCTGTGAGGGGGAATACTGAAAGGCTTGGGCACATTTCAAAGGTCACTTGCTTGTTTAATTACTTTTAAGACTTGATTTGATCGTGACCCCCTGGGTGCACCTCTGCAGCCCACAGCAGAGTAGCTTCACGGCCTCGGGTAATGGAGTCAGCCGAGACTGGATTGCAGATACTGAAAGGCACACTGACACCAGTACATGTTTATGGTACCTAGTACACATGTACTAGATCATATTTCTCTCTCTTCAAAGTAATGTTTTTGACCAGCTGCACTTTTGCCGAGCCTTCTTGCTCTTCATCTGCAAGCCTGGTGAGTACATGACTCGACAACTTCCATCAAATAGCAATGGGCATCTCAAAATTCATTAAAAAGGCATTAGCGCTGGTGGTGGGGAGTTGGTAGGGAGGGAAGAGTGAAAAAGGCAAGAGGCCCTGAGGAAGGACAGCTCCCCAGCCCGCACACCGGCACCTGAGCAGCGCCTCTCGGCCGGGAGCGCAGCCCCGACTCGCTCACCCTCGCCCTGCTCCGGCCGCGCCCTCCCGCCCCTCACAGAGCACCGCCCTTGCCAAGGTGCTGCCACGGTGCTGCCACGGTGGTGCCAGGGTAATGCAAAGGTGATGCCAAGGTGGTGCCAGGGTGGTGCCAAGGTGGTGCCAGGGTGATGTCTCGGTGGTACCAAGGTGTCCCCAGGGTCCCCTGCCCCACCCGGGATCGCCGGCGGGCGCTGCTGCCGGGCTCAGGGAGCGGCTTTTCCAGCGCTCCCGCTGGGAATGCCCCGCTGGCCGCCCCCGCTGCCCCATGAACAAAGGCACCTAAGCACCTGCACAGGCTGGAGGTTGCTTCTTGCAGAAGAACAAAAAATGTGAACAGTGTTAGGGAAGAGGTTTCAAATTCCGGAGGTTTTCCTCTTTTTTCGATGTGTTGTCAGCACTACCCCTCCTCGAGGAGAAGGCCTTGAGTAAGTCTATCAGTATTTATAGATGCTGAATCAGTTCCCTGGGTTTCATTCACTGCCCATGCACTTCAGCGAGCTGATTCGGTGCCCATAGCTGAGAATCTTCCTGCTGCAGATTTTTGCATGAAGCTGAATGTAGTCTCAAACCAGCTCCTAAACACTAGGACCTCAGGGAGCTGGACCATTGATTCATCATATCCATGCAAGAAGTGCAACCTAAAAGCTATTTCAGATTAAAATAGCAGCTAAGCACACCAATCTGAATGCATGAAAAGACATAGAATCCATGTTCATACCTTCTGTTAAAAAATCACTGAAAATATTTTTGTTATTATCTACATACAGAATCAAAGAATCATAGCATGGTTTGGGTTGGAAGAGATTTTACAGATCATCTAGTTCCAACCCTCTGCCATGGACAGAGACCACTTGACCAGTCTGCTCAATAGTCCATCCAACCTGGCCTTGAACTCTGCCAGGAATGGGGCATCCACAACTTCCCTGGGCAATCTGTTCCTTTGCCTCAACACCCTCACAGTAAAGGATTTCTTGTATATTGTAATGTATGTCTAATATAAATTTTCTCTCTTCAGTTTGAACCATTACTCATTGTCCTATCACCTTAATTAATGATGAATATCCACCCATATAATTTTGAGTACTCAGGGAGACTTCTTCCGAAGAAAATGTTTCAGTGTTGCTTTAAGAAAAAACTAAAGCTTAAAAAAAATAAAAAAGCAAAAACAAACAAACAAACAACCCCCCCAAAAAGCACCAAAAACCCAAAAAAACCAACAAAAACAAACAAAGAAAAATCCACACTAAAAATGCGAAGTTAGTGAATTATCCATGAGCTTTTGCTGAGGAGTAAAGGGAATCTGGGAGTTTCAGCATTTCGTGTCACCTTGTAGACAGACACCGCTTTCCAAAGTCAGTTACATGATGAAGAAGATATTAAGATTAAATGAGCAGTGCAGAACTCAAAAGCAAACCCATAATTATTAATAGATATTTAAATTGGCAGGCAATCGATTTTTAAATTGTCCTTTCACCCTTGTGTGTAATGCAGTTTGCTCACAGTGACAAATTAGCAGCAGCACTGTGCTGTGACTGTTCCTGCTGGAAGGTTCTCATTACCATTCAGGGGTTTGCTGGCTCATCAGTGAATCGTGGACAGCATTTCCATCGCTGAAGTGTGGCCCAGAAACCAGAGAAAGGATCGGAAATAGAGTCTATAAAAGCCTTTTCTTAAATTCTAAGATGCATTGGGTTCTTGAATAGGACTAAGTTCTTTGGCCTCATTGTTATTATTTCTTATGTATCCCAGAGGAAGTGACAGTACACTCACCCCCTCCATCCCTCTCTTTAAATCTTAGTATTCTTGTGAATCCATCAGGAAAATAAGAACAGTAACATGTAATGGACTGAAGGTGCTTTTTTTTTCTTAATTGAAAAGAACAATCCCCTTAATCCCAGTAGCACTGGGCTGAGATCTGAGGTTTTGATCCAACTTTCATTATTCACCAACATCTCCAAGATAATTATACTAGCAGCCTATAAGAAGACCAAGATAAGCATCTTCTTGGACAAATGATTTTCAGTTGCTAGTCAAAACATGAATCTGTTTTTCAGTTTCTACTTGGCATTTGTTTTATCCTTTGTTTTTCTTAATCAGAGTTCTAATTAGAACTAATTGCATTTTTGTCTGTCAAAATAGATATTTTTAAAACAGTAAAGCTTTGACGGAGCACATTGCTTTGCTACCATTTCCAATGGGGTAGGTTCTGAATCTCAAGAACACAAACTCCAGTCAGACAGAGTGAAATTAATAGGAAAACTCAGAATTTTGGACCTGAAAATTAATATTTCTAGGCAGTCTTGTGTAATTTTACAAGACTATGCTTTGATAAAACAAAAGTAAATATTTGATCTTCAAAGACTTCAAAACCAGATAAAGTGAGATTTTATTCTTCATATACTTCATGTTCTGACAATAGTGCTTGTCTTTGTTCAACACTATTCTGCCCTGCTCATTTTTCAAATACCTTGACCATATTTAGGATTCCTGAACAGTTTGGATTTTGTGCCACACACAACATGAGAGCATGTATTCTAACAGACTTGTGACAAACCCTTTTGCCACTTCTGGTATTTTCTCTTTTTCTACATTCAGAGTTTGCACATCATCGTTATTGTTTTTTATAACCTGTGATCAGTTTTGTATTGTTACCAGAGAGCAAAGCACGTGAACTGAACTCATACTAGACTTTAAGAATAAATGCTAGATTAAAATTCCAGGTATCTCAGAGAGCAAAAAGGCTTTCTTAAGGTTTTAACCTTTTTTTTGCAGGAAATTAGTATAATATCAAATAAGTGAAAAAAAAATGGAAGGTACAAACAGTTTTTCATGTTCACAAGGAATTGGTCAGTTGCTAATGGGCTTAAATTTCATCAGGGAAAATTTTAGTTGGACTTCAGGAAAAATAGATTTAACCATGTTCATTTAGTTGAACCTTAGAAAGGGAGGCCCATGGACTGTCCACTATTTGAATATTTTACAATGTGAATGGACAAGCCTCTGTCAGGAATTGTTGGAGTAACTTGAATGCTGCTTTTAGGCAGAGGGATGGATTCAGTTGTCTCTCAGAATCCTTCTTTATTGTCTGTGCCTTGTTTTCAGATGAAGGTGCCCACTGTTCAGATTTATGTAACCCTTGACATGGACAGGTGTCTATAAAGGACATTTTGCCCTCAGTTGTTACATGCTGTTTGCAGATGTTGAGCTTGAGCTATTTCATTCTAGAGCAGCACAAGGCCAAGTACAAGCTGATATTCTCAAGGCAACATGACCCCAAGCAAGGCAAGCAAATGCTTACCCCAGCTGACCCTCTGCTATTCAGTAGTGCATATTCCCCCCACAGATACTGTCAGATATTATTTTCTAGTCAGATACTGTGTGATGGTTTGATGTTAACAAGAGCAAGGGCTGATGTGGATATCTGGAACAGAGGAGTGAATTTATCAGCAAGCTAACCAAGGCAAGAAAGTATTTTGTCTACTGATATTACCTAACAAGCCAAAGATTCAGCCAGCCCTTAGGGATTGGCATGATGATGCCTTTGATGGGAGGTGGAGGTATATTATTGGTTAAATATTCCATTTTTTCTTCTTTGCTTACCAGCATTTTTCTAGCATTGTTCAGGTTTATTCAGCAGAAAATTTCCTGAAACCATGTTGTCATTTCAGTAATGATGGTACTTGCAGCAGGTGAGTGTCAGTGGCATGTTGTGAGATCTATCTGAACCCTCTGTGCACTCTTTTCATTTGCAGTGGAATTACTGAAAGGTGAATGAATTACTTTGGGTAGATACCTCTACAGCCTGCAAATAAGAGAAAAAGGGAAGCAGTACTACCAAGAACAGCTGTGACTACTGTGAGATGAAGCTGTCAGATCACCTTCCTCTGGTTCTAACACCAGACATTGCAAAGGCCCTTGAGATGTGCAGCTCTACAGGAACAGATCTTACTCACATCTGCAGGAGACACCAAAACATCCATGTACAGCACAGAGGTTACATCACATGCAGCTGGAGCTTGGAGCTTACTTAGCTGCTTATTTGAGATAAGGATTATGGGCCTGTGAACTGAGCTGAAATTTGCTTCAGGGTCAGATTTGTAGGAGGTTTTGAGTCAAATATTGGTTTGTTTGGGACTACTCAACTGTCAGTAGATTAGATAGAAAAGTTCTGAAGGAGTTTGCAGGGGGTCCTCCAGAAAGTGTTGAAGGAGGGATTGTGGTACTCTGCTCTCAGCCCTTGCTCTGATGTCCTATAGAAGCAGTTCTGACAGTAAATGGATATTGTTAAATATTGTTAACTTGAGCTGAGAAGCCAAAGGCAGCCTTAGTCACTGCTACCCCACACCCTCTGTGTCTGCAAGTATCTCCCAACATTGGGTGTGTTTTAGCAGCACTAGCAGGATCAGCATTTGACCTTTGCACCTCTTCAGTCACTGACCTTGATTACTGATCACTGCAAGTGAAGAAGCAATTAAATATGAAAAGGATCATTTGAGGCCTCAGTCTTGTATGATTCTGAGCATGCCTGTACATTCCTATGACTCAGCTGGTCATAGGTCTGGGCCAGTTGAGATCACTCACCATCTTGCAGGATGAAACCATGGAATCAAACAACAACACTTCTAATCAATAGCAGAGACAGAAAAAGTGGATTTATTATGAGTACTGATTGAAAAACCAGATTAAGAATAATTGAGGACAACATCAGAGAGATGAGGAAACTTTTATACCTTTGGGGACTGCTGCTCTAGCACAATTTTTTTTACAGTTTCCTGCCAGGAAAAAAAAAAATCTATTGGCTTTTGGTATCAGTTTTAGCAGACCACAGACTGCTCTAATAACTGCTGTGGTAAAGAGGGATGTGACAAATCCACATTTGAGATACTGAGTGCCAAATACTGGTGTTTATCCCTGACTCACAAGTATGGTTGTGTGTCAGTGCAAGGCAGAGCTTGAGAGCAGTTACAGTGGCTACAATGGGAGTGGGAGAGATGAGAAATTAATAATGTCACTAAAAAGCAGGTCACAGCTCAGAGAAGAATAGAGAAGCAATACTGCAAGTGTCATTATTTTAGTCTTAAGATACCTTTTCTTTTATCATTTAACAGAATTTACAGAAAGATGTTTGGGTTACACTTTCAGGGTTCCTTTCCTTACAAGTTTTTCTACACTTATTTTTTCATTCTCTGATAGCTGTATTAGAGTCACCTTTGTAAAAATTACTTGTGATGTCCAGAGGAGATAACTAAAATTGCAGCTGGGAAGTAACAGCTGGAGTAATGAACTCTTGAAACAAATCTTCACCATTTTCATGTGAATAACTTGACAGTAATACATCAAGAAAATAAAAATCAGGAAATAGAAAGAAGGTGATGTAAAACATAAGTGTAAAAGAAAGCACTCATAATAGCAGAAATAGAATTGGTGGGCAAATCCAGGTAGAGTGATACCAAGAAATTCTCCTGCACTTAGTTCTTCCCTTTGTTGCAGACAATGAAGTAGTCATCACAGAAAGCAATATAATAAATTCTGGAAAAGAAGACTGAAATGCTAGCTGTTGAGTTTGGTGACTTTTTTTTTGTAAAACTGTCTAGAAAAAATAAGAAAGAATTGGATGAGAATGAGAACTTTAAGTAAAACAAAAGATGTTGAACGTATTCCATAGTGTCAGCTGTCATTCCACTGTCATGAGAGTAATCAATTTATTGCTTGATTATGAAGGTGCCTGCTTAATGTATATTTCAGTAGAAGGTTCTGAATACTAAAAAATTACAAAGCTACCCAGCAGTCCCTTATGTGATCACACTTTTAGGTGTCTGTTTCCACAACAGTGTGAATTCAGAGAGGGTGGCTCCTTTTAACCTCTGAGGTATCACTCAACATTAAAACCCTGAAGGTTCCAACCACATTTCATCTGGCCTTTCTCTGATGGTGACCAGCAGGAACTATAGGGAGGAGTACAAGGACAAGTATTTCCCCACATCACTTTATAAAAACACTTGGGCTTCACCTGCAGATTGTGAGTACAGTGTATTGGCATTGCCATGAGATAGAGTGGCTGTGATGATGCTGTGACATTACCAGACTGGGGCCTCTAAACCCATTTTCCATGTCAGGCAATAGGACACTCACTCTGTCAATACAAATTTGGGCTGATTATGGCATCTTATGAAAGGGTTTGCTGTTATTCAAGTTTGGATGATTTTTCACAGAAAGAGTAGTATATCAGTATATTTAGGTGCACAGAAGGGAAAACCACAAAACTCTAGACCAGAAATGGATTTATTTATAAGTTCTGAAATCTGAAGTTATCCTTAAATACAAATAGTAATAGAAACAAACAGAAAGCTTGTACAAAGGTAACAGAAGAATAATTAAGTGAACAAGGTGATGCTGGAATCATGTGAATAGAACTTGTGATTTTCTGTGATCATTGACTTACATTTAAAGTAGAACTAGGCCCTTACCCCTGTGAATTATAATACACAGGGAATCTGGAAGTTTTGCTCCAGACTGACAATCCATTGTTTATTGTGAATCCTATGGGCTTACTGTTACAAATCTATGTCCACGTAAAACAGGGTAAAATACTAATTGCTAATATTTTTCATTCAGCTGACTTTTCCAGCAATGTTTCAGCAACCATGTTTCAGCAGCCTGTGTGCCATACATGAACATGTCGGAGTTATGAATATGCTGAATTTCTTTCCAAAGAAGATTTATTCTCCAGGGACTTTGAGCTCAGCATGGGTAAAGAAGTAAGCATGAAGATCAGAAGGCTTTTCCTTAATTCTGGATTGATTCAGATGCTTTAATATAATATTGTTAAGTTTCTTCAGCTCTTCTATGTTCTTCTTTTCAGATAGTAGTCTGCTTGATATTTGGTCCACCTCATGTCTAGTTTGAACTTGAAAAGGAGAATGTACCACATTAAATTGGCAACATTTAAATCAAGAGCATGACTACTCTCACTTGTATTCCTGTGAGACTTTGTAAGGAATTATGATGACTAAAAATATTAAACAGGAAAACAACTACAAAACCTAATAACAAGAAGTTATATATCTGGTGGGTTTACCTGCTCACTGCATTCTTTTTGCTTATTTGCTGGATTCTTCTTTTAGCTAAGTGCAGAGTTATAAAATCATATATGGATCAAATAATTTTTGCAGTTTTCAGGAACATATCCATTAGTGTCAACAATGGATTTCAGGAATATATCCATTAGTGTCAACAAAATTTCTCATTTTGGGGCTCAAGATCCAATTTGTGGCAAGTATTTGCATCTATTTTATTGTAAATAACATAAAAATTCTTGCAAATACTGACATTTTGAGGCCAGCCTCTTCTGGCATGCCAATATGCACTCTTGGAGCTATTTTTCTTTTGGCCTTCTGAAGTTCAAAAATTTACCCATGGGCTTTGAAGCTTAAGTGTAATAGAAGCAATGCTAAATGAATCTATGCATGTGGTTTGCAAACAACTCAGATTATAGAACACACTATATCTATATGTATCTAATAAAACATTGTAACATAAACTGAAACACCACTGGAAATCAGTTTCAAAAGCCCAGGCCTCCACCAACCTGAATGGAAGCAAACTGCTTTAATTCTTGTAGGAAATCTTTTCACTTTAGTTTATAATTTTCCACTAGAGCAACCCAAAACTACTTTTTCTATACCAACGCTCTACTTTTAGCAGCTCCATGGTAAATTAATCTGAAATTCAAGTATGAGGTATTTCAATTAGGATTTTACAATCATGTAACTTAAAATCTACTTTATGTTCTTTACTTGTCTGTTATTTCTTTGAGTGCCTGTAAGAAAATTTAGTCAAGGGTTAGGATTTCCTGGCCTAAAAGAAAAATCAGGATTTTCGCTATGTTTCAGCAAATTCCCTACCACAGGATATAAGAAATCTTGATTTCATATGGGTTCCAATTCCTTCAAAATAGTCTTGTAAATTGAGATAATGCACCTCAGATTCTATTCAATATTATTAACTCAGAAACCCCAAGATGACAAGGGTTCCATTAACCAGACATGTCTTCAGCTAAATCTGCCTGATCAGTCCTAAAAAACTGGAAAAGTGATTGTGTCTATAGACCCAATGCTACATGCAAATTTTGATAAATGTCTAATTCTTTTTCTTATGCTTAAGTCTTTCTTAGTTCCAAATCAATTTCCAGGCAGTACTTGGATTACAAAGGGTCAGGTCTTCCTTCAGGTAGCCTGATTTAAGTGTTAGCCTGGGTGGAATTCCAGTTTCAGTGGAATGACCCCAATACTGACTTTTATCTGGAAAGGAATAGAAGGCACATTGCCAAAGTATCTCACTGCCATACAATTACCTTTAAATTTTAATTTCATTTCCAGCCAGCATTTTTAGCAAGACAGTATAATGCTGCTGAGATAAATTCTTCACAGCTGTTGAAGCTCACAAATCCTTAGCCCTAAGAATAAAATTGTGCCTTTTAGCCCTGAGAGAGTGCTGTTTGCCTGTGCTTCTGCCCCCAGGACCATGACCCAGTGCCCAGAACCAGCCAAAGCCTTAGACCATGCAAACACAGGAGTAGCATGTTACAGGGTAGCATGACTCATTTCAGCAAAGTTATTTTCCCAATTGGCCCTACATTTTTAAGAACTACTCTTTGGTTTACTTACATATTAAGAATATTACAAATGAAACAAGCGCCAAACTGACGGTCAAAGTAAGAACAAAGGTGACGAAGAACAAACGCTGGTTTCCTGCGTTGCTCCCTGCCATACTTTCTCCAGTACCACCAGTGTTCTCTTCCTCAGCTGTTAAGAGATGACAAAGCATTTGGTGATGCAGTTTTTTAAGCTTGGTTAGGAGAAGCATGACAAAATGCTTCTGGTATCTGAAATGATGCAGAATACATCATATATTTGGCCAACAGATTTCATTCCCTGTGTTATTTCATGAAAGGGGAAGAAATCAACTTTATGAACTCAGCTTGAATTTGGAAATATAAAAAATTATACATCTGTTACAGCTGTTAGAACACATTCAACAAAAATGTTTCTGTGTTGAAATACAGTGTTTGGTTGAAGTTGCCCTGTTTTACAGTTCAGAGTTTTACAGCTGTTTTACATGTACAAAGGTTGCAATGAAGTTTTCATCAGGCAGATTTGTAAGGGCTTGATTGTATTTAACCTTTTCAAAAGGGAAGAAAGCAAAATTCATATTGAAAACCAAGGTACAGATTCACCATGCACATTCATCCTCTAGGTATGCTTCTTTTTCTGTTTAATGAGAAGTATCCCTGGGATTATTAATCTCCCAAAGTAAACCCCTCAGTTAAGCCCCTAATGTTGCATAGAATGAATTCAGGTCTTGACTGTTTTATCTTAAAACAAATGTTTCCAGTATTCTTCTTCATCTTTAGGATTTGTTGGTTTCATTCCAGTAAAGAATGAGGCACCAATCCTCCCAGTTGTCAGGAATGGAGCAGACTCTCACATAGACTGCAGATGTTGTCCTTTAAGCACAGGAAGAATGAGGGGAAAAAGAAGGGCACTTTCAATGCTGACCTTGAATCAGCTCAACAAGCCAGTTCATTGCTTTTTAAAGAATGTGTTGCATATATAGGGAAATTCAGTAGTTTCTCTCATAGAAGCAGTTGCAACCAATGTGAGGTGGCAGTAAGCCCCAAAGATAACAAGTCAAGTGAACACCATGAAGAAATTCGTGTGAATGTAAAAAATTTACACTTGAGCCCTGTTTGTTTAATCTTAAGTAAGTTTGTACACTACTGTAATAACTTACAAAGATTTGGGTTTATTTTCTGTTTTGGAGGGAGGAGAAAGCTAATGTAATTTCACTTTGGTGTCAGTCTCATACGTATTAAAATTACATGCAAATTACTGTAATTTATCCTTCTGTAATTGCTCTCTTGCCATTCTGAAAGGGAGAGTAGTGTGTGCATCTGTGAAAAATGTATTTCTAGGTCACGTTCTTGTTTTAGCTGGTGGAAATCTCTGAGGTCTTTGCAACTGAGCCTGTAGTGATAAAGCTGAGGAAAGGCTGCATATGCCATTAGAGGACTTTAATAATGACTCTACCTAGGGCTGAGCAATTCACTGAGCTGGTAGATTTCTGGGAATATTTCTGATTTTCTTTATTTTGTATTTAACACACTCCTGTCTGTGTGTAAGCTGTAATATTTTCATATTTCTTCTTTGAGGTTCTATTCTTATTCCCTTAGCATTCACAACAAATGCACCATATAATAAGTGTCTGCACCAATATTATTTTCTAGTCAGAATAATAGGGATGGGCAGGGCCTGCTTCTGCTGCCTGCCAAGCATCCTAAGTTATCAATAGTGGTCTCAAAAGTGGTCTGAGCTTGCTCTGCCTAATGAATACTTCTTACTATTTCATCAGGCTGAACGTGCCAGGCTGCAGTGTTGTGAGGAATTGGTGAGCACACATTCTTGTCAAACTGCAAACAGTGGGAACATTTTATCACCTAAAACATGAAATTACTGCATGGCTCCTACTGAAGCAACTAAACAGCTTTTGACATGTCTCTGATTTTCTGGCAAGAGAACCAGAGTTTTATGCTGCTGAGTAAGTTAGCTGACAGGATGAGATATCTACAGACTTTCCAAGCTTAAAAGCTACATTAGAAGAATAATCCTAGAAGGAACCAAAGGATCTTACAAATTTATTAATAAAATACTTATTAAGCTACCATTTTTTACTGCTGAAATGTAGGGAGGGGCATGCATGTGATTATTCCAGAGAATCACATACATTTCCACAGAGCCTTGTATATTTACCCTAAAAGTAAATAATACTGTCCAATAAAATTGCAAAAGAAAGCAAAACAGTCACACTGAAAGGAGTTTCTTAAAATTAAAATTTATATTTGCCATTGTCTCATTTTCCATGTGTAGAAGTGACAATATCAAGTTAATCCGTTTATGAGAAATTAGTACTTTATGCCTAAAATATTTGCGTTAAATGCAGAAACCAGCACCACTCAGCTAGTTGGATTGGGAAAAGTTAGGGGACTTGGAAACAGAAGTAATGAGAAAATATTTAAGACCCATAATTAGAAGCATGATTAAATTATGGCCACATTTTAACATGGCTGCTGATCTATAAATTTCTTCACTCAAATTTGCCATTACAATAAGGGAAATAAAAGCAGACTCAAATATTGTTATGTGGAATGTTGCTGAAGAGCTCCAGATTTTAAGATATTTTCACGTCACAAAGAACTCAAATTGTAGCTATCACTGGGTGAAAATATTCTTGTTGCTGTGAGAAATCAAAGGCAAAAGCCTTATCAAACCAGTAGAAATGTGAGAGCCATAACTGAAACTGTGAGTAAAGAAAGTTCAGAAAGTAAAATGCTTAAAGGTTTCACAGATATTTCAGGTAACTGGTTTGAGTTCTTAGGAGATGAATCTTAAAGGAATGAGCAGAAATTCTCAGGTGCTTCTATTGCCATGTATGAATTTTAGTGCTTGGGAAGAGCTATGATGCTATTTATATAGTAGGTGTATATTGGGCATTATCCTGCAAGAGATCACCTCACAAATCCCAACTGAAATAGAAGATAAGTTCAGGTTTGAAAGCAAATCCCTAACTAAATGCAAGGATTTTCAGGAACCTAAAGTGGAAATACTCAGCGGGGACAGCTATATCATTGTCTGATCTGTCTAAATTATGCCATTTTTAATCTTTTCCTCACATTTTTCAGTACAGAGCTTGGCATACCTATTGGCCTATTAGGCTGTTGACATCAGTGACACACAATATGGATTGTACATACAGAAATCCACAGATCACCTATCATACATACCTAGTGAATGTTGGGATTCAGCTGGACAAACATTTAACTTGTTTAGGTTGTTTAGGGAATCAACTACATAAAGTTTTCCTTCTTCATGAGTATCAGGCAGGTTAAATTCCAAGGAAGGCCTCTCCATTGTCTCTATAAGAAACAATAATTTAAAAGGTAAATTGACACATGGCTGTGGGAAATAACTTGTAACAGCTGGTATCCTTTTCTAAGGAAATACTGACCAGCCTAAACGATCCCTAAAATACAGAGATTTGAAGGACCAGCACACTTACTAGATCTTGAAGGCAGGGACAACTCAATACATAGCACTTATTCATTCTTGGAAACCTTTGGTGATTAAAACATTTCATTTTTGGATTTTATTTGTGCACATACATGTGTGTATGGGGAAAGAAAGAAAGAGAAAAGTCAATTTGACTGGCTCCAGCCTTGATTTGAATGGCACCTATTTAGTGTATTATCCTTTGATTTGGTGAGTACTTGGTAAGAGGAGGTGTGAGATCCTGACCACAGTGAAAGCCAAACCCTCACTAACACTTCCAGGAAAGATGTCACTCAGGTCCTCTTCTTTCAGCATCAAGTTATTGAGACTTAAAACAGGGAAAGCAGGCATGAGTGTAGGAGATAAGCAACAAGAATACGTGTCTGTTTATACACCTTAGAATATCACTGCAAAGAATGTTTATACACCTTAGAATATCATTATTATTTTTGAAAAAATGTAGTCTACTTCACACTTTTGGACAAATTTTAAAAGCTTTTTCTTCAGACTGGTACCCCTTGCTTTAAAAAAGACACTGGATGAAGTTCAATTAGTAAAAGCAATTTCTCTGCAGAGTCTGGGTGCATGAACTCAGTGAATGATTCTTAACATAAATACAGTTTTGAAAGAAGATTATATATAGAAAATAAGCAATACCTAGAGAGGTGGCTTCTATGTATTGTATATTATTCCTTATCAGTCTTTTGCTTTTCTTTACAGTATTGTGATTACAAAAATGTCTTCCAGAAACAACCTACACTTCTAGCCATAAGGAGATGCAGGCATTCTAAGTAGCCATGTTTGTCTACAATTGTCACTGAAAACTCCCTCTGTAATTATTAAAGAAAAATATATTCCTCCAGGTAATATCCCTCTTATTCTAAGATATTCCTTTCTCACCTTAGAATCACAGCCTAAATGTACATTTTTCTTGCTAGTGAATGTAAGGAGGGAGCCCCCACAGATTAGTTTAAATTTGGAGTAGAATGCATCTTACCCATTTAGTATTTTATAAAGCTCCCAAGTTCAATTTTATCTGCCAACATAAATCAGCACTTTGTGGGATACAAACCTCCCTTGATGACATGTGTTAAGCACCTAAGGGTGATTTCTGAATCCTAGATGGGTTAACTGTCCTCTTGACATGCTTCTGAGCCTTTTCTTCCTCTCCAAGGAACACAAAACACAGTGTGACCAGATTCCTAATAAAACCCTTAAATTAAAAACCTAACATTTGAACTCCAATTGTTTGCAGAAGATCCTCACTCCTTCCCTCATCAAACCAAATGCAGAAGATTGCTATAATTCCCCCAAATCTGAGCACACTGCGAAGCAGACATTCAATGAGCCTCACTAAGTCTGAAGACTAAGCACTGAAAGCAATCCTGACAACAGAGCTTGTTCTCCTGCTGGTAGAGACTGACAGGACTATAAGGATACTTTCATATTTCTTTTTAACAGCCCATAAGAAAAGATTACAACTTACTTTTTTCTCTGTTCAGAAGTGTTCCTTCAAAGTACAAAATAATATAGAAAAGCTGGCATGATAGGGGTTAACCTTACCTAGTATATGATCTTTGGGTGTGCAGTAGTAACTTCAGGACAGATGGCTGTGCCCACTGTCCTTCCTCTAGAGCAGGGCATGGCACCAGGCAGCAGAGTCTGAGCCACGTCCCCACCAGAGCTGGCTCTGCTCTGCTGTGTCCCCACATGCACATCCTCAGCCAGCACAGTCATTATGGAGCCCTGTGTTTGAACACTGTGCCAAAAGTTACCACTGCATACACAAAGGCTGCTGGTTATTTTTAGATTCTGAAGAGCAGTTGTTTCTCTCTTTTGATTAATACCTCCCTGCAGCTTTAGGGAAGACTCTTCTTAACAGCTTGAGGTATAATAAATGTGACTACCTTTGATTCATTAGTATTATGAATTCTATTTTTCTGCATTTCTTATTTAAGTATTTGCACATGTAAACACAGTGAAGATTACCATTATTAATTTAAAAAGTTTATACTACATTTGTTTGATTCCATTGACGTGCCAAAGGAGAAAGGATACAAATATTAGTGTCACTGGACAAAAGTATTGATTATATTCCCAACAAATCAATCTAAACATTGGGACCTTTGAATTAATTGTATCTTGTACTGTAGCCTTGCCTAAAGACTTTTTTCCCCAATACAACTTTTAAATTTCTTCCTAAGTTGTTGTGGTAAAAAAAAAAAAAAAACAACTTGGAAAGAAAACACATTGAGAATTCTTCACAGGAAAAAAAAGGAAATAAAATCTAAAAGGTTAAAAAATATGACAATGAAACACTACTTACAACATAATTACATTCAGGTAATGTGCCAGCATGGAAGAAATCAGCCAGTGAAAATCATGTGAAGAAAACTTGTTCTGCAGTTCCTCTCACTACTTTTAGTCCCATAGGAACCTTTCAAGTCCTGCAGTACCCATAAAGATAGCTGTGAGACAGACTGCCCCTCTCAGTCTATATTTAGAGTTCAGCTTGGCCAAGTATGCTCACTTCACAATTCTGATCTGCTAAACAGAAATCAGTACATATACAGCTCATTTTTATTATATTGGAATCAATAATATCCCACCATGGAGAATGAAGGTTGTTACTGACGATCAGTATTTCACTAATCTTTTGGTTAGTGCCAAACCTCTTAGCTTTAGTGCTTGTCTAAACTGCATTTGCTATGCAGAAGAGTCATATCTACAACACTGTAGCTATGAGTAACCAGTTTGCTATGCAGAAGAGTCATATCTACAGTATTACAGTTGTGAGTATTTTAAAGTCATAGACTAGAAAAACCAGGGTCTTTCCCCCTTCTCCCAGACACTTTATGAATTCAAGTGGGACAGTATTGTGTGGTAGACTAATTTGTCTGGCATCCTTAGCTGTTCAAAGATTAAATTCTGATGAACTGGTGGTGAGTAGTGCTCCTTTGCTAACAGTTCTTTTGATCACTTTTTTCCTCGCTGACATTGCAGAAGGCGGTGTTACAGCACATTGTATTGACAGGCAGCTGACAGGCAGAGAGACTGCAGCTCAATACCACAAATCCTTCCTGAAGCTCTCCCATGTCTAAAATTCTGAATCCCTTTAAACTGCCCATAACCATATTCCTCTCTCAGGAAACAAAAGAGAATAAATCACCTGACTCATATTTCCCACCCTAAGCTGACGTGTTTGGCTGCTCAGAATTGCTCCCTTTCTGCAGGAGTCTCCCGAAGTCCTCCCTCCAAATAAGGATGTGCCAACCAGGAGAAAAAAAAAAATCTGTGTGGTACCCATGCCCAAAAACTCCTGACAGCAAAATACTTGTAAGACAAGGAGCCAGGCCTCTCCAGCTGCAAAGGTCTGCAAACCCAAGGGATGTCTGCAGGGCTGCAGAAGAGCCACCTCTGCAACAGCACTGGAAGCCACGTGGGTCACTGCGGTGGCAGCTCCAGGGTAACAGGGAAAAGGGCAACCTCCTGCTTGGCCCCCTGCCAGGAGGTGCTGCAGAAAGGCTGGACAGGAAGCCACCAAAAGTGCCTGGCAAAGGACACCAAAGGTGACTACACAGAAGCCACAGGAGACACAAACAGGCTGGAAGGAACAGTTTTGCTCAAAAGGAAGGCCTTTGGCCAGGCAAGTACAGGCACACAGCTTCACCTCATTCCAAGATCAGTTTTTTCTCTACTTGAATGACATGTGTTCCATCATCAGTTTTCAGTTCAAGGTTTTTTGTAGTCCAAGTGATCAGTTTTGTAAGCCAAACAAGTTCTTATATAGTGGATTTTGAGGGAAAAAAAAACAGGTTAAAGTAGAAGGTATAGTATTCATTGATCTTCTTGAATAGGTTCAGCTGTAATCAGAAACTGGGAGGAGGAAAAAAAAAAAACCCCACAACCACTCCACCCCAAACCCAACTTTCCCTTATCAGAGCAGGCCACAGTTTCCAAGGGGCAGTGTTGTTTTCAATGCAATGTTTACTTCATCTGGTGACGAACATTTAAAGAATGTTTATTTATGCAGGCACTTTTACAGATCTTTAGGTTCAGAAGCTCCAACTAGGCAGGTTTTAGTGTCTTTATTACATAACACCCCACCCCCCTTCCTAAGTCAGTTCTCAGCTACTGGTAGATTTCAATCCTATAGAACCAGAAATTGAGGTTAGAAGAGCAGTTTTCAACATGATCAACACAGGGCAGCTGGAACGGTTCCTCTAAAATAAAGGACAACATGTTTTGCAGCACCAAAACTAGAAAACGTTTGACCATTAGAGAAGCAATGGCAAATCAATATTAGGTGGTTATGCAGAGCACATGCAAGTATAAGATACCTTTGAAACACAGCAAACTACTTGCATGTAGCACCTACTGACACACTGAGAATATCCAAGCACATGTTTGAACCAGCAATTAAACAAAACCATCCCGTTCAACCTTTAGGTTTTGTCAATGTTACAGTGTTTCATTAATGGAGAAATTGCTTTAACACAGAGAGCAGGCAGTGAGAAACATTTTTATTCCAAAAATTAAATATTCAATTTCAGAACACAAGAATCTTACTTTCATTTTACATGGAGGCAAGTATTTGTCATTCACTCCTTGATGGTCAGTGAAGTTACTGAACTTCACAGTCCTTGTCAGGATAAAGTTATACTTAGATAGGGATTTCTTGCCTGTCTACCACTGGAGTTTTAAAAAGTTACTAAAATAATTTCACACAAACATGGTCATCTTCTCATATTCTTACCAGAGGACTTGGTCAATGACTTTACCTTTATATAAAGAATCCAATCTGACACACAGCATTTGACTACAGTTATCCACCCCATTTAATGTATCAGTTACAACATAATCGACCTTTGGAGCTAGTGGGGGGCTAAAGTATAGCATTATAATATATCCCTGCACCAAATGTTACATCAATCTATATACAATGTATATGAAACTAAGCAACAACATGCATTATATTTACAGACTATGTAACAAACCCGTGCACAACTGCAAACTGACTACAGAAGTTAAAAAATTCATTTAAATGTTACAAATTTATTTGAATTATGAAAATTGAACCCCATTGAAAAGGGGTTCAATCTAAAAAAATTCCCCCACATCTGCTCTTTTATCACGACATTTACTTCTAGCCTTCGTCCGAGCCTTGAATGCTGCAGAGTTGTACAAGTGCTACAAAACAAAAAAAGAAAAAAGAATTACATACTGTCATAAGGTTTATGCCCTTCAGAGACTTTTCATGTTACAAAACAAATGAAAATATCCTTTTATTAATCTTTGAAGTAAACTGGTAGGCCTTCTGAAATTTATAGTATGTTATCTTTGCACTAAAGGCTAATTTGTGTGTGTATATGTGTATCTATATAGACAGACAGACATACTTTTCCTGCTGGTCCCTCCCCAAAAAATACGTATCTCTCAGAAGAGACCAAGTTTCACATGTGTGGAGTATGAATCTAGTACCCATCAGCAACCACATCAACCTTGAGACCCCTTGGAAAAAACACAGAAGCAGACACATGCCCAGTGGAAAATTTAAGGGTCCACAGACGCATACAAGTAAGGCTGGGCTTCATTCAGGACCGTATGAGGCACTCTTAGAACTACAGTGTAACAATGACAGCTTCTGAAGTGCAGGAGTAATTAGAGTAGGAAGTAAAGAAAATTGATTACAGTGCAATAACCTACCCTTTCAAAACGGGATATCTTCATTGTTTTAAGAGTTGCAGCATCCAGCATTACTGGTGGACCAAGCTCAAACACATTCCGAAGAAAGTCATTTGACTAAACAAGAAACACACCAAATGATTAGCTTCCCTTCTAATTATCAAGTCTCTAAAGTTGACTACTGTAAAATATTAAGTATTCCAGTAAGAAATACTAATATTTGTGTCAAATTGCTGCTATCTTTTGCAATTAAGTCAAGAACACTTCCTCCTTCAACCAGAAAAAAGCTAAAAGCAAAACCAGCCACCTTGAAAAGGCAGACAGCTCCTCCTGCCTCCTTTGATATTTTTGTCCCAGCGAGACACTGTTCTGTTCTACACAAAATTAGGCAGCTGAACAGACCTGTATGGTTTCACAACACACCAGTTTTAAAGTACCTATCTGTGGAAGCAGTACTTGAAAAAACTGAAAAACCCGCTACATGCCTGAGCTGCCTCAGTCACACAGAAATTCATGAACACAGGACTGGAGATTTTAACCCCAAGATTATCACAGCAATTTGGGAGCATATATTCCTAAACTACAGCTCCTGCTTCTGTTACATATGTAAACAGATGACTAGTAAACAAGCAGTTCCCAGAACAGAGATAAGGATTTATGCCTTCTCTTCTGGAATGCTGTCACGATTGGGCTGCAAGCTGTGTTCATTATTTTTTACTAAAACTTTCCCTTTCTTTTACAGGTTTGAACAGGAAGGGTGGAGGCATGCAGTTTTATAGCAGCCAGACAACTATACCACTCTGCTGAAAGAGAGCATAAGGATTCAGGGAAAACCCTGAAGCTAAAAACATACTCAGCCTAAATTTCTTACTTCTTGGAGAAGTCGATTACTACGCTAGCACACCCAAGTTACAACTCAAAAGCAGCTTATCCAGACAGTTGTAGCTCACTGTAATTAATTTTTTAAGTGCTGTCTTTAACACCTCAAATGCAAGGCTCATCACCAAGTTCTACTCAGTATCTTGTAATTCAGGCTGAATTCCATCAAAGAAGCCAGACACAGAGGAACCCAGTCTGAGCAAGTGTCAGAGAGCAGCTCACCTGCAAATGGTACTGCATCCCTGAGCCCAGAATCTCCTTGAAGGTCTCATAAGTTTGTTTTTTAACCCAGCAGTCAATATACATGCGCTCAGGCCCAAACTTCACCATCTCTGTAGGGAAGTCGCGCTCCTATGCAAAAGTCAAAGGAAACAACATCTAAATTTTAATTTAAACAGTCTTTTGTACTAGGAATTTTATACATCTCAGTGAACTTTATTCTGACTGATAAATTTGGAACATCAAACCTTCCAAGTAACACAGTGTACATACGCTAAAGATTGTATTTGTTCATAAAGCAGATGCACACCTACAGTCAAATCTCATGTAGAACTTTAAGCTAATATTCTTCATGATTACAAAGTTTTTAAAAAACAAACGCTCAACTTTCATCTTTAAAATTACTTTAGGAATTGGACTTATCGCCAGGAAAACCAGTTCCAAGTACAGAAGTCACCTTTAAATCAGAATATAAGCCTCAT
Source organism: Agelaius phoeniceus (assembly GCF_051311805.1). Lineage (NCBI taxonomy): Eukaryota > Metazoa > Chordata > Aves > Passeriformes > Icteridae > Agelaius > Agelaius phoeniceus. The sequence goes on along the minus strand of NC_135269.1, from coordinate 47,228,086 downwards.
TTAATCTCTACCTTACAGGTATTTGGGACAATGGAATGTAACAAGTGCTAATAGGTGACTCAGATCCTTCTACAGGCAGAATCCCAGAGGTGACTTCAAATTATGCCAATCCTTCTCCTTAGCTTCCACAATATTTAACTATTCCCAGTCTTTCTTCAACATTCCTGAAAAAAGCAGTTCTAGTCCACATATGTGATCTGACTACCAAATCTCACTTAAAATAGCTTTTTCCTGTTTCTTTCACTGAAACAGTAATTCTGTTTAATAATAAAATTGTTTTCACTGAATTGTACACTATATATTTTGAAGGTCTAGATTGTAACTAAGACAAAAGAATCACCTCAACAGCCCGCAGAACGTCTCTGAAGACAGATCGCTGCTTTCTTTTATCCACTTTGGCCCGGTGCTTGTTTCCATCAGTAGCCAGAGCTCTTAGCTTCTCTGTTAGAAGGTCCATATCTTCATAAAAGAAATCCTAGGTTACCAGAAAAAATGTTTTTTAGATTTTAGTTTATTTTATGGCCTTAGCCTTTTCCCCCACAGGTAAGAAAATGGATCTCTTTAAATTTTGGGCGTGTAGATCTCTACAACCTCTTACATTAATTAAAAAGACAGAGAGCACTTCTGCAGTTCCATTTGCAGCGTTGAAACCAGCAAGAACAAAGTCACAGCACCCAGTTTACCAGGAAGGGCACTAACAAAGTCTGTTTGGTCAGCCGTGTGACCCATACAGCTCCATCAGTGTGCATATACACCTGCCAACCTGTTCTACTCCAACTCCAGTAATTCCAAGGGATTAAAACTGCTAAACTGATCTGCTGAACCACTCCTGCCAACAAGCTGAGAGCACTTTCATGTTGTTATCACAAAATTCCTGCTGCTGGAGGCAAACTGTGAGACACCACTGGACTGAGAGTATGGAATATTTAGCTATAAGTCTTGTATGAAATGGGAAATTAGGAAGCTTTTTTTTTTAACGTTTAACAAAGCACTTTAAGTAAACTGCAATAAACAGCTTTGTGTTATTCACTTTAATTAATTAATAGGTGCTTTATATATATAGAAATATTTTCTCCACTGCACTTAATTCAGCAGTAGTTCACCTGGACTAGTAAGAATGCATGCAAACTTACGTAAAAACAAGTTTTTGTGGCTTGTAGGTTTTTTTAAATCTGAATGTTTTGTCATATCAACTGACTAGAGTGAGCTTACTGCAAGCTTTCTGAAAGGAACTGGTCAAAGGCAAATACATCAAGTATTTTCAATCTGCACTGATTGTTGAGGATTCGATGAGAATAATCTGTAATGATTAAAGGGGCATTTCCTCAATGCAACAGCAGATATGTAGCGACTACTCTCATTTGTCAAAATATTTTAAGATTTTCATTACTTGCAGTTAGCTTGACCAAATAAAGGATCAAGTTTTGGTTTCCATTTACTTTTTTTTCTTTCAAAGTTGACTTCCATAGCCAAGAGACTCAAATCCACACTGCTTGCATTTATACAGAAGCCTTAACATGGTTTCATGTTATGCTGTGCTAGTGTGTCATGATTCCTGACTTAAATGGAGTTATCCTTTCACTTTAGGCAGCATTCTGGCAAAGCGCAGCAGCCTTGATTGAGCTGGGAGCCCTTCGGGCAACTCCCCCAAACTGTGCCATGCGTAAGCAGAGGGAGGCCGTTTCCTTCAGTGCTGTCAAGAAAAAAGTCTGAAAATTAATAAGGCATATTGAAGAACGTAAATGCAACTTTAGCTGTGGAAAGGTAATATTGAGCAGTTTGCACCTAAGCCTATTCAAAAGCAAACTCCAAGAAATCTCACCAAATGAAGTATTACTGATATCTGTGTGAAATTTGTGCCAATTCTTTAAAAACCTCCCCCTTAAAATGACTGCCTAGTTCTTAACTCACTAAAATAGTCAAATGCTGCAAAACCATCATGCAGTACCAGCTATTCTTCTCAAGTTACCTAAGTAAAAATACTGAAAAAACAACACTTAAAGTCAACATGCTTTCTACCTGATGATAGATTTTGGCTGAGAGCAGAATTGTGCAGGCTGTGAATTACTCAAACTTGAGTGCATAAGCATCTGATGAGTGATCCTACTACAGTAAACAATACTGTTTCATTCTGGAATCTCTCTAGAGGTGTCTTTCTAAAATTTTATTTTAAAAGTGGGTGTTGGATTTAGATTTAAATCTTGCATTCCATATTTCTAGTTGCTATTAAGTAGCATTTGATGCATTTTGTTATATTGGCCCTGTTTTGCAATACAGAAATGAAGTGTAAAAAATGATAGCTATGAATTATTGCTGTACCCACTTAGACTGGGGCAGACTCACTAGAAGGAACATAAACCATGGAATTATTTGCTACTTGTTGAGATCCAGAGTGGAGTGCAACACAGGTTAAGTAATTTGTCACATCATTATCCCAATGAAAGAAGGTTTAGCTACTGACATCTACTTACAGCATCTGTTTCACGTGCCAGTTCAAACAGAAGTGCTAGTGTTTCTCCAGCAGCTATTCTCATGTTGAGATCATCACAAGACAGCAGGCTTGGAAGTTTATGCAAGTGCCTAAAAGGAGTAAATCATATTCCATTAAGACCTAAATTTTACTGACACTGTTTCATTGCATAGAGTCATTACAAATTCTGGTTTCCAAGAGAGATACTCACATTTCAATTTTCTTCTTCACTTCATTCATTGGACAAATGGTCAACAACAATGTCCATGCCAAAAGAGCACTGACGTGAAGCACAGTATTATGGGTACTTGATACACCATTAGTGTCTCTATCCCGCTGATAGGCCTTCATGAAGATGTTTTCCAGGCATTCCATGGTAGAGTACAGCTCCTGTACAAGTGAAAAATACCATGGAAGTGGTTTAGGAGTCACACATTTTCATCTTGTCAGTTTATTACATTTGAAAGGTATCAATCAGCCTCACCGTAATGTCATCGGTCACGATGAAACAGCAAATCCCTAAGCAGGTTGCACACTGGACACAAAAGAAAAAAAAATGTGTCAGTATTTGACAATAATGTTACAGTTTCAAAGTTGGGACCTTTGAAATTTAACATCTGGAGCAACAGAAACTTGAGATAAAAACCTGAAGAGTCTAGAAGTCCCCAATCCTTAATTCACCTTCTTTGTAACACTTAGCTTTGTAACACTCCCAATTCCCACCTACTCTCAGGATGATTTTACAGCATTTGTTACTCACAAGCCTTCACTTTCCATGTATCATTATTTTTAAATAGCTTACAAAGCCCTTGAAAAAGCTCCATGTGGCGTTGTTTTCACCCAATGATTTTAAATCTCACTAGGACTTACAAGCAGAAATTATGCTGCTAATTATATGATATTTATTAACAGCTGTGGGAAATAGTTTCTCCTTCTGACCACTATTTCAATTAAATAGCATGGAAACTCTGCCCTTGAAAAGCCTTTCCTGGAACTTTTCAACTTCTCCTGCAGATCCGTTTCCTATGCCCCATATTCTAGTCCAGTTTCTCTTACAAAGAATAAAGAGGAAACCATTTGAAAGTGATGTTTGCACCAACCACACAGGACTCAAAACTACATTTGAACAGGACAAACTTTAGTAGCTTTTGTTTGAAGAAATAACTACTGTTGAACTGATACTACCTCTTTTTGCAGCTGACAGTATTTGTTGTGCCATAGCTTGACTAGGAGTAGCCAGCCACATAATGATGAAGGAAAGTTGGAAAATATTAGCTGCATCTCTGAAGTTTAAGCAAAAGTAAAACTTCTGGCAAGTGCTTTGGACAATCTTTCCTCACTATTTCATGCATACTGCTGATGTATAGATGAGATGACCAGGCAAAAGTAACTTAAAAATACATTTGGTAGAATGGCTGTATTATTTATGTAGTTTCCACATGTGCTATTTGTGATTTTACCAAAAATAAATGTAAATGCTTAAGTAACATTCCTGTGCTGTTTAAGAATAAAATTAAATTTCAAGAATAAAATAAAATTAATACAGGAAGGATATATCACTCAGTAGGAAAATGTTTTCTAGGACCCCAACATCAGTCCCCAGAAGTAAGGAAGCTGCAATACAGTGAGTTCAGACACTTGACAAAGCAGTACATGTAACAGTTGAAAAAGAGAATCATGTTCAACTTTCAGGTGGAACTTTTTAAGCCAGTGAAAACTGCTTTGCATCATTGAGGGGGCATGTCAACATTATGAGTACACACTAGTGTGGTAACCTTTAGTCCTGGATTACACAACAGTGAGCTGGCCAGAAGCAGCCCTCTGTCCCTGCCTGGCAAATAAACATTTCATACTTACAGCCTGTCTGGCCTGGATACTGGCTGTTCCATCACAGACAATCTTCTTCAGAACTGGACCAAGGGTCTTAAAAATCTCCTCGCTTTCAATTCCTGACCCCATCTGCACACACAGAAGACAAGCCAGCCCAGCAGCTGCACACTGTTCATCGCTCTTACCTAGGGATTAATTAACACAGTGATGAGCAACCACCTTCTGCCCTGCCTGCCTCCTTTAATCTCTTAAAGATAATAGTCTGAAAGCATGTAAGTGGAAATTCAGAAACCAAGAGATAGAAGATAATTTCAGTTAATTTTCTAGGACAGTTAAAGTGTGACACCTGCATTTACAAAGTAATGTTACCTAAATTATTAAGCACTCTGTAAAGTACTAGAGAACATTCACAATCTTAATTTCTTTTAAACAATGTGCTATTTCATAGGGATTATTGCTTTCTAGTAGCATGCATGTTAATTACCTTTCTTTATGCAGCGCTCAATGCTATCAGTTAGGGTCATTCTCCTTTCCATGATAAATTCATATAGTATTTTAGAAGAAAATGCACTTTTCAGACTTTCAAGGGCTGCTTGTCTTGTCTTTGCACTGTTAGAAGAGAAGAGGAAGACCTGAAATCAGCACATATCAGCTAAACCTCCGCCCTTGCTTTATGGTGATTTATATTTGCCTACACCCAGTAGTAAGAGTAATCCACAGAAACACTATGAAGAAATTAAATGCTCTGAATTGCCTTCTTACTCATGGACAGCAAAATTTTGTTTGGAGATAGAGTTCACAGCAGTATTGCTGGCCAGAAAGAAAGTCACTCTACTTCAATATATTAGAAAAGGAAAGTCTAACCCATCCTAAAAAATCAGTAGAACAAAAAAAAATTTTTTAGATCCAGAAGTCCTCCCCAGAATAAAAATCTCAGCAATTTATAAAAGAAGATTTGATGTGTATTTTCCTTATTAAATCAAGCAAGAAAACAATGTATGAATGTGTTTTTTCAAAGCAGACTATACCTCTTGTCCAATGTAAGATCAATAAATCCCTTCAACTTGTATTCTAAGTCTTCTTGAGTAGCTTCTTCATCAACTTCAGGCCCTAATCCAGAAGAAAGAAGTTAATCCCACTGATACACATTTTATTAGCAGACACAGTAGTTCCAACACAATGCTTTTAACACTAATAAGGAAGCAGCCTAATATAGACAACACCTTCAGAACTGTTCAGTAACACAGCAGCATAATGGTGTTAAACCTACTACATCAGACTGTGCCCTAAAATACTTCCATAAAACTGGCCTATCGATACATTTGTGCTGCTCCTAGATCTGCTTCTTACGTAAGTTTTCTCCATCTGATGACCATCAGCCAATCTTGTGAACACATTTTCATCCAGTCCACTACATCTAGCCCTGGAGTACTGTGAGGTGCTCACAGCTGATGCAGTGAGTCAAAGCAGCCTGTCCCATATAGCATCAATTCAGACACCTCTGCAACAGGAGCTCAGTTAAGAGCAGCATGTACCCAAAAATGGCTCCCTGCTTATCCCCCTGCTTCAGGCTTTCAGGTCCCCTCCTCTCAACAAAATGACATAACAGTAGTCCAGGTTGCAAAGATGGTAAAGGAGACAAAGCATAAATCTAGCTCAAAACAGGCAAAATGTGACTCTTCCCATCTTAAACTCTTCTGCAGTTCCTACTGCTTCAACTACCTCTTATGAAAATCCATGTCTTACAACTCACCTTAAAATTCTTATTGTCTCTATAGCAGTACTCCACATCTTATTGTCTCTATATCTATATTCTATTCTAGTATAGTAGAATAGAATATTCTATTCTAGTATAGTAGAATAGAGCCTGATAGTTTCACAAGGCTCATGAAACCTGGAGTATATATTTATATATATAAACCAAACAAAAAAAAACAGCCACTGGATTAGCCATCACAGTGTTAATATAATGTCATTATTTCATTATTGCTACTTACAGTCTTCTACTTAAAACTACTACATCAGCTCAGGTTTTATGTTTTTAGAAGATGAATAGATATAAATAAAAGAATTTACCATCCTCAGTGAAGCTAGCAGGATCACTGAAGCCACTGCAGTGGCTCATGGTTTCAATTGAAGCATCTTCATCACTAAAAGGCTGCACATTTCTGGGCTGACCACCTTAAGCAAAGACGAATACAATAGTTTGGTCAATTCTCTCATACAGAAAAGGAAGATCTGAGCACCAGAAGTAGAACTGATCCCTCCCAGAGCAGATTTGCTTCCCCTGACCCAACCACAGAAAGAACATTTCCGTCTGCTGGTTCCTTTACTCCCACTCTGTCTTTGACTTTGTCAGCTCTGTTCTGGAAGATCATTTGTGAGCAGTGAGGAAGGGCTCACCCAGTACTGGTCCAATTCCTACTCTAGAAATTGGATGAATTCCTACTGGAAAGTTAGGATCTTTCTACAACTTCATGTTAATGCAGTTTTCTGTGACTGTGCTTTAAAAATAGGTCTATGTCAATTTAACTGTTAGAATGAGCTATCTAAAAAAACTGCCATGCAGTCTTTATTTTAAAATTTTGAGGAACTTCAAGTCAAACCTTTGGGCAAATATACATTACTCAGTTCAGTGCAGGATATATGGGATTAGGTTGCACACAGGGCTTACCAGCTTCAAACAGGCTTCCTGACTACCAAGACCCCAAAAAACTATTTTCATCTAGGCAGAATCACCTTTCAGTTGGATGAGTGCCCAAATGCTTTCCAATTAAGTTAGTCACACTCCGGAAGTTTTGCTACATCCACTTGTATCATTAACCATAACTCAAAAAAACCCCACCAGACAATGCACGAGCGAACAAACTTGGAGGCTCATAGCTCTCACATGGCCACCTTCTTGCTGCTATCAAACAGGAATTCAACAGAAGTGGAAAGGACGACAGCAAGCCCTCCACAAACTAAAATAAGAGCAGTGGCAGAAACACCCTATAAATTGCTCACTTCCTGAAAATTGGTATTAGAAACCAATGCTACACACAGCTATGCCAGCTTGAAGGAAAATTTCTCACCACCCCACAAAACCTCCGTTCTACCCCAAGTATGAACATCTTAGACACGCACATTCTGCATTTGTTTATTTTATAACATCCTACTTCAGGCTAGAAAAATGATTCTTTTCTTTAAAGACACAGCAGCCTTCCGGGCACGACACGGTGACACACAGCCGCTGCAGCTGCCGGTGGTGCAGCGGGCGGACCCGCGGCCGAGCCTCCGCTGCCCCGGGCCGCTCCCGCCGCCGCCAGCGCGGCCGCGCCCGCCGGCCCCGGCTCCCCAGCGCATGCGCGCAGCGGCGTGAGGTGGCGGTTTCAGGGACGGCTCCTGTCACCCGGCCGGCCCCGGCCCGGCCAGCGAGAGCCCCGCGGCCGCGCCCGCCCGCCCGTCCTGCTGCCCACCCACCGCCCGCGGGGAGGCGGGGCACGGCCGGGCAGCGCGGCCCTATTCCCGCGGCCACGGGAAACGCCGTCTGGAGCGCGCGCCCCTACCCGCCGGCCCGGCCGCACTCACCGGCTCCGCGCTGGTGGTTGCTCCCCCGCTTCTTAGGCTTGGGCATGGTCGCAGCGGCGCTCGGCTCGGCTCCCGCGGCCCCTCTCCGGGTCTCGGTCTCCCTACTCCCCCCCGCCCGGGAATCAGCGACAATCAGCCGATAGAAGAGCAGGAGCGCTTTTTACTCCAACGCCTCTGCGAGGCTGACTTCTCGGGCCGGGGCAGCGGGGGTGATTGGCGAGAGCAGGCGGAGGGCGAACCGGCGGTAAAGGCAGAAATCCCCGTGGAGGCCCGTGAGCGGAGTCGATGCATCTTTCTCCTCTCAGACACCCGGGGCTAAAGGCGCGGAGGGGGCGCCGGAGCCGCTTTTATAGCCCCGTTGGGCTGCGGGGGCGGAGCCCCGCGCCGTTGCAGCCAATGGCTGGGCGTTGCGACGGTGGGCCGCTGACTCAGCGGCGCGAGCTCGTGACGCGCGAGCGCCGCTGCCCAGTGGCGGGGTTGAGACGTCAGCGGCGCCTCGCGCGTCGCGCCGCGGTGCACGCTGGGAGTGGCGGCTCCGGCGCCAACCCAGGGGCGGTGCTGGGGGCGCCTGAGGCCGCGCGGGGTGGGGGACAAAGCGCCCCCGCCGTGCCCGGCCGCTCCCTCCGTGTCCCTCTGTGCTGGCTGTGCTGGCTGTGCTCGGCTTTTCGGCCCGCGCCATGTGCGCCGCTGGCTGTGGAAAGGGCAGGCTCGGCTGGGCCGTGTGCAGCTCTGTGGGTGTGCGGGGCCGCCGCGGCACTGCCCGCCATGTAGGCAGGGAATGCCGGAAGGGTTCACAGAATCACACAACGGTTTGGTTTGGAAAGGACCTCTGGTGATCCTCCAGTCCAACCCCCTGCCAAGGCAGGGTCACCTGGAATAGGTAGCACAGGAACGTTTCCAGTTGCGTTTGAATGTCCCCAGAAAGGAGAATCCACGATCTCCCTGGGCAGCCTGTGCCAGTGCTCTGCCACTGTAAAGATCTTCCTCGTGTTGAGAGGGAACTTCTTGTGTGTCGGTGCATGGACACTGCTCGTCATCCTGTCATGGGCACCTCTGGAAAGAGTCTGGCACCATGCTCTTGGCACCCACCTTTGAGATACTGACATGTGTTAATGCGATCCCCTCACAGTGCTCTCTAGACTAAACAGGCCCAGCTGCTGCAGTCTCTCTTCATAAAAGAGATGCTCCAAATGATCTTTGTGGGCCTCCACTGGACCCTCTCCAGTGGCTCCTTGTCTTTCTTGTACTGAGGAGCCCAGAACAACAGTGTGGTTTCTCACTTAAAAACAGATATGCTGGATAGATGCCTTACTCCTTCATAGCAGGTTTTCTTCCAATGCAGAGAAGAGTTTTGTTAATTACATCTTCCAGTGTAGAGGCTTGTATTTTATGTTTTTTAATCCAAAAATAATTTTTTATGTCCTCTGCTGGACGTCAAATAAATAGCTAAATAAATTAATAGAAATACAATAGCTTTGCTGTCCACCAAACAGAGATTGGTTTGTTTCTGAGCTCTGAATGTTTGCAAGTGTTCGCTGATAGGTCGTATCAGATCTGCAGTGTTTGAGGAAGGCAAGGCAGTTTTGCAGAACTTGCTGAAAGGTTACATAAGACACAGTTGTGATTACACTGTTTAAATTCTGTTGTGTACAAAACATATTCACACTGACTTCCAGAAAGGCAAACTTCCACAACAATTGCCTGTATATGCCACATGAAAAACAAAGGAGTTAGTGACCCATTTGTGCATGCTGGATCGGGAAATGCTGGAAGTGTCTGTTTCTAGTAAATGGTAGCTGGCTGTACCTGAGCCCAATGTTTTCCATTGCTGCGCAGTGTGAGACTGCTGGTGAACAATTCCCTGGGTGTGGAAGGTTCAAATCCCTGGAAAGGCTTAGCCAGATCTTTTAGCATCCTGTTTAAGAAGAGCAGAGACAGACATCAGTATGTACTGCATCTATACAGGACAACACATGAATGTCTCAAGGGCACTAGTTTTTCTCCCTCAGGATGAAATGTTAGAGCAAAGGACAGCTTTCCAGGCAAGTTGGCAAAGGAGTAGCAATTAAATGCAGAAGGCAAAAGCTGCTCTTGGGTACACAAGGCATTATTAGAACAAGGGAGCAGCACTGGGCACACTACAACATCCAATAGGAGCCAAGCAAGTATGGTGGGAGTATTTGAGCTGTGAGATGCCAACACCTCGAGTGAGAGCAGCCATGTCCTGGCAGTTTCCTCTATGTTGTATGTTCTCGTAATATGCAGATTGATTTTAGGGTGCAGGCTGACTGGCCTCAACAGAATTGAAATTTCTGCCTTCCAGCTTATAGCCCTGTCTCACAACTGCTGTCTGAGCCTGCCAGCAAGGATTTAGTTTAATGCTGAAATCCTGGCAGGTGTCACAGTCTGAATAATGTGCCAAACTGTGCGTGTCCCTGTGGCAGCTCAGGAGCGACATCAGTGCTACCTCACGGTGGAGTTGGAGGAGTTAAGTGTCATAGCCCTTGTATACTTGAAGATGGTCCTGCCAGGAGAGGTGGAGCTAGTGCCCTGGAGAGAGAGAGGAGAGAATGCTGCAGATGAGGTGGGAAAATCAACAGCTAAAATATGAAATGCTGTTGCTAGATTTAGACAACTAGAATAAATTACAAAAGGTGGCAACTTGTGACTCCTTTGAGTTTGTGGCCATTTTGCATTTGCTTGGGCTTTTGAAATATGATGTCTTCAGGTTACTGAGATTCCCTGATTATTTGACCAAGAGTTAAGTGAGGTCACATAAGAGGAGTTGTGTATCACTGCTTAGTTTTGCTGTCTGTCTGTGACAGAACACACTCTTTGTCTTGATTGCTGACTTCTTGCCCACTCTCCTGATTTATCCTATTGGCAGGAATGCATGGCGCCAGTAGGCTGGCTCAAGGCAGCTTTCTAACAAAAATCTTTGGCTAAAAGGAGAGTCACATGGTGTCTGCAATCCATGTTCCTATTGTCTGGCTTGTGCTAGAACTACTGGTGTCAGGAGTGTCACAGTCCCAGAGGCACCAGCGATACCAGTGGTAGGTGAGAGGTGACATCCTTTGGAGAAGAGTGTTTTATGGAGTAGCAAGGCAGGCTGGGAGTGGAGGGTGACAGTAAGGCATGCATGACAGTGGCTTTACTAACAAGTACCATAGCACCCAAACAAGAATAGCAAAGCAATTGTGGTGGTGGCTAGAAGTTCAGCCAAGAGTACAGATCACCAGTAACCATCCCAGTGAACACAGTGACAAGGAAATCTGAGGTCAAGCCAGAAAAGCTAAGCCAGTGAGTCAGGGTCAGAATGAGGTTCAGTGACAATAACCAGGACCAACCAGCCACCAGTCTGGTCATCGTTAGACAAGCCCACAGTGATGGGAGGGATCCAAGATCATCTCAGTTGGGTCAGGGTCTGGATCAGTGTGTGTGGCCAGGCACAGTCATACCTGTAACATAGCTGAGGCAAGGACTGAGGGAGAGTGCTTCAGTGTAGGCACAGCTCTTGAGCAAAGTAGGTGGCCCTCAATTCTCATAGCTCTTTTTCACACAGCACTCTAATCCAAGGTCACTCAGCTGCACCACGACAGAGCTGCCTTTGAGCATAGGCAGCTTAATGCTGACTAAGCCCCCAGGAAAAGGTCTAATTAAGAACTTCACCCCAGCTGAGGGACATATACATGTGACTGACTCAGTTTATGTGGTTTAGTATTTGTATGCCAGAGTTTATTTTGATGACATGTAAACCATCATAATTTATGACCAGCTGGAGGCATGGCCAGGCATACTCTCTGTACACTATTAAATGTTGTAAAAAATTCAGAATTGAGGGAAACATATGGGTCCTTGATTCATATGAGTGTATTTGCCTCCTCTTTTGACACAATGCTGCTGTTATCTTGGCATAAAAAATTCTTTGGATTTTCTTTTTCCTTTCTACTGGGCCTTAAGACATGACGGTCTTTGAACTCAGAAGAGAATCCCAAGCTCATCCAAACTTGGAAAATGAGCCATGCTAAGGCATTCCCTGAAAAAAATATTGCAAAATGCCTGTGTTTTTAGTGACCTACTAGGATTGACAAGCCTTCAGAGTGTGTGCCTCAAAGCAGTGCTGTGGTCCTCTCTCTGGAACACTTAATGCTACAAATGCTGTCAGCGCTGACATGTAGTCACACTGCTGAAAATAAATTGCCTATGATAAATTACAGCCACAGCCCCCTCAATTCCAGCTACAGTTGCTACAGTGGAATGCTTGCTTGGGGGTGGACTTGACTCTGCAGGCAGAAGGAATTCACTCACTTCCTTTGCATAGGTAGGGCACCCAGTCTTGTGTCTTGGGAGAAAAAATAAGATTTAAAAGGGAAAGATCATGTCAGGTTGTCACTGGGAAGGTGCTCAGATGAATGCATGTACTTCCAGGTGTACATGCAAGACGTATCTGATCAGTTCTCGCAGAACTCCTCTTATTTCTGAGGCAGGGATTGCAAGTGATGTGAATTTTTAGTGTGCAGCAGTAGCCAAGAGGTGCATATGGGAGGTAAGCAGTTCCTGATATAATATTTCAGGAGTATTACACTGTAGCAAAAAATACAAACCACCTGTGTTGGAGGTCCTCTCAGATTTACATTACTTATCTCTTGTCTTCTTGTTTATGTTTTGGAAGCCTGACCAGTTGTGGTCCAAGCACATCCAAGAACCCCAAGAATAAAAGAAATGTGACGGCAGGCTCACTACTAGAGTTACTATTATTAGTTCCTGAGGGAGTTTTGGTCTTAGCTGATGGATTAACTTCAGACACTGAGGAAAGCTCATGAGGTCTATAGGTGGCTGAAGTCCAAAGCAGGACTGCAGGCACACAGTTTGTGGTGACTGGGAGTGGGGCTGCAGCACAGCCTCATCCCCAATGGGTACAGCTGTGAAAAGCAGGTGAGCAGCACTGAAAGCCATGAGCCATGGAGTGCCCAGGTGCACTGACCAACACCAAAGGGAACAGAGGGCACACAGGTGCAATCTATGAGGGGTATAAAAGGTTGGGCTAAAGACCAAGTAGGGTATCTGCTTGAAGCTTTCTGAAGTGATGATACTCTCTATGGGCTGATGCTTAAAGCCTTCTGAAACTGTATGGTGATACTCTGTGTGTTGTGCCTGTCTTAACTGCAACATATGCTGTGATAGTAAGGTGGCACAAAACCAGCTCATACTTTTTTCCCCTAATTTCAGCAGCCCTGGGTGTGTGGACACACAGAAGACATTTTGAAGGGAGAAGAAAGCAGTCAGGAATGAAGTTCAATTATTTATGGTGAGCAGATGTATTTAGAAAGCCTGCCTGCTGAGACAGAGGCACGACTGTGCAAATCAGGTAAGTGCTTAGTGGTCACAGATAAATCCTCTCCACAGCCTTGGTACTGTTCGTACCATATGTATGGTGCTAGAGATATATTGCACTCAAATTTACAATCCTTTCTAATTTAACAATTTCTGCAATAGGGTATGTGTAAACTTTATGAAACACTGGATATTTATACAGCTGAGCACATCCTCAGTGGCACGCTACCCTCTCTTTCCTGGCAGAGGGTTTTCAGCTGCCTTTATAATCCCGATATTTTGTCTCTTTTTATCTAGATTATACTGATACTTACCTCTATTTTCTGAGCCAGATTCTTTGCTCCATATATATGATTTATTCATGCTAAGCTTTCTTGGACCTCAGTAAGAATTTTTCCTGGTAAGTCATGAAGGAACAATGCATACTTAGGCTTTCTGGTACATATGCTGTTATTAATTTCATGTCTAAATTTGGTTACCTGAACTTTGACTGTCTCTGCCAATAGCAACTGACCAAAAACATTATCCTTAACAGTAACAGTGTTACAGAGTAACTGTGAGCCCATGGAAAAAGAAAGATAAGACTGACAAACATAAAGCCCTTGCAAACATTTTGCAATAGCTAATAAGATTTTGTTGAAATAAGGATTACCGCTTTTTTTTTTTTACAAAAAACGTACATGACTCTGTGTTTGTCTCTAGCTTATTGTTTCTTGTGGGGCAAGCTGTAACAAACAAATGACTTTGAATAATGAATGTAATTGCTATTGTAAAACTGTTGTAAGGTTGTGTATTTGCTCCTCTTAAGGCCTTGTGTGTTGTCAGTTTGTGTCTTGCTTCACTTGGTTCTCTGTCTTTTGCAAAATTTGGTTTCCTAATATCAACCACTAAATTCATGCTAAGAATTACCTAGAAAAGCCAGCTACCTTCTACTGTTCTGAAATTAAATATATATGTAGTTTTAGACACAGGCTTAGATTTAAGTATAAATTTCAAAATTACTTTCATCCTTTCAAATTATTTAATATACCCAGGTTGCATAGAATGAGGGGACTGTGACACAGCTGTTCTGCAGCATGCAATAAAATAATCAGCAGTATACATCTTGCTTCTTTTAGCACACACTACTATTGCATTACAATGCTGTTGACCCAACTGGTTAGCCAATATCAGTGTAGGAGAATCTGATATTTCTCTGTTTCTGCCACATTGTTTTTTGTCAATGTGCAGAGAGGGTAATTCCACTGGAAACCAGGAAGAATCAAATAATAGGAGACAATGCTCTAGTCTCATTTCTACCAATGCTCCTGCCCAAATCCTCCTATGCTTACACTCCCATGTCCTCTTCTCTCCGTTTGCCAGGCCCTTGGCTGTGCTCTCCCACCCTGTTGGCAATACACAGCTGTGATCAATACTCCATGTTTGTATTTGCTGGGGCACTTTTAACTGCATGGGTCAAGCACTTCAGGCTTGTGCGTGGAGCTGGTCCATGCACAATGAGTTTCCATTGCTGCAACAGCCATAAACTCCAAAGACACTAACTTGCCATCAGTTGTACACCCTACTGCACATGCTGCCTGCGCCAGTGACAACTGGGAGCATGCTGATAGCATTTCTGTTCCTTCCAAACACCACCTTGCCATGCATTTGCCCATCACTTAGGAGAGCTGACCTCCCTTGCCTTGGGCAGCAAGCATTTTGCTCAGTTTGCTGGGTGTAGGACAGTTGCTCAGCTGTAGTTGTTTTTGTTTTGGTCTGGTCCCAGGAAACAGATTTTTCTGTCCTTCCCCTTGATGCAGATGGAGAAAGGCAAGGCAGCAACACCTTACAATAATCAAAACACATGTAATTTTACAAGTCCCTTTTATGCCAGCCTAAAGGATTAGTCCTATTTGTATTCAAAACAAAAAGTCCAAATAAAACAGCATAGCAAAACAGATGAGACAGGAACTTTCTGTATCTGCCAGTCCAAATGTTTACTCTTTCAGGTATGTCCATCATGTAACCTCTTAAATGAACACATTCGGCTGCATTTTAATTCTAGGCAAGTATCTTATTCCCCCCATCTACATATGGAAAGCTATTTCCAAAGATAAGCCTTCTGTTTATCAGAAAAATTTATTTGTGCCTAGCATATATCAGTTTGTCTTGCTGCTAAACCTCACCTTGACCTCTTCTGTGATGTTTGCACTTCTGTGAGCAGCTGGTTTCTTTTTGACCCTCTGTTTTTCAGGGTGTTATGCACACCCCGAAGCAATATGCTTCCTTTGTAGTTAGAGTATTTAAATAAATCATCTCATTTAGAAGCCAAGTCAGAACTTAGGTAGGCTGAATGACTGGAGGTGACCATCTCTTTCCATTGACTACAGGAGACCTTGGTCACTGTGCTCCAATTTTATATGTCTTTTGTGAAGTGCCTGAAGTTGGGCAGCATGAATCTGGGCTGCAGTGCTGTTGTTTGTTGTCTCCTGACTGGACTTGAAGTTTTTCTGCACTGGTTCCCATGGCAATTCTTCTTTCTTGAACATTGATGACCAGTATTCCAAATGAATTCTCTTAAGTGTCATTGATAGCTTTCCCATCTCTCTGTCAATTGGAAGTACCCTGTGTGAAATAGTTTGCCATTATGTTTATTTTAAACAGGCCTGAAATTTGTATTGTATTTCCTTCCTCCCTCCCCATGATGTAGAGTTCATTATCACCCTAGCTGACACCTGAAATGCTTTTAAATCCTGGAATCCCTGACGTTTCACCATGGGTTATTAATTCTTACTTTATTTCTGTCATCATGCACTTCCTAGTCAATTCTTCCTAGGCAGTATTTAAAAGCTCCTTTATAAAGGTACCACCTTCCAATTTACATGGCAATTTTTAGTTCCATTAACAATCCCTTGTTTCTGGTGTCCTGGTAATTAGTGGGAGCATTAGGCTGCTTCCTCTGAAGAGCAAGAAATTCCTGTCAGAAGTCCACATTTTTGCATAGTTGCATAGTCACCCACTTGTTGCTTATACATTTGCCAGGCTGCCCAAATAACGAGTATTGAAAGGTGTTGTTTCTTAATCATATTTCTGTTCTTGAAATGGAGGGAAATGTAACAATAAGGCCCTTACCATCTACCATGTAATTGCAGTTCTTTTTTCCATTCCATCATTGGCAACTGCTGCTTATTTGAAAGATTATTATTTAATTGCTGCTTATATGAAAGTGATTTCTCACTGCAAGTCACACTGATGCTGTGGGGACCTGCTGAAGCTTATGTTCCACATTCTGAATGATATGCAGACTTCATGCTTCTCTTTGCACTGAAAATTGAAAATATGAAGAGTGGTTCATTGTTGGAGAGAAAAGGTTGTTTCAGCTGCTGGCTTACAGAGAGCTGATTAAGCAAGATAGGGAGAGACTTGTCAAGGGTCATTTCCAAGGAAGGGAGAGCTGGTCTTTTTCTGTGGTATCAAAACAGATGGTTGCTACGTGGCTTTTGTTCTACCAAAGTCAAAGCATGGAAGTATCAGGCTGTATGCCTTATGGTTACCTCAAGATCAAAATCCTGGCACATCCCATATACTTCTGCATTTCTGCCTTTCTCTTCCCCACAGGATGACTGTGTGACTCCCATCTCATCTCTCTATTCACTGTCTCAAAGCTCTCCCTCCATGTGGGAGGCCTTGTCTCCCACATGCATCTGGGTGCACTTTTCCTTCCTCAAGTGATTCAGTGTCCCTTGTATCCTCTTCCCTCAGAATGGTCACCATGAGTCTCCTTTCATCCTGCTCCCCTCTTCTTTCACAGACTTATTTGAACACTTGGAACTTAACTTAAACTGAGAAGATTGAGATATTCTCAATGATTTCATCAACTTATTTTCTCAGAGGTGGGCTATTCCAACTGCTGTTGGAAGTGCTAACATGCTAACTAGAGGCTCCAGCTGCTGCTTTCTGGTTGACTGGTCTCAGAACCAGGCAATTCCTGCCCAAGGATGTCTGTAATATTCTTTCAATACTCTGTAAATGATTGAATGCCAAGTTGTACAATGACCCTATTACAGGCAAACATAAATAAGCAGACATAGCTGTGAAGGGTTTTTGTGGGCCCTGGCTTCATCTCCCAAAGGTGGGGACACAAAAGCTGCATTGCCATTTCAAGCACTGGTGTATAAAATTAAAATAACCAAATTGCCAATGCGAAGTACTCACCATTTGCTCAAAGAGGAACTATATAGAAAAGCTTTTACACCAAGGGGAGGAAAGTATTTATCCAACAAGAGTTGGAGAGCTCTTTCCAACAAAAAAAAGAATGCTCTTGGATGCAAATAGAGAAAAGAGCAGAAATAGGATGCAACCCATATAAAAAACTACTGTGCAATCTATGGGGTGCAGGGGATGTACAGTGCAAGAATGTTTAGATTTTCCAGTTATTGTCAATGCTGTCCAAAAATAATGACTCATTCAAATATGCTTAAGAGCTGCATTTTAAAATTAAGAATCTGGACAGACAGGTACTGACATGGAAATGTACACAACAGTTTGTTTAAACAGTGTCTTTCACAACCAGCTACGCAGTGCCACGTGACAAGCCACAATGCTTTTGCCACGTCAGTCGCCTATGCCACATGGCCCAGCTTTGTCACCTTGGTCTGGGTCCATGCTCAGCCTGCCCACTGCACTGATGTGCCTCTCTGCCACACAGATCTCATCTACTCTGAAGCATGTTTCAGACCTGAGGACACAGAAGAACAAACTCTTAGGGCACCTGATGTCCCCATTCTTTCAATGTTTTTCTATGGCATATGAGCAATTTTTTTTAGGTTGCTTAAGAAAAGCAAAATTTTATCATGAGAAGTTTTGTGTAAATATCCATCTCCAAGAGAAACTTTTGGAAAATACACATGTGTTTGCTGTCAGAAATACTGAATTTCATTTGAGGTCTGTGAGTAAAAAACATGCTGTCTTCCTGATTATTCACAGCAAAAGAACCCTAGGACAGAAACAGAAAGAGGAAACTGTTTAAAAAAAAAAGAGATAAGAAAATGTGTCTCTGCAACAGTTTCATATTGAGTATTTGCACATGTGTACTTCACATGGGTGAGATCTTCTGCCTCCAGCAGCTTGCTTCCTCATATAAGAGAGAAAAACACTGAACATAGTGCCTGTTGGACCCTCATCAGGCACTGAGGAACATGGATGTGGCATCTCTCAAACAGACAATATGCCTGCAGACTCAGAGATTCCCTTGTGGCCTCCACACCATCACCTCTGATGAGTGTCCCTGCAGGCAGCAGCATGGAGGGGTTGCACCCCTGTCCCTGAGGGGGTTCAAAATGCCCAGTGCTGAGAGTGCCATGAATAGTGTAGCAGAGACACAGTGGAAATATCCAGAGATGAGTGCCTTGTGAGCTGCCTGGTTGAGGTGGTAATCACAGTGTGTAATGCCAGCAGCATTCCTCTGCCTTGAGGTCAGCACCTTAAACCAGTCAGACTGATGCTAACACCTCACCACACCTGCCAGTAATAGCATTAAAACCCACATCCTCATCTCCAAAAGATCAGCACTAAAGCCCTGTTCAGATCTTGACTGCCTTTTGGCAGCCCTACTCCCAGCCATCAGGCATGTCCATGGGGACGGGGACAGCCTAAGGCCAGGTTGGGACATCAGCCTGCCTGTGTGACAGGATCAGGATCAAGCCTGGGAAGGGGTGTCCTTACATCTAGCAGCTCCACTCCAGTAGTCTCCCTGCTATTTCTAGGACAGAGACAATGGGGTCAGGACTGAAAACAGTATGGACAAGGCTAGAATGGAAAAGATAAGATATTGCAAGATAGAATACAGTACAATGTAGTACTGTATTGTGTAAGATATTACTGCTGTGGTTATGAAAGTTGATCAAGTGACAAGGCAGGGCAAGGTCATGCTGTCAGGTTGTTTTCCATTTATGCCATTTTTTGTTGGGTTTTTCATGTGTTTTTTTTTGGTTGGTGGTAGTTATTTTTTTGTTGTTGTTAGATTT
This sequence comes from Agelaius phoeniceus, assembly GCF_051311805.1. NCBI lineage: Eukaryota > Metazoa > Chordata > Aves > Passeriformes > Icteridae > Agelaius > Agelaius phoeniceus. The sequence goes on along the minus strand of NC_135269.1, from coordinate 47,208,877 downwards.
CAGTACTGAATTTAGAGAAAGCTCCCTTTTGCCTGGTGACACTGGTGAGAGCCCATCAGAGGGCATCTCATTTTTAAAGGAGGCTCACAGAAATGTTCTGTGTTGCTACTATTAAAGGCAGCCAGCACCCACACTGAAGCAGGGAGAAAGGTGGAGCTCACAAGCCTCCGGGGTCCTTTCCTGCTCCTGCAGGACAAAGCTGATGGAGCAGAAAAGCCAGAGCAGGCCCCTCATGGATGCTGCTGTCCAGGAGCTCCATGCTTCTCTGTGATACCACACCTCTCAGGCCTTTTTGGTCAGCATTGAGAAAATCTCAGAGGGCAGTTAGGCACTGCTTTCCTCTTCCTGTATCACAGAATTTTTCTATTTATAATTGTACCTAGAATTATTAAAATATCTTTTAATCCTACTAGTCTATTTATGTGTTATATAATTAGGGCTGGAGGAATGAGACATACCATATAGATCAACAACATACCAGTAATGCTACATGTACCTTCCTTTCCATTTTTTATTTAAAAGCAGCTAAGACCAGTAGGATAACATGCTGAAAATATAAATCATGTTGCCTTTTGATGCAATTGAGGAGCTAGAAATAAGGAAGAGAAACACAGTATTATAGACCCACATATGATGAATACTCACTGTAGCTTGTAGTAAAAATTTTAACACAGGTAGTAATAGGACATAATTGCAATTGAGGTGTTTAAGAAAGAGTGCTTCTCATACAAACTAACCACAGGAACAATTAGAGGTGCAAAAGTCCACGTTCCTCATGTGCTCTTAGTCACAAAGTATATTCAACTATGAACAAACCCAGAGGTTGTGATCTTCTGTTCTGAAAATCAACAAACCTCATAATTACAGGTTTTTATATAACTAATGGAGGCTTCTTTTGATCTGCATTTCTTTTAGACAGTTTTGCTTTAGATCAGAATAATCACTGACCTGGGTTGCACAGGGGACATCTCTGAGCAGTATAAGTGAGATTTTCTTGCAATAAAGCTCCCTTCACCCTGAGGGTTGTGGATCTTTAATTTACAGAAGGCAAAATTGCTTGGAAGTCTCTACCATGATTGAAGTGGCTTGTAGTTACAAAAATCATGTATTTCTCCTGGCAATATTGTCATTTTTTAGCTCAAGCAAGCCCCATAAAACCTTAGGATATAATTTGTTTCCAGTAGTCACAACTAATTTCTCACTAATGGAAAGAGTGCGATGCAGGACAGATTGATTTCCATAAACATGATTTATTGTGTTATCTGTCTCATTAAAACAAGCAATTAGCAAAAGCTTGAAGTGTTACAGACTTTTCTGTGAGGATACATTGATGATTAAAGCACGTTTGTTTAGGTCGGGAATTCCTTTTCATTCACAAAGGCAGCAAGACAACTTACAGCCCCAAATTTGACAGGAAACATGACAAGAAGCTCTGTGTTTTCTCACCACTCCAATTTTTTTTCAGGAGAGCACATAACTAGCAACCTTTGCCTCCTAACCCTTTGTGGGGACATGTGCCCATGGTTGTCCTAACTCTGCTGAAAGGCATGGACCAGGGCAGAACTGGGACTTTGCCACAGCCCCCAGCTCCCTCTGCTCCTTCTGCTCAGTGGTACACAAATATTACCCCCTGGTGGGGAAACTCATTTTCTCCACATGTTCTTAATTTTGGGCAATAAATAAATAATATTCTTGGAACAAAAGCTTGTAGCTGAGGCTGAGACAGTTTTGTATTTATCATGCATGATAAATCCTGGCTGTAACACAGCCATCCATGCCAGTAAATTTAGCAGCTGTATTACCCTGAAGACTGGTCTGTATTTAGAAGGGTAAATAAGATTCTTTTTTTCCTCAGTGGTTGCTGACAAAGTTTGTAACTGATCTAATAATGCTTGTGTCCTGTGGGAAATATGTATGGTAATTTGCCTGTGTAAACACTCATTTCTCCTAAGTAGATGTTCTGTCTGGCTCTGTATATCCCTTCACCTGTTTTATAAAAACAGTTAAATAAGCAGCTTGCTCCCCGTGCCTCTTCTCACCAAACCAGAGACATGGGTCAAAGTCCAGCAGCTCCAAATGCCATCTCTGACCTTTGTGATGCTTTTGCAGACTCTCCCCAGCCCTCTTCTGCTCTAAACTCAAATGCTTGAGAAGATCAGATGAATTAAAGCTATGTCAGACCTTTTTGCTCATGGTAGCCTGGGAAAGTCCTGCCCTCCAATGGTTTTATCTATTGACGTCCATCTGTGGCCTTTGGAACTTACGTGGTGAAAAAATGACCTTCAGATCCTGGGAAGGGATCCCATAGTTCCTTTCACGTTTCCTAGCTCTTTTTTTAAAATATCTTTCGGTGTCTACAACTGTGAAGACTGCTTTGCTTGGTTTTTCAAAACAATTTTTAAACGTTGGTTGATAATCATGCTGTTGTTGTCGCTCAGCACGGGAGATCATTTCTGAATGGAGGGCATTAAGTGGTTTCCATTGCTGCCATCTCCTGGCACAGTTAATGAACTCCACACAGCAATAACAAAGGCACATTAGCAGGGAAGAGAAATTAAACAAACTAAAATAGCATATCAATTTTCCTGAAGGCAGCTGGTAGATGCCAGGAAAGCATCTTAAAAGATAATACACACCAGAAGGACCACTGCCAGATGGAAATTTCAATGCTCTCTGGAACTGCCTTTCTTGTTGTTGTAGTACCAATGTAACATCCATGATGATATTAGAAAACATATGGAAAAAATTATATTTCTCTGTGTTTTGGTAGGCATTTGACATAATGACTCTGCAATCAATTTTATGGTTTTGCTGAAGTAATTTCTCTGCTGTTTGAAGAGCTCTTTCAGAGTAGGAAAAAAAGAGAACATTTTGGGGTTTAAGCAGGTGAATGCTTAATGTTTTAGCAATGGAAATTACGCATGAAAGTTCAAGGAGAGGTGCAAGGTTAGAAATGTCTTTAATTAACACTTCTGGAACGGATTAGCTGACAGTGTCCCTATAATTGCTGTTGTTTGGTAACTGTGGTAAATGAAAGAAAAATTAATAAATCTCCTGGAGTTCAGTAAAGGCAAAATAAGAAATCCAGTGAGCAATAAATACATAAATAAATATCTTTAGGTGCTGTTTTTGCTGCATACTCAACACATTTCACTGCAAAAATAAATAGGCTGTGCTGTGCTTTGCAAAGAGAGCAACTCCATGAGGTGCACAGCTGAATCCAGCAGGAATCCATCATACCAATAGAAAATACAGTGAATTTCTGCCCTTCTTTTGTGAACAAAAGCACAGTATTCTGTCTGTATTCCCTTCATTCATGCCGTATTTCAGATTTTTTAGAGTTTTGTCATTGCTTTGGCTTGCTTACAAGTTCAAATAAATTTTTAATGATTTATGAATGCAAAGAAACACTCAATGTTTCCTGACATCACACCTATACAGTTCAACTGCAAGCTTCACTAATCCTCAGACATTCATTATGGGAGAGATGGAGCACTTGATAGCTTTTTGATCTCTTCCACAATCGTTACTCCATTCATCAGCCAGCCAGCTGGCTGCATCAGCTCCCTTTGGAGTCCCTTTCCCTGACTAAGCAGTGCTGCCATAAAACTGCATTGTATCCCTGTTCTCTGCCCTTCCTCCACAGATGTTACTGTTTCAATGGGCATACACAGTCCCTCAGCAAAGCTAAAATACTGCTCTGCCAAGTTCCTCTTGGCCAAGATACTTCCTGATGCTGATTTTTTTTTTTTGTTTCTAAGAGCTTCTGCAAACCATGTACCTTTCCCACTCCAAGGACAGAATATCTTTGGTTTACCCTGGCTGGCAGCCTGCCAATATGGCATCCAAGTTTCTGGAGTTAAGAATGGCTTCCATATGATCAGACAAAATTATTTTGGGATCAAAAAAGTTTTGCCAGTGCACAGCACTCTTTGGAGCATAGTCATTTATGCTCAACAAATATTTTCATCTATAAATAAATGTAAACCTCAGAAATGTAAAATTTAACCTTTTAGCTGAGCTATTTTCTTTGCATTGTAGAGTAAAGTAATATTCCTCAATAAAATGTTCTGTAGGAACCCCTACCCCATTCTATGAACTAAGTAATTTTTACCTGTAAATCTCTATTTTTTTAATCCCACTATCAATTGCCACGTGAAATACAACTGGCTCTCATTAAACTGCTCAAGAATAACCATGATCAGAATTTGGACTTACTTTGTATATGCTAATCAGAATAAGATAACCAAGGATCCACTTCTCTTTGCTCTACTTATGGCCTTCCTAGTTCATGTGTCACAATAAGAAGGTGTGGACAAGAATAAGAATTAGCACACATTAGAGACAGGTGTGACCTACTGAAGAATTCATGGGGAGGCACAGGGTGAGCAGGGACTGCACAGGAAGTGCACTGTGACAGCCATGGTGGAGGGCAGATGTCTGGTGTGATTCAAGGCTGCTCACAGCAGTGAACATCAGATTTATTGCTTTCTCAAACAGTTGAGAATGAAGGTACACAGAAAATATAAAATATGTATTGTTTATTTGTTTTTTCATAACCACTATAAATGGCAGACTTACCTGTGGGAAAACTCCCCCGACCTTTGTCAGAGGCAGATGCCTGGGAACATTTGCAGGTGGATCATAGCCTGAACAGAGCATTTCAGTGAGCTCTGTGTGTGCATGTGGAACAGGAGGAATGCTGGAAGCACACACTACATTCAAGTGTAGTGGCTCTGCAAGTGAGTCAGAGCACATTCCAAAATGTTTCCACTGCACTTACACTGCTCAGTAATTTTAGCATTGACCCCAGGATGGAAATGGGAAATAGGCTCAGTGAACAACAGGCTCACCCTTCCCTGGAGGATTTCTTACTAATGGGGCAAATGTTGTTTTGCTGTTGACTCTGTTATACCTCTCCCCCATCTAAAGAAGGGAGCAGGGTTGCCATGTTTTCCAGCCCAGAAGTTTTCCCAGGCACACAGTTTCATCAACACACAAGAGTTAATTCCAAGTGTTGGTTCTATGCACAGAGTTCCCACAGATCATTTCAGATGATCCTCCCACACATCCTGGTCACCTGCTCACCATCTCTGCACTCGCCCTCATGTAACACTGGTCAGATTTGCGCTGCATCTCTTACTCTTTCCCTCATTTCTGTACATCATGTTTTCACTAATTCCTCACTGCTGGTGGTGCTTTATCTTCCTCTCATGCCTCTCTATTTTTGGCAGCCCAAGAGGCAGCATATGCTCTGTGGGGTTCAGAGCTCCACGGGTGCTGCCCTTTGTGCCAGTGAGCTCATGCTGTTCACGCAGCGGAGCCGTGCCTCCTGCACTGCAGGAGGGCTGAGCTACCCTTTCCTCTCCTCCTCCGGGGCACCTCCTCAGCCCTCTCTACCAGTCACCTGCATTTTTTGATCCTTGTAGGAACTAAATATCGTTGAGACTCCTACTTCTTTGGCAGATTTGGTAAAACTAGCAGGATGGCTTCAGGAGTCTGCACAGTGGGAAGGCAGATAGAAGGAGAGGCAGTCACTGCAATTATACTACTCCAATTCCTTAGAAAATAGAGCTAAAAGCTAATTACTTTGAAAAATAGATCATAAGGAACTGGACTCAGTACCCTCTCCTTTTGTCTGCCTACCACACTTCTTGTCTCTCATCCTGACTTTGTATCACAAGACCCACAAGCCAATAAACTATTTTTGCTCTCTGTTTTCTCTATTACAGTAAAAAAAAAAAGTAGTAGCAGATAGAAATACACAGGACTTGGCTGTTTTTTTCCTATATGGCAATTGCTTCTTACAACACTGTTTTAAAAGCCCCAGCACATGGAGCCAATGAACTGAGAACTGCAATATGATGATGCTGCATGATGAAGATGCCCCTTGATCTCTTCCCCAGCTGCTTTCCCTCCCCCCCCTTCCTCCCCCCCCCCCCCCCCCCCCCAATACATTTTTGGTTTGGTTTGGTTTTGGTTGGGTTTTTTTTGCTGCAGGGACCTTCTGTCACTCAGCATGCCAGGTCTCCATTCCAAATCTGTTGCCATGGAGATTTGGGCCAGCACTCCTGGGGGACAGTGTGCCTCTCTCAGCCATCCCAGTGACAAGTCCTGAGCAAACATGGAGCATGGTCCCCAGAAATATCTGCCTGCAACACGAAGCCTGCTGGTGCCACCAGGGAAGCACCTGGTGAGTGTAATGCAAGGAGACAAACCCTGAATTGTTAAAAACCCAGGGTTTTTCCAGATTTCCCTGCAAATCTGCAAGTTAATCACAGGAGGTCACTCTCTGGCTGGCTGCACTGCTGCAGCATTGTTATACTGAAATAATAAAGCAAGAAGGGCTGTGTTCATAACAATAACATCTCTAGGGGGGTCTGAAGAAGATGAAGTGGCTGAAACTTTGCCTTGATATTCTCATTGTCAAGGGACTGAGGATGAGTGTCACTGTAAAATAATGAGTCAGCTTACAGTTAAATTTTCTTTCTTTCTTTTCAGTTTGAACAGTAGGATAAGTGATTGATAGTCTTACATGTTACAAGGGGGACAGAAAGACAGGGATTAACTCACACAGGAAGAAAAGACAGTCTTAAATATCTCATCAAGATGAATATATGAAGAACACTGAAAACAGATAAGAGTAAGCCTCTTCTCAGTGGTTTGAAATATGGCAATATTTATGACTGCTCTTCAGCAAGTTTGCCTGTCTCAGGTAGCTTGTCAAATGAAAATTAAAATTTCTCTTTTTCAAAAGTAGTAGGCTAGAGCTATGATGCTGGATCACCATTTCCACTCTTCTGTTCCTGTGTTGAAGGTCTTGCCTGCTCCTTGCATGTTAAACCATGCCTCAAATCCACAGAACTCATTATGTTATGCCTGTAATCCAGCCCCGAGGCGACAGAGGATATTGCTGCTTGCACCTGCTAAAGCAGAAGTGAACTGGAGCTGGGGAGTTTCCCAGAAGCTTTGTTTCTGTTTTTATGGTCTTTGGATACCTGCTGTTACCCTTAGATTGAACCCAATAACTGTGATGGTTGGCGGGAGGACAGATACGGATATCACACCAGAAAGGCCAAGGGCTCAGCCATCTAACTGCACGGTATTGTTGGTGCTGGCCCTTGTAAAGTTACCCATCAAGACTCTCTGAATACCAAAACTGCCCCAGGGGTAGCTGGAAGCCCCTGAGCAAAGTCCCATCTCCTGTGTGTGAGCCCAGCAGAGTGGCAATGCTCTGCCTCAAGCTAGCTCATAGTATGGGAAGATGTAAAGTCCTGTCTGATATTAATTAGAGAGGGTGGGAGGAGCTGATGTGCTCTTTGTTCAGTGTGGACAAGGGGGATTTCTCAAGGGACTTTCTGGGTGTGCTGCCCCTTCCCAGCCCTGGCTGGCAGGTGGATGCCACAGCAGGCAGTGCCCTGGTGGGCATGGCCTGGCAGCAGAGAGACACATGGCCAAGGGCTGCAAAAGCACAGGGAACAACACAGGCAAATCCTGCTGGCTGCTCTGGCCTGGGCCTGGCAATGATGGCTGCTTTTGCTTTCTGCCTCCAGCTGCGAGGCCAGCTGGGGCCTGCTGGGTGCAGACAGGAGGAGAAGGTACCTGCTGTAGCTCCTAGGGTATTGCCTGGGAGGAAGACTCCTTGTTTCTGTCACTTTGCAAATCTAATGATCCAAGGACCTTGCCCTTGGAGAGGTGAAGAGGTGTAGGTTTGAATCAGGCTGGTGTGGGAGCTCAGCAGCCCCTGGGGCTGCCCAGAGACCCTGGTGTGCTGTGGCCACCCCACTGCCTGCTCTCCTGCTGTCCCCATTCCCTCTGCCTGTCAGTCTCCACTGGCAGCACACGGCCAGCCCTGCAGTGTCCAGCAGCTGTCAGCCAGTTCTGTTAGGGCAGGTGGGCTCCTGAGAGCCTTTATTTCTGTGACTGCAGCCTGGTTTGCTTTCCTGTTTGGCTGTGGTGCACATGTGAACCTCACCACAGCTCGCTCTACCTCACACTGAATTTGCTTTGCCCCTGTGCAAGGTGGGGAGGTTCTGAAGGCTGCTCTAACACCGCAGCCTTCTCCCTGTCAGGGTACCAGTTATGGGTTTCTCTGGGTGCAGATTGAAGGCACTTGAGACAGTAGTTCATGTTCTGACTCAGGTGTTGATTATTTCTTATCAGTAAAACAGTCTCACTGCTGTGAGTGTGGCAGCTTTTCATTAGAAGGCACAAAATGGCTAACAATCTCTTGTTACAAGACTAAACTATCCAATTAAGAAAGGACACCTGGATTATTTTCCCTTTTAACCCAATAACTGATCCCAAAGAGCCCTCAATGCAGACTTTTCTGCCCAATTACAATTACAAGATACCACCTAAACCAATGAAGAAGAAGGCAGAAGAAGCATGAAGAAGAAACCCAGGATGACACCCTGTGCCTTCCATCTTGCTTCCATCCACAACATACTAAAAATCCCAAAACCTAAATTTCTCACCAAGCGATACACCTGCACTACTCTCTATAATCTATTTCACACTTTTGTGGATTCCAGTCTATCTTGAAGTCTAGGAAACTTTCTCCATGAGTGAGGGTCAAAGTCAGTGCTCCCCTGGGGGTCAGGGCGCCCCAGAGCAGACAGAGAAATATTCCCAGTGCTCTGGGTTTCCACACTTGCTGCACTGCCTTTCTTGGAGTACTGCTTGCAGTGCTCCTAAGAGAGTTGCTCTCAGTGGGTGCATGAAGCCAGAGCTGGGGTGGGTGTGTGGCTCTCACTGCCCTCCTTGCCTCTTGCCTGGCGTGGTGGCAGCTCACTCTTTCACTATGTGGCAAATGGCTGCTGGGATGAAGCTGTCTCCTGCTGGGGGCTACACACAAGTGCAAGAGAAAATGAGAGGAAGAAAAGGCTGAGGTTTCTCATAGAAATTAGGAACTAAACATGCAGCCTTTGAGGCATGGCTCCTGCCCATATGCATGTGTTGAGCTCTGTCAGCCTTTGGAGAATAGCAGATCACAGTTGCTGACACAAACACTCTTCCTGGCTGGTTTAAATACTGTGTAAAGCTGCTCAGAGCAAGGGCTGCTTTGCATTCAGAGGTGAGGAGAGGAACATCCCGGTCTGTTATGGAAGAGCTGTGCTGGTAGGAGCCCTACCTGAAATGCAGCACCCAAGGAAAGTCACAGGAGATCATGTCAAGTCATGTGCTTAAGTGACAAGTAGGTACTTGGATGCTCAGGCATGTACAGCTTGTATTGCACCCTAGTTTAAAATCCAAGGAAGTAATGAGACAATGAGTCACTGAAACTTGTGTCTTAAACAGAAAAAGCCCAATCCTATCTGCACATAATTTCTGATATTATTGCAATACATTGGATATAAAATACTGCTGTCAACAGCTATTAAACGACTCTGAACATCCTAAAACCCATTCCCTTAAGGTGCTAGTCCAGAAGCTACTGTAACCAGCTGCTTGTCTTTGGTGCTTATTTCTATCCTATTTAGCCTTAGGGTAAGTCATTCAGGCCAAGACTGATTAAAGGAAAGGCCAGGCAGGACCAGGAGCTCTCTGTATGTGGGAGGATGGGCAGTAGCATGGGAGCAAGCAAGGACAGAACAACCACTGGCTGATCTCTGCATTCACTGGGAAGTCCCCTCCAAGAAGGTGGTGGCACAACACAGGTAACCTGTAGGAATGGATGAAGAAAGAACTGTTAAGACTTATGACATATGGGAAGTTACAGTCTTGTGTGAAAATTGAGTCAGTGGTTCAACAGGATTTTGCAGGCTGCTTGGGCAAAGGCTGCCTGATGAGTGTGCACTGTTTCCTGGCTCAGCTATGAAACACTGCTAATGGCATAGGAACATATGACCAAATAATCAGCAGGGTGCATGGGCAAGGCTTCTCTGCAGAGGAGTGTCCTAACCAAGGATCTGCCTCTGAACCTCTCTCTGGCTTGATTTATAAGACGTGATGTCCCTGATCCTGCTGTCTACTTCATGATGGCGTTGTGACTGCATATACACTGCCTCCTACAGCCTGCCAGACCCTTGGCACTCGTGTCCTTTGCCTTGGCCCCCTTCCAGGATGCTTGCTCTTCTTCCTCTGCTGGGAGGCTACCTTGATGTCATCTTTCTGAGCTAGAAAGAGTTCAGTAGCCATGTACTCAGGAAATAAGGCTGAATCAGGCACATTCTTCCTCGCCTTTTCTGGAATTTGAGTTTTGGCACCTAATTCCCAAAATGTTGTTCTCCTGAACTGACTCTTTTGTAGACATCTGAACCACGTGAGCCACACTTTTGAATCACTCTTCTAATGATTTAAAACATCCTTCTTGCTTCTCTATAAGTAACATGAAAACCTGCTTTCCTTTTCCTTGCTTGTTGATTATTTTTTGTTGCTTGCATGCACTGCCTAGTGAGTGAGAACACTTCAATCACAGCTGCTTTTCTAACACAACTTTTTCTTCTCACTTTTGTAGGTCACACTCTCTCTGCCAGAATGAGTTTCTTTTTTTATCCCACCTGTCTGTACGTTGCATTTGGAACCAGCTTGCCTGAAATAAAGGTTTAATATAAAAGAAATTGCCTCACATTGTACTGAGAATGCAGCTGGGCTTTCATAACACCACAGACCAACAGGGTGCAGTACCACACTGCACGCTGTGCCTTGCAGACACAGCACATACATTGCCTTATTATATGGGCAGAAAGTAATTTTCCAGTTACAAAACATGAAATTCACTTGGTTCTCCCCAGCTTAACAGCTATTTCTCAAGCACATGCTAGCATTCTTAGCTAAATGAATTTGAGTTGGGTATACATAAGAGTGGGCAGATGAAAAAATGGCTTCTTTTGTAAAGGCACTTACATACTTTTTACCTGTTCAGTCAAAACCCTCACAGCAGCAATTACCCACAGTGTGTTTTCCTGGCTATACAGCCTCAGCAAATAGGCATGAGTCTTGACACACACGTGCTGATTGCAAAGGAGTTTTAAAGTGATCTCTTATAAATACTTAATACAGGGTAAATGGAGTATAAAGAAAAAGAATTGCTAAGCAGGGGAAAGAGAATGGTGTCTTACTTATGCATGGCACTTGAAGTCAGCCTGAATGCTTTTACTCTACCACAATACACTAATTTCACTCATGGCTTGCCATTTCAATCTTGCAGCTCAGCTAATACTGCTGCCTGAAAATTAGAAGAGGTCCAACCCCATGTTTGCCATTTGCATCACAACATTCTGGGGAGCAGGGACATGGGTTGCTGTGGAATGGCATGGTTCCACTGAAAACCAGAGAAAACCTTTCTGGCAAGGCACCATTCTCTCTTTATGCTCACACCATACCCTGCTTGGCATGGCTGGAGTCTTTAGTTTTCAGTCTGGAGGTATTTTAGTTTCCCTTGACAGTGAGAACAAAGAGCCCAACGAGCCTGTGTGTGAGCTATCTAGAAACTAACTCCCATGATATTTCAATTTTTTTTCCATCTTCCAGATCCTGAAAGCTAAAGCTACCTATAAATCCCCTGCAAGTGTATGCAGAAATACCATGTATTTGGGGGTTTTACTTTCAAGGGACCACTCTTTATTTCTGGGGCAAGCAGAGAGCCCTCCAGCAGTAGGAGCAGCAAGGCTGGCACACACTGACTGGGAGCAGAGCTCCTGTCTGCAGAGCCTGTGTGGAGGAGATCTTCCTCCACTGTGATACCAGCAGCTGGTGCATTTGGGTTGTGCACACATGCTGAAGTTCAGCCCTCCCCTGGCACAGCCCACTTGTGTCTCTGCTCACACCTGCAGAGAGCCTTGGGTAACCAACCTGGGTGCCACAGGTACCACCACAGCCAAAGCAAGCTGCAGGGACAGAGTCCTGAGCAAACTGTCCTAAGTCAGTGCCTTCCATCCTGCTTTTGGCAGAGCCTGAAATGCATCTCCTTTGTGTGGAGGCAATTCTAGTTAAATGACTGCTCTGCAATGAGTACTTATTGCTACTTTTAAACAACCACAAGAAACCAACGTTCCTCAGATAGTTCCTTCATTTTTAGGTTGGGTGAGGAGATTTTTTGAAAACCTGTTAATGAGTAAGGAAAATGGTGATTCCTACTAGCATTCTCAGATATTTGCAAATAACATTATCTCCCTAAAATTGTTTTGTTCTGTTTCCTTCCTGGCTTCCATGTGCCAGCATTGGTAACAAGCAGAAGACAAAGGACGAGGAAGTGAGAGTTCAGTTGTTCAGATACGAGATCATCCCCAAGGAGAAATAGCCTTTATTTTTGTAATCTCCTTCCTTTTCTCCTCTAACTTATCTTCAGCTTCCCATTTGTTCAGTCAGAGTGCACTGCCTGAAGCAGAAAGAAGCCTTTTAGTAGAGTCACTGTTGTGTCCTTCCACCTCTTGGAGTTCCTGACCTTTCCCACCATTTTTTGCCCTACTGTTAACATAGACTACAGTCAGCAAAACTTGCTGTGGGACCATAAGAGGAAATAAAAGCACTTTAGGAAAAAAAACCCCAAACAAACAACTGTTAGGCACTTCCATATTGGCAGTATTAGGAAGTTTTTAAATAAAATTTTGTCGTGTAGGTACAGGTAGCAGTGAGCATTGTTCAGGCAGATACCAAGGGGTAAAAGGACTGGGGAGACCAAAACCTACTGGAAAAATTACCAATGGGGAGTTCTGATGATTCAAAAAGCTAAGACAAACAAAAGCCAAGCCTGTTACTCATACCTCTCTCCCCTGCTGAGCAAACCTACAGGATTTGGCAGAGAATCTGCCCAAAGATGTGGGCAACACTGTGGTGTTTGTTGGAAGGAGAAGTGCCACAGAACTCTCCTGAGACAGAGATGTCAGTGACATCTTTGATGCTGAGGAAGTATTTAATTGAGGAAGATTTTCAGAATACCAAAGTAGGATTAAAAGGTTCTGAAAACCTTTTTAAAGCCTTTGTACTGTTTCTAAAAAATATTGTGCCTTTTTTCCTTCTGTGCTGTCAAACCAACCCTTCAAAAGTCATAGTCATGGAGTAGAGGTGCATTAAAATGCTACTTAAAATCTATTCTGTTTTCCATTAACTTTTGCTTAATTTATGTCTTAGGTGCATCCATGTTATGTTTTTATGCTTTTGATCCCTAACACAGAGTGTAAAGTCACCCTCACAAAAAAGGAGATTTTAACTGCAAAAACGTGCCACATTGAGACATGAGCAGAGTATTTTCAAAATTTGTTAAGGGAATGGAAGTTCCTGTTGCTTTGTCCTTTAATATAATGCATTCATGCCTACCCTTGTGTCAGCTCCCTTTTTGCCAGTGGGGAGAGGGAGGCCATCAGCAGGGCCCAGCTCACACCGTGCTTTGCTGTACCCATGCAAGCGAGTGCTTCCCCCATCCCCTGGCTTTTAACCCAGCACAAAAACAGTACCCCCAGAAAGACTCTGCCTTGCAACTTACTCATTTCTCCATAACAGTGCATTGAATTTCACAATTGGACACAGATGCTGGCAAATAGCAGTTTTAATGTGCAGTTATATTTTCTTCATTACCTGTGGGGTTTTTTTGTGCCTTGCAACCAGACGCCAGCTTTTGTAAATAGGGGGCTGCCCTGGCTTGCTGTACCCCCAGCAAGCCCTGCAGCATCCTAGTTGCTGATGACAAACCACTCTGATCTCCTCTTTTTGCAGAATTCTACTCAAAACTTGTAAAAATATGATGGGGACTTTCAGGCCATCAATGGAACAGAGTGACTGCAGCAGCAATACAAATTATTAGGGAGGGTAGGCAAAAAACTGGTGAGGTACCAAAAAGTACCAAGGTGAAATATTATATCTTCTCTGCTGGCTCCTGTTTAAACAGTGTCTGCAGCGCTGACATCTCCAGCCTGAAGGATTGTAATGCAGAAACAATAATTCATGAAACACTGTGCTGTATTTGCTAAATCTTGCCTGTGTCAAGGTATGTCACTCATGCTACGTACTAAGTAACCTGGATAAAATGTGGAAGCAGTGGATTGGAAAGATATTTCCATTGAAAATAAAATACATGAAACTAGGATGAGCTTGTCACAGCAGAGAGATGAATTCTGCAGTATTCTGGATTTCCTGCATGAATCATTTTGTGTGTCTGTGTGTTCCTCTTTGGATGATGATGCGGAAGAACAGAAGGAATGAGTTGCACATATTTAAAGCTAGTTTGAATTCTGCTCTGGGTTTCCATCAGCATTACAGTTTGTGCAGTTTAGTTATTCAAGTGACAGTGGTTTACATGGAGGATTAGATTTTTTTCTTTGATTTTAAGCTTTCTCAAATGGCCCGTATGGTCCAGTATAAGGTAGTATTTGTGTCAGCAGAGAAATAGACAGATTATGGTCTTTTGATTTATTCTGATGGCAATTTTAGTGGTAATGAAATGATGCTGCAGATATGAAAATCATGATCTGTTGTTTGTGACCCTGTCCATGACCAGGGTTAAAATACCTCATTTTACAAAGAAACTGGACCACCTGACAGGGAAAAACACACAGGAACTAGATTGTTAAAGATACCATAGCAGATTGTTAGATCTGTCTTGTAATTGTTCACCCAAAGGGAAAATTATTTGGAACCACCTCTCCAGACACACAGACATGTTTTAAACGAGTTATCACCGTCCCATCTTCTGAAGCTTGTACCAAGGAACAGAGATGAGACCAGCCTCTCCCTTGTTGCAGCCTGAGAAGACTTGGTTTAACACACCTAAATCTGAGCTGTCTCTGAGTCTCTGTAGTTTTTATGATGTGTTTATTTTATTTGACTGTCTATGTGCTTTTGCTGCCAAATTCCCAGAGATCTCCATGATATAGAGAAGTTTGCAGCAGCCTCAGTCCTGGTGCCTTGGTCAGGTTGCCTCATGCACTTCCTTGTGTGTGCAGCCTTCATCCTGAGATTCAACTTTGAACTGAGGAAGCTCATGGGGCAGTGGTCTCTGCTTGGCTATGAAGGACCATGTTCTCCTCCTCATCCTCACAAAGCTCTTCCCCAGACATGACTTTCTGTGATTGCTCTGTTGGGAAATCTTGGTTTTGCACCTACCACTCATGGCAGTTGCAGTACCTTCCACTTTCCATGCAGTTTTTAACTCCTGAAAATGTGCTACAAAATACATACTAATTCCAAAGAAAGACACTTATTTTGGTGTACAGTCTACTAAAGATGTATAGTCTTTTTTTTAACATTAGATATCTGAAAACACAAGCATCTTAGCACATAACCATGGCTGCAGACAACCAGATTGAGATGGGGCATCTTCCACTGTGCTAGCTGGGAAGTGTCAGACTCTTCTTCTGGGGAAAACAAAGGAAAGCTCAAAGCTAGACTTGGCTTTGGTACAGCCCTGGAAAAGGCCTTTTGTGCTGTGTGTGGAAAAGCCCCTGACAGGGACTGGAGAGGTTCCCAAGCTTTGGTGCTACAAGGAGGATGAGCTGATGCAGGGAGCTGCTGGGGACAGGTGGCAGCAGCAGGTGGGTCTGTCTGGGCTGGCCAGTGGCACAGTGTGATGCTCTCCAGAGGGGGAACTAGCTTAAGAAAGATTTTGATTTCCTTTTCTTTTTCTGGTGTGGATGTACAGCCTGAGACATGACAAAGTTACTTCAAACAAAACAAAACAAAACAAAACAAAACAAAACAAAACAAAACAAAACAAAAAGAAAGTGCTTCCTTCTAACACTAATGTGGGCACTTGGCTGTTTGGGTTTGGGCTGTTACTTGAAGCATGAATGGGCAAGGTTAGGCTGTGTAACAGAGCTGTACATCACCATGCTTTTCCAACAGTTTACCTGATCAATATTTCAGATTCAAGTTGCTGTTACTGTCTGTGGTGAATCTATTTTAGGCTTATCTATTTCAACCAGCTCAGCAAGTGTTTCAGAGCTTTCTTAGGCATTATCAAGCTGAGATCCTCTTTTTTAAGGAAAAAAGGAAAAATGTCTTTCCATCTTTTTAATGAAATTAGGTCCCAATTGCTACATAGGTTTCAAAGCAATTGCCTTCTCTTCCAGATATAGATGATGCCCTAACAATACCTCTAACACTCAAAGAAACTGGGAACTGGCAAACCCACTGCTGCCAGCAGGGACTGAGGTTGTAAAGGGTTTGAATATGTGTGAAGATCCAAAAGCAAGTGAAGTAAGAGGCCTGAACTCTGGATTCTTGAGCTACAAATGTGGGTTTTTTGTTTATTTTTTTTTGCTGGTGCTCCCATGGCTCTGCTTCCCCATGAAGCAAGAACGCAATGTTCAAAGAAAAAAAAAATCTTCAAAAGAGGCAGAGGTAGACAGTGGACTCAAACCTGAAAGGGAAACATCATAGAAAAGAAGAAGCTGGCATGGAGCCTGTTTCCAACAGAAGGGTTTCACAAGCAGTCAGCCAGCCTGCCCCTTGCCTCACTTGTTTTCCTGACTTACTTCTAGCCTTGTAGAGTCTGATTTGCAAAACAGCAGTCTGCAAAAGGCTGTGCAGAGCCCCTAACTTGCATGTCTGATAGCTGTAAATGCCAGATTTTCAGGGCATTCACAGTAATTGAGGATTTAACTGAGCCCTGCTGTTGTACATGAACTTTTGAGTGCAGCCCTGGGCAGTTATCAGGGTTTTTTCTCATGTCTGGGGATCATGTTGTGTCTCCAACCATAGCAGACTGCTCAATGGGATTAGTATATGAATGATTCTTAAAAAGGACTTGTCAAGTTAGGGTTTAACCTCTACCTCCCTGTCTGTAGGCAGAGATCAGAGGTGGTATTTCTGGAATGGCCCTTTCACACCCTCTTACTGTGAGTGAAGATTTAAAGCAAGGATGTTTAGTCAGCACAAACTTCTAGCAGGCCTTACCTTGGCCTTTCCCTAACACAGATATCTTTTAATGGCTGTCCCAGTTTTAATATGCACAATTTTTGTAACATGCAGGCACCATGAAACAATTGGCACAGCTTGAGGATTGTCTCCAAGGCATAATAGCATACCCAAAAGCTCTTATGTGGAGGTGACATGGTGTTTCTCTACTGAATTGCCTCATGCTAGAGATGTACTCCCATGTGTTTTGAGTTGGAAAGGTTTCCAAATTAAACTCAAAGCACATCCAGGTCAAGTCAGAAAAAAAAATATTTGGCTAAAGAGCCTAAAAAATATAGCCATGGTTTCACAGCTCTCCTTGCAGAATAGCACAATTATTGTAAAGTAGCAAGGATTTTTCCTCCACAGATAATGGAAGATTCATATAAGACCCCATGTGTTTCAATGACAGATAGAAATTGCTGAGGGAAGTTTAGAAATGATTCCTCATTCCCACTGGGTAACTATGGGTTTTCATTCAAATTCCTCTGCTCCTGTTGAGCAACACCTCTATTTGGAAGAGGCTATTCAGCATCTAGTTAGTAACAACTGCAGAGTATTATCCCATGTGAATGCAAATGAATGTGTATTGGAAATAGGAAAAGGTTTTCAGGATAATACCCTAAAATAATCACTGCAAGCAGACACACAGTGAGCAAAGATGGAGAGCAGGTTCCACCTGATCCTGAAGGTGTGCCTGGGATTCTCACATCATAGTGCACAGTGTGTTTCCCTCTTGCCCAAAGTCTATTACCATATACTTATGGTGTATATTGCTCTACTGTCACTATATTTAAGTATTTTAGCATATTTAATTCAAAGAGCTGAAGAAATGCAGTGTAATGCTTAGAAATGCTTTTCATCCTCACAACCAGCACCACTGCCTCAGCCCTTAGGTGGACCCAAGCACGAGTGCTGGAAACTTTGGGAACAGTGGTGGGAACAGTGCCTCCCTCTCCAATTAACAGCCTTAATGACAAGTGCCTTATTGACTTCCAAGGAATTCTGGAGAACAGCTTTTGCTACAAGGGCATAGCTTTGCACTTGACCCCCACATTTAAGGGTTACACCTTCATCTTACAGTTACAAAATTTGCTCTGCAAGAAAACATTCTTGGCAAATTGTTCCAATGCAGGAAGTACAGTCATACTGATAAGTGACTGTCCACTACAGTGGACAGGGAACTGAAGTCCAGCATTCTTCTGTAAACTGTCCAGAAAAGACCACAATGTTACCTAGGCTGCTTTTGCCCTTCTGTTTGCAGTTTTATGTAATACAACTGCATTTCTGTCTTCCTTCCCCCTCCCCCCCCTCAGTTTTTCACTAAAAAAAGCCAAGTGCTAACACAGAAGTTTTGGGTGGCAAACTTCTGAGGCTTGAATAAACTGACTTTCTAATACAAAGGCACAAATATAATAAGAAATTTTCAATTCCCTTCAATTTCCCAGAAGAGCAAATGCAGCTGCTTGGCCTTGTATGCTCTTCTTAGATTGCCTGACCTGTGTTAAATTGCATTGCACTCAAGCAAGTTGGAGAGAGACTGTCTGACATGTGTCCTCACAAAAATGAGCTGGAGCTGAGTGTTCTATGAGGCTGTTGAAGGAAAAAGAACTACCAGCAGATAATGTATGTTCTTGATTTGCTACTCTGAGTACAAATACAAATACTTGCTAAAAGCATTCTCAAACCCTCAAACTGATTTCCTGTAAGAAAACCTTTTAGAAAGTCAGAGAGCTAGAATTTATTCCCAGGGAATTAATTACAAAATATAAAAATGCTAAATACTAAGGGGAGCAGGGCTGAGGGCACAAGCTCCAAATGTCTCGTCCAGTAAGCCTACACTTGTGCTGAACCCCTACATACTCTCTCTGCATGTGTTGCCTGCAGAAACCATTGGGGTGGAGGTGGTTCAGATTCCACATCTTACCTCCTGCATGTTAGCAGATCACTGAAAAACAGTGAATATGCACGTTTAACATTCTGAAATTAATCTCCTGAAAGCCAGGAGATGCCTCCAGACTAAGTGTTAGATGTTGCAAACTTTCAGCTCCTGATATAAACTTTCAGCTCCTGAATGCAATTTAACTCACCTTGAGCAAAAAAGCAGAAGAGAAAATCAATAATGCACAGAAAATAATGAATAAAAGATCATCAGATGTATCATTGGTTCAAAATAATTTGAGCTCTTCTTTAGTATTACTGGGCTGAAGTGCTTGCAGAATGATTTGAGTTCAGTGACCCAGATTGGTATCTCTGAACATTTGCTTCATTAAGAAAAGCAATGCAGCAGGAATGGTGAGATGAAGCACTGCACAGCTGGCTACAGGGGTTTCAGCCCCACAGCTCTTCCTGCCTTTTCACCTCTGCCATTTACCCGTTGTAGTCTATAGGAAACTTTTATATGACGAACGTATTTTCATACAAAACTTGCTAATTCTCATTAACCAGAAACTGGGACACACTTAGTCCTTTCATTTCTTCTGAGAGTTCTGTCTGTGGTTTCCAACCAGGTGCCCCAGTGGCTGCTTCCAAAATGACTGGGAAAAGCAAATATGTATCCTTCCTGTGTGACTCTGTGCATGTCACAAATTTCTAAGCTGTCTGTGCCTCCTGAACAAACAGGGTTGAATATTCCTGCTCTGTACTATTCCTGTCAGCCCAAGAAGCTGGCATTTCAAGTTTTCTACTTCAGTGACAGTGGTTTTGCCCATCTCAGGTAGAACTTGCCTTGCATGCTAAGCAATATTAGCTGTCAAAACATCACATCTGATTTTTTCGTAGGAAGTTTGTAGCATGTTGCATGGAAGCAGATGTTGCTACATTTCTCTCAATGGGTTAAGCGACAGTAATGGATGCAGAGCCTAAAGCCTCAACTTTCTAAAGGTGAGGTAGTTTGCAATCTGTCACTGGTGACAAGACCAATTTCAAGTAAGAACAGCAAAGCTACACAGAAAAGGACAGGAGGGAGCTCTGCAGCTTGTTAATCCAATAATGGCAAACTTGTGGCAGTTGTGTGCTTTTTACTTTTTCCACAACTACCTGCAGGACCTGGAGAATTTAAACAGCACTGAAACAAAAAAGCTGCCTTGACCCCCAGATTGAGGCTTATTAACTCACTGTGTGGTGGCCCAGACAGCCAAAGCAGATGAGCCCTGGTCACCACGCTGTGCTGTACTGTCTGCACTGCACACCCTTCTTCCACTCTGCTCATGTGGGGGACTGTGGGGCCCTTATGAGCAGCTCAGATGCTGTGTAACAACTCTTAGGTACCTGCCCTAGGTAGGTACCTCCAGCTGCTACCTGCATTCCCTGCCCAGTCCATAGTGACAAGCATACTAAAACAAAGCCCAAACCAGTCAGCAAAGGGAGCCAGCAGAAAAGATGTTTGCATCCACTAGCGTATAGTTACCTGTATAAGGGCTGCAGAAATTTCATTTATGTGAGATATGGAGCTCACAGTCTTCCCTGGAGCTTGTTTTCATCTGGTTTTAAATTATTGAAATATGTTCATTGCTTGCTTTCATGCTGTGGGAAGAAATGCTATGTAAGAACCTAGTTAGTACAGATGCACAGGGAGTGGGGACTTGGTCTGGCACCTTCCGCTGCCTAAAAATGTTTAAAGTGTTTTTTGCACAGGCAGCTTCATCTTAAACATTTTCAAGTCTCATGGATGTTTTGCCACAAAAGAGATGCAAGAAGAATGTGGCACCAAAACAGGCACGGGTCTAAACCCCCATGCAGAGGGCAGTCAGCCTGGAGAGACAATTCCTGCTTCAGAGAATAGCATAACATTCAGACAAACAGTCACTGGAGTTAAACCCAATGATTTAAACCTTGCTTATCTTAGTTTTAAAGCACCCAAAACCTTACTTGGATATAACCATGAAATTCAGATATTTCACTGAAAATAATCTGTGCATATGTATGAACTTCTATATCAGCAGTCATTGGGCAAAAAAATATCAGTAAGTAGTGCTTTAGTTGTGTTTTTAGCTGGCATATTAGCTATTGCCCTCAAGAGAAAGGAGGGATTAGAGAAATCTGGAGCCTGACAGTGAACCATCTCCCTGCAACCCCTACACCACCTGATGAGGCAGGGATAAAAATGTGTGCTCTGCCTCAAAACAGAGAAGGGTGAATATAAACAGTGTGCTCTTGGAAGAAGAAATCAGGAGGGTTTCTCATTCTTCTGGCTGTCCTTGGATGATGGGGAGGTCATTACCTTCCACCACCACAGGAAAAGCTGTATTTTGGACAAGGCAAGTTGCCAGTTGGCTGCAGAACAGGACAGAAGTGGTGTCACTTGCCTGCTGGAGATGGGAGGGGGGAAGATTAGTATCTTTCCCTTCCTTGATGTCTTTGCAAGCACTTGTGTGTGGCTCTTTGTCATATAAACAGGCACTGCTCCCTAGAAAAATATCTTATAGTGTGACATATTGCAGTTCCTGGCTGCAGCAGTCTGCAAAGGGAGTGAATACATTGGGTGACTGAATGTGAAAGCTACGTCTGGCAACTCCCATTGAAACCATTGGAAACCAAGGGCCCTCAAAATCTTCCAAGATTTGAGACATCAGGACTAAGAGGTGGATGGGAAGGGAAGGAGAATTTCTAGGAAGGATTCATGAGGTCAGGGAGGTTTTAATTCTGGTGGTCTGTCTATTCCTTGGTATTCAAGTGTAAACAAGCTACATCTACTTCCTAAATAGGCCTTCTAATTATTTCTGTGTGCTAAATATTCTCAGTGTCTCCCATTCCTGAGAATTAAAGTTAAAATTCAGAAAACAAAAACTTAATTTCAGATTTTTGCTAGATTTCTGATTATTCTGGAAAAAAATGCATTTATTGGCATGCCTTTGACATTTTTGGAAATGCTGCATCTCAAGCTGTACCACTATTACATGGCTTCTGCCTTTTCTTAAATTTATATTTCCAGGCTCTAAGCCTCCTGTCTTCCATATGATGTGATACAAAAATAAAGTAAATGAAAAATAATTAATAAAACAATTAATAAAATGAAAGGAGCTAAAGATAAAGGTTATTTTAATTCAGTCACTGAAAATGAGATTTATTGGACCCCTTTTTAAACAGATGGCTGCCTTATCACCATGTGTCTCATCAAGGGCCACTTCAATTTCTATCAAAATTCAGAGCGGCAAGCAGTGTTTACCCTAAATGCCTGGACAAAAAGTTCAAATCTCTTGAATGGACATAGCCTTCTCAAAGGAAGACATAAAATACTATTTGATTCTTTGAAATTAGAAAAAACCCCTAACATCCAGATTTCTTTTTCTATTTGTAGTATATGCTCTTACCAGAGCATCAATTTACAGCCTGCACAACAGATGACACCAGTCATCTGTTTATATTAGGCTCCAATATTATGTCCAATAGATTAGTACATATTTTATCATTATTGATTTAATAAAAGCCCTTTTGCAAGACAAGTAGTGTTAACTACTGCTTTTTACACAGATTATCCCATGTACATGCAGAAAACTTGTTCTTGCCTTTTACTTCATGACTAGAGAACACACTTAGATTTAAGCCATCTACCTTCCCTCTGCAAAGCCCTTAGTCTGCATAGGAGGTATTCTGCACATGTATGAAGATCTACTAAATCCTTAGTTTGGAATAATATTGGAATAAGATTTAGTCTAGCTTTCAGATGAAAGACTGCAAGGCAAACCTGACTGAGGAGTGAGAGGTGGCCAGTGGTAATGGGAGGGATGGTGGCAGAAGAAGAGATGAGGAATAAAACAGTACAAACAAGAGAGAGCAGGCTCTAGAACTGTACTATTTTTAATCAGCACAAAGCCCCAAAAATTTAGTAGATAAACACTGTCATGTATATTAAGGAATGTTGTTTTTTTTTCCAACCAGAAACAAAACTAAACAGCAGGAAATCTTTGCTCAACAGGATGCTAACATTCACTTTAGGTATTGATTGGAATCCTATCTAAATGGTTTCAAATCAGTCATTAGGGGCATTTAAACAACTTTTCCACTGTCACCAAAGTCTAGAAGGCAGAAGGAACAACATCTCCTTCATCTTTTAAGATCCCTCGGGACAATCCAGCCTCAATGGAAAGATGGTTCATGCTGTTGCATTGAAGCATGGATCCCAGCATCAGTCCTTCCACAGATTGCTAACTTGAAATGTAACTGTCTGAGTGGCTCATGGCAAATTAAAAAACTCAAGCCTCTGGTAAAGATGACATTATTAATGAAAGTACCGTTGCAGCAACTTTTAATAAGAAAATATCCAAGTATCATCTCTAATAGTGAAAAGAAGACCTGTCTCAATCAGAGATTTCCTACACTGAAGGAAAGGCAAGGTACATGCAATAACAAGCTTAAGTGAGTCTGAGAAATCTAATCTACTTCACATGTATACTTTTTGAGAAAAATAGTAAATCTTCACCTGAAACCTTTTTAAAGAGCTAGGATTTTAAATAGAGACCGCTTATAAAGAAATGGATCAATTAAATGAATCAAGGGATGCACAGCATTTTGCAATATAGTTTCTTTCTTTAATCTCAGCAAACTCATGGGTTTATACCTTTTAAGGCTAGAGCAGACTAGCATGGACATCTCTCATCTGTGCCAACCATGGGTACTCTACACTATGCAGTCATTTTTTTCTTACAGGAAAACAATTTTCCTTAGAATGCAACTGAACACTTGGAATATCTGTAACATGACTAAAAGCAGAGGATCTTCTCCAAAATAGGCATTCTCTACTTGAAAATCTCAATTGAAGGCAAATTGGAAATATTCTGAAGATCTGATTTGGAAGTTAACGCTTCTTTAAAAAAAAAGTCATTTTCAAAATGTTCAACATTTGTTTCCTTATGGGAATGTAATCCCAATATTAAGTTCCTTCTTCTTGAATGATTAAACTTTTTGACTGTGATCTAGTCACTTTCTGAACTAAATATTTCAAATTTGAAAGCCCAACTAATGCTGATAAGCTGCATGCATACATTGGAATCCTGTCTTCTATGTGTGGTTTTCTTCCTAAAAGTTGTTATCATATAATCACAATCCTTCTGTTTAGGGAACCGAGGCAGAGGGAAGTAACAATATTTGTCAAAGAATGCATAGTAAATCACTGTTTTTAAAAATACATTGTCACATGTTCACAATCCTTCTTCACAAATGCTAAGCTCCATTCGTGCTTATCTGCTCTTCATTTCACCTTGATTCTAACAAAAAACAGTTTATTGCAACAGGTCAAATATTTGTGAAGATCCATAGCAGTACTTCTATGAGTGGTGGGAAGACAGAGATATGCATCAGAAAGTAACAAAACAACCTCAGTACAACTGGAAGCCTAAATTTAAAACCACCTAAAGGTTAAAGCAGTGCTTGGCTCTGCAAAGCTGTGCAGACACTTTACAAAGACAGACTCCCTCATGAGCAATTAGCAATTCCTGCATTATTTATTCCTAGATTGTTCTGCTATTTCCAGAAAGCATAGAAATAAAAAGTAAATCTCCTGACATTCAATGAAGCTGTGGCTGGAGGTGATACCAAAAATCTGCCTTGTAGTTATTCTGAGAGATTTACTACACACTCACGAGATGTGATGTGACAGAAATATGTGCTGTGTGACCCCCTCAAAATGTGAAATTTTGAAGCATTTGTTTATACTGAGAATTAGAGTTGAAGCATATCAGTGTTCTAGCAGTAACACTAGAAATCTGCCACTGGCACTTTAGCTGAACAATGCTAGGATCCACAGACTACATTTACTGATGATAATGCAAGGTTAGACATTAGACCTGTATGTAATCTATACATAGCCAGCTTTTCAGTCTCAAGATCATAAACCAGATAGAGAGAATTGTGTTCAAAGGTACATTTGTGGAAGAAAAGCACTTTTATTTTTATTTAAATTTATGCAAACAAAACTGATGTATTTGTAGTTGTAAATGTCCTTAATTCCCCTGCTCTTATAGAGTGAATTTATCAGGGATTTAAAATATCAAATGTGAATTCAACTAAAGGGTTACATGTTAATCACTAAAATAGTTACTTTGTCTGCATCTTCATGAGCAAGGGTTTGGCAAAAGATATAAAATCCAATTCAAGAAGCAACTAAAAATTTCTTCCTGGTGGAAGAAGTCAAATTCAGCACAGCTTAGTAGGAGAAAACTTCCTACAGAAAGGAAAAAAACTGCACTCAAAAGACCAGTTCATTGAATGCTCATGAAAAAAGGGAATAATTTTACATGCAACCACTGC
Organism: Agelaius phoeniceus; assembly: GCF_051311805.1. Lineage (NCBI taxonomy): Eukaryota > Metazoa > Chordata > Aves > Passeriformes > Icteridae > Agelaius > Agelaius phoeniceus. Next base: position 47,183,797 of record NC_135269.1, on the reverse strand, counting down.
TGCCTCTATTTCTACAGCAGCTGATTTTAATGACTACTGCATGGAAGCAGTAATTCCTGCTAGGGCTATAAGTTACCTCTTGCATGTGGCAATTGTTATCTAACCAAGTTTGACATACCTGGCAGAGTAGACAAGGCATAATATGATAATTTGAACAACAGATGCTTCAGTTGTATTGTTACTAAGCCTCAGAAAGCATCATGACTTAACAAAACCTCCTGGGGAAACAAAGTATTTTTCATGTTGCCAATGTGAAATGTAGCTTTTCTCCAGGGATCTTTGATTCTCTTTGGCCTCTGTATACATCTAAGTAAAATGCAAATAATGCAAGGCCATTTAATACAGCATCAAGTCATGAGCAAAGCCAGGGAATTTGCTGCTGTTCATTGGCAGTAGACAGTAGATGATGCCAAGGCCTATGTCCACTGTCTGCTATAGATCAGAATTTGAGAATGGACACTGGTAACCTTGTTTACTTCCACTCAAAGTCCAGTGTCCCACCTCAGATTTAGGTCAAACACTGTTAAATGGAAGAAGAAGAGGGAGAGACTGTAACAAACACCTCAGTCACTAGTAGAGATCTGACTGGAATTCAGATGCAGTGATGACACTGAGAAAGGACAACAGCAGAGAGACTTTTCAGAGACTTAGTCTGGTGTTTCTCACATCAGGTACCATTTAGGCAGCTAAGAGAAGATGCTGATAGCTCTCACAGCATGCCACGCAAATGTAGTCAGAAACAGAAAACAGTGTCTTAAATGGAAGCCAACAACCATTAACTCCTTAAGTCAGATTAAATCTGCACAGACTTGTCAGACTAAACTGAGTGTGGAGAAGCATCAAAGACATGATTAAGATATTTGTAAAAAGGGCAGGAAGGATTACCAGTCACCTGGACAAAAGCATTTTTCTTCCTTTAACCCAGATCCTTCTAAACATGGCTTTAGACACAGAAAAGTGAGTGTGTATAAGGAGTCCAAGTCTAGGCTAGGAAGAATTATTGTAAGAAATGTTCATTAGAGTTAAACTAGTGTAGATTTTTTCATACTAATTTGAAGTACTCATTCTCATGATCTGACTCTCTCAAGAGCATTTGCCAACCCGAACTCTGTCCACTCCAAGAATTAAGGCATTTTTGTTGCAATGCTTCCAAAACCACTCTTTTTTAGAAGACCATATTTGCCCCTAATAACTGTATGCAGTCATTACTGTGTCCTCTATTTATGGCAAAACACAGCTGCAGTTTTAAAACAGATAAGAGGACAAGAATGCCTAGGGAAAATTGTGGGCATTATATGAACAAATACGTATGCTCCAGCAAAATGACAAGCATCATTGTGCTAAATGAAAATGCTTGATTTTTACCCTAGAATCCATAACTAACCCTCTCTGTGAACCTACAAAAGACTTAAACTTACTTTGTTGCCTGTTCATAACTGAAGTAACAAGCTCAACCCTAATCTGGTTCCTCATGTTCCTGATATTTCAAGTGAACAGTTATACACTGCTTATGAATTCTTCCTAAATCCCTTTCTCTCTTTACTCAAAACAGACAACCAGTCTGTGTTATGCATACAATTTCTCTTTATATAGTCTCTTAATTCTACACTGATACATGGCTTTTTCAAATTCCTCTTAGAACCAGAACAGCAGTCATTTCATACTGCTGACATTGTTTTCATTTGGTGGGGATTTGAATGACTCAGCACCACATTCCTTATGATTAGGAAATGTTTTGCCATTTCACTTTATTATATATCAGTAAAATTTTATGCTCCCCCTTAATGTGCCCTCCTGAGATGGGCTTGCCATAAAACTCATTGTGTGCTGCTGCCATAGTTCTTTTGCTGATTTTTTCCATTGCTCAACGCACATCACTATGTAAGCCCCATTAACTCTTATTCCCTCAGCTAAGAATCTGACTAAAAAGCAAAGACTGAAATCAATTTCTAATTTAGGAAGAAAATAGCTGCTTGGAGAAAATTAGGGGGCAAAACAAGCAGCAACAGCCATTGCAATTGCTCTGTGAAATTAAGAATTTTACAAATGCAAGAAGTACAGATTGTAGCTTATTTAAGATGGTCAGGACATTTTAGTTCAAAAATATCGGGTTTGTGCTTGCTCCTCCCAGGTTTTTGTACCAATGCAAACATATGACTATGACTGTCCCCTTTTTCTGTCTGTATTCTCAGCACCTGCTGCACTTCTTCTATCCCATTTCCTCTTGACAGAGTCAGATACTGCTTCTGTCTCTGTTTCACTCTGCAGTTATATGGCTGATCTGTCTCAATCAGTGCATTTTCAGTACCCTGTTGGTCTAATTTATTTCCAGAGCACCTGGGCCTGAGAAAAAATACAAAAGAGAAAGCAAAGAAAGGTGCTAGAAGGTGATGTGTAATGGCAGGAGAAAACCAGTCCAATGCAATTGAAAAGAAACTGATGCAAATGAGATTGCAGGGTGAATTAGGGGGACATAGAAGCTTAGCAGAACATGGCTAAAGATTTGCACTTTAGCCCCTGCTCCCAGGGTCTGCTTTATAATTCACAGTATCACCATAGAAAGACAAACAACAACAACTCTATTGATAGCAAGGAATTCAGGTAATGAGGGCTGTGCAAAGGCAAAGCTGCAGCTTTGAATCTTCTCAGGCAGGGAAGGGCACCGAGCCAAGACTTCAATTCTTTCAGCCAGTGCTCTAACACTGACCTGAAGAAGAAAAAAAGAATGTACTGACACTTTTGAAAGAGATTATACATATTATGGAAAGCTAAACCTGAATTCTGGAACTACTTAATATTCCAGGAATACTTAGTTTGGATCATCCTAGCAGGACATATGCTCTGAGCAGCTTTACCCTATCAAGATTGAGATTCTTTCTGGACATGCTGAAGACCTTCTGCCACTTTGAGAACTTGAAAAGGAAATATGACAACTTTTTTGGACTTGAGATTTTTAGGATTTAATTTGGATCATGTGTCTGCAATTCCCTAAGTCATTCTTTAAAATCTCAGTTCATAACCATACAAGAAATTTACTTTCAATTATGTAGATTCTTGATCCAACCAATATTGCAATTATTCCTATCATAATTAGACTTTAGATTGGCAACTTCTCATGCAGTCAGATATCCATGGGGCAGGCAGAGCTTTACTGATGTTTCTGAGCTAGTTTTGAGAATAGGCACCATATGTCTTAAGTACTGATGATTAATAATAGAGATACACAGATTTATTTTTATTTTCCAAAAGTTCTAATGTAAAAATGAGCAACATTTTCTTCACACACCTGATCGAGAATTACATTTTCTGTTTGCTCTCTAACAGCAATAGCACACAGAAGATTTACTCACTGGCTTTACACGATCTCAGTTGTTCTCACCTTTCACAAGGTGCCCTTAAAATAGAACTCATATTCTGATTCATTCAGGACAAATTAAAAAAGATGAAAAATTTGTAAATAACACTAACACACTAAGGGTATTTGAAGATCCTAGCAGAAAATCAAGCATTAAATGTTAGCTTCATTTTAAAATTGAAAGGAAGATATACCAACAAAGTTAACACTTAAATTTTTATTTAGGATTAAATTTTTAATATTTACGTTAACATAATATTATTGTTTATGTTAAATAATGTTATCATAATATCCCATGATGATAACAACATTTGTGAGTCTAACTGTATTTCAATAGTCTTGAAAGGTTTTTTTTTGTCTTGCAGAAAAAGCACTAAAGGACAGCCACTGTACTTCCAAGTCAAAATTTCTTCTGATTCTTGTTCTCTTTCCACAGAAGCTGGTTTAAAACACTGCTCTGTTTGAGAGCTTTTAGACTGGATATATCTTCACTTACAACAGGCACTTCTTCACTTTGATCCTCAGCTTTTGCATCTTCACTGTCTGACAGTGTACACAGGAGTGTATCATTTTCATAGGTAGGAAAATAATACCTGAAAGCAACAAAACATGATTACTAGACAGTCACACATTTTGTTTGAGAGGCTGAGACAAGAATTTTAAAAAGGAAACATGAGCAAGTCTGGTTGTCTGGAATGACAGCAAACAGCACACCCAAAAAATCAACTGCACAGTGCAGGTATACACAGTGCAGAGGAGTCATAGAGAAGAGCTGACAACAAATGAGCCCTTCTTCCTATTTCTTCAACCATATGATATTACAAAAGAGACTTCAGATCCATATTTGTCCCTCAACAAAGGCTGAATTGAGGTGTTTGAGTTAGAACACTCCCTGAGCTCTACCACCTGGTAGAGAGCATCATTCCCTGGACCCATACAGCCTACATAGAGTCTGAACCAGTGTTTTGTTACACTGTCTCTCTATTTTTCATGGAAAAAACTATGGGTAAACTACCAATTTGTTTTGATGCCTAAAGTTAGGTAGACATCATGCATATATCTACATTAGACATGCAAAAGAAGGGGTTTGACTCTGTTCTGGAACAATTTTGCAACAACAAACTTCTCTAGGACAGGGACTTGAAAGTGCAGTTCCCACGTGTAGGAACATGCATCTTGGATGCAACTAGAAGAGGAGTACCCTATATTCATTTTATCTTCAGACTGTATAGAGCTTTCTAATTCTGACACCATTTATTATTTTATCTGGGCCACAAGAGTAAGGGAGCTCAGGGCACTGTTGTATTTGCAAATCCCAGAACTTACTGTTTCACAGAAATCATCAAGTAAAAGTATAACTGCTGGAAGAAATGTATTTGCCCTTACTGTGGTTGATCCCATGTAGACCTGGCTGGCAGGAATGCAATGTGTTTGGTCTCTTCCATATGACTTATCAATCCTCCTTTGGATTCAAATTTCTCCTGGCAGTTGTAACAACGACAATGATGGATTTCTCTTCTGATGAAATTCACTAGCTTTACTTGTTGATAGAAGTTCAGACCTGGGAGAGATGGTAGTGAACAAGCACTTGGGCAACATAAGTCTTAAATTAAACATGCTTTCTTGGATTAAGCATAAGGATTGATAAGAGTTTACTGAAGACAGCACTGCCTGCATGCTGTATCTTAGCAAATTACTGTTTATTCCTAGCTGCTGGGAAACCAACCCTTCTTTTAGTGCAAAAACTAAACATTTTGTTTCCTCTCAGTCTGTCTTTAGGCTTAGTGACAGAGGTTCAGGAGGAGGCAAGTAGGTTGAAGAACCTTGGGAAATGAGAGAGAGACTGACTATAGGCATTGTACCCTGGCTTCCCTGGGACAGGCCCAGCAGGCAGGCAGGATGCACAGTTTGGAGGATCCCCTGCCCTCCCTGAGCACAGTGACTTCAGGGACAGGGGCAGTCCCTTACAGCAGACCAGTCTCCTCTGTGACTGCCCCATGTCCCCAGGTGTGAGCCCCTGCAGGTGGAACCCAACAGTGATGAGGACAATGGTTCACCGGGCACAAAGGTGCCACCAGGGTTAAGTCAGCCCTTGCCCTGCAAAAAAGCTGCTCCCATAAAGAAAAAAATACAGGTCATGGTCACAGAAGGTTCCCTGCTGGAGGGAGTGAAGGCCAAAATGCCAACCAGACTCACTTTTAGGGGAATTCTGCTGCCTCCTTGGGGCTCAGGTTCAATGTGTGATGAGAAACCTCATAATTACCCTCATGGGTAATTATCTGTTAGTGATTTTTCAGGTGGGCAGTAATGAAGTTGCAACAAGAAGTCCCAGGGCAATCAAGAGATACTGCAGGGCCTTGGGAAGACTGGTTAAAGGATCAGGAGCATAAGCAGTGTTTTCCTCTGTCCTTCCAGTTGCAAGGAATAATGAAAGAGCCAGCACATCGATACCTGCTTCCAAGCCTGGTGTCACTGGAAGAATTTGGGGTATTTGGATCATGGGTGTGCCAACATGACCCCAGGTCTGCTGGTGACAGATGAGATACACCTGGCTCAGAGGGGGAAAGGGATCCTTGCACAGGAGTTAGCAGAGCTCATTGAGACAGTTTCAAACTAGATTTGAAGGGGGTAAGGGATAAAACCTGTCTAAAGGCCTGTCAGAGATGAGCCTGGGTCAGGATGTCAGTGTATTGTGTTTGACAAAGTGAAGTGCTGGATCCTGCAATTGGTCACACAAGCCATGCAGTGTTACAGACTGGGGGAAGCTGCATGGTAGAAAAGGACCTGGGGGTGCTGGTGACAGCAGCTGAACATGATCCAGCAGTGCCCAGGGGGCCAAGAAGGCCAGTGGCACCTGGCCTGTGCCAGCAATAGTGTGGCCAGCAGGAGCAGGGCAGGGATGTCCCCCTGTTTAGCCTGGAGAAAAGGAGGCTCCAGACTGACTCAATCACTCTCTGCAGCTACCTGAAAGGAGGCCATGGCCACATAGGGGTCAGTCTCTTCTTCCAGGTAACAAGTGACAGGGGGTGATTAAAGTTGGATATTAAGAAAAATTTCTTCACCAAAAGGCTTTTCAAGCCTTGGTACAGGCTGCTCAGAGAGGTAGTTGAGTCACCATGCCTAGAGGTATTTAAATGACATGTAGATGTGGCACTCAGGAACATGGTTTATTTGGGACTTGGCAGTGCTGGGTTAATAGCTGGCCTCAAGGATCCTAAAGGTCTTCCACAACCTAAATGATTCTATTCTATAGCAGAAAGCCAACACTGGCCAAACAAAGCTCCTGGCTTGCAAGGAAGCATAAACAGGCATAATAATAATAATAATAACAACAACAAGAATAATAAAAATAATAATACTTCTAAGTCTCCAGCAGCCAGACCTAGAACTCACAGAGCAGGTATTTGTAGAAGCTACTCTGCAAAAGAATCCAATGGGTCTAAAGAAAATAGTACACATCCTTGGCAGCAGCAACAGTTCCATAAAAATAAAGTGTTCTTGGCTTGCTTTTGTAAGCTGGCAGAAACAGTTTCCATTATGGAAAAGTTAAATGTCTCCACAAAAATAAAACCGATAAACTTGTTTTCCACTATTCTTATGATGTGGTTTTCTCCACACTAGTGGCAGATGCTGACAATTACAGCCCCTCTTACTCACCATGCTCTGACTTTATTTTAGGAAAGTGAAATCCATGTGATTTCTGGAGGGGGAAAAAAAAAAAAAAGGAAGAAAAAAAAAATTATTTCCACTACTTCTACTATTCCAAGTTGAAAACAGCTCAGCTTCTCATGGGTTGACACAGACATACCCATAATAGACACACAAACATAAATGTTTGAAACAAACCCCAGAAGTTTTGGTTCATCAGAAACTTTTGCATTCATAACTAATACTTAAATAGTTTATTAAAACTGAAACACAGATGCTAACCATAAAATATATTAAATCATGAAACCATTATGATATCAAAGATGCTATTTCTTTACTGCCTGCAGCTGTCTGTACACACACAAGTAATAGCTAGTCATGCTCTTAATGTAAAGCTTGACTTCTCTGCATATTCTAAAGAATAGAGGCTGGAGGTGCATGCAGTGCTTTAGTTCTGTGCTGAAGAGGGCATTTTAATGCAGCAGCTGATTTGACCTTAATAAAGATGTTACAAACACAATTTTTAATTCCATATATAATATTCCAGTGATGAAAAAACTGTTATTTAAAAAAAGTTTTACCTGCATGTGAAGATAGAGTTTTTCTGTGGTGTCTGCTAGCTGTTCACAAAACAGGCAAACTGCACATACAGGATGCTCTTCCCAGTCAGACCAATCTCTTATGAATAAAAGTCAAAAAGATTCATTTAGTCTTAGGAAAGAGAAGAGACATTTTGAGAAAGGGCAATTCAGATTCTGCTTTCACAACACCAGAAATAAATCCAGAGAAACTGAATATTTTAAAGGGGTGGAAAAGACAGCATGAATTTATAGCTGGATACATGATTACAATCTGGTGTAGAGTCTAAAAAAATTAGAAATTTGAGAAAGACTGAGCAGTTAATATTGGGTAATTTCTATGCAGACAGCCATTTAATCCTGCTTGAAACTGTCTGCACTAATAAACTGCATCCTAACTTCAATTTCTATCCAGTTTGGCAAGTCATGAAATATTGCTTTCAGTGTTTATTTTTCTAAGGTCTTTTAAAATTCTTGCATACCTTTCTAATCTTTCAATACACCAGCCAAAGTCATAATCATCAAGCAGAGCTGACTCTAAGTGTTATTTACTTATGAAATATTAATTACTCACTTATGCTACATTTTGACAAGTACGCAGAGAATACTTTACCAAAACATCCATTTAAATCCTAATGCTGCTGAGAGATAGAACTATTACTGCACCAGGCAGAGTCAAGTAAAATTAACCTTAAGTCACAGAGAGAACCAGGAAGATGAGGGACCTTGATTCCCATAAATTACTTCCTGCTTATTCAATTTTCTATGGCCAAGAAAATCATCTCTGTAGTGATCTGAGGGCCTGGACCACAGAAGAATGCAGAGGAGGTGGATGTTGCCCTCAATCAGCACTGCTGAGAAGCCTCCTTTGAAATCCTTCTTTAATCTCAAGTGATTACCTTTTTATCCATTTTTTTGATACAGTTTCTTCTTCATACTGACACTTGATGCTTACTTTTAAAATTTGAGCAGAATCTGTTCAATTGTGTTCTGGTGCAAAACTAAACAAGAATGCATTTTGTCTACATCATTACAAACTCAGAAGGCTCTTGTTTGAGCTCTAAGGAAACAAAAAAACAAGCTTGTGGTTGAAATATGGAGTTTATAGCTCTCATTACTGAGAAGTGTTTTTAATGAGGACAATTTGGATTTGATTGGTTTAAATGAATCTAAACTGTGTGCTAACTGTGCACAGCATTTTCCCTGCAACTACTTCAAAAGATAATGGTCCTGCAAGTCTGTGTAATGGGTACAGAAGTTACTCTTACTCTTCTAGGTTATCTAGCAATTCCCGGTCATCCTCTGACTGCACTTCCTCCCAGGACTTTCCAAATTCCTGGGGGGGAAAAAGAAAAGAAAAAAACATTTCCTGATTCTCATCACACATTGCCACGGAACTGAATGAACATCTCAGAAGTCACAATCAATATCTTATTTTGGATCACTTGAGTATTGCTGTGAGTAAAAGGTAGTCATACAACACTGCTTTAGTAAGAATTTTTAAAGTAAGAATTATTTTGATCATTTAACAGGGCACATCCCACACTATAGCTAAAAGGAAGATGATTTGGTAGAGTTCTCAAGAAAACTGGTGGTGCAATGTTGTCATTATATTGCAAAGGTTCCATATTGCTGTCTCCTTACTGCAAGAGTTTCATACCTCCTTGATGTTTCTCACAGGCAGCTCCTCCAAGCACTGACCCTTTCTTCTTCCTGCAGCAGCCAACTAACTCCAGTTTCCCTCAACCAACCAATCCACCCTTTTATAGCACTCTTCTTCTTATTCCCTACAGCTGTGGCCTGTTAAAGTCAGGCCTGCTCCTAATCTTTAATGATTAGCCCAGCTGCAACTCTTTAGGGGGTAAGATTACTTTCTATACTACCTTTATTCACTTATATTCTATTCCCCTACAGTGCAACACTTCCCAGGTGTTCCAGGTATGGTATCAATACCTCAAGTTTGCCCTCTCACTTGCTCAATCCAACTGCCCACCTTGCCTTTCAAGCAGCAGGTGCTGCTCCATGCAGCCATCCCACCTGAGGCTCCAGCTGCAGCACTCAGAGCTGTGCCAAGGCTGTACCAGTGCAAACCAAAAATATTCCCTGCAACTACTTCAGCTTAGCTGAAGTGCTCCAGAAAGTGCTCTGGTGTCAGCTTACCCAGAGTGCTCCAGAAAGCAGGAGAGCCAGGGCACAGAGCTCTGGGATGGACTCCACTTTGTCTTCCCTCCTCTTCTCAGACATGAACGTAAGCACATCTATTCATGGTGTTCTGCTCCTCCTTTTGCTTTTTGTGTTGTTTATTTATACCTTAAAGACCTTCAGCAAGAAGTATATCACAATACATTTGTGCAGCCTTCAGCACAATGGCAAGCACTCTCAGCAGGACTGAGATATAAATAACAGGCAATAAAAAGCTGAGGGCCTCTACTCAAATACCAGCAGTGATCTCTAGCCAGTGTTTTTCTTTCTTGGGATTCTTCTTGTCTTTAAAAATAAACCCAAGCAAACTAACCAGTAATCAGAATAGTATTTTTGAACCTGATGGCTATGGAGGATTCACAAAGATTACAATTGAGGATCTTGTCCCATAAAAAAAAAAGACAGCTAATAAAAAGACAATCCTTTAATTGATTTTATTAAAATATTCCTACTAATAAATATATTTAACAATATTCTTAGTAACAAGTATGATTATTGCCTTTATGGGTGTTTGGAAAAAGAAGGAAAAGATATTAAAAATTCTCATTTAACAATTTAATGAGAATTTTTAAAGTTGTTAATGTCTATCAGGAAAATGATAAACAATTGTCCCTAGACAGCTCTAAACATAATGTCATCATATATTAGAGAATGAAAATTGTGTAATTAATTCAGTGATACTACATGGCAGTGTGTAAGCTCTCTGAGTGAGAGGGGAGACTCATTAATGTCACCATTACTGTGAGATATCATGAAGCCATTAACACCTCTCACCACATGTTCTCCCAGGTGCACACTCTTTTCCTAGATCTGCTATTGCTAGCACCTTAATGAGCAGATAGTGGCTCACAACCACTGCAAAATGAAGAAGAATGCTCACCATGTTTCCCCTTAGCAGCTCAAAGTGTATCAGCACAAGAGAGTATGTTCAAAACAGCAGCCTTAAGCTTCACCTTTTAATTGAAGGTGAAAGGGAAAAAACATGCCTGAGCTTTGTTATTACTGATGTTTTTTATGGTGTTTCTGTGAAGAAGGCAGAGAGGGAGCTTGTAAGATATCTCTGTTTTGCTCATCTATTTATATTCAGAGGTGAAAAAAGAAAAGGAAAAAGCTAAAAGCTAACCAGGTCTTGTATCACTGGAAAATTGCATGGTGAATGGATAACTAGGAACACTGTGATGAAAGTGCCAAGAGACTGAATCTGAGCAATTGGGTGGAAAAGAGTTCTTTGAAACATTCTTAATAATCCTTCAGGTTTTTTAAATTTATTTTTTTAACACTTTTTCAGTTCTCCAGCTTGATGGGCATCTGGGACCAAGGGTGCCTTTGTTAAGTATTCAATTTTCTTTGCATTTTCATCCAAGATGCAAGAGCTGCCAGGAATGATCTCTAGAGATTCCCAAGAAATTCTTAACAAAACCAGAGAAAAAATGAGACTGACATTGTTAATAGTTCAAACACTAGAAAATGCATAATTAAAAAAACCCTGAAGGCCTTACTATATATTCAAGAAAAAACAACTTTTTCTTTTAAACACTTTCTGTGTACCTCGCTGAGAGGATGATGCTATAGAAAAATGAGAACATGCAAATGTGAGTGGTTTGATTATTTCCTCTTCCAAAATGTAGTCTAAATGCACAGAGATGAAATGCCTCACTGGTAATTTACCTTTGCAACCAGAGTGCAGTTCTACAGGAAGAAAGTCTGTGTGCCTCACTGAGGCAACACATCCCAGCTTGAAAAAAGTGCAGAGATGGGAGAAACTAGAAACAGCAGCTGCTATCTCAAGCAGTGTTCCCTAAAGAGCAGTTCCCAAACACATGCAAATGGAGATCCAGGCCTGTGCAGCTCACAAACTTCAAACATATGTTGATTTCCCCTGCAAATTTTCCCTTTTTCTCACCTGCCTTGCTGTGATGATCTGAGTTATGCTATCTGGTTTATATTGCTGCAGGACTTGAGATGGTGCATCAGGAAGAAGTCGGCCTTAACCCAATGTTAGTTAATCCACGTGGATGAATTTCAATATGAAGCATTCCACAGTTGGGGGATTTTATTAAATCTTGAATCATCACCAACTTATGCAGGGTGTCCCTTTACTATTTTACAAAATACACAGTGTAAATCAAAAGAGGTTAAATATAAGAAGGGACTCCCATAATAAAATATTCTTCCCCCGCCGCCCAACAGATAATAGTGATGACCTAGAGCTTGGCAATGAGGAGGATACATCTTTTTATTTTTGAGAAAAATAAAAGCTTTATGAAAAAAGTTTTCTAGTAAGTAGCAGGTACCATTTCTCAGCTGCCTAGTTTAGTTATAAGTGTATTAATTCACTGATGCTACATACTGTAGATACATGCCATTAGTCAATTTGAAAATAGACATCTGGGCTTCTTACAAAGGATACTCTATAGCTAAAAGTGCTGCTGGTAACAATCAGATGAATACAGAAAGGAAGGTCTTGTCAGTCTGGGTTTGCCTCTGTTCCTCTGGGAATAAGAGAGTTTTAAAACTGCCTTCTATTCTTTCATGGCCTCCAGCAGGCATCACATTACAAAGTTCTTCTCTCTCCATTTTTACTTGGTTCTTTGTGCAAGGTGTGCCATGGGGCCACAGGATAATACACACAGAGAAACAAGGAAATTAGGTGGTTTTTTTTAAGAAAAGAAAATGAGGAATTCTACATCTATGTATCATAAATACGTTGTTGCTTAGTTCTTTGCACTCCAGTACCAGTTCATCTCTCTGAATTAACACTTCAAGCCATTCTGTAGGATTGGTATAATCTTCCACACTTACACAATACCTCCAAATCCATGGGGGAATCATTTCAGATGTGATATGTAAACCATGTTTGTGTCTTTGAAACTGTATAATCCCCTGGACATTTAGAGCAATGTGAAGCACAGACCTCTAACACTCATTGGGAAAAATGAGTAAATCTTGACAGTACGCATTAAAAAAAAATTCTGGTAAATTGTGAGGTGTTAGGGGAGAGGAAGCAAAATCACTACATTGAGCCATTACAAAAAGCAGATCTTGTGTAACATCAAGAATTTACTGAATATAGCTGCAGCTTGAAAAAAATCCATCCTATCACATTTAATATAATCTACTGTAGAGCATATATGTGCTCTACAGAATATTTCCTCCTTAAAATGTAAATGCCAATCTACTGAACTCCTAGTGAAGAAACTGAGGTTATTCCTTTTAGTCTTCCTGTCTCTGTGTAGAAAAAAAAAGGGTTGTCAAAGGCTGTTTGGAAAGCAAACACTTTCCATTATGTAGGAACATTCAAAAAAATTTCCTGTGTGCAAACACACGCTTTATAGTGAACCATCTTATAAGTGTTTAAGATAGAGTTTTTAGTCTGTTTTTGATCTCTTTTAAAAAAAATTCTTTCTTTAAAAGAAGAAATGTCAGAAATTCTGATATGGGTATAGTCAGAAGGATCAGAAGGGCTGAGTAGAAACAGTCCCCTGAGTAGACTGTAGTGGAGACAACTGAAAATGTGTGGAAAGACAATGTGGCTGTAGCAGGGCATGTAGAGCCAGACAAAGAATTGTGATCATTCATGTATGTCCCAGAAGATGTACTGGCACAGATCTTGCATATGCAGTACCCACTGCCCAATTTTTAACATTTTGGTGGTTTGACATAGCTTATCTGAGTTATATTTACTATTGCCTGTAATTTGCAGAACCTGAAGGAATACATGTCTGAGTGATGCTACTCAGTGACCAATACCTGAGCTGGTTCAGGCTGGCACATGAAGGCACCCTGCCAAGTGCTGGCCAGAATCCCAGCTGCAGGCAAAGGGGACCAAGGCCCTGACTGTGAAACACTTTGCATGGTCTGGGGCCACGCAGCAGCATCACTCAGAGCACACCTGCATGTGGGTCAGCAAGCACAGACCACAGCCCTTGCCCTGTCAGGTGATATGGGCAAGGCACCAGCTTTGGAGCAACTGGAGAAAAGAGGTTAGCTATGTGAATCTTAGCCTTGCTGTTATATTTATTTTGGCATATTCTGCTTATTAACATGACACAGCCATTGTGTCTGGATCCATGTTATGACCTCCCTGCATGTCTCTCAGATTTCTCAAGTAGTGCTTCATGGTTCTCAGAGATTCTGGGTAGTCACCTAGCTCAATTTCCTGATCTAAGATGGAACAGATTAAAATTTAAACAATGAATGCAAATAAGAGACAAAAGATAATTTAAAAAGATGCCAAGTTCTGAAAACAGAATATTACATGCAGGACAAGCAGAGAAGAAAGAAACTATTAAAATCACTTAAAACAATTATATGAAATGAAAATCTGTTAACTTCCAAAGGAGAAGTAACTGCTCAGTTCTGTTGAGGATCTAAGAACATCTACCCTACACAGCTTCACAACTTTTTCCTCACTGTGCAGCAAATACAGGTCAGTTTTCAACATTGTGAAATTTGACTATCTAGGAAAAAAACCCCAGGTCTCAGATCATTGATCTTTGGAAGAAAAATATAAAATATCACCAAGGGAAATCATTCTGTCTTGGGTAGAAGGGACTTGGCAGAGCATTAAACATATAAATTTTTGTTCTCAGTATTAAAGTAACACCCATGGAGAGAAATTAAAAGGAAAGAGTAGGTAAAACAGTCATGAATGCCTATTTATAGCCTGGATATTAGCACATGTAGAAGGCACAAAGACTACTTCAGGTAAACTATAGTTATTTCTGGGACAGAACATTGCAGCTTTTGAAGCAGCTCCTATATTCATAAGTTGAAGGCAGCAAATGAAAATCTGTTACATACACATGCACACTCTCTCAGAGGTCTGAGATAAAAAAATATTTAGCAACATACACCTACCTGGAGGCTAAAAACTAACTGTTTTTCTTTCATCTCTGTGTCTTTCATTTTTCTCCTCTTTGCATTTAATTTATCCTCTGAAGAGCACTTTCAGCTTAAGGTTTGTAGAAAATGAGCTTGAAGCCAACTTGCCTTAAGTTAAACCTCCATTTACTTAATTGCTCAATCTCACCTTCCATTCTGTTTTTAAAGCAGAGACTGAGCACTAATGACATGATGATTAGTGTCTCTTCAAGCTACACTCTTGCATCTCTCAAAATCAAATCTCAACAAAAAATGTTTACTAGTGCTTAGTTTGACAATTATCCAGAATATCACATCATAAATGGGCATACTTCTTAAGAATCCTTCACTTGATTTTTGACCTTTATACTAATTGCTAGTTTGGATTTATTCACTTTTAACTAGGTAATGTCTGTATCTCTTTAGTCAATTTGCTAATTATTCACAGAACTACTTACCAAGTAATTAATGATATAAAATTTGTCATATTCTTTATTCTTGGCATTGATTTTGCGATGCTGCTTCTTTCTCATGTGATCTTTAAGTGTGTTTTTGTCTCTGAAGACTTTTTCACAGTATAAACACTGCAAGCTAAGATAAAAAGGTAAACAGGTTAAACTGTTAAACAGGTTAAACATGTTAAACTGAAAATAGTGTAAAATAATAAATTTAAATAAGCTGGAGTTATATATAATATGATTAACCTAAGCATGTCAGAGCAAACTAAAAGAAACAGAAAGCTTATTTGAAAAAAAAAATACGAGATACTCTTAGATCACAGTAGAGTCAAACAGAAATGACAATGACAAAAAATGAAAAATATAGATAACAAAAAATTTTACTGTTTGCCCTATATGCAAAGTGGGAGAAAAGTCTGATTACCCAAAGTAGGCACAGAAAGGCTGCTGATTGCTCACTGTGTGAGCTCTGTAACTCAGCATGGACTTACACTAACATCTAATCCATCTGTAATTGTTTCTTTGTAATTCAGATTGAAAAGAAACAAGCTGTGAACATACTACTTATCTTTTGAAACAATCTAAATTAGCTAAACAGAAAGTTTTTATAGTTGAACCTCAACAGCGAGGGCAAATGAAAGTTTGCCAGGGTGGTCAATGGGCTTTGAAATCCTAAGTAAAATTCTGTAAGTAAATTCATATCCACACACAGAGAGAAGTATATATAATTCACAGATAGACATACATACACATAGATACCTGCATACATGTACATAGACAGGAAAGTATTATTTAGGTGTATATACACATTACTTAAGAAGGTGAAAACATTCATTAACAAATGAGAATTTTACCACAGTTTGTCTTGCAGAGCAATTCAAACAAAACAGAAGTATATGTATTGCCTTAAACCAGCATCATAAAACTGTTTTGGCTCCAGATTCCCCTCAGATGTTTTGTGTGGAGCAGGAATTCAAGATTCTCAGTATCATTCTGCCTTTCAAGACATTTAAGAAGTTTTGAGTTCTCCCTGTGCTTGCAGACTTCAAATCAAGATTGCCTTGCTGGTGACTTACAGGTCTGATGCCAGAATACATCTATGAATTTTAATATCTGCTTTGCTCCACCTGCTAACAGCAAAGTGTTTGCTCTACTTGAGAAAGGCATTCCTATGAAGAGTACAGAAGGCTTTCTGTCAGCATACATAATGCAGCCTTATTTGCCTGAAACAAGATTTTTCTCCTCTAGTGATTTATTCTCAGGTACTATTCTACTAGCATAGCTAATATGCCTATCCTTAGCTGTAGGGGGAGTGGCCTTCCACTACTCTGGACACAATTTCAGCATGTGCATTAACTACAGAGAGGATCATCTTTGAGAAAACTCCCTTGAACTGAAAGCCTCAGGTCCTACTGATAAACAGTAGAGCTGCAAATTATCAGTGAGCATGGTAATTCAGTGCATTTGGCAACACCAATGATAAAAGAAAAGGCATTCTTAATGTGTCTTCTTTTCTGGGAAAAGTTAACATGCATCTGTCCCCTTCTGCTCTGGGTTTGCTCTCTAAGCAGTACAAAAGGGAGAGACCAAACATCCCACAGTAATGGTATATGGAGGCAAAAGAAGACTGGAACAAGGACTCTGTATTCAGCAATTAAGGAGATGTTTAGCAAAAAGTTTGTCATGATGAGAAAGAAAGAACAATAATGCCAACAGTTATGAGAAAAAGGCTCTTATTGATGTCAAACTGTGCAACACCTAACTGAAATACAGCACTTGACTTCATACTATTAACTGTTAGGAACTGGCTTTCAGTAAGGCCACAAAAAGACTTCTAAGAAGACTCACAATAAACTTACATGCTCTCTTTGCTTCTTCTTAACTAGCCACAAATGTGGAATTCATTTTTACTATTTCCAAGTTAAAAGAAATACAACCCAAGTTTATTGAAAACAAACAAACAAAACTCCACTTACTTGTCAAGCTTCCCCTGCAATACAGCCAAAAACTCACAGCAGTTCACAATGTTATCTGGCAGCCCAATGTTAAAGGCATGCTCTCTTGCCATATGATTGAGAAGAACAGATCTACAAAAAACATTCAAATAGAATGTTACATATTTTTGCATATATATAAGAATTATTCAATTACTGATTTAAAATGCACCAATAGCTCTAAAACTGCATAAAAGCCAATGTTAAATAAACAGTAATAGTTTTGCTGCCACTGCTAGGAAATAAAGAATGCAATTTTATTGAAACAGGAAGTTTTTAATTTTCAGCTCTGCTGAATGTTCAGTAACATTTCAACTGCTCCATCCACATGCATGAAATATAATCTTTTAAATGAAAATTACAGTATAGTTTATTTTGACCCTCACTGTTAGCAAAGCTCGTTCATTACCCTGTATAAACAAATCACTTTTCAAACAACCCTCTTGAGAATCATTCTAAAAAGCCCTTTGTCAGACTTCTCTCTGCTGGTTAGCAGAGCATAAATTCTTGGATGCAATGTGCTTTTACATCAATATTGCTTCACACAGCACCAGCAACATGAAGGGCACTCAAAAGTGTACACAAATAAACATAATGGATGTCTAAATAAGATATTCTTCTGACAGAGATATACTGGTTAATTCCTTAGGTGCCCAACC
The DNA here is from genome assembly GCF_051311805.1 of Agelaius phoeniceus. Taxonomy (NCBI): domain Eukaryota; kingdom Metazoa; phylum Chordata; class Aves; order Passeriformes; family Icteridae; genus Agelaius; species Agelaius phoeniceus. The sequence continues at coordinate 47,166,040 of NC_135269.1, read as the reverse complement.
TCTCTATATCCCTCAGCTTCTGCTTTTGGGTACTAAAGAAATATCTGAATGTTGATGCTTGGTTTTACCACTGTCCAGGCATGATTTTCAACCATGCACTCTGCCTGTCAGACTCAGGAGGAAGCAGAGGATGAAGCTCCTCTACTGTCACCAGGCAGTAGAGAGGACACTCACAGAACATTGGGATGACCTGCAGGAAAATGACCCCTGGTGCTTCTACCCTTCCAGATTACCAGAACTACCCATGCAAACAGGCTCTCCAAATGAAACTGATTTACTCTGAATAAACAAAGTTTCTTTGGACCATGCACTTATGTGCAATTCTTGTTCACACTTGACTGATGCTGTAAAGCCCTCTGTTCTCACTCTAATTTTCCTCTCCTCTTTTTCATTTGATATTCAAATTCACACCAGATAGGTGAGCTTTAAACAAGAAAATATACAACTGGATAAAATTTCTTTTAACCATCACACTGGCTTACACAGCTGTCCTAGTCACTAAAACAGTTGCAAAAAAAATTTTCTCTTTAAAATGGTTTGTTCCCAACTCCAGCATACTGTGTAGTAGAAATAATTGCACTGGAATAAATAAAAAAGTTTGAGAAGTAGGACAGGATCTATGTAACATAAGAAATATGTAAACTATACCCTAAAGTTGATTCTACCTTCTGAGTCCTACCATTATGCTTTAACTGGTTCAGTGACATTGAAAACATAAACAAAGATGCTGAGTAGGTACCACAAAATAAAACAAAAGCAAACAGGGCAATAAACAAACCTGTTTCCTGTGAATTCTTGATCACAGAACATACACATACTACGAAAACTTGTGTCATATCTCTCTTGTTGTTGCTGTTCTAGAATTTCTCTCTATGAAAAGGAACAGATATAGTTATTCAGACAAAACCATAATCATAAAATCATTCCATCACATAAGTTTATTATACATATTTATCCTTACTTGTAACAATGAACATATAAAATTGAAATGTGCTGCTGGCACAAACCAGATGTTAGTATGTTTTGAGTGTGGGTTCTCACAGATATTCCAAGTTTTTCCAAAGGCAGTATGTGTCCCAGCTAAGTTCCAGTAAAATTCTCTTAACTTTACATACCTGGTGCATGGAAATAAACACAGTCCATGGTGAGATCTTATGCAACTATTTAAATAATTTTGTATAAAATGTATCAATTTAATGTTTCTACCTGTGATTCAGCTCTACCTCTGGTATCAATGAGCAGGTTTATGGGTAACCACCTAACACCCCAAGGAATGGCACACTCAGTCCTACACAGCTAATTGCAGGCAACCTAGAGGGCTTTTTCCTAATAGAGGACACAGCCCTGGCAGTTTCTGTAAGAAGCTGTGGCACATACATCAAGCACTCCTGATGTTGCATTACACTAAACTGGACTAACATCTCCACCCCTCCCAGTGTATACTTCAACCTCCTGAAGCTTGTCTCAGCCTCAGATTGTGACAAACTGGGGATCATACAAACAGCTCTTCCTGGGAAGCTGGTACAGCTTGCAGTCTTGGTGACTCCTCTTTGGGATCTTCACTTACTGGGAGAAAGAGAAGCTCCTTCACCTAAAACTACCAGTCAGATGATGGGTGAATATCTGTGTGCATGACAGCAGGACAAGGTCAGTGCTGTTGTAGGAAGTATGTATTTTCAAAAAAAAATAGGTCTGGGGATGTTAGTTTTTTTATTTAAAGAAAACACCCAGGTGCCTTCTACTGACACTGCCCCTGCATGTATCCTCAGTTTTGCTGCCAGGACTTCCTTGCCTGGTAGTGCTTCACAACCACGAAATCTTTGTCAAGACTGTGTTTTTCCAAAAGACTGTATCTGTTTTGTATTTCACAGCCTTGTCAGCTATTTCAGCAAGCTGTGCTCTCTAACCTACTTCAGGCTCATTCCTTGGCCTCTCTCAATACATCACAATCACCATTATGTCTCTGCATGACATCCACCTTGGCTAGCTCCCTGCTGCAATACAGCCTGAAATATTCCTAAACTGGAGTTTCAAAACTGCAGAATGAAATGCTTCAGGCAGCACATTTTAAAGACAGCATTTGTCCTTGTTTGGGCTTGCTGTTGGAGACAGCAGTTAGGATTCAAAGGATGCAGAAAAATCACCAGAAGTTGTATGGTTCTGGTCTTTATTCTACGCAATTCACATGAGCCCATTTGCCAGTTCACTCTTAATTGCTGGACTTGTCTGGAGGTAAAAGGCTTTACAAAGCAAAATATCTATTTAACTTGCAAGTCAACACTCAGATTGCAGCAAAAGGAAATGAAAAAATAAACAGACTTTATTGCTGTAACTAAAGCAGTGGCTCCATTAGCCCCAACTACAGCTGCAGCGCGATTTCACAAAATCCTTCCGTAAAAACTGAGGATACAATTCTGAAATTCAAAACAGTGATAACTGGAAACTATTTTGCACCATAATAAAAATGCATATTTCTTTCTTTCCTAATTTAATTACTCTGTAAACAAAACCAGCACTTGCTTTGGGTTCAATTCTCCACTCATTCCAGAGTTTAGGAAATGTCTACTTGCAGAGCAGATGAGATTGCTCACCTGCCAACAGACTCCTCATGCCCTTGGCACTGCAGTGGAAAGAAGGCTTAGTTGGTTACTGAACTGCATAGTAAGAAACCCCACAAAATCAGAAACAAATGCCCTTAAAAAAAAAATTCCCTCCAATTTATAGCAGCCAGGAGGTACTATTTGTAATAAGATGGTTCTATGAAAACATCAGCTGCATGCTCCATCACAACCCTTTTTCCTCCCTGAAAGCCACAAACATGATATACACTTGGGAAACAGATATGATTATGACACTGCATGCCCACATGCTAAATTCAAGGTGTCTTTCACAAACCCAAAAGGACTGTAGAAAACTGTAAAAAATACAGAGAAGTGCAGAAATGATGCACTGTGAAGAACCACCAAACAGCATTCCTCAACCTCAAATCACCTAATCATTGAGGTTGCAAAGAATCTCTTGAGAGCAACAAGTCCAACCCCTGTGCTCAAGCAAGGTCACCTCTACCTGGCTACCCAGGAGTGTGTTGAATTTTCTTTTGACTGTCTGCACAGAGGAAGAGTTTACAACCTCTCTGGGTAACTTGCTCTAGTGTTTGACCACCCTCCCAGTAAAAAAAAGTGTTGCTTTGTTTTCAGGGGGAAATTCCTGATTTTTAATTCATGCCCATTACCTCTTATCATGTTGGTGGGCTCAGGTGAGAAGAATCTGACTCCTTTTTCATTCGTCAAGTACTTATATACATCACTAAGTTCCCCTGTAAGCCTTGTCTTCCAGACTTAACAGTCCAAGCTGTCTCAGCCTCTCCTCCTATGCAGGATGTCACAGTCTCTTAAGCATCTTTGTGACCCTGCACCAGAGTTGCTCAAGGAAGTCCATATATCTTTCTTGTACTGGGGAGCCCTGAGCTGGACTCAGCACTCCAGATGTGGTCCCAGCAGTGCTGAGTACAGGGGAAGGACAATCTCCCTTGACCTGACTGCAACATTCTTCCTAAACCAGCCCAGGATGCTGTTATCCTTCTTTGCCATGAGTGTGCAGTCCAGCACAGGACTAATGAGACATAATGTAAGGCAGATAAATCAGGAGACAAGTTATGAATGGTTTGGATAATACTAAGGACAAATTCTTCACCATCTCTTCTAATACAAAAACCTGCCAGGTGTGACATGACAGGTGCAAAATGACCAAATAGAAGGCTCTCTCCCAGTGTGTGGTCAAGCTGCACAACTCACTCCTGCAAGTAGTGGGGATCCTGGAAGTTGTTGTGGGTTGAGAGTTGGAGGCTCATATTACTGAATTCAGAAATTTTTGAGCTGCCAATTGCAGGAGACAAAGTGAGTATTTTGGGAAAGGATCACCACTAGATCAGAAGACAGCAAATACCAGAGACACTTAGCTGCTATCAAGGGTAAGATTTTGATCTAGACAAACCTTTTTTACTGATCCCAGACAGCTTTGGAAGGGAAGCATCCTAGGCATGACTGCATCAGCTGGTTTTCTGAATCCATGCTAATCCAGTGGGCCTATATAGGAAGGCAGGTTTCAGCTCAGATAACTCTAACTCCATGGGAAATCCCCAGTTGAAGAACTAGCACCAGAATTTCTTCTTTGCAGGAGCTGGGATCCTATGGAAAGCTGTGTAAGACTTGTACATATTCCTCCAGTATCAGGGATTCACTAGTCATGTCTGTCCTTCAAGCTGAAGAATATTACTGTTGCCAGCAAACAGGAATAGCACTCACAGAGTAGCTGAACAAACTGGATTTTGCCTGCCAATCCCAATTTCCCTAGGACTAGCATTTGGGTTTTGTAAGGTTCTCCTTCATTCTGAATGCACATCACTTACTGTGTCTATTTGCATGCTGCTTGGGTGCAAACTTGTAATATAAACATACCAGAAGAAACAGCACAACAAAGGGTTAAAAGGCCCGTGTTGACAATTCTCAGGACATGGCTGCCAGCACTAAACTGAGGAATGTAAAGACCCCAAGGCCTGCACTCTAACATCTAACAGTACAGACACAGGGTATTGTGCATCTCAGTGGAATTCCTGCATCCTAGCATGAGGAGATTGTCAACAAGGCTGCCATGTACCATGGAACATTCATTTCTAAATTAGCCCAACAGCAAAACCAGACTCCAGATACGTATTTCAAACAAGAAACCAGAAAAAATCCCACTGCCCAGCAATCTGGACTAAGACTCCTGGAAGCTGGTCAGCATGAGTTGAACTTGAAGGACCATCCACTCAGAACTGACAATGCCTAAAAGTTCAGCAAGGTCTGTCCACAGTACTGTCTGTCCACAGGGTGCCATCAGGCAAGAAGAACCAGAATGGCTCATGTGGACCCAAGAGCTGGCATTTCATGTCCTTTGCATCTCACAGAAACAATACTGGCCAGACTCCCTCCCCTCACTCACCATGGTGCTTGTGAGTATGAGACTGTGAATTAATGAAATCTGGGAGAGGGAGTGAGAATGCACACAAACAGCTTGCTCAAAGGTTTTGTAGGTAAGTATCACCTTCTCTGCTCACAGTATCTCACACCAAGTTCTAGTTTGCTAATTTCCCTAGATGTGTATTATTACATGAAAGATAGTGTGTCAATGCATGGCAGATCCTTGCAAGCAGAAAAATGTTCAGCACACTCAACCTTTTTCAGTGTTCTGGGTGTATTCTCCACTTGTGTAGAACACTGACATACAACCTGTACATTTATCCCAAGGAAAAATCTATAAACAAGGGATTTGTGCATGGTTGTGCAGCAGCTAGGGAAATTAGTTTAAAAAAAAATTCAGAATTTTGCCATCTCACAAAAAATGCTTTCACTTTAAAATGCCTGCTAAGTTATTATATATTATTCTATTGGAGTGTTTACCTTAAAAAATGAAACAATAATTTCTTACCAGTCTCTTTTGCTGAAGCTGTTCTCGAAGTAATCTGTCTTCTGGTAAAACATCACATAAAAGAAAATAATTGTCCTGTTCCTCTGTTAAGAGATTAGAAAGTGTGAGTAAGGAATGGGAAGTTGCAGCTGCTTTGAATATTACTGACAGATAATTTGCTAAGACTTTGGAATACATTAACAATGTAAGAATGTGATTTTTAACCTAAAAAAGTCAGTTACTTTAATTTCATAAGATAATGAAACATATTTAAATATTTGTGCATATTTATATTGGAGTATGAAGGCAAAAGTCCTGCACAGCTTTTCTCCACTACCAGTTTTATTCATTTTTTTGATGGTTCTTCTGGATACATAAAACAATTAGCATTTACATTGGTTACAGATTAAAGTCAGCATGAAAGAAATATGAAATTGCCTTTAATTTTATCCTACCAGTTATTTCCCTAAGAAACTGTTAGTTTTCAGTAGCTATCATAATTTGGTTTATCCTCCCCTTGCTCTGATCTCTCACATTACCTTTTACCATCAAATATTTTTCCACCTGTGGATATACACAACTGTTCAGTACCATACATTGAGACTTGCCTAATTTACATTTCTACTTACATGTTTTACACATATTTTATCTTTAGCAACCTTTTTACTATTTATGGTCATATCCAATTGAAGAAGGCAACAATTTTATTCAAAGGAATTACAATTACTCAGCATGTAGGAAAATACAAAAGATAATGGGTTAAGACATGAACAATTTTCTGGAGGGAGAGGGAGGGGTGAGGAGAGAGAGAGAGAGAAGGAGAAGGCTCAGTGATATTTCATAATTCTGCTCTTCAGCTGCTTGATTTGCAGTTTTCCAACTGAGTGGTAAGTGTAAGAGAAACAGAATGACGATTTTTGGAATGATTTTGATGTTTTTCAGGGCTACTTTTCTTAAAATTACTTTGAATAATTAAAAAATTACTTTCATCTATTTTGTACTCAGTTTCCACTTTCTAACCATCTCTGACATTAGCTGTATGCATTGCTTCCTGTCTTTTAAGGTCTCCATTGAGAATTAAAGATGCAGAAAAGCCCTAAAGTTCTCATCTGTTTTAGGTAAACTGTGTTTTTCTGTTAGAAAAGGAAAGCCAGAGTAATGCATCAGAGCTGCTTCTGAGAAAAACCCTTCCTTCACACAGTCAACACTGTCCCAAGGATGGAATATGGCACCACACCAATGCAGAAGAACAGTGAACTATGGTTTCAGACTTGTGTTGGAGCACAGGAAACTGCACAATTGTATGGCTTCTGTGAGGATGACTTCTCCTGGGGCAGGGAGCACTGTGCCAGGGGAAATGAAGGGGGATGTGGCCCTGATGTCCAAGAAGAATTAAGCAGCATCAGTGCAGATGGTGGGCAGGGTGAAGTCAGAAAAGGCAGCTCACTGGGAATGTTTCTCATCATTTTGGAAGGACCATCACTGATGTTTTATGCAGGGGGTACCACCATCTCCCCAGGCACAATGTGAGCAGCTCTGCTTCCAGGCCTTGATTTGCAACAGGCCCCAGTTCACAGCACATTTAAGCCTGTATTGATCTCATCCTCACTCAGCACAGTGCTGAAGCATGTGTTGTAATCCTAGGTAAAGGTAAGTTTAGATATGTGCTTAAGAGTTAAACATTACTTCTGTGGGTTTCTGCCCTGGTGTCAGACACACGTGGCTGATCAAAGCAGCAGTATATGCCAGAAATTATCCCATCATCTGCCCATCAGAGAGTGAGCAAGCAGCATACTTACCTAATGGAGCTTTTGAATTTGTTCTTATCACACTACAAAAGTCTGTGATAGGCTGTTCTGCAAACCTCCTCTTCCAGTACAGAATGTAGCTTTAAAAATAAGGGGGAGATGATCAGTGAATAAGGAAACACCAAAAATCTTGTAATAAAAAATTGATTAGCTCTTGTTTTTTAATGCTCTAAATTCTTATGTGTTATTGTTTCTTTTTTTTAACTCCTGTGTCCCTTTTTTCTTCCTTCACATTAGTTTTCAATTTTATGAAATTAATTCAGTTTCACTTAAACTGGGTTTAACCATGCTGTCAAAGTGAAGAACTCAATAAGCAGATTTGCACCAAGCTTTGCATAAACACTGTGACCTATTCACATCTAAAGACAGAAGTGCCACTCAGATGCATCTTTACTGAAAAAATGTATTACAGAGCATTCTCAAATTCCCAAAATATTGTGCTCTGTGTTCTGCAAGATGCAGTCAGGAAGCTGAAACTCAATAAAAACACCAACTTGACAAAAGTGAGGTTTTGGCAGGTCTCCTGTGGAGTTACAGTGAAAGCTGTAGCTTGGCAGACAACTAGAAAGACAGAAGAATGAAGTCCCTGTACACCTGGGGGTAAGACAGCAGACAGAATAAGAAAAGACCTAAACACATCTTGAAAGTTTAACCCATCAACTACAGTTTTTTAAAACCATTCTGTACTATCTTTCTTTGTTGGTATTACAGCTGCATCAACAGAACACAACTGAGATTAGATTTCCACTGGACTAGGAGGCTACTATCTAACCAAGGAGAAATCATCACTTCATTTATATGATGAAGGGAACCAAGCAACTCTTGTGCTAATTATTCAGAATTTTACTATAAAAAATAATCTGAAAATGCTTAAGTGCTTGCTTAAATTTATATTCATGTGTGATATAAATCATGTGAGAGTTGGTAAGGCAAAGGCTATTCAGTGATTTCTTCTTATTTTGTGCCACCAAATCAGGCAAAAGATAATTAAAAAATCAGCTTTCATTATTATGAGAGCATTTTTTAATAGCTGCAGCTTTTAATACTTGTGCAATCTGTAAGTTTACTTGCCACAGCTATCACATCCCATAGTGGCTCACACTGCCTCTACCATTCTCATCTAATATATTTGAGGACTTCCCCTGCAGCAGCCAAGGAATCAGCACATCTTTCTTTCTGTTAAGTCTGACATGGAGAGGACTGACCTCTGGGGCAGCAGACAGCTGAGCACAGTGAAGCCAGCACACGTGGCTGGGGCTCATTCAGCAGCATCATCAGATGTCAGTAAGTGAAGGTGAGTCCTTCCTTCTCCCCCTGCCTGCTCCACTGTTTGCAATGCTCACTGAAAGAGCTGCTGAATAGAACTGTAGTTCTTCCACACTAAGTCATCCTTGAGCTTTTATGACATAAATGTGCAAATGGAGAGATTTCAAGAGCTCATTTAATAGATGTCTCTCCCTTGCACTGAGAGAAATGAACACAGGTACAAACTCACCTGCCCATAACTGTCTGTGTCACAGAAATTACAGTTAAGGGATTTCATATCATAAGACTTAACCCAAACAATCAATGACCAGATAAAACCAATGCCTTGTGATACTTCCAGGGAGACAGAATGAGTGATCATGTTAAGTCATGAAGCAGAAGCTTATTCCCCTTATCTCTTCCCTCTGCCCTTATGCCAACTTATCTTTATTCTTCAAAGTTAAAAAGAAAAGAAAAAAATTTTCCATTAGCATTGGTCTTTTCTGGATTATCCACTTCTTGCAGTTCTGTCAAGAAATGTATTCCTAAGACTGGCTGTAACTCATTGCTAAATATAAAAATAATACTATCTTTACAGAGTTGAACCCTGTATTTTCCTCACCTCAGTTCCACACTTCAGAATATATTCTCTTTTTTGTGCATAGTATTAGACTATTTTACTAATACAGCAAATCAGAGAAAGCACACTTCAGAGCAACAATTCCATCATTTCATGTCCTGGGGCCACTTTCTGTAAGATTTGGCTAGCTTCCAATTGCATTAGCAGCAAAAATAATCTAAATGGGCCCTTTTTGAAGGGGTGATTTTAAAATACATTTCTATTTATGTAAAATAATTCCCCCAAGCACTCTTAGACTGGTGGTCCATGACTGAGCAGCTCTGATTCCTTTACTTACCCAAAGATACTAGTACTATCTCCAAAGAACAGTACATTCTCCTTCTGCCTGCCTTCAGCAGAAAAGCAAACAAAAACTACCATCAGTTTTCAATTTTAAGCAACGTTAAGCTCATACATTTGATTAAGGATTTAATTTATATGGCTTACATTTCTCTTCCTAAATTATATTGTATTATTTCATTTTTTTTTTTGAGTCTTGATAGACATAAGGTCTTGATTTTGGCTTAGTAACTAGTGACAGAAGACCTACTAGAAAATTCACTTTAGTTGAGAATTTATCTGTCTAACACTTAAATATTACAGCAGAACTATCTACAGACTGGCAGGTATTGTCTAGCCTCCCTCCTGGCCCACACATTACTGTGGAAAGCAAAATGCCAGGCAAGTCCCTTGTCTCTGAAGTTACAGGCCAGCTGGGGCCATGCCAGCCACTGGAGGAAGTTAAGAGAGAGAAAGCCAAACGTGACCCTGGTGAGATGATCAATGACACAGCTGTAGAAGGAGTCATAGTTGTATGCAGATCACAGTACTGAAAAGCATAGTTAAGGATTAAATGTGATTTTGTTGGGGCAATACTGTCCTTAAAATAGCATGTCCCAGACAACTTTTATATAAAAAAAAAATCCTTTCCTTAGGATTTTTTCCTCCTGAGAAGCTTCTCAGGCCTCAGGAACAAATGTAAACATTGATTATCTGCTGCTGTGGAATGCAACAGGTGCATCTGTGATTGGTCTCATGTGCTTGTTTGTAATTAATGGCCAATCACAGCACAGCTGGCTCAGACAGAGTCTGGGACAGCTGCCTTTGTTATTCATTCCATTCTATTCTTAGCTTAGCAAGCCTTCTGAGATGAAACCTTTGCTTCTATTCCTTTAGTATAGTTTTGATGTAATGTGAATCATGAAATAATAAATCAAGCCTTCTGAGAAGTGGAGTCAGATCCTCGTCTCTTCCCTCAACATAAGACCCCTGTGAACACTGTCACAGTAGCACAAACAAATTTCATCCCAGAGTGTGAGAGATCCTGTACTGAGCAGCTTCTGTGTACAATACACAGCTTGAGGACATTGTACAGGGATGGAAATAGTTTTGCCCTACACAAATAAAACCCCAGATTAGGAAAGCTGATTGTCTGGTATGGGCTTTGCTAAAAACCAGCTTTCTAATTTGCACACAACTTGTTGATCAGTGATAGGACCTGAGAAGACCCTAGGATATATAAAAAAATGTCAAACACAGGAATTGCCATCTATTCTAAAACTGAGCTCACTAGTCCCAGCAACATCTAGGCACTAGGGAGAGGGAAGGAAATAGGAAAACAACCTTACAGTCCAGCAGCAAAAGGCTCATAAGCAGAAATTCTCCCACAATGTCTTTTTTAAAAAGATGATCTCTACTTTTCCAAAGCTTTCAATAACACCTGCACACATAGACACTCATTTAAAATGACATAACCCTTACCTTCTAAAATCTGCCACCAGTTTCACATCTGCTATGACGAGCTTGTGTTCAATAATCATGTGCTTCAGGAGCTGGTTTTGTTCTGCTAAGACATAGCATTCTTTGCAGAAAATACAAGGCACATAGGGAGAACTTTCTACTGCATCAACACCACCTGGACTTTCTGGCAGAGACAGAGGCTCCAAAATACACTCGGTATCTAAAATAAGAATTAAAAAAAAAATTAATTTTGACTAAGTAAATAAATCTACATCTCTTGGAGTACTTTTAGGTAGTACAAAACCTGTTTGAGTCTCAGTTTTGTTGCATGGATCGCTTAAGGAGCAAGATGCTTGTAAGCAGGTTGATTACAAGCAAGGGACACTGGGAGGTCAGCACAGGACAGTTCTCAGGTGTCTTTCTCAAATGAAACTCCCAGCTGACACCAAGTCAGTCACATACAAGTGCTCTGCTTACCACTAAAGAAATTTTATGATGGGAAACCTCCTTTTCTTCTCACTATCCAATCTACCTGTTGATATGAATGAAGCCACTCTTTGTGGCTCCCTGATACTCTGAGCCACATTGCTCAGTGTCAGGAAGGATTTAGACTGTATAACACAAACTGTTTTGCATGCTAATTTTCCTAGTTATACTTTTATTTTTTGCAGAATACTTCTATAATTTTCTGACTGACTCTTGAAGATATGCATTTGTCTTGCCTTTTTTTCCCATTAACATCTAATTTACTGTTCTGTGACAAAAGATTATCCTCGGTCAAGATTACTGCCACTGGCTGCCTGTGCCCACTGGAGCACTTTCTAACTGTACAGATGCTGAGCAAGGGGAAGCCATGCTCCATGTGGAAAGGTGAATGGTCCCTGTTTGTACCATACTGTACCAGCCAGACACAGGTTCCTCAAGTGACACCACAGAGGTGAGTCACTGCCACATGCTGTCCTGGGGTTACATCTGTGTGTTCCCCATTTAAACAACACTGGTCTAAATTCATAAGCTCTTCCATAAATTAGTATAATTCATTAAGACACACTGACCAAGAGAGTTAAACAGTTGGCCCCATTAGCCTAACCAAATTCCAGCTGTCCAGAAGTAAATGGTGTTCATTTTCCAAATTAATCCTACCTCAATCTTGGGTTAGGGTCTATCTTGGAAGCAAATGCCAATTTCAACAGGTATCCTCAATTTTAGATGTCAATTTTGGATAGCAAAAAGTAAACAGAAAAAAACTCCCCATGTTCCTGCCCTCTTGAAGTTGAAAATTGAAAACATGGGTGTCCTGTATTATGAGGTTTGTGCAGCAGGAGAATAAGCTCTGTGTCTCTGGATTCCTGCAGTGACATGAACACCTCTGTAGAAAAATGAAACTTCACAGAGTGACAGAGTGGATGAGATTGGAAGGGACCTCTGGAGGTCATCTGGTCAAGGAGGATCCTTACCCAGGACCATGCAAATGGCTTTGACTCCACAACCTCCCTGGGCAACCTGTGCCAGTGCTCAGACACCCTCACAGTGCAAAACCATCTCCTGATATTCTGAGGGAACCTCCTGGACATCAGTTTCTGAAGACACCAGAAGAATTAGGAAAAAGGCCTTCTCTCAAGTCTGTTATTTTGTCACACATGAATTTTAAAATTCATATGGTTAAAGGAACCTTAATTAATATTTACTAGATAACTTTCACCCTACAAAAATGACATATATATGTTATACATTGGCAAGTATACTTAATCTGACAGTCTGGTACCTTGCTCATAGGGAAATTTGAAAAATAATTTTAAAAATCACAGTAGTTTAGCTTTTTTCCTAGGAAAAAATGTTAATGTATCAGGGTTCCATCCCAAGTTCTACCAAGACACTGAAATGACCCAAGAAAGGCTGGAGAACCCCATTGAGAGGCAGGCCTGGGAAGCCCCTGTGAGTTCTGTGACAAATCTGTGTTCAGGCAGAGGAACAGGCACACAGAGCTCCAAAGCAGCCACAGCACAGGCAATGGCTCCCTGGAGGGGGTGCCCCAGGGGACTGAGGGTAAGCTGGAGCTGCTGGAAGCCACAGGTGGTAAAGGGGATAAAAGCATAGGAAACACACCTTTATCAGCTCTATACTGCTCCTGGAACAATATATATATATTATGTCCTGCACAACTGTTGAGGCTTCTACTTAGGACTTCTGAAATATAGAACTTCCTGAAAAGGCACTGCCTTGCCTGAAGACTGATGGCTGGGTTGCACTGAATTCAATTTATCACATAAAACCAAGCACTGAAGAAAGATGGCAGCACACAGAGCATGGTATTACCTGGAGCAATGCAGCTGCTGTGCACAATCTAACACTTTTCTTCTCATAATTTAATCTACACTTCAGCTCATTCCCTTCCCTTAGAAATTTCTTTATTAAACTGGCATTGCAGAAATTGTTCCATTTTGTCTTATTTTAAGAACAGCAGTGGCTACACCATGTGCTAGAGCAATCCTCATGAAAGGGTCAAATCTCCCAAGCAAAATTGATGGTACCTGCAAGAGCCTAGCTTTGTCCATTCTTACAGTCAGTTCTGTTGCTGAAGAAGCATTACACCATGTTTACTGAGAAAAGTAGAACTGAATTTCCTTTGCAATTGCTGATGCCAAGTGAACAAAGAAGATATTCTGTCAGCCAGTTCAACTTAACCCAGTAAAGAGCAACACTGCTTTTTGATAATTTTTGGTATAGCTGTCTTGCAATGACTTATTTAAACCATTAGAAATCCAAATAAATAAGCACCTATCTGCCTCAATAAATCAACTTTCAACAGATAGGTGTGTCAGCAGGAACTGGTACAACACTTAGACAAGGAGCCTTGTTTAGTAAGGGTACTTGTGAATAGCAACTGCTTGGGCTGGAAAAACAGAACTGCTCAGTCTTTAACTGTAGTCATAAGTTGATGAAAGGAATAACTAGGGAGAAGGTTTTTTGCTGCCCAAACAGAGTAGCTAATGCTAAAAGAGAATAACTTTAGGCTATCAGAGCAGTTTGGCAAATGCAGAAGCTTATGCAATTTCTTTCAAAGGCGCTTAAAAGAAGAGGCAAAGGAAAAAGGAATCCATGTAAATATCTCTTTACTCATCTGCTACAAAAAACACTGAACAAGAGAATAAATGCACAGAGCTGAACAAATGCACAGCCTTTAGCACAGCACTTACTGGACTAATGTAGCACCAACCTCAAAACAGTACAAATAAATCCAAGAATAATATTGAAATCTCTGCAAAAGCAGCTAATTTTGTTTCTATATTTGGAGCAGAGTGGCTACAGGTACTGAATAAAAGCTGTTAACTATAGCACAGCTTAGGGCTAACAGGGAAATAAAAACTCTCAGATGTATTCTCAGATTCCAAGACTCCTACATGCAGAGACATTTGAAAATGAGGGAAAAGCAGCAAGCTTTTCTCTTGGAATCTACTGCAATGAGAATAACTTCACAGAGAAGGATTAAACACCCCTCTGGTGCATGTGCCCTGACTGACAAGGGTGAGAAGCAATTACCTACGAATGGGATAAAAATAGGGCAAACAAACAGTAATCACACAAATAGAATAGTCTTCCAGAAGTCTGACTATGGAGAGTTTAAGTCAAAGGCTATATGAGCCCCTCAGATAAGCAGCTTTTATTTTTCTTTTCACCATTGACTTATTCCTGCACTATTTGAAATTCTTGTTTTTTTAACACCGACAAAAACTTGCATCAACTTTTCATATTTTTGTAATGATTTTATGAAATTTTTCCTTTATTCCTTGATGTCCTGGTTCAACTCAAAGCTAGTAGAACTAGCTTTGAGTTACATTACCTTCATGTAATGTGGTAAGAGGTAGCCTGAAAATGTCCAAGAGTGGAAGAAAATATGTTTCTAAATCAGCACAGATTTTTTTCTTTTTCAAACTCTCTTATATTTACCTTTTATTTCTGGTATGTCACTTGCTTTTAGGATCATTGAATTAACCACTGAATTCTCTTCAATGATTCAGTCTCCTAAGTTGTGAATCAGGTGTTAATGCACAAGACAGTGGTCATATTCTTTGTGTCTTCACTCCTGTGTGTTACTTTGCATTTGTTAACATTGAATAGTACTTTTTTGGGTGCAATTTGCTCAAATAACATGAAATTTCGTGCAATGCTTCAGCTGGCCCTCGTGTTTACCACTTAGGAAAATAAAAGGTGTATTAACAGCAAAATATATCACCTTTGCTTATTGTGTCTGTGATGAACAGCACATGACAGCACAGGACTCATGAGACTCCCTATGAGAAGACAGCCTTATAAAACCCATCCATTAAATTTTGGATGAATCATGTTGTTGCCCCTGAGTTTTTCTTCTCTGCCTAATAGAAAAGCAGCATGACTGTTATGCAACGGGACATCCCAAAGGCTTCACAGAAAGCCCTCTGAACTCAGAAAATAAGAAAATCCCTTTCTCAGTCACAGAACTGGCAGCTGACACCATGTTGTTCAACCTTTAACAGGACAGCTAAAACTATGGTCTTTAACACCTAATTCAGAGCTAAAAAAGGTAGATTAGTAGAATGAAGAGAACAGAGGAATACCTTCTTTGAAAACTAAAACTAAGAAGTATACCAAGTGCTTCAGGGGACAATGAAATTAATACTTTGAAGGTATTTGAGAATGAGATGGTATAGAAAACAATTTACCTTCAAAACTAGAATAAGCACTGGGGTTTTTTTTAATAAGCACCCACAGGATACCCAGTACAATGGATTTCTGATCCCTGCACAGGGACTGTATACACCATTACAATAGTGAGGGAAAAAAAAGTAAATTAAAAAAGGCTGCCTGTTATAGAAATTATATGGCCTCATTTTATTTTAAGAATTGTTATAATATAGACTAGTTAATCTTCACAGCTAGTGAAGCAACAAGATGAAAATGGAATCATTTTCCTTACTGGAACATTTTTACTTTTGAATACAATTATTCTAAGCTCCAAACCAATGTTGGTTTGCACAATTAAGTAAATGTTCCACCCACACAGTTATAACACAGCTACAGCAGGGCAGGCAATGCACTCCACCTGCACAATCCACATGCAATTATCACAAAGCAATATGCCATGCAATGTTACAGCCAATACAACAGATATTATTATCAAGAAGAAAGGGAAGGAAAGATTTGGCTTTTGAAAGGGAGTTTTGAAGAGATGGTCCCCAGTGTAACCACTTGCTGCTACCAAGAAGCACAGGGATGTCTCATTATCCTGACTTTCTCCCCCTTATCCCACCACTCCTTCCCATCTACCATTGCCCTTCTGCTTGTGCTGGCTCCCAGGCTTGCCAAATCCTTGGATGAGTCAATCCAGCTCTTTACCATTAAGAACCATTCCTTCCTTTCTTTTTGCTCAAGAATGTTGAAAATGCTGCCACAAGAGTCCACCGAGGGCAAGAGCAAACTAAGGAGTGCATGGTGAGAAGCAGTAAGGTGAAAGAGAACCTTCTCAGCTTTACAGCCTCAGCTGTCTCATACAATTTTAGCATAAGCCTGCCAGAGTGTGCAAGGTTTCTTTAAAGGCATTACACACAGGAAAAGAAGCCACTAAGATTTTAACACTGCTTCCTAACAAGGACACTCAGCCCTGGCTTCAGTTTGCAGAATCCACTGTTGTCAGCATGGGCACACCTAACACACTAAATGCACACTAAGTGCAGTGTGGAGCTCTTGTGCTCAATTCTACTTGGTTGCACATCTGAACAATCTGCTCTCACTAGCTCTGGGGACAAACTGGACACTGCTGCATGAATTACACTCTCCAACTAGCAAGTGGAGGTATGTGGGCTCACCTCACTGTTAGAACTCTGCACTCACACAGCTTGGCCCTGAGGTGTGACTTGCAGCCGTGCCCCGAGTGCCAGAGCTCAGGGAGTGGCAGGCTCTTCCAGCAGGCAACCAGCAAGGGGAGGGAGGAGCTCCATCAGCTGGGCTGCAGGGAATGCTGAGGACAGGGCCACTCACATCCTTCTTTCTGAAGCTTTGCTGCTAGATAAAAAGGAATGAGAGTCACAAGACCAGAGGAAAAGGAGTCCAAAGAAAAAGGAGGTAAGTCCAAAGACAAGGGGCGTTAACTGGGGAAGAAGAAATCAAACTATTTTAAAACAGATTAATCGATTTATTATTAAATGAAGAATACTTTGAAAATTCAAGGCATTGCAAAGTCTGAGAATTGAAATGATGAGAAAGGAATTAATACAAATTTGCTTAAGACATATTTATGGGTTTCCTGTTATTTTTTTTTTAGTCTATGGCACAGCAATAAGGCCTTAGGCTGAGGACTTTACGATGTAAATATCCCACTGTTGGTAACACAAGGACAATGAAACAAAATAAGAACATCTGCTGGAATGTTAACTGTCTTTCTAATTAAATCCAATAGTTGAATGGATCAATTCATTACCAACAAATCTGGTTTATTATCTCATTAATACAGCTGGTTAATATTATGAGGAGATTAGCACAAGAACTTGAAATGATCCAAAAACAAAAATGAACACAACAAAGACATACTGGTGAATACAGGAGTCCAAATAACGAGCAAAAGACAGGTTTTTAGACACGTAAAGAACAAAGGGAAGAAGGAATGACAGGAAAACAAAAGACACCTAGCAAACCTGGCACTCCACACTAGCAGCCCAACAGATGCTGAATGGAAAACAAAAAGGCTGAGCACCCTCCCCCAAGTTCTCACTGATCACATGGCAAAACCATTTAGTTGCCAAAATGACCAAACCCCTCCAGAGAGTACAATGGGGAACCAACCTGTATTCCTAAAGGTAATTCTGCACAAAAGAGTGCTGCATTTAAAACTCTTTAGGAAATGAGCAGTTTTAAAGCTTTGTCTTGGAATCAATTGTTTTTGAGATGATGCAAGAGTATGGAGAAGGATCGGCTTGACACTCGAAATACATACATGACAGCTTCCCTGTTTTGCAGCCTTGGCACTGCAGCATCTATTTGTTGGCACAGCAGCATTCCCTAATTTGTGGTCATATTCTTGGAAACAATTTTACACTGATTACAGGATTTTTCCTTTGTTTTCCAGAGCACAAAAGATGGATGACTAATGACTTGCCAAATAAACAGTATTCAAAGCCAAAACTCGGAATAATGACAATAAAACACCCTGTCATGGTCCTCACCAATACTACATGCAAATATGCTTCCTAGTGAAAGAAGAATCAATGTACATAATCATCTCCTATCTCAATATATTAAAGCCCTCAAGTACTTCTATTAAGTTGAATTAAGTCTGAGTTCGTGAGGAATTATTTACCTATTACTTCTGCTCGTTAACACACTATGAATGATATTTAGTTAAAATGTCCATATGCTCTAGGGGAGAACACATCCTGTAGCTTCCCCCAAGATCAATCAGTCCCAGCCGTGCCTGTTTTTTCATTGAATGCAAATGAGCACTTCAAAAGAACACTTAATCCTACAGCTAAAGCTTGTCAGTTTTACAGACACTGTACATATTCTGTAGCATTTGCTGTCTAGGAATATGAGAATTTGATTCCAGTTCAATGACAGCTTTAAGAAAAGCTGTAAGTTACCGAATCCTAATAACTCAGAACAGAGTTTCTGCAGAGCAGGTGTCTGCTGGGAGCTGGAACTAACAGAAATACAACTGTGCTTAATAGCCATATTTAACAGGGCTGCTCTGTCGGGGAGCTTAGGATGTTGCAGTTTCATTAGCATTAACAAGTGTTGCTATGGCACCGCAGCACAGGCATCAGAACACAACTGAATAGGACTGGGAAAGTGATTAATAAAAATGTGAAGTGCTGGAATTTTAATAAAACAAAACCAATGTGCTTGCCAATAAGATCATGTTTAAATAATAGACTAGATTATTGCCCAGTTCAGCAGCAGATACATGCCCCTGCTTGTTGTCTTTCTGCTGGAGCACAGACAAACCCCCACATCTGTGAAGACCAGAGCAAACCTACTGTTCTCACACAGAGGGACATGCATGCCCACACACACACTAATGAAAGTGACCCCAGTAAGTATTCATAACAATATTTAAGTGCTGATGTTAATATGCAATTTATAAATATTTAACACATTACAGCAGGTCCTGTTGCAAGCTCAGAGCTGTATAATGCCTCATTCCTGGGTAAATAACAGAGACTTACATTAGGGTAACTAAAATCAGGGTTTTATATTTTGGTCACAAATATGAAAAAAATATTTATCTACTTCAGCATTATATACTGAGTAATTTTATTATACTTTTTAGAGCTCCTGTGATTTCTTACGGCTATTGTTAAACAAAATTTCTGTTTACCTTTCCTTGTTTAGTGTGATCATGTGACTTGGTAGACATGGAGAGCTGAGATCCACATTATCTACTAAAATAAGGGATTAGAAGCAATGATTAAACCCTAGACTATTATCTGGAAAGATTAACAAAGTAATTATGTAGCCTGAAACTCAGAATGTTGAGTTACAAGGAAGATGAAGAAAATATCCAACGGAAGAATCTGAAATGGAAGGACAAAAGGGACCATCCAGGCTCTTCTTTTGTACGTATCATCCAAATCTATCTAACAAAAATTAGCAGCTTTTTTCTGTTAAACTTGCTATTTAGTAAAAAGGCATACCAGAGACATCATAATAAAGCATAAACAATGCTGTTTAAATTTAAGGTATAAAGATCGAATTTCTATCATTTCATTTCTATCATTTCAATCATTTTCATATGAAAACTCCTGGGAAAAAAAAGAAGAGAAAAAAAAAGAGCACAGTTTTGTGTCAAGGTGCTCTAGACCATAACTGAAAAAATGTTAAAAAATACCTACTGGAAGGCATCACAAGTAAAAAAATGTATATGCAAACGTAGTACTTGTGTATGTTACCACTGCCACTGTTCTGCTTAACCCTCTGCAAAGAGCAGCAAGCTGGAAAAAGGCATGTCTTACTTTACATATTCTGTGTCTGTGACCTTAGCTCTCCCAGAAAGGAGTGGTCTTAACAATGTGTTTAATATAGACAGTAATACTTCATTGCTATAATTTGTCTTTGCAGTGCCTTTAAAAATACTGTATTGAGCCTAGTAACTTCCATGCCAGCATTGCTATGTAAAGCAGGTTAAATACTTTACTCTTCTTTTTATTGTGATCATTTAGTAGTGATCAATAATGCTTTATTACAAGTCTTTTCCTTTTCTTGTCACATGTTCTTTTCCTCTAACAGGATTCAATTTCCAAGCACGTTTATCCTTTTGATGTTAAAAGAATTGCCTTGTGGTCTTTTAAAACAATTGCTTTACTCTCTGTAACTACAGGAAAGGCTGTGTGATTTGCCTTAAAAACATAAAGCCTGCTTTAGCAGTTCCTGACACCCCCACGTCATTATGATGGGAATTTCTGCCATGCTCCTAACTAAAACATTTGCATTGCAGGGTTTACAACTTTTCCACTGGTAGACTTTCCGTGAAAAAGGCAACTATGTGAAAAAAAACAACTGCAAATACTGTGAAACTTTTATTTTAAATAGCACTTAAATTTTTTCAGACTCATACAAATTAGAACTAACCTCAAAATGCATCCTGAGAGGTCTCGTTCCTGCATCCTTGTGTGTGTGGGTGTCATACTGACAGAACAGGCTGAAATCTCTCTCAGATATTCTGACTGAGCTTCCTGACACACAGAGAGCCTTCAAGGCTGAATTAAGTGAATTTTATAATTAATGAAGAATCTGTATGAAGAAGAGGCCCTGTGATGTCAGAATCTCTGTGGTCTGTTGCTGCCTTCTCAATGAACTGCAGCTTTTCCAGAAAAAGTAGCAAAATCAGTGGTTTCTACTTTTAGAATCAAACCTCCATAAACTGGTATTCAAATTGGAAAAACAGTGGCTCAAAGGGAAAGTTCATTATAGTGTGCAGTGATGTGAATCAACATACTTCAGCCTGATATCATGGTTCAGGAAAACAAAGCTTTGATTGTACTTCAAATAATCCACTATTTATACTCTTTACACATACATTTTTGAAAATTATTTTGGGAGGAAAGTATTTTTAGGTCAGAGCTCAAATAATTATGTCTTATAGATCCCAGAGACATCTCACAGCAAGTTATATAAAATTTCTATGAGCGTATTCTGACTTTGTACCAGAGTTTGAAATAAATATTTTTGTGATACTGACCTCCAGGCATTCATTAACCATATAACACAGATCTTGGCCTCCTAAGTATGATACATGCTTGCTGATACTACTAATGTAGCTCAAGGACATGGATGATACAATAATTGAAATTAACTTCATCAAGAAACAGAATTAGAACGCTAGAATTAGTGAAACAAGTTGTTCATATTTTTCAGGCACTATTTTACTAACTGTATAAATACATGCAGGCTCCTGAACATTAAATTGGTACAGTAATAATAAATAATAAAAATACAGCACAGACTGCATGTTTTCATTCTGTATAAGACAAATTCAAACCTCCAGCAGGATGGTCTTTTTACACACAGCAGGATGGCCTTTAGAGAAAAAGCTCTACCTCATTTATTCATGCATTACGGAGTCATAATAAAATTCAGTGCTGGCACACTGGTCAGGACAAATGTTAGCAAAATGCTCCTCTGGCAGCAGCATCACTTAGAACTGCACACATTTGTTTCACAACCACTGCTGTTTCTATATTGTGAGCCTTGTGCTCTTCCACCATGGGACTCACATCCATACCCTGGGGCACATGCCAGGAGCTTGGCACGAGGTTCTGGATGGGAGGGTGCTGTGCCAAGCTTCCCTGTGCTGCCCACCAGCCCTGTGTCTCCTCTTGCACAGCTCTGACCCTCACAGGAGTCCTGCAGCCCCCAGTCACTCTCCAGCTGCTTTGTGCATTGGCTGGGTTTAGAGATCAGTTTCAGAGCATGTGAACAGGATTTGTTTGGAGCTCAGGTATATGAAAAATGCATCCCAACCCTTAACAGAAATGCCTGGGTCTAAACCAAGGGGCTGTTCAGTGTGGGAGCACTCACTTCATGTGAGCAGAAATGCCAAACCATGCAGTATAGTTGCAGGGACTGTGGCACCTTTATCTACTGTGCCTTATCATTTGTTCAGGTAACAGAGCCACAACATACCACAAAAAAATCATGAGGTTGAAACAGATGGCATGTCAAGTTATAGAGCTCCTATACCAGAGGGATAAAGAGAAGGTGTTTAACCTGCTACAACTACACAGGGCAAGTGGCTACTCCTTGGGTACAGAGTCTCCAAAGACAAATGGGAAGATGACATCTCAATGAGCAAGACTCAAACAGAAACAGCTGAAACAGAAACATTTCACACTGGCCACTGCCTGTGAGTCATAAAAATATCAGAGAAAAATACACAAAATTAAAAGAAATGACCAATTGGAAGATAGTGTCCAGTGAAAACAAGAGGCAAAAAAATCAAAAGGAAAGTTTCAGGAAACACAGTTGAAATGTATTACAAAGAACAGACAGGTGCTTGTGGACCACTGAAGCTACTGACAAAACATCTACTACAATTTCTAACTTAAAGGTTTACTACAGTAGAATATTAGGACAGAATGGCAAACAAGCAGTGATCATGGAAACACCTGCTGGAAAATCAGGTCTTGGGATCAATGATTGGACTACTGCAGCTATACCATTTCCTATGGAAACACTAAAAGTTAACATGTACTGCTATTGTTTGGGTTGGAAGAGACCTAAAAGAGCACCTAGTTCCCACCTGCCCCCCAGCACAGGCAGAGATGCCACAGGACAACTTCAGTCTGGTTATGTGGTTTTAGTGGTACTGACTAATGCATTATTTAATACAACAATCATCAGGTCATTGAACACTAGTCTTTTCCTATTCAAGTGACTGTAATTAATTATTGACTGACAATAACTGTGCAAAGAACCCAGACTTTTACAAACACATTTCCCTGATTTCAGTGAGACACTGCTCAGGATGATGTGCCCAGCTCTTCAGAGGCACAGACCTGCTTTAAAGTTGTACAAAACTCACCACATTTTTTTTCTCCCGCTTCTTGAATGTCATGTTCTTTCCTCCATTGTGTGAGGCTTTTATTGATGCAATATTTAAAGCTACTTTAAAAAGCCCACAGAAAGACATTCAAATGCTTTTAGGCTTTTCTCCCAGATTCAGCCTGCTGGGAGTTTGTGGATGAGAATGTGAAGCAAAAACCTCAGAGAGAGACTGGGAACAGCTGCAGTTTTAGGATATAAATGGTCACACAAAGTTGCAGAGTTCTAGCAGAGGTTTCAGGACAGGACATGGTGGAAGGAAGCACACAGGGCTGGGAAAGGTTGTGAAGGCTGTTTGGATAGACAAATTTACCCTATACTGAAGTTAAAATACTTAACGCTTGTAATTTCCTAATTATTCATTTTTCATTTCATTTATTCATTCAAATTCATTCAATTTTATAATAAAAAAATTAAGTTTTTTCTTCCTTTCCTACTGTTCATATACACAAGCATGTGCTAGTTTAAATCCTACATCCCTTCATCAAGAAAGCTGGCTGAAGTCTCAAAGGGTGAACTCTGAGCCCTGTTTATACCACAAGCAGACCCTGTGGCAGTCATCCTTGCTGACAAGAATCTACAACTTCGATGCTCTTCCAGAAAACCAGTACTCCCCAGGAAAAACAGAGCAGTGAACAAGGTGTTTCAAGAGGCATAACAAATTATCCTGGCATCTGTGTTACACTCAGAACATTCAAAACACTTGAAGTACCTCTCTAGCCTATACCTCTACATCTAAATAAAGCATGTCCACATATATTATTTGTTCAAGTGATGAGAAACACTTTTTTGGGGTAAGAACCAGATATTTTCCCATACAGAAATAGTTTAAAGGTCCTCATCAGTCTGAGGACTGATGAAACACCACTCATTCTTACTCCCTCCCTTGCAGGTAACTGCAAGACCGAGCAAAGGTTTCAAAGAAGTTGAAGGCTTTAACAAGCAAACAAGTTACCATGTTTGAGCCTTGTACCTGCTCACCAGGCAGTCTGCAGCAGCTCAGTTCTAAACAAGCTCTGGTTAGAGTATGGAGGAGCTGATACTGTGTAGTTTGCTCATGTATCAAAGCCTTTACCTGCTAGAGGGCAAGAATTCGCTTAGTATACCAGAATGAAATACAAAGATAAAAGCCGTCCATCTTTGCTTTAAAGCTATGAAAGTCTGAATTCAGAGAAAACCAAATAGCAAGTCTTTATTGGGTATTTTTGGGGAGTACAACATATCCTATGCCTTGTGCTAACAGAAATTATGCCTTCATACCTTGTCTTCAGGTAAAATACACTGCACATTTACAACACAATTATTTGTAAAATCATGGTAGCAATCATGGGCACTTCAGATCTCTATTACCAACCAATACAATCCATCACTTATTTTATTACGCCATTATGACCTGTTTAATGAAATATTTAGTTTCACTTGTATATTCTTCCATCATCAGTTATTTAAGAAATGTGATGTGAAGGCTAAAACCTCTAAAATATTACTGCAACAGTTACATGAAAGGATTCTGCCTTTTCAATTTTCAAACAGAAAAGCACATAAAAGGTGATTTTTACAACAATAATTTAGTAATTTCCAGTCCTCCAAAAGATCCACTTGCTTATCAGGTAAATGTTTAAAATTACTTTGAGATTGGATTTTTAATTAAAAATCACAAAAAGGGCTCTTTAAACATTTTTAAATAATACTGCTTTAGGAGATCCATTCTGGTAGTCATATTAAAATAAATTGTGTTGCACTTCCAGAATTAATTAGTGAACCTGTCCTCCAGGTGTAATTGCTAATTGTTCAGTTCACAATGATTAAACTGCATCCTTTACAGAGCTTATAATGCCTACTAGTAAAAGGACTCTCTCCTCTCTCTGTCCAAAATCTGTAGTATGGTGGAAGCCTCAGTTCTTGAAATGCTCTACTGCACACAAAGATTTAACCTGAGGAATCACCAGTGGTATTCTGGATGCTTGAAAGTGCCCTGTGGGAAAACAACTGAGGATGCAACCCCATGTGCGATCTTTTGGAAGATCACCAAACCTCTAAACCCATGAAACAGAAACGGGCAGATACACGTGGGCTGCTCATGAGGCCAAGGTCTGAGGGTCTCTCGAGCATGAGGAGACAAGCAGGGGCAGCTCTGTGCTTGGGGAATGGCTGCTCTGTGCTTGGGCAATGGCTGCTCTGTCACCTTGCTGGAGTTTTCACCCATGGACACGAGCAGCCAGCAGCTCCCCACTCACCACCAGGCATGCTGTGGATATTTTAGAGAGGAAAGCAGTAAAGCACTCAGCCTGATCTGAATTGGACTGGTAGTAGAAGGAAGCAGGGGCTGGGAAGGCATCTAGTCCACCAGTTATTTGGTTAAGGACTATTCAATATAAAAGAAACAACAAATAACAAGGGACATGGTAGATTGCACACAAATGTTAATGAGCAGGTGAAAAGAGACAGTAAGTTGTCTCTGCCAATATGGGAACTAATGGCATGAAAGGAACTACTCACACATACATGAACAGGGTCAAGAGGAACTTTTGTCACTGATAGGAAAAGGGAAATGTGTGACTATCATATGTACTATGGTATTTTTGAGGGTGTTTGTGGATGGGATCAGAAGGTGATAGTGAAATTTTGTATACTTTATGAAATGGACTTAAACAGGCTTAAGAACCCCCACAGGCACAGGAAGTGGCCTGTGAACATGGGAGTGCTTGTGAATCTAACGAGGAATGCATCCATTAACCTGTGTGGAGAAATCTTTTGGGTCTGAGAGTACATGGGACTGCCTTTCACTGACCAGGAAAGAGAAAACCCTGCATTCCAGAGCCCACTGTGTTGAGCAGCTCTAATAGCACCCTTAACAGAACTCAAAGAGTTGAGCAAAGAAGTAATGGCTGTACTATCAGGAACAAACCAGCTTTCACTGGAATATCCTCTTTTTAGGTAGAACAAAAAAAAAAAAGTAGACTTGTGCAAGACCAGTCAAACTTTTGTTTTCCAGAGTAAACTGAATATTCTTAAAAATGGGGTATGAGGAGAGACATGGAAGGAATCAAACATGTTGTGCTTGGACATGGTGCACCCCAGCAGCATGTGTTCAAAAGCACTTGAGCACAAGAAGACCTTCAGTAGGAAAACTATAACTGTCAGACTACTGATGCAACAATGAAAGACACATTTCCAGAAAAAATACTTATTTTAAAATCCTTTGACAGATGCTGTAAGAAGTGTTGATATGAAGACTGAACAAACTGTACTGTGGACAGAGATATATTTATTAAAAGCCACTTGGTGAAGGCTGCTGGAAGGAACTAACTAGAAAGCAACATTGTCCTGGATTAGAATATAAAACCACAGGCTTTTCTGTAAACAGAATCAGCAAACCAGGAAATAGTATATTATTTAATTTTCCTAGATGCTGCCTCCAAGTACGTGACACACCTCAGGTGCACATGCAAATACAACATGTTTCTAGAGAGAATAGTTTAGTACAAGTTAAACCTCTGAATGACTAAAGATTTTGTTCAGAGGCAGAGAAATAATAAATATTAGGATGGGGTATTTATTTGCCCATTGAAAATGTGATTTATACTCTTAAGATCTCTTGACCCTAAGTAAGTGTGTTGCAATAAATAATTTTGAAAAGGCTGCTTGAGCAATTGGACACTCTTGCCTTTGTCCAAGGGAAGACTGTTGATGCTGAAGTCAGTCATGGTTAACATGAGAGACAGCAGTTACAAGGCTGAAGCAAAATTTTATGACTCCCAGCCAGCATGCTGGCAGACCTGTCTTACGGGGAGATGAAGCACATGGATGGACATGAAAGTCTATAGGCTGACATAAAAGTTAATTTAGCCTGACATCTATTATTTTGATTCTCAACAGTGATTTTTTACATATTTCATTACCTAGAGACTCCAAATGATCTGCCAGGAAATGCAAAGTGAGTTTGGGAGCAAAGACAGAGGAAGTCCACTAGTCATTTCAACAAGTGTTTGTGCTCAGTAAAAGGAAAACAGCACAGGCCTCTGAATTTCCATTCTCCTCCAAAAAATTCCTTTTTTTCTTTGAACTGGTGCCAATATCTTTACAAGAGTTATCTGAAAAAACCTCAGGGTAACATCATCTCTAGCAGTCCACAGACCAATGTATACACAGAAGAGTTGCACAGACTCAGGCACATGTTCTTTCCAATAGTTAAAACAGCAGAGCTTTGCTTCTGGGTGCAATTACACCAGTGTGGCAATGCTCTAAAA
Organism: Agelaius phoeniceus; assembly: GCF_051311805.1. Lineage (NCBI taxonomy): Eukaryota > Metazoa > Chordata > Aves > Passeriformes > Icteridae > Agelaius > Agelaius phoeniceus. Next base: position 47,138,861 of record NC_135269.1, on the reverse strand, counting down.
GGGTCTGGCTTTTCATGTATGAGGTTCATGCCAACATACTCTTACACAGAAAAAAGGCAAGAGTACTGCTCTAACTACTAGCATAAATTGATATTACTTTTATGAATAGAATAAGGGCACACACTAGACAAACAACACAAATGTCACTTGAAAGATCACTCACTATCAAAGGCCCAAACACAGAATAAAAGTGCTCTAACTCTAGGTTTGAAACTGCCTGCTTGTACATGACTTCCTTTTATTGTGTCCTTCACACTATCAATGACTTGACAGTAGAAGTTAAAGTCAACCTAAACTGAAAGCTACTCTCTTCAAAAACATTAAACTATTTTTTTTCATTTGGATCAAACCAAAGAAACCCATAAAATCTCTAGATACCACTTCAGAATATTGATTTCATTGGAGAACACTTTTCTAAAATCAGACATACTCATTTTATAGACAACTTGTATCTGGTAAGCCCTGCAAAGCAGCATCATTATCACTGTTTTTCTCCCTTTTTTCTGTCTGTGCCTTTCCACAGGACCAGAAGATATAACCTAGGCTACTGCTCCTGCCTCAAAACACGTAGGCTTCTCTTAGAAGGACCAGTGTAGCTGAGGATTTCTTGCACTTTATCCACGGTGAGCTCTAACTAATCTCCTTCCAGGAGGGTGCAGACATACAGACCTCTCGACAAGGACACAAACCCTGCTGTTCTTGCTGCTTACGGCACCTGGCTTATCCCTGCAGTAATTCCCCACGGACCATTTGTGCTCCTCGCTGTGCACCGCCTGCTTTGCACTATGTCTGTGCATGTGTGCGTTGACAAACAGATTTAAGTCAGGAGCCAAAATGCTCCCCGGACCATCAGCCGCACGTCCCACCGCTCTGCCGGCATCAACTCCCTCTGCACTCCGACTCGCTGTTGGAAACTCTCCGCGTCCCCGAGTTCCGTGTGCCAAACGTGGAAGGACAGGCACCAGTAGGACCAGAGCGACTCACGTCGCTGTAACCAGCGGGAGGAGGGTACGGGGCTGTCCGTGGCTCTCTGCAGAACCCCGCTCCGACGGGCGACGAGCGAGCCCCACCGCGCCGGGCCCTGGCGCTCCCGGCAGCCGCACACGTGTCCGCCGCTCCCCATCCCAGGGACGGCTGCCCCAGCCCCGTCCCACCGTCCGAGCCGGGATCTCGGAGCCGAGGGGAGCGGGGGAGCGCAGCGTGAGACCCCCGCGCCTCCCGCAGCGCACTCACCTCCCCGTACCGCCGGTCCCGCAGCCCCTCGGGACTCAGCCATGCCGCCGCCGCCGCCGCCGCCGCCACTCAGCCCGCCCGGCGCGGGGCGGCCCCGGGAGCCGCGCCCCGCCCCGCTCCGCCCCGGCGGGGAGCGCGGGGCCAGACGGGGCTCGTAGTCTCTCCCGCGGCCGCGGGCGGCGAGGGGCGCGGCCGCATCGAGGCACTACGTTCCCCGGCGTGCAGCGGGACGGGGAATATAAGTGGCTGGCGGCGAGCGCGCTTCAGTCAGTCCGCCCGCCCGAACAATGCCTTTGCCGCTGGGGCCGGGCAGCCGCGGCTGAGCGCGGCGGGAGCCCCGGGCAGCGGACGCGCTTGCCGGCCACCGCCGCTCCCGGCGGAGGGGCTGGCGGGGGAACGGGCGCTCGCACGCCGCGAGCATGTGGATACCCACGGAGCACGAGAAGTACGGCGTGGGTGAGTGAAAGAGAAGGCGAGCGGGGCAGCGCGGGGGCGAGGAGCGGCGCTGCCGGCGGGGAGCGCATCCCGGGCAGAGCGGGCTCGCCCCGCGGGGCGCTGCTGCCGTCTCCCCCTGGAGCGAAGGCAGCGCCCTGCCCGTGTGGGCGCTGCGGTGGGAGCCGAGGTCCCGTCAGGGCACGGGGGTGCGGCCCCTTCCCGGGGGCACAACAAAGGGCGGCCGATGCCCAAGCCGCGGCTCCGGCGTCTCCCACTGCTGCCAGGGGATGGGGCAGGGGCCGGTCCCCAGTCTCCGAGGCGGGCGCTCGGTTCTCCCCGCCGGCACTGGGTGAAAAGGCTGGCGTTTCACGGGGAACAAAGCAACCTAAAAACATCGCTGAGAGCGGCGACCCGGTGGGAGTCGGTGTCCGCCGGCGGCCCGGCAAGGAGCGGCGACGGGGCCGCGGGCATTGTTCGCGCGTCGGGGGTTTTGTCGCTGCTTCGCTGGAAGCCAGACAAAGTGTCGCTTGTGGGAGCCGCACTGCCTCGCCTGTTTGCTCCCCTCTGCCCGGTGCAGGGCTCTGAAGCCCGCGGGTTTGGCTTGCGGAGCGATCGGAGAGACTCGCAGTGATTTTATTTTTCTTGGCACCGCCTACGCCAACACCCGGTGAGCGCCGGCCGCTGGTCCCGGACAATAGCCCCCTCTGACACGGGTGTAGCTGAACTGTTGTACAGACCTGCCGGCGTAGTAGGCAGCTCTCCGTGTGTTTACGTCTTATTTGAACGCGGAGTTGTTCATGTTGGAGAAAAGCGGGAGGAGCGCGGAGCCCTCCTTTGTGTGTGTGTGTGTGTGTGTAGCAGCGCTGTGGCGAGCCGAGAGCGCGGGGCCGCTCCGTCCCATCTGGAGTTGAGCCCAGATGTTGCCGTCCTCCGAATGCTAAATGACACAGATCATCGATGGGATTTTTTTTTTTTTTTCTTGACTTCTTTATTTGTCAGGTCACAGCTGGGTTGCACGATATTGATTAATCCTGCCACCCGCCTTTCTTTACAAGGATGGGCAAGAGGCTTAAAAATCACTCTGGGACTCCCTGGAATGGCATGCTGGATATTAGCAGTCAAGTATTTCAAGCTGCAGCCCTCCTCTCTGTCTATTTCTTGTGTATTTTTATTTTTGATCCTAGTGTGCTATTTCACAACTGAAAGCATTTTCCCCCTGCCCCCCATATATGAGCTAAAAATCACTATCTTTCTTATACTGAAAAAAGCAGATTAAACTGTTCCCCCTATTTGAATAACTATCCCATCGTTGCTAAACAATTAAGAGATATCCCTTAAGTACGCTTTTCTATGTTTAGTAACCCTTTTCAGGTACTTAGAGGTGAATTGAAATGCTCTTCAGCTCTACCTTTGCTTACCAGAGCTGGTGCCACTGAAATCTTGCTCCTGCTAAAGAGATACAGTTGCAATTTCTCAACAGAGATCTTCCTTTGGATCGACCAGAAAATGTGGCCCCCTACAAAGATTGTCTTTATTTGTGCAAATATAATATAGTCACCCAAACGATGCGTATTCTTATTTAAATTCATTTCCTGGTTTTCTGTGATTTGGCTTCCAAAGGCTATTCAAGATAGTAACAAAAAGCCACTGTTCAAATTGGTTTCTCTGTACCCCTTGGATGGGAGTGATATTATAGTTCAATGTGACTATTGCAAAATGTTGAAATACTAACCTAAAGAAATGTAATTTTTCTCTTGGACTGCTTTTTTATGCTATGTGCTCACTCACCTGCGTGATGAGTGCTGTCTGCAAAATCTTCACACCCAATTACCCTGTAAGCTATTGTACAACATAGCCGTGGAGGGGAGGCAGCAGGAAGGCTTGTATCTTGCTGCATAATTGTTTAAACTTTATATGAAGTGAACCTCATAAATCAAACTTGCATTTTGCACCATAGACCAACTTATGTGGTTTTTTTGTTTTTTTTTTTTTTTTTTGCTGATAGAATTATTGCATTTCCAAACAGCTGTTTCATACTTGTATGTTTATCTGCTCTGGGAAAATGGGTGTGTTAGGAAACGCCTTTGAGAATCCTGATTTGTACCAAGCATATGCATCCTTTATGCAAAGAGCTCAGGACTTGCATCAACATCAGACCTCATCTGCATTTTCAGTCTGAATTCTGCAGCACATGCTGTGTGCTGCACATTTCTACTGTGATGCCAAAATGGATGAATAACCAGACAACAGCCACCTAGTTGCACTGAAGGGTTGCTGGTACCAGGTGGCTGTTGCTCACTTGCACAGCCTGACTGATCCCACTTTGAGGGGCAGGTAATACAAGTCACAGTCTTCTCTTCTATAATTTTTTTAACTTCTGCCTGCTAGCTATTGATAATATCTGGTTGATTTTTTTCACTGAGTATGTTGCTTAACTCACAGTTCATTTACTAATAGGCAGACACACTGCTTGTTCATTTCATGGTAGACATTCATGCTGCTATGAGGAAAACACCACTGCAAATTTGTGTGCCACCTTTTATACTATAGTTGTGTGTTTTTTATTTCCAAGGCTACAGATTTTGTCAGTTATGTTGTATTATCCATCAGGATGCTAAAAGTGAAATAGGAATATTTCTCCAATATTGAGAACTTGCTTTGTTTGGGTTTTGATATCTGTATTTTCACAACAGAAGGTTAAGCCTGTATATTTCACTTTGAAATTGCATATGTTTTGAGTCACACCTTCAGCTGTGGTGGCATTGTACCAAGGATCCTGAGGTCAGTTATGTGGAGTATTTAGCACAAAGTGTGCTGATTAAAGGGTAGGAGAGGTAAGATTATTTTTTGCTGTTGATAATGTTTAAATGCGGTAGATGTCAAACGGAGTTGACTTGCACGAATACCATATGCTGATCTATGTGAATTCAGAACCCAAGAGAATCACAGATTCATTTAGGTTGGAAAAGACCTCCAATATCATTAGAGTCCAAGCAATGACCAATATTGTTTAGAGCAATCATCAAATGCTTTGTTAAAATGAATAATTTAAGATTGCCTAGCTTTGGATGCTCTGCAGGCAGCAAAGCAGTTAGTGTAGCTTTCAAAAGTGACGCTTACGGGTTGGTGTGTACTAGAAAATTTTAGCTGTAATACATAAATCACTGGACTAAATAATTTGTAGCTGCTGTTTGGAGTAAAGATAGAAGTTCTGTTTCATCCTCTATATTCAGGATATCTGTTTTTGTCTCACCAAATCTGCATAATGCCATATCATCTGATTTCTTTGATTTACCTGGATCTGTAAGGGTGCGGTTGTGTTTTCTGCAAAGTAGGCGATTTACCCTTTTTCACTGAGCACAAAGTTTCTCAGCATTTCTCTGGAAGGCATTTTTTGGATTAAGGTGGAAAGATTAATTAAGGAGACTAATTAAAAATGGTTGCTGAATGTATCACTTAATATATAAGCAGAATGGTATTCCAGATGCTGAAGTAATTCTGTACAGCACAGTGTACCATTTTAACTCTGCCAAGCTGAAATAGTGATTGATATTTTTAGTGTGGTTAAGCCATAAATGTGCTTTTCTGAGAGGGCCATGAAGTTTGGGCTTCTCCTAGTTTATAGATGGAGAAGTGTAGGGTTCAAATGGCTTTGTACTATAAGCTGAGGTTCAAAGGAGGAAAAAGACAGAGGCCTATTAGTTGATCACAGGAGCAGTATTGACTTGCACATAGACAAAAGCCACATCAATTGGCTTGTGTCCTGTTCTGAGTTGCAGCCAAACTAGTCTTGCTAGCAGTCCTGTTGAAAGATAGCAAGGATATCCTTATCTCCATGCTGCACCCCCCTTTCTGACTGCACTAACTTTACTGTAAATGAACTTGGTTTGTTTAGCTCAACAGTAGCTCTGTCAATAGCGTGGTATAATGTGTTTTGTTAAACATAAACACTTCATTTGCTTTTCCTGTCTGCCTCTTCAAACAATACAAATAAAGTCTTCAATCAAGCCTTATTTCCTCCATTCCTCTCCATTAATTGTGCCTCACATTTCTATGTGGAATTCACTTTGTATTTTTGTCTTAGGCTACTATGTTCACTGGAAATGAGCTATATCCAAAACTTCTATCAAGTTGTCTAAATAACTATTGAGAGTTGAGGCAAGGCAAAATATAATGTATTTGTGGGTTCATTTAACTTAGGGGCAGTTGAAGGGTGATTTTTGCTTTCTTGTAACTGTTTGTATGGCTGGTGACTTGAAAGCAAGTGAAGGTGTGAGGTTCCATGGGGCTCCAAGAATGAGGCTGACAGATACCAGTGCTCCCTTTGCCTCACTGGGACAGTGGGAGTCCTTTATGAAATGTTCCCCCAGTTCCAGCTCTCTGAGATCACAAAGACTCTACATTTTCTATAGGAACATTTTTGACACATGACACATTTGTCATGGAGGCTTTTATATCAATTTAGTATGTCAGTCAAATAAAGGTGGTATTTTTTCTAGTATTTTATATAAGCAGTAACTTTCAATGTCTTCAAAAAATGGAATTATCTCAACTTACAGCTTTTGGACAAAAAAAATTGCTGACTGTGTTCTGTTGGAGTACAGAACATGAAGTTGAGATTCTTAAGTAATTTTTGGTCATAAGAATAGTCTTAGACTAAACAAATTATATGGTGAAATAAGGCTAAATCAAGATTTTAAAACTAATTTTAAAAAGCTGCCTCCAAAAATCTATAGACTTCCTTTTTTTTTGGGGGTTTGCAATGTTTTGAATGTCTTCACTATTTCCCAAGGACAGCTCAGAGCTGGCTGGCTTGTTAGCATGATATATAGTGCCCTTCAGAGACCCAATTTTTTCCTATTCTCTACATATCTGGAGCTACTGAGGAAAATTTCTGGTGGTTATTTCATGGTTAGCTGTATACTGATGTCACTCTTTCTTCCTCTTTCGCTGTATTGAGGGTTTCTTACCACAATTCTCACTGTTGGACTTGTGAGGCTACTAGCTGGGCTGGATTTATCCAAAATGTGATAGAACAATGGTGAATCAAATGATGTAAGCCATGAAGATGAGACTGTGTTCTCCCTGTGGAAAAGGAGATTTGTTGTTTTTTTTAAATCTAACATAGGCTAATGTAATGTGTGATTGTTTCTGCACGCTCAGGCAGCATGAGATGGAGTCACTAACTTCTCTGTCAAGGAAGCTATAATTGGGTACTGGACTCCTACCATGCAGATCTCAGCAGCTTTTTGCACTGCTGCAAGAGTGTCTGCCATTGACTCATCTCTCTGCTTCCCTAACCTGCACCCCAGAAAGGAAACTTCAGAATAAAATTGGGTTTCATGTTTGCAGCCTGGTATAATTTTTTCTATGATGTTCCATAGTTCCCAGCTCATTTCTGAGTGTAATTCACTATGTGGGTCTTGTACTATAAAGTTATCTGTAATTTAAGTTTTGGGACTGGGGAAAAACCTGAGGAGAGCATTTGACTGCTTGGATCATTTGTGACAATTGAATGTATTCAGCAACTGAGACAAGGCACTTTGAGCTGACAGTTTGCACCCTTGGGAAATGTGTTACTTCATTTCTTTGGTTTTTAAAGACTGTGTTGTGGGGTTTTTTTTTGTGTGTGTGTTTTTTTTTAACTGGATTTTTTGGGTATGTGAAGGTACAGGGGAACAAACTTGATAACCCATCAAAGCCTTGTTTTTCACAGAAGGGTTGAAATGCAAAAGTTTTGCTTCAATGTCATGGAATTCCTTTTGTTACTGTGGGATTTTTTTTTTTTTTTTTGCATGTAACTGTACATCATTAAGTAACCTTTTGCTTTTCTTCATTTTCTTGCTATCTGTTTGTGAGGAGCTGGGCAGAATTACTTTGAGGTGACCATCATCCACTTTGCAGTGATTTGGAAGCCAGGTGTCTAACCTGGTGGGACATGTCTCTATTTGTCACATGCATTTAATATGTTTTAAAAGCTTCTAGCATAATGTAATACAGAGGATTGCTTTTCAAGTTTCTTTTTTCCTGAAGATGATCAATAGAACTATAGAAAAATGTTTAGGAAGAGTTTTGAGAGATTTAATCTATACTGCTTTCTCAAGGCCAGGTCAATTCTAGCTGTCACTTCTGGAGCATGTTTGCCAATATGTTTTTTAAAATGCTGAAAGCAGAGCATGTACAACTTCTGTAGTCAGTACTTAGCAATTTCACTACCTAGTAAGTGTTGAGCACTCAGTTTTCCTCTTGAATGTAAAATTAGGTATATATGAAGACTTGCCAGGACTTTTCTTTGTATGAAGTAGCTCCAGATGTTTCATTCTGTCCTTGTAAATGATATGTTCTTATCTATCACCAATTGATCCATGTTCAAAACCGGGCAGGGAAATTTTATCAGGTAAAGCATGAGCATCTTAGTGTGTGCTTTAGGTGATGTGTCTTGTCTGCTTGTCATTGCTGGTGTGCCATGTGTTCCTGTGGCAGCAGCCTTGCTCTGACTCACGTTCAGTCGGGAGCTGCTGATCAATCCCTCAGATCCTTTTCCGGAATCCGCTTGTCTAGACAGCCCTTCTTCCACCCTGCATTTGTCAGCTGATGATTTCTGCTTCTGTGTCTTTACTGAATGGCACTTCTCTTTGATGCTATTTATTCCATTTGTCAGCCACACTGACTCCCAAATTTCCCTTCTCTCACATGCCTGTTGGAAGCATCCTGCTTGACAGGTTTGAGAGATGAAATTTAGGAACTGTAGTAACTAGCAGAAGCAAATCTTTTTATGAGAAGCACAGCATGATAAGCAACCAAAGATGCTTGGATGCCACAATGATTAGCCATTAGTTTGCATTTGCATGTTTAAAGGAATGCATTTTTCAGATCTTTACAATGACAAGAGACCAAAGTCAGCTGCTTGAGTTTCTCTTCATAATGCATTTTTCTGGTTACTCAGAATTTATGTCCCCAGTTATATAGTTTAAAGAGGATATGGTAACTTGTCAACTTTGCATTTTTGGGCACCTGAAATATTTTGTTTAAAAATAGTGCTGATCTAACTTCCAGATGCTCATGGGTGAATAGGAGAGCTGTAAACAGTGTAGCTGTGAAAGTCACCTGTGCTATAGGGACAAAGAAACAAGCTTGAATTTTGCAATCTGTAATGCATTGTGCTTGCTCGGTTTTTCTTGGTTTTTTTTTTTTGTTTTGTTTTTTTTTTTTTTTTTTTTTTGGTTTGTTTGTTTTTTTGGGTTTTTTTGGTTGTTGTTGTTGTTGTTGTTTTGAATAAGAAAGTAGGATAAAAATTAGTTTTCCAGTATTAAAAAATCAAAAGTCTTACTGTAGGGATAAACCCCTTGCTGATACCGATTGCACCTTCCACCTTTCTCAAGTTAAGGAACCAAGTCAACTGACCTTTTTGGATTCACATGCAATTATTTATCTACTTTAATAGAAACTCCTGAAATCACTTCAACTAAAAGTGAGTAAGGTGTGTTTACTCGGTACAAAGAATTTTTTTTCTTCATAGTTTTTGCGTAGAAAACCACACTAGTAGATGAGGTAATAAAACTGAAAATGGAGTTGTTAATTACCAAGACTTAGTTAGGGTGTTTGAGGAATAAATTTATTTCAGTTCTGCTTTTTGTGTTACTGGATTTCAAGTGTGTGTTTTTGTGCTTTCAAGGCTCTGGAAGGAGGTGGCTGGTCTAATGCAGTCAGTAGCTAAATCATGTGCTTGTTCAGTCCTTTCTGCAGCAGAGAAAAAATGTGGTGCCATTTGAAATCTGTTGCTTGGGATTTCTTGATTTGAATTTTGTTGTTGTTTGTACTGAAATGATGATTTCAGAGTTTTTATTTAGAAGTGCAAAATGTGTCCTTAACTATAAGGGTCTATACTGATGCATTTTCATGAATACTTATCATGGAGTAAGTGAGAATCTACATACGCTGTGGACAAGACATTATAACTGCATAATAGGGGCTCTTCCATAATAGAGATTATGGAATTCTCCTTCATTGTTTTTAGAGCAAGGCAATTTCTTTTATTATCATAAATCATTTAGTACACAATAGGGTGTTACATAAAAGAATATTGTTTTATTCTTTTGCAACTCTTAAATTACAGGTTACAGTGCAGAAATTAAATGATTACTCCATAAAGTCTTATTTTAACTTTTCTCCTGAGTAGTGTAGTGAGGTGAGTATGTGCAAGATGTTGGGCAGGTTGGGACAGGATACACCAGTAGTTCTGATGCTTTGTTTTGTTCCATGGCCTGAGTGCAGTCTTCTATTATTTCATTGTTTTTATTATAGAAACCTAATGGGTAACAGCTTGATCCATGATCAAGCAGGAGTTATGTTATAGACTACATAAGTGTGCAGTAGTTGTATTTTTATGAGGTAGCATTCATACTTCTGTAGGTGATGTTACCTATAAAATAAAGACTATGAACTTTTTTTTTCTGAGAAAAGCACTGTGTGAGGATGGCTACTGGGTTTTAAGTGCACTATCTTATCTTTTGGAGAAAAATATAGCATGGGGTGACTTAAATGTCAGCAGAGGTATCCCTATGAACCACAGAATCCATAGGTACAACTATGAGGAGCACTCTCAGACTTGTAGGTGCAGCTCTGAGGTATGCTGCTTGAAACTAAGCAGGATAGAGATGGGCCACAGGCTGTAAATGCTATTTTTTGGTAAGTGATAGTGGTAGTTTTGATAAGAAATAAAGTTGGATAATATTTTGTAACTTCAAGGAATATGCCTCTTTTCCTAGGCTGCATGGTTCCTTCACATCTGTACTAGGCCTGTCAGTACATAGAGAATACAGAGCTTGATATGCAGTTTGTGTCTTTGCATGGGATTTAGAAGTGTTTCTTCTGGTGTTAAAATTGTTTCCTCTTACTCTGATAAAGAAGGAATATGAGTCTGTATTTTTGAAACCATTTAATGGACAACAGTTGGCAGAGCTGCTCTGTTAATTCATGGTTAATAGTGGAAACTTCTTAAACATTCTTTACTTATCTGTTTCTTCCCTGTTCCTCTTCATTCACCCCCTGCCCCCAGCTTCCTTCCTTTTTTTTGGTCTGTAAAGCTTAGGACAAAAAAAAGAGGAAATCCTAAGGTGGAAAACAGAAGATCCCTGTTCTTCTGTTTCAGTATAAGAAGCACATGTCACTTCTCTATTGGGTTTGTAACCTCTATTCTTCCACCTACCCCTATCAGAAAAAAAAATGACTAGCTGATTGTAAGTCAAACCAAAGTGATATTGATATCCTCTTTTCCATTTGGAGTAAGAAGACCTGAATGCTTTTTCTCATTGGGCCATTAGTTCTAAGTTCTCAGCTGTGTTGAACAAATGGGCTTATTCCTATTGCTTGCCAGGTGAAATAGGTGAGGTAAGGGCAGACATATCTGCCTGCACGTATTTTGCCATTTTATTTGTCGTGCTGAAATATGCCAGTGGTAATAGTAAGCATGTCAAATTACAGATTCTCTGGTTGTTTCCATTACTGGAAAGCTCAATTAAATCACTTAAGTTTTGATTATTTTTTTTCAAATTGAATTGGAAGACAAAAGACAACAGAGTTAAGCTTTTCATAATGATTTAATTATCCAAAGACAATTTCTTTTCACCAATTAATTAAAAAAGCATTGTAAGAGATGTTGAAAAGATGTAAAATACCAAAATAATATGTGTTTTTCCAGGCAAGGATGTGATGTTCTTGCATGTGAGACAGCTGTTGGTTTTCGACTTTAATCTTCTTTGGAGATAGTGTTTGGAAATGTAACATGGTAAGCAATATCCTGAGGAATCTGAGGTAATGGATTCTCCAGCCTCAGACATGATGACATGGAAATCACTTATTCCATAATTGCCTGTAGTGTTACTTCTTTTAAGCTGCTGTGCTTCAGTGGTTGCTTCTAGAAAACACTTGTTTTATGGGTTTATTAAAAAAATAAAAAAAGAATATTTGCTTTATCTCAACCTGAGCAATTATAATGTGCTTCAAGAAGCAACACATAAAACTTGTTCTTTTGATGAAAAGCCTTGGCTTCCTGGTGGCATGAAGGATGAGCAGTGTCAGTCGTGCTGTTCCTACCTCTCTGTTGCTCAGTGTTGGACTGAATCTATTGCTTTTGTATCTTCAAGCTTAAGTGTACTCTTGCTTGTTTACATTCAGAAAAATCCTGGGGAAGCCTTTAAGACTGAAAATTGTTGATCTTTTCTGTGTTTGCATGCAAAGAAAACTATTCCTTTGTTTCACTTCTGCAAAGACTTGGTTCTGCCAAATTGGCAGGGGCTTGAATAGCAGTGTCTCTAACAATGTATATTTAATAGGTGTATTAAATAGCAGCAGTTTTAATAGCTGAGATAAAGTGTATCTGTTAAGCAGGCACAAATTATGTTGGTCCCTGTTTTCCCAATCTAATCTGAAAAATGTAATCTAGTAAAAAGGAAAAGTGCAGCTGCAACATGAGAAAAATTGCACTGGTTTTCATCATGATTCTTACAAAGATATGTTTGGATTTATATTGATAAATATTGCCTCTAGCTCTTTTTGAGCAGCCAGTTAACAGCCTCATAATTGACATGCAAATATGGTTGTACAGATGATAGAAATCTGTGGTCATTATCAGTGTGCTTTGCCTCTTTTTGAGTTTTCCAGCAAAACAGTGTCCAAATAGAAAGGGACTGGATTGATGAGGAGGTGCCTCTTTTCAGAGGGGCAAAGGTCCAGAATAAACCTATTTAGCTGATATGTACTGAATGGACTCTTAAACGAGCAAGTTAGGATCTTTTGGTTAGTCCATGAAGTGGATTTATTGTTTGCTGAGCCATCATAAGTTTGGCTTGTTAATGACCTCTGTAAAATACCAGTCATGTTTTTATGTGCCTTATGCAAAACCTTAAAATGCACTCTGCAGGCTACAAATAGCAGGTTTTGTGTAGGATATGAATATGCACAGCCACCCTACCAAATGTTAAAGTAATCCAGGAAACTCAGAATAGCATATTGAGCAGAATGTAATTGTCTGGGAGCCATGACCATGGCCAGGCCAGCTCTGGGGCTCACCCAGCTCTGGCCATGTACTTCCCCTGTGCCTTCCTAACAGCTTCTCTGATGAGCAATTGAGAGAGAGAGCTGGTCTGGCTGGAAACTCATCACTGGTTTTGGCAGGGAGGTACTTAGAGTGCATCAGCACCTCTAGCTGGGTTTGGATTGTCTGCCAAGGTGAGTGTGCCAGTGTGGGGGGAGTGAGGGAGGGTGCAGCTGGGAGCACAGGGGATGGCAGGACCCCAGCACTGTGCCTGTGCCTGCAGGCACATCAGATGAGATGTTACAGAAAGCTACAGCCTAATGAGAAGTTTAGTTGGCCTATTGAGAATATAGAATATGAGAATCACACTTTTCATGGGGCAGGAGCAAATAACAAACTGATATGTAAACTGTATGTCATCTTATCCAGCTGTTTGGTCTGGATTTATGTGTGTTTTTTTTACACAATCTACTGTTAGTAATAAAACTCTTACACATTTTAAGTTTCTGCCAAGCACAGTAAGTGCTTTCTTATTCCAGAGGCTACTTTGTGAGCAATTACCACTTTTTACAATCTCAAATTTTGTCTTCCTTGCAACAAGCAGGACTGTCCAAACATGTTTTAAACATGAAGTTGAGATTGATTTTTGTGAGCCCTTAGCAGGCTGCTAAAATAGATTGAGTGTCACAAGATCAGAAAATAAAAACTCTAAAGATGTAATTACAATTTTGTGGATGTAAAGCTAGTCAAATTATGCCATGGAACAACTTATGGAAAAAGGTAGAAAGTGACAGAACTAAGAACTGGTACATCAGGAGTCCTGTGAGATGTAAATAACACAGTAAAATAAAATGAGCACTGATATCATACTTCTAACATAATTATGAGAAGTCTTTGTCCTACTGCTGCATTCAGAACTTAAACAGGTAAACATAAGGTGCTTTCAAAATCAAAATATGCAAAAGAAAAAATGAACAGTTCTGCCTGATATAATAAAAATATTTGATATTTGACAATTTCACAATAAAATTTTTGATGTTATACAAATACTTTATAATAAGTATTTTATAATGATGACATATAATAATGTGGTTTTTATGAGAACTTGAATGAAAACTACTGCTTCTCCAGAATGAGGGCTCTTAAGCATTGCCATTGCCTCTTCAGTCAGCACAGATTGGGGAACAAAGTTGAGGAAGCAGCCTTGGTGGTTTCTTCTTCCAAGCATCTCTACTAGTCCTGTCCCATTTCTTCTTTGCTGTGGCTATTTCTGTGTTAGCTCTCCTGGAAACCAGCAGTGGAGTGCCTGAGCCACACTCGTGTTCCCTTCTGGCTCTGCTCTCACCGAGCTCATTTGTCTCACTTCTGGCTGTCAATTTTTTAGGTCTGAAACCTACAAATCAAGCTTAGACAAAATACTCTTTGGTTAATTATGCATTGTTTGTTTTGTACCAAAAAAAGTTTTGGATACATAACAAGAACCTTCAGCACAGGAGGGATTGTTTGATTTGGCTGTGATCTATGGGTACCAGACTTCTTAGTGTCTGTTAAATACGAAACAGCATCCTTATGACTTTTCTGGTATGGTAGCTATAAAGCTGGGACATCACATATGTAACATCATACTGGAGGCATTTTCTTCAGTGTCTTCTCCCCTTTTAAATTAGTCTAGTTATCAACTGACTTTTACTGTGTTCAATGCATTTTTAAAATCTAAAACACCCTCTGGGAGTGGGTGTGTTTAATGTACAGAAATGTATCAGAGTAGGAACTGGCATCCCATACATAAACTGTGGATGTTTTTTTTTCTCAGTTTCCTCAAATTGTCGGTCACCTTGCTTGTGATACTTCAATTATTAAGTGTGCTTTTGACCAGTTGTCACACAAGGTTTTGAATGTGTGTGTCCCTGCTGTTCAGCCCTACCACAATGAACTGGGAGGGGAAGAGGAGAAAAAAGGAGCTGTCATATGTCTGATAATTGTTGTTTGGCTCGTATCCAGGGTTCTGTTTATAAAGAGTTCTATAGTGTGATCTTAAAATATGTAACTTGTCTGAAAATGTCAATATTTACTTTTCTCCTGAAGTCTTGATTTGCTGAAGAAACTTTAAAGTTTTAGGGACAAATAGTTATCAGGCATTGGTGTTCCTTTTGCTTTTTGCTAAGAGTTTAGATAACCCTTAACCTTTTCATCTGTATGCATGTTACCTTTTTGGTTTTTTTAGACAACTCTGCCCTATCAATTTGCAAAAGGAAGCGTTTGGTGGGTGATATCTTTATGGAAGATTAGATACAAAGACAACTTTATGATGACATACAAAAGTGGTTTTGAAAGGAATAGCTTGGTCTCCTCAGATCTATATTTAATAGGAAAGCTGTTTGGGCAGGTCTGGTTTGGCTTCTTTTTAGTTAAAAAGGCTGGATACTGTGTAATTCCATGATGCAGTCATTTTTCATCCTCTCTAGAGAACTTTACCTCCAGAAATTCATCAGTGTGTAGTGCAGCCCTAAAACACTTCTACTTTTTCCTAGTATTAGTTATTTTGTGCAGCTACAAAGAAATTTGTGTTCTGTATGGATGTTGACTTAATGAACAGGAGGCATTCCTGCAGCCTGTGGTATGTCACGGGGGCCCTGGGGAGGTGAGAGCAATGCCCGGGCTTCAGATACGGCCCTGAAACGCTGACACTGCTACTGGGAAATGTTACAGCACACAAACAGCGTAGCATACCTGATTTAAATACCTCGAATTCCCCAAGTTTAGAGACGGAGCAGAACTTCATAGAATTTGCTTTGTAATCTCCTGTCAAGCTCTCTCAAGGCAGCATTATACGCTGGTGCGTGAGTGGGTGAATAGCACTTGGCAGGCTTTGCTGGCACTTGGCTCTTCTACGTCTCCTGCAATAATAACTTAGAAGCAGAACTTCTACCCTTCTCCCTGCTTAATTTGCCCATGTGCTTCTCCCAAATACGATGGTTTTTGCATTTTCTGTATAATGTCAATTTCAGGCACAATTAGCTTAAGTTTCTCCTAACGGGAAAAAGAAATTTACCTGCACAGCTGTGTGGAGATATAGATAATTCTTTTGTGTTTACTTGCAAACTGCTTTTTACCTAGAAACCTTTTGCATGTTAACCTTGCAAAGGTGAACTGCTATAATTCATGACGTATGTGACCTGAAAACACATATGTTAAGTATGTATTTTATTTGTATTTTTGGAGGGGCTTTTTGGGTAAGAATGGATGCAGGTTATTGTAGCAGTATCAATTGGAAATGAAGGGAAACTTAGATACATGGGCCTACAAATTTAGGCTTGGCAGACCTAGAAGAAAATTCAAGGTACTGGGTTTCAGAAGAGACTGGATGAGGGATTATGGAGTGCAAGTGAAATGACAGGCAGGGGCAGAGAGGTCAGAACTGCCATGTGGTTTTATCAGGGTTTACTAATGAACTTACAGGGGAAAAAGCTGGTAGTCAGACACAGAGAGTAAGGAGGAGTTATGGCTATAGTGAAAGGCAGAAAAATAAAGTGTGGAAAAGTTTGTAAGAAACTTTTCTTATGTTCCACTGATGGCCTGTTTTGTGGCATCTTCTGCCTGCCTTTCCAGTAGGGGAGTTGTAATTAAGGTTTGCTGCAAAACTTGCAGAATAAGGACAGTGGGAGAAGCAGATCTGGGAAGTGTTTCTGGATGATGTGCTTGTCAGGGATTATGGTTTGGAAACCATATACATAAGATTACTTCTGGTGCTAACTGGATCCTACTAAAATACACTTCAGAAGCAAGACCATGTCAGGATTTTGCAGTACTTGATTCAGCTTGAATTTTCCTGGAATCATGTTAGCTGTGTGGTTTTAGGTGGGGACCTCAGATTTGAGCTTTCTGTAATCAGTTGTCTGTATCTTAGTTTGTAGGTCATGCAGGTTTTAGTTTGCTAGATAACGACTCTGAGATTCTTGAATGTTGCTAATGAGCTTTGGGCTAATCAAAGTCCTCGTCCTCTGGCTCAGGGCTCCCTGCTATCTGAACAAAGTGTTCCTGAAAATACACAGCTTCTTGTTTCCAGAAGGGTGCTTGGAAACTTTTGGCTCAATACTTAATTGTGACCAAAGAAGTGACTGAATTGAGAGCTCAGGGGGTAATGCTGTTTGCTGTATTATGTGCTCCAGCCACTGAGGTGCTGGTGAATTTGCTAGAAATAGGCAGCATTCAGCTGCAACTTGAGGATTCAGTCACTGTGTGACCTACAAATGACAGAGACAGTGGTAGATGTTGAAAGAATTAGACACTGCAGATCTTATCTGTAAGATGTTCATGCTTTTTTACCAAGGTAGTGAATTCTGTCAGTGTCTTGTGTCTGCTGGGAATCGAGGTTGAATTTGTTTTTAAGTATGGTTTCGCCACTTGGAAGTTATCTTGGTTAAATTACATGTTCACTTGGCTTTAAAAGAAATGCTTTGTTTGCTGTACAATACACTACCATTCCCTGAATTGTCACCTCACTTCACCTCAGTAAAATACAGACTAGTAGAACTTGTGTACTAAAAAATACTATTTATTAAATAAAATGAGGAGTATGTATTTGTTCAGATGTGTAGGAAGTGATGAGTGACTTGATTTTTTTTTTTTTTTTTTGGGTTAAACTAAGGTTGACTGCAGGATTCTTTTTTTCTTTCAAATTGTTTTTTTAAAAATTTTAATAGGTTTCTGTGTAGAATGAGCCTTCAGTCTGCTGGCAGGCACTCTTGGTTAAAAAACACGACAAGCATGTGTGAGTACATGTGTACCAGTACTGCTCAAAATATCATCACAAAGGGCTGTGGCAGAGAGTGATAAGAGTTGAGTCTGTATCATCATGAACTGTGCAGCAGAAGTGTGATGAATGCCTATAGAGTTTGTCTGATGGCCTTTTTGTTGAAAATAATACATGTTTCATAAAAAATTAATAATTGTAGTTGAATGTTTTAAATGTCTGTTCTTACATAGTTCACTTCTGAAATCCTAAATGTGTGTTTGAAAATGCTTTCTGTTTTCTTATCACAAATATGATTTAAATTTTCAAGTTGTGCAGCTGTGTGTGTAGTGGGAGACTCTGGTGACCTTACTGAAGACCGAATTCAGGCCACTCGGCTGCCATCCAAATGCTCTGCCAGCTTAGCTACTTGACCACCTGCTTCTGTTTTTCCATTCCCTTTGCAAATGTAGGTTTTGTTCGTTTGCTGGCATCTCATCATTGCCTTTCATAAAAAGAAATCAAATTGTGAGGATAAGGTCTGTACTGTAGACCACTTGGGTGTTTTTGTGACTCTTGTAGTCATTTGAGTTTTCATCAGCCATTCAAGCGTGGGCTTGTTGGAAAAGAACAGAGGATGATGCCTTCTGCAGCTCCATGCTTGCTTTCCCCAGCCATGCTCCTACACTTTGGATTGCAAGACTCAATGGTAGCTGTGCTCAGTCTCACTGCAGCTTTCCTGCTCTGCATGAGCCTGGTGGCTGTCCTCAGTGAAAAACATCCAGGTAGTGCTGATGTGCTGTTGGAGTGCGTGGATTTTAATTTTAACTCTCAAAATTTTAACTCTCAAAACAAGCAGCTTAAATTCTTTGTCTTTGTTCATATCTTTTCAATATGTAAAACTGGAAAAAAGGAAACACTGGTCATAAATATATATCTTTGAGACCTAATGGTAAATGTTTTTGAGTACGAATCCCTTAATAGCCCAATGTAACTGGAGTGCTGAATGGGGAATCTTCAGTAGTGAGTTACATTCCCACATCTACTGATCTGCTCATTGGCTACGTCCAAATTCCATGACCTCAGTGCCTCAGTGGTTTGTAAAGCAGCACTTTGAAAAGCAGGCTAGCACTGCTGACTGAAAGCTTGTGTACTTGTTTCATCTGACATAGCTGAGATGGTTCAGGAGTTACGTCTGTGGATGGTTGATGAAAACTAAAGGAAAAATGGATGGCTGTTCTGTGGCTTCTCATGCGTTAAATGCTGCTGGTGATTTCTAAAGTTTTTGTCCCATTTTTGTCAAGACATATAACCATGATGCAGTGATTTGGGTGCACTAAATTTTAAACTAGAAGAATCATAACTTACTTCTGGTTGCAGTAGAAATGCCAATGGATTGTTTTTATCTTGCACTTTAAAAATGCATCAGTCATGGAAAAAAGTCTCCTGCTTTTTTTCTATTGCATCTGAAGGCTGCATTTGGTGTTCCCACAGGCTTGGTCTAGTGGAGCGGACAGAGTGCAATAGGAAGGTACTGCAGAAGCTGTGAAAATGCTTGATGAACTCACTTCTATTTTGGTGTTTGTTTCCATTGCATTCTGTAATACCTACAGTAGATGTCATTTTTCAAATGCTGGCTTGATTACCTGGACTGTCTTTTGCTCCTGGTTTAGGCAGGAGAAAAGAGTGAATGAGCAGGCACTGGCTGTGAATCTGATCTAAATAGAGTTAGCTGTGCACATACTTGCAGCATTGTCTGAATGAGTGTGATTTTTGTAATCTGGCAGTATTACTTGTTAGACAGATTAGTCACTTGCCAATGCTGAAGTGGGAACTTTGGTCTGGGAGGCAAAGAGCCTGGGTTGGAAAGTCTGCACTTTCTACCATTTGAGAAGGTATCTGGTGTGTTAAAACCAGGGGATCTGGCATCAGGATGTGGTTGTGCAGACTCTGCTGTGAGATGTTGAGGGTCTCCATGAGCTCTGTGTAGGTGTGGGGCTGGATGTTTGCTGGATTGCCCTTGTAGTGTCTGCAAGGTCCCTCTGACATCCTAGAGGATTGTCATGGGGGTCCCAGTTAAGGTGAGTCAGTGTTGTCAAGAAACTGAACTTCCTCTAAGCTGTCATGCTACAGAGGCTTCAACAGAAATATTAAGAATTCTTTGAGCATATCTTACTGGTTTTGATAATTTATTTAACCAAAGTGGAATAATTGAGCTCCCACTCTTAAGCTTTCTACAATTAATATTTATTATCTCTTTTGATTTTTATCTCTTGGGTACCAAGGATGAACTTCAGAGACAGTGTTCATTCATTTCTTTGCTTTCCTGCCTTTCTTTGTAAAAGAATCTACCATGAACAAGCAACATGATAAAACTTTAAAAAAAACCAAAACAGCAAACAAACAAAACCCAAACAAATAAAAAACTCACCAAAACCAAAAGGAAATCCAAACCAAAACTCCACAAAAGATTACTACAACAAAATACAAAGCAGTTCAACATTTACCAGTTAGTATCTAGTATTCTGCTTTCAGCATATTAGAAAGACAGTGCAATTAATACACATGGGAACAATTTTCTTTAGTTTCTTGTGAGCATTCAGAACCAAGTGTAGGGATAAATGTCTAGCTTGATGTCATCTGATACAGGGGAACATTTCTGTGCATCCTGTTTATAGAGTTTTGGCTTCCCAAGTGGTAAAACACTGTGTATTATAAAGATGGGTTAAAGAAAACATTACCTCTTTGAACCATTTGCTGTTATTGTTTTGTGCAAATCACATGCTGTCAGCTGTTTGTTTCTTGGGGGTTTTTTGTGTCAAATGTAGATTATTTTCCTGTTCACAATAGTGTCTAGACAAGTAGTGGATTGCTGTATGCCAGCAATGTGCCACTGCAAGTCTGAAGTGGTAGTATCTGGATTAAGATAACGAATAGTACCTTTTCTGGTATATCTTAGGGAGTGTTGGTAGAGCATCCAAGCTCTCCAAAGATTTACTTCTTTTTTAGCTGGCTGTGTGTTCACCATACTCAGGATTTAGCCTGGATAGACTTCAATACATATCTGCTAGGAAGGGTTTAAAGAGGTAATGAGGAAAAACGACATTTTGTTTTCAATTGTATATTGTAAGTGATCAACATAAAGCCAAGTTATGGTTTTATGCCTAATTTAAGGCCTTGTTTCTCAAAATAAATGCACAGATCTGGAAATTGTGTGATGCAATGCCTGTTTTGTCTTATTTTCTTTAACTATTTCAGTCAGGTATTTGGATAAGAGATGCTATCAATGACAAAAGCAATTAGGTGTAGTAGCATCAGGGTTTGAGACCATTTTTATGCCCTACCTTGTTAGGTTATAGAAAGAAGAAACAGGGTCAATATTCTCTTTGGTATTCTCCAGACAGTGCCACTGGAAGAAGAGACTGAGATTTAGCCTGGCTTAAAGATTTGACAGCTGACTTTGTTGTGCCACATTAACCATGATGTGAATGTGCTATATGTGAGCTACTGAAAGTTTTTTGTAGTCTAGAGAAAGAGTGATCTTGGTTCTCAAGCTGCTCTCAAGACCCAGGAGAGTTTTCAGTGCATGAATAAATCATCAGTGAATTAGTTTTGCTGAGACAGATGGTCTTCAGTGTGAATGGCCAACATTTTGTTGAGGGTGTGGTGGATTGGCTTTGGGTGGTCAAGTTTTCCTAGCAGTACAGGGGTGGGACTTTGATAAGCTGCCAGAAGCTCCCTCCTTGTCTGACAGAGCCGATGCCAGGCAGCTCCAAGATAGACCCAGTGCTGGTGGTAGTGCTGCTGGGATAATGTATTTAATGTATGGAAAAGTTGCTACATGGCAGCAGCTGTAGCCAGAGAGAGGAGAGAGATTACATGGGAGGAAGGGCTCTGCAGACTCCAGGGGCAGGAAGGAGGGCTGCCCCAGTGCCACAGCATTCCCATGCAGACCTGGTGAGTCAGGCTGTCCTCCTGCAGCCATGGAGCTCCATGGTGGAGCAGAGATCCACCTGCAGCCCATGGAGCAACCCATGCCAGAGCAGGGGCATGCCCAAAGGTGGCTGTGACCCTGTGGGAAGCCCATGAGGGACCATGGCTCCACAAGGCTCCTGGCAGGACTTGTGACCCTGTGGAGAGAGGAGCTGGAGCTCTGTGCTGGAGCAGGTTTGCTGGCAGGATTTGAGACCCTGTGAGGGCCCCATTGCTGAAGCAGTGTGTTCCTGAAGGACTGCACCCGTGGAGGGACCCACACTGGAGCAGCTGGTGAACTCTGGAGGAGTTTGTGAAGGACTGTCTCCTGTGGAAGGGACCCCCATGCTGGAACAGGGAAGTGTGTGAGGGTCTTCTCCCCAAGGAGGAAGGAACAGCAGAGACAACATGTGGTGAACTGACTGCAGCCTCCTTTCCAAGTCCTCATAAGCTGCTGGGGGAAGGGACAGAGAAAACTGAGAATGAAATTGAGCCTGGGAAGAGTGGGGAGGAAGGTGTTTAAGATTTAGTTTTGTTTCTTGTTATCCTACTCTGATTTGATTGGTAGTAAATTAAATGAATTTTTCTCCTAGTCAAGTCTGTTTTACCTCTGATGGCAATTGGTGAGGGATCTCTCCCTGTCCTTACTCTGACCTACAAGCTTTTTGTTCTATTTTCTCTGCACTGTCCAGCTGAGAAGGGGAATGATAGAGTGACTTAGGTGGGACTTGGCCTTCAGCCAGAGTCAACCCGTCTCAGAGGGGAAGAGGGGCTGATGTGTTTAGAAACACTTATTGCAAAATAAAAGGAAATGGTACTGTCAGGCCATTGATTTTGGGTCAGTATTTAAGCTTTTATAAAGTGTGGACCTAGAAAGGCCTTGTTAACAAAGGCAGACTTCTTGACAGACAGATCTGTAGTTCCTAAGAGGAGCCAAACTTTTATTACCCATTGTTATCCGTTAGACTGGAAGTTTGTCAGCTGCTGGGAGGGGAGAAAGCAGATGGTAAGAAAAAATGGACGGGGTAAAATTGGAATTTCTTCAAAAATGCCCACTTATTCTAAGGTATTTTTAAAATGTGTTTATGTCCTAATGGTATTTCTGCTTGATATGAAGATTTTGATTGTATCAGTAATGCAGAATTGGGGTTAACATTTTCAGCAGGACCAGAATTATTTCCAGACAACAATACTTCCATATATTTCTAGATTTGTTACAGTAATCTTAGAAATCCTTTATAGTTTCAATGAGGTATATATCCCCTGCAGAAGCACCTGCTTTTGTAAGAGTAATCGTTTACTTTAATTATTTTTTAATTGCATATTTTCCTTGGTTTTTTTTAAGGTGCTAACACTATCCTGTGTTTCAGATAGCCCTGAGATTGTGTCCTTAAGCATTTATATGAAAAACCTGTTAGTTTTCCTGTTTGACTTGGAAATTACAGATTTTTCCCTGTAGTTACAGGAACACAAGAAGTTTGTTGGTTTTGAGCAACACTCAACAGTTATCTCTAACATGAAACAGTTAGAGTGATAGATAGATTAAAGGAGCCCTTGAAGTGCACCACTGTTGAAGTTGAGGTGTTTCACCTCCCTTGAGACTTTTTTATTAGCTACATCCATTACTTTGTTATACTCTGCGCATAGTTTGGACTTACAAAGCAGACAGAAGAGGAAAAAATGGTGGAAAACCCCTGAATTTGGTAGGATGAAACCAGAGCACAGACATGTAAGAATGGGAGCTTGAAACCATCAGGGAAAGTATTTGAGAGAGAAGACCTTGGCACAACAGAAGTAGGATTTGTGGGGAAGGACTGGCTATAGGGGAGCTGTCTGCCTTTGGCTGTTTTCAAACTGCCTAAGCCCATGGATGTGGGAAGATAATTGAATTAGGAGTGTCACTTGTCTGTGGTTTATCAGAAGCCTCATTATTAGCTATTTTAAAGTAGGGGACAGTGGGTATGAGATGATGTGCAGCTGGCACTGCCAGGCTGAGAATGTGGGTGCTGTGGTTCGTGCTCTGTGCAGGCATGTTGTGTTCTGCTGGACTGCTACTGCCTTTTGCAGCCTGAGCTAAGCAGGTGTGCTCAGCTCTTTTATAACATCTTCCTCAGTTGATTCTCAGCTTTGGTCCTTGTTTCCAGCTCTCCTCTTCAAGCTCCATGCCTTGCAGCAGGTTGCTGTAGAGAGAGCTGGTGACAGGAAGACAATGAGATTGATTTGAGGAAGTCAAAGCTTGGAATTAGAAAAGCAGAACCATCTTGGGCTGGAGCTTCAGGAGAGGAAGTGAGAACAGACAAATGGGCAGATGCCTGTCCAGGACTCCTTGTTCTAACCTGTTTGGTTATTTTTTCATCCACATACTCTCATCCCTCTGGTGCATGTACAGGAGCCCAGGTCTGATGGAGACAGACTCCTGTTGCTTCTCTTAAGTCTCTGATTGCCTGGCAAGTGCTGAGGCATAGATGTACCTCTCATCCCTCAGGCCCTCTCAGTACCAGCTTGGAAGGTGGTGGAAAGGAGCTGCAAAGACAATTTTTCCTAATACCTGCATGTACTAAGAAAAGTGTTTGCAATATCCTTTGATGCAAAAATGGAGAAGACTTCAAATAAGATATAGCATATTACTCTTATGTCACAGTTTTTAGAGTTCCTAGAGGACATGAATAGTGGTGGCTTAAAAGCTATAATGAAATATATTTAGTACCTGGCATGCTGAAGTCCCAAGGACTTCAGGCTCCATTGTGACAGAAGTAATGGCCTTTATTGTGGTCTTGAGGTCTCCACCCCCATTCATACCCAGTTTTTATGCCTTAAAATGACCACACTTGTCTTCAGTATGAATTCCCTTTGACCTGCAGTCACAAAACATTAGTGGATTGGTGTAAAGTGTTCTTTGAGAGCTATCTGAGCTCTGTCAAGCAGTGGATAACTTGAGGCTGCACCAGGTGATTGCTGAGAATAAGTTCAGAAATGCAAACCTCTCGAGTCATGATGAACTTGAGAACACTTTGAATATGTCATCAAAGCACTTTTATAAACTCCAAATAATTAATTCTGGGTTAACATTTGCTGGATACTTGACTAGACACATGTATATGGGCAGAGGTTTTTGTGTGTCATGCAGTGTAAAATTTTGGAAGACTGCTATCCTGGGCTAGCAGGGAGTTTAGTAGGTTAGTGCCTTTGTCAAGCCTCAAGGCTGTCTGGCACATGAGGACAAAAAAGATTTCCAAGGGGCTGTCTTACCCTTGTGAGAAGTGGTCATCTTTCCATGTTTCTCATGACACCAAAGACTGTGACAGTTTTGAGCTAGTTTCAATGCATCTGGCTGTGGAAATAGTGGAGTGAATATCATTCTTTAATGTCAGCCTGAAGTAATACTAGTGAAGATACTTGACCTTACTTAAACCAAAGAAAAGGAGGGAAGAACTTGTCTTTTTTCCTTAGACACAATCCCAAGTACTTTATTTTCATAAGCAATTGATTATTTTTAATAATTCATAGATATAAATGTATAGTAAAAACCGGATCCTTGAAAAAAAATTATTGGTGTAACTTCAAGTAGATGTATTATTTTAACAAGTAGTTTTGATGAAGTGTTATAATTTAATTGGCAGCTTCTCATAATTAGCAGACAATTTCATTCCTGCCTAAATAGATTTTTTTTATATTAATGAATGTAATGTTAATCAAAAACACTTTAACTCATAAAAGCAAGCTAGTGAAAAGAAATAATTACTGCAAGCTACAAAGATTCAGGCTTCTCAGTTAATTTTAATGACTGCTTCTAAAACTCCTGGAAGAAGAGCTTGGAGATCCTTTTTTTATCATTAAACTGTCTCCATTTCTCTCCATACAGAGAATAAACAGCTATGTGATAGTTTTCAGAACCAGTTGTAGTGATTTTTTTCCCAATGTGTCTAGCATTTCTTGCTGTGTCAATGTACATATAGTACAGTCATTTTTATTGTACTGGACTTGTTTGTGCTCATGATGATTCAAATGACTGACAAAATGAAGTAGGGCCTTTGTATTTTAAAAAGAGGAATTGTGATAGAGATGAGCCTTTTTAAAGATCTATCCTGTCTGGATTTATTAATCTCTGCCAATATTTCTGTAAGATATCAGAGCGCCTTTATCTTATGGAGGAATAAATGCCAGTCTCTTTTTCTACAAATTCTTTGCAGGAAAAAATGGTTCTTTTAGAGTAGACAGTGCTTAATGTAATAATCTAAAACTCTTCTTACGAAGGGTGGAAGTGGTCCTAAATTTTTGATCTACTCTAGAAGCAAAGTGATGTTTGCTTTCCTTTTTTCCAGAATCATAGTAGAACTTAAATGTTTAAAGTATCCATTTACCTCAGCTAATATATTGGATATAATTGAAGAAAAATTACTGCCCTGTACAGATTGAGAGAAGACATTCAGAGCAGCCCAAAAGAGAAGCACTTGGGATTCTCATGGCCTAAAATCTGAGATGAGCCAGCAGTCCATGCTCAGAGCCCAGAAAGCCAAACGCATCCAGGGCTGCATCTAAAACATTGTGGGCAGCAGGTCAAGGGAGGGGATTTGGATGTTCTTCTCTGCTCTGCTGAGACCCCACCTGCAGTGCTGCAGCCAGCCCTGGGGTCTTCAGCACCAGACAGACCTGTTAAAGTGGGTCCAGAGGAGGGCCATGAATATGGGTAGAGGGCTGGAGCACCTCTCCTACACAGACAGGCAGGGAGAGCTGGGGTTGTTCAGCCTGGAGAAGACAGGGCTTTGGGGTCACTTCCACTACCTAAAGGGGGCTTAGAAAAAAGAGGGAGAGTGACTTTTTACACAAGCAGATAGTGATAGGAAAAGGGGGAATGGCCTAAAGTGGTAAGAGATTTAGAATAGATGTTTAAAATAATTTTTTTTACTCAGAAGGTAGTGAGGCACTGGAACAGCTTGGCCAGTGAAGTTGTGGATTCCCCATCCCTGAAAGTGTTCAAGGCTCAGTTGGAGGGGACTTTGAGCAACCTGGTCTAGTGGGTGGTATGCCTACCTATGCTCTTGGGGTTGGAACTGTATGATCTTTAAGGTCCCTTCCAACCCAAGGACGCTGGATTCTGCTTCTATTATCTTATTTTTTCCCCCCTGCTACTTCCTGCAAAGAAGTGCCAGCATAGGTTGGACCTCAGCAGACTTTCTCTTTTCTTTCCTTTATTACATGTCATAAGAAGTTTTATGCTCAATGAATATTGACAAGCAAATTTTTTGCAATTATGCAAAGCTGTTAAAACATGCAGTTACTACACCTTGCTTACTAGCATTTTTGCAGCAAGTTTTCTTTAACTCTTCATTGCAGTCCCTTCATCACCTTTGTGACCTTTTGTTGGATGCTTTCCAATATTTTCATGTCTGTTGCCCTGTGGAGCTCAGATATAGTTGCAGTTCCATCTGTTTCACGTGTGGCCACCCCCAGTGCTGAATAGGAGGGAAGGATCACCACTTTTGCTGGCAATACTTGGCAGCTCAGGGTACCATTGTGCCCACAAGGGCACACTGCTGGTGCATGTTCAGCTTGGTGTCCACTGAAACTCCCAGGTACTTCTCTGCCAAGCTGCTTTCCAGGTAGTTGCCACCACTGGTCTATACTGGTAGATACTGGTGTATACTGGTCTATACACCACTGTATATACTGGTCCCTGGGTTTGTTCTCTCCCAGGTGCAGGGATTTGCAATTCCCATGGCTGAGTTTCAGGATGTTTCCATCAGCCCCCCCAGATGCACTCCCTCCAGTTTTGTGTCATCAGCCGACTTGCTGGGATTATGCTCAGACTCCTGGATACACCTCTAGTTAGCAACCTGCCTCTGGTCACCTCTCTCTGAGCACAAGCCCTGGGCCTGCTCATCCAGACAGCTTTCATCCACCTTGCCATTGGCTCATCCTGCCCTTTATCAGCTTCTCTGGGACAGTCTTACAAGACATGGTATCCAAGGCCTTACTGAAGTCCAGGTGGACACTCCCCCCTGCTCTCCTCTTGGCTACCAGGCCAGTCACTGTATTGTAGCAGGATTTTGTGTAGGTTTGTGCCTGTACACATGTGTGTTTGTTTAACTTGTAACTCTTGAAGCATTGCTCCTGCTAGGTTTCTTTCAGAATCTGTGCTGTATAGACCATAAATCACTTCCTGGGCTTCTGCACTTGAAGCTATTAACTCTACTAGCTAAGATAAATGACTAATGCTATGCTCAATGGGAATAAATATATTTTATTAAAAGTGGAGTGCCTTAATGATAAATTTCAAGCTTTGGAACATCTTCAACTATTTAAAATTATTTTTTTAAAAAATCATGAGAAGTACCCTAAGAGTGATCTGCCAAAGCTGTTCTTGCTTAGTCTCATCATACATGATTAAGCTGATTTTAACAAGCCTTGCACTGTTCAATTAAAATATAAAATTTTAAAAAGTCCTACCACAGCTTTCTGCCTAAAGGCTTAATATTAGCAAATCTGAAATGAAACTGAAGCTTGAGAACAGCATTATATTTTTCCCCATCTGTTAAAAACAAATAACCTCCCCCCAAAGCATCCCACAGTTGCTATGTTGCCATGGAAACTAACTTCTTACTGTAGGGTTTCAGAAATGGATGTGGTTTATGTACACACTTGAACTGATTTAACTGCAGCAAAAGTAATGGTAAATATACTGTGTGAAGATAACCTTAAACCTCTTGCTTATGTACTTTTTGTGTAAGTCTTTACAATGAGAGAGTTTGTGCAATAATATTGTACATTTTATGCATTGTATACATTTCTGTTGTACTTGTCATATAGAACAAGGGTTTCTGTTCTGGTGACTGGCTACCTGCTTTTTCTGAAGTTTTAGAAATGACAGAAAGAAGTTGTCTTAGGTGAGATTGCCCTTCTGTTTCTTCTGTAGCCCTTGATAGTGTTTGAAGCAACTAAGCTCTTACAATCTCCATTTGCTGTCATTTGGCTCAGTTTTGGCTTTTTTATTCAGTAAAATTCACTGAATTTTCTTGGGTAATTTCATGTTATGGTCTTTATTTGAGGGCATTTGTGTCTCTTCACTGAATTTGTAGGAGTAAAACTAAGGAAAACTTCGTAAACTAAGTACTTTTAGTTTAAAGTATTTTAGGTAAGGTATCTTCACTTTGCCACAGTAGTGAGCTACTGAATTTATAAATAAGTTGAAGTATGTAAGGCATGACTGAAAGATAAGGAAATCTAGAATATTTGCATTACTATGTAGAAATGAATGCCCTTTACAATGGTAGGGGAATTTGCCAAACTGTAGCTCATGGTCTGTGGCACAGGGTTATGTCTTCCACAGCAGAGATACAGAACCTCTCTAAAGTCCTGCTTGTCTGATCTTGGACCTTACAGGTGGCTGTCAGGCACATGGGGATATCAGGTGGGGATACCTCTCCCCACACTGCCTTGTCCCCAGGCTTTGAGTGTGTCTGTGGAAGGTGATGCATGCATCATTGAACATCTTATATTCCTGACTGCACACTAGGACATAAAGACCAGATTTTTACCTCAGCCACTGATGAACTTCAATACCTTTTTATCTGTTGGCACACTCAGCAAATAATTCAGACTTAGTAGTAAAGAAGCTGTCCTTTGTACCATCAGATTCTGAAGGGATCGAAAATTTTTCATATTTATAAAAAGTGATTTAAAGTTCACTTTCATGTTGAAGTGGGGGAAGCATTTCTTTTTGTCTTTGACTTAATGTCTTCAAGAGATGCTGCAGCCCAGCAGTCAGGGTACAGAAGATGTGATGGGCCAGCTGCTTGCTTCAGTTCTGCTTTAGCTGATGTTAGCTGCCTTCCAGGAGTGCCCTGGACAGCTTGCTCCTTCCTGAGTGCTCACATCTGTGCTGGGTGATGGGCTAAGAGCATGACTTCATTATGTACCCACTCCCAGAGCTCCTAAAGAACAGGTCTGAGGAAAGGCTTTGGGCAGGACCCTGTCAGATGTTATTGGAGCTGAAACAAAGGCCCAGGAATGGTGAGGATTGGTGTGTCTGTGTCTAAGTATTGGTACAATATTTCATGTGCAGGTTTTTCAGGGGATTGAAATATTTCCCCTCTACAAATGAAATGCTTGTAAAGAATTGATTTGGGGGAGATTCTTGGAGTTGTTTTGGGACACCTTACAACTGCAGACCAAGTATAGAATCAGATTGTTTATGAATAATATTTAAACCTTAACGTCTTTATCACAGGCTTCTTATTCCAATATTTAATGGAGACAAAACCTCTAGTTGCCCTTTTCAATTTTGAAAAAACCCAAATAAATTTCTTTAGGGATTAAAAAAGGTATTTTAGGGACTTCCACTGTGGGATTTGCATTGTTCATTTATGTCCTTTAATTACTGTCTGGCTGCTGTCAGCCACAAATTGCTTGCAGTATAGTTTTAGCCACAGTAATTATGCCATAATGTACAGGGCCTGGGGTGAGAATAAGGAAACTGTGTTCTATTTCTATCTGTTCCTCAGTTTGGTTTTATGACACACAGCAAATCACCAGATCTCTTTGTATCCTCATTTGTAAGCCTAGAAAGAAAATTCTATCCTTACATTTGTGAAATATTAAAAGTTACCTCAGACAGTTAATTGATATATACTGTATGTATTCTTTTACTCCTTCCAAATATCTTTGTTTCTATTAAATAAACTTTGTTTCAGAGGATAGTAATAAATTAAACTCCTAATGTTTATATTTTTGTATGAAAGGGAGTTTCTGGATGTCATGGTTGAGATAAACTATAAATAATATGTAGTATGGAGTTTTGAAATGCAGTTGTGTGTAAAAGTATCTGCTTGCTAAATAATCAAGACAGTAAACAATGTTTGGTATATTTTAGTTCTGTTCTTCTCTTCCCTTTTTATGATGTATAAGTATAAGCTTGTGTAACTGCATGCACGTACATCCATATTTTTGGAATGTCTAGAAATTACATGCCTTCAAAAAA
Source organism: Agelaius phoeniceus (assembly GCF_051311805.1). NCBI lineage: Eukaryota > Metazoa > Chordata > Aves > Passeriformes > Icteridae > Agelaius > Agelaius phoeniceus. The sequence goes on along the minus strand of NC_135269.1, from coordinate 47,108,477 downwards.
AAATGTGATAGCTTGTTAAATCATAATTAATAAATATATATATATATATATTTAAAATATATATATATATATAAATATGTTGTATTCCCAAGATCAGTTGTAATTATTTTGAGACAATAAACTGCTAAATCCAGGGTTTTCTCTATTTTTTAACTTTAGAGTATAGGTTACTTGGGCAAAATGGAAGGAGGAACAAAGAGTGATTCTTTGTTATTCAGTCCTATTTTAAGTGTACTTAGTCACTTTCAGTGCAAGGCTTTAATTTGGCTTTTGCTCAGAAGAAAGTGAATTATTTTGGTCAGAACAACAGGAGAAGATTTGTGATGCCATGGAACCTGACTCACAGGGATGAGCTCCCTTCTGTCTAAAGTACTTGATCACTGCCTAAGATACACCATATTAATGTTTACCCAGGGAGTCTATTGTTTTGAAATGATTGCCATGAACAAACCCCAGCTGTATGTGGATGCAAGGAGCCATTGTATTTACATGGCAGTTGTTTTTTCTGAAGGCATATTTTGAAGTAGCAGAGTTAATGGAGGTCAACTGCTTGGCTGCTGTATACAGGCACAGTTCCATTAACTTGAGCTTCTCTTCTGGTAAACTTACCCTTGGATGATAAAAATTTACAGCCCTAAGGCTTTTTGTTTTTTGAAAGGATTGAGCGTGGACATTGACATATGCTTCTTTGCATAGAACAGGGAATTTTCTTTCTTATTTGGAGCTGTTTGGTTGTTGCTTGATGAATGGAGTGGTGGGGAGAATTCTTAATGTGGTCACTTACGTCACAGGTAAAACGCATTTTAATTTATTAGCTGAATACGTTCTGCCTGACCTAGTCAGGCTTCACTGCCAGCCTCCATTTTTCTGTGGTGTACCCTTAAAAGTGAGGAAGAATTAGACCATTTTCTCAGTGCTCAATAGCTTTTTTGTATTTCCTGAGTCTTCCACAAGAAGTAGGGTTGAGGGGAACGTGCATCTCTGAATTTGAACTAATAGTGCCTGTGGCTTGACTGAGTGGCAGATCTGTAGCTCCTCGCAGGGTGGGCTGAGGCTGGGCAATGCTTCCTTGGCTCCACAAAGGCAAAGCAGCTATTTCACTTGGGTGTTGGTGGCTAAGTCCTGAACTGTAACTGAATGTTTATTCATGTTAAAACAAATACATTTTATACGGAGTATGAAATCAGACATTTGTACTAGAATAAAGCGGGGAGGGAGAAGAGCATAAATCTTTCATTTTTATTGAATGGAATGCCATTAAATGTTTAAAAATTTCACTAGATCTGATAAGTCAGCATGTAAAAGTTATAAATGTACTGTTTAAAGGTGTATCTCCACTCTCTATATCTGCTTCTGCTGGCAAAGAAAAATGAGATGAAGGACAGAATGATGGATTCTTTAAAAGACTATATAACTTCAGGTGATAATATGTAAGCCATTTAGCAAACTTACCCATTCTATTTTTATTGTGCCTAGTTTTATTCTTTGAACAAAGCAATTCTTGAATCCCTTTGTAATACATTTTGGAAAAAGAAGTTAGGGGTTTTGACTAAATTTCAATACTTGGGCCCGTCCTGTCTGAAAAGAACAGCAGTAACTGTCAAGTGATAAGAACTGTACAGGAAATATCACAATTAATTTTACTGATATTTAGCTGTCTTGGAAGCTATTTCCTTATTTCTGTAATGAATTTATGATATTCAGCAGAATTTTAGTTTTTTGGAGTAAGTTTCCATAGGTCAGGATGTCAGTAGATTGAGATCAGTTAAATTCCTAATACAGCTTTTGTCCCTAAATTTTTATGAAATGTAGAAAGAAGTACATGGCATTATTTTCTTGTGCTTTGTACTTTAAATGTTTTTATGTGTTACTTGGGTACAACTCAACAGTGCTTTTACCTAGCCATTTAGGTTTCATTTTGTCCTTTGAAAATGAGAAATGCCTTTTTCCTAAGAAGGCTTTAATTTCAAATGTGGAAATTAGCATTTAGATAAATTTACTTAGGTTTATAACATATACATAACTAATGTAGAACATTAAAACTTCCTTTTGAATTGTAATAATTGTGTGCGTGTATTTTATGGTCTGGTCTTAAAGATCTGTTGTCTTCTTTGTAACATCAAATGTGTGGTGGTGATAATGAGTTGAAAATGTATATGGAGGGAAGTACTACTTGTTGGTTTTTCTCTTGTTGTTTTTCTTTTTAAGAACTGCTGTGGAAGATGTTCTTGGAAGGAAGTTATTTTTGGGTTTTGTCACTGAGCAATTTCTAGGATATTGAGTAAGAGTAGAAGAAACCATTCAATCTTTTGACATGTTATAATGCAAAGAAAAACAATACCAGAATAGAAGAAAATACTAAAAGGAGACTTAAATATGTGATTTCATGCAAAGTGTGTGAACTAGGATGTGCTTTTTCAAAAGGTGCCAAACTTAATTAAAAGAAGTAACTTGGTAGACTAAGGCCCTTTGGAAAGTTATCTACTTCTTTTGTTGTATGACTCTTCTGGGTGATACTTCATCTTTTGTTCCCATTATGCTTATGTTTCCATGATTAAGCAATCACTTTGCACACAACTTCTTTAATGTAGGTTTGCTTTTGCATTCACGCACTCTGCTTGCGAGGAAAAGAAAACAAATATCCAAGACTATAAACAGTAGCAGAAAGCTGAGGTGAATTACTTAAGTGTTGTTGCCATTTGGAATGGTGGTTCTCAGATTAAGTTTTAGAGGCTTTACTGTTCTACTTCTCTATCAGTTGCAGAGTCTCCATGTCTAACTGAACAAATTCAAACTCTGAATTCTGCAATAATGAGAGATTCTCCATGACACTTCTCAAGGTGGCAAATTCTCTGAATCATTGGGTGACCTGGGAATAATGGAGCTGTTTTTACTATTTATGTCATAGAAACTATGGAGTTTGGTGTCCATGAGGATGAAATTTTTGAGTAAGGGCAGACTTTTCTTTTTACTTCCTTTAGAGTTTTTCTTGAGTATCTGTTTGTGAATGCAGCTTTTCTACTATTTTTTATTTTTCCTGACAATTGGGTGTGTTTAATGAAAAAAAGCAGTTTGCAGATGACAAAGACCAAGCCAGGCAATAAAAATGGAAGAAATGAAATCTGTGGAGTGAATAGCTGGTATTATTCATGGTGTTTTGGGATATAGGAAGTGAAAAATTCATGTTATGAATTCTGATGAAACTGATAGCCATGACAATGGTGGCTAATACAGACTGGACTGCAATATAATAAATGGTAAAATGTATTGAGGAGGTAGTTTTCTGGGGGGTTATTTCAAATTTTTCCACTGAACAGTTTGAGTTGTGTCACTTGAGATATGTAATTCTTGGTTTTATGAAAATGCTAGCTTAGTGTAGTGCATAATAAATGAATCTCAGCACATAACTCTCCCAAAGTAATTTCTTCTTTTAACATTCCTGCTGCTCAATTTAATATCTTTCAACTGTTCAGTTTTTCTATTTGATACAAGGACCTTAACCTTACCATATGGAACAATCCCTTCCCCTTATTTTCCTGCAGTTCAGTAAAGGGTTGTGTGTGATCACTTTGAACTGTTCCCCATACCTACTTTGTGTGCTGTTCTTGGGGTAGAGATTTGGCTACTGGAACAGCAATAAATCACTTTAAATTAACTGAAATCAGGAATGTTCAAGTAGGGTGTAGTAGGAGCTCAGGAAAGTAATTATCCATCTGAGTTATACAGACTGCTTCACTTCTACTTGTTAACACGTACAAAACTTGAAATGCTTCCATTTGTGACATAAACATCAGGAGTATAAGGCTGAAAGCTTAGAGGGATTGACTTGTTCAGCTGTGTTTATTCTGTTTTTCAGTGTCTCTGAAAGTTTGTAAGGCTAATTATGAAACCACATTGCAAGTTAAATTAATAAATTATGTAGGTATGGCAATGTTCACTTTTTATTAAATGAAGTTATATGGAATAGCTGACAACTTTTCTTTTTATTGTGACCCCCACCACCAAAATAATAATCTCTAATTAGAAAAAAATTGACTAAGTCACCGCCAAAAATAAAACAAAATTCTCAACCTAGGTGCTGACAAGAAATGGAAATTGAAAAGTTCGGGTAGAATGTGTATATGTCAAAATTCATTCAGTCAATAATAGCATTAACCATGATAAAGAAAATGACTTCCATTTCAGACATGCTAAAAAACAAATGAGCTTTTTTCTTTTTTGCACACAAGAAAATTTTAATATGGAAAATTATTTCTTACAGATGGATCATGTAGACTTTCTTTTAAGTATATGGAAACTGTATTTTTAACTGAAGGAGTGATTAATTTCCAATAAGTCAGGGTCTGTTTCAGTGGGAGGAGAGAGCTCCTTGGGAGGAGGCACAGAACCTGCCAGTGGGGAAAGGCTCCTCACTTGTTACAGGGTAATGGTTATCACCTAGAGCCTGGGGTTTGTCTTCTTTCAAAATACTTCTCATTTTAACTATTACATCTTAGGCTGTTGAGGACCCTTGCAAATATCCATTTTTGAGGGGCAGTTTTACTAAGTGCTTGCCTTCTATTTCTTGCAATTAGAATAATTATTGTGTAAACAAATATTTCCATATAAAGAGGTTTTTTTCTGTTACCAATATTAATTTAGTTGCATTGTCTACTTCTAATTTAATGAGTAATGTTGAATAGATGTTCCTGACCTACTTTTTCTGTGCTGTTCATTATACTGTATATCTGTACCATGTTTCCTCTTTAGGGACTTGATTTTTCAATGGGAACAACTCCTCTACCCCTTCATTGGAATACATTTCTACTGCTCTAATCTAAAATTTGTTTTGGCTAAACTAAGAAGCTGTGGTCTCCCTATTGTCACTCCTCAGAGAACATTATTTTCCCTTTTTGGCTACTGGTAAGAAAGCTTTTGAAAGGAGATATTTTCTCCAGGGAAATATTCTCTTCTGCTTTTTTCATATTTCACTGATAAAACATGCTGCTGTTATGAGTGGGAATACCTTGCTGTAGGTGGATTCTCTTACTTCTGGATACTTTACCACTATTTCTCTTACCCTCTGGCAAGATCAAGATTTTTTCCAGGATAGAGGAATGAGCTTTCCTGTATTTAGATACTGAATTACATGTGTGCAATTTTCCTTCTGCCCTCAAGGTAAGATCAGTCATAGCTAAAAATCACAGCATGCTGTGCTGTGACTTTATGACTATTTTCCTTATTTCACGAGTTTACTTCAGTAGAAGATTTATGGATATGTGAACTTTTTTCTGTCTCTTCAGAGAGTTTGCTCACAGCTAGGAAAGCTGACACTTGTGTTGGACCTAAGCAGTGGCTGGTGAATTTAGGGGTTTATCTGGAGCAACTATTTATTATGCTATTTCAGGTGCTCCTTCAGTTCTCTAGACAAACCCTTTTCTGATAATGGCTTTCTCTGTCCTGCTGATGCATTAGAATATATGGATTGTACTCATTTACTGACACTCTCTCTCTACTCAAGGCACTGTTTCAGTGGATGTTTGGTAGGGATCTCAAATTGACATGGCTTAGTTTTCCACTGTCACTTCTTTGTGGTAGACAGTAGTTATTCTTTGCTACACATGGCATAGTGGGAGCTGGTATGGGCAATAATGCTTTACTGGCAGTGAGAATTTCTTTTGGCTTTTGTGTAAATTCACTATTCAGGACAAAAATTACTTATGGTCACAGGAATAGGCATGGATACTTAGGAAAAGGGACTTCTCTTTGTGTTTCTGTATATTGGGAAACTAAACTAATCATGTGGGTAATCTTTGCCTGATCATGGATTGGACCTGCTCATCTCTCAAAATCTCAATATGTAAGAGATTATAGATGTTAGATTAGGTGAAAAATTCAAGAATGAAATTTAAATATGAAAGCAAGCTACTTGCTTTTCAAAAGACAGTCCAGAACAGGGAAAAAAATGTGTTTAACTACTTACTCAGAAAATATTTAGAGAAGAGAGGGAGGAAGATACCCACTATACCTTAGTTTAACTCCTTAATTATTTTCTGGCTGGTTGCATGTGTGAAATTAAATCAAAAGAGATGCTCAAGAAAATAGACAAAGAAATACTTCATAAATACTCTCTAGAGTTCCTTCTGGGAAGCCATGGAAAAATGGCTTCCTGTCAGTAATCATGTAGTCTTGTTTTTCTAAAACCAAAGTCTGGGATCAAGAAGACTATTATGCTATTCAGATTTGCTTCCTGGAACAGATATTCTGAGATGGCAACATGTCTGAAAGTAGAGTGCAGCAGCTGCTGCATTACTTGGAAGTCAGCAGGGCATGAGGCAGGGCAGCACAACAGGGGCAGGGGCCCAGCAGTGCCCACTGCATGTCTGTCTGTGTTAATGTTGGCTGCCTGGCTTGGATAGCCACAGCCATAGAGAGAGAAGCTGAAGGACCATAAGGTCCCTTGTAACCTTTCCTGCCTGGTGGTGCTGCTGCACTTGTGTGACTGTATGGAAAAATTGACCTGGAAGCAGCTGGTTGGACTTGCTTTCACAACACAGTAATTGCAAGCCCTGAAAAACTATCTTCCAAACAGCAATTACTGATAGCCTCTGAGTAGCAGCCATGTTCCTTGTCCCAGTTCATGTATGGGTCTGTGTGTTACTGGGTTCAGTGAGAAGTTTTGTGTCTTGGGCCTGTGCCAAATGGTAATGGTGAGCATCTCACCTTAGGAGGAGAGAGACATAATAGAATCCTATCACGGTATGAGAGATTGAAAGGCAGTGTAACTTATTTCCCCAGTAATCATGGTGGGAGCTCAGAAGTGGGATGTCCTGTTGAAGAAATGTAGTTTGAAATCAGGTGAAATGTGAATTTTATGCTGTAGAGAATGCATCTATAGGGCTGTCATTTCAATGTAGTTCCATGGGAGAGGAGGGAGGTTGGGGGTGCAGCTCAGCCCCCAGCTGTAATGAGCTTCTGTGATGATTATGAAATACTTCTTCTGTCTTCCTACTCCCTCACAGGGAGTGATACTGACAGTGCTGGTTCCTTTTTTCCCATCATGGCACATTTGGAAACCAAAGTATTTTTAGAAACCATTTTTCTCTTGTTTTCTTCATCAATGTAGCCTATCCCTTTTGGAACATGTAACCATGTTCATATGCACTGGAGTCCTTTGTTTTCTTAAAAGGGTTGTGGAAAATGAACTTTTAAGGGGGAAGTAGAAAAAAAGTGAATTTTAATTTTTGTAAACATTTCTTTTTGCTGTCTTCATTTTGTTTCCTGCAGAAGACAGGCTCTGAAATCTGAAAAAGCTGAAGCTGTTGGGACAGAACTCATTCTCCCACTACCAGGGTTGCTTTTTTGCAATAAGGTTTATATGAATATGCAAATTCAGAATAAATATACATTTGAAGAAGAAACAAGGCAAGATGTAAAGAGTGTGTAGATAAACACTAAATCAATCCACGGCTGAGTCAGTGGCTACAGTCTAAAGAAAATCTCAGAAAAATTATATTGTTTACTCCTTCCATGCAGTTGACATGGAAGTACAGGAAATAACAAGATTGTTCAAGTTCATTATGTCTATGATACCTCCTCTCTGTCCCCTTTAATGTTAATTTTCTCACTTAATATGGAGTTACTGTTACCACAGTGGTAATAGCATTCACAAAACAAATGCTAGTGAGACTTAAAATACGGAATGTCTGTGCAGTTTCTCCCTTGTCTGTCTAGAATCTACCAGTCTCATTCATGAAACAATTTTTTTGCTGTATTTTATGAGATAGGTTGGTGATGAGCTGTGTGTTTAAGTGTCAGTAGCCTTGTTGATGTGCCAGTTGGTGAGCAGTCAACAATGTGTGCAGTTCAAAGCAGCTCTGAACATTGTGCAAGGGACAACATTGACATAATTGAGAAATCTGGTTGAGTGTTCTCTGACATACTTGGTTTCAGTCTCAGAGTTTTGGGTTTTTTTACTCCTTGAGTACTAATTTCATTTCAAGTATTCTAGAACTTAGTTCCTTCTGACCAGTTTCTGCTTATTCAGAATGGGGGAAGGCCAAACTAATTATTGGCAAGTGCAAAATGAGTTAAAATCTCTAATGTGGCTAACTGGAGACATAAGATTTGGAGATGAACATATTAATAAAAATTGCTCTTGAGAAGAATTAAAGAAATTGATTCAAAGAATTGATGAGATATAGACAGAACTCTGGCTTGAAGTCAAGTGTTTGTTACTACACTTAAGCTAAATATAAATGCAAAGGAAAGATACTTCATCTGATATGGGAAGAAAATTAAATAAAGATTTTGGAAAGAAAATGCCCCATAAACTATTAGTTTTTTTCAAATATCAAAGTACTGAATGAAATGTATGAGAAACATCTACTGTTTTTACGAAGAAACGTCAAAGTTATCAGTTATGCTCTAGAAATTAGAAGTTGGCTTTATAAGGTTGAAAAATACCAGGAAGACTCTCCTTAAAGCTTCATTTGAGAATTAGGAGATGTATTCCACACTACTGCACACTTGATGACATCAAGTGTCAAGTGGAAGATACCGAAACTGCTCTGGTAGAAAAGGAGGAACAAACAAAAAGACCAACTATGAAACAACACTTCCTATGATGCATACATATTGCAATTCACTGTTTGTCAGCTGTTTCCAATGTTTCTAGAGTCTTGCTTTAGAAATAGATTGTAGGACATCGTGCTGATCTTTTTTTGATTGCTTGGGGGATAGTATGTGTGTGCATCAGGAACAATCATAAATGCACAGCTGCTTCCAAAAGAATATTAAGGAATTGCCTCAATATATTATTGTTTTGAATCAATTTCTTCAGTAAGTAGTGATTTTGATCCTCACTAGAAACTCTTTTAGAACTAAAATAGTTGTTTTGGAAATGAAAGAAGCCATTGGTAGGAAATGTCCTCTTGGTTATAAATGTGAACTAAATGTTGTTATTACAATTGATATATGGCTATCCAAAAGCAAGCCCCCTCTATTTTGTGTCACAGTATTAACATTATGAAAGAACTAAATACCTCTTATTGTGTTAATTGTAAACAAATTTCTTTTATTAAAGCTTGAAAAGACCTTCTTCCTGCTGTCCAGCTAGACTGAGGAATATAGTGTTAGGAATGCATTGGAAGGAAGCTTGGCTTCAAAGCAGAAATTTAATAAATAAAGGAAACACTGAACCACACACTTTTTCTTCTGCAAATTTTACACTTATCAAGTGTTCTTCTGCCTTCTGCAGTTTGTCTTTCTGAATAAAACAATCTTCTGCACAAGTATTTTCTGTTGCTTGATGTGTGTGTGTGAATGCACAGGTACCCAAAATCCCTGTTTCCCTGTCTCTTCTGCCTTTGTCTGAGTGTGGTTGTCTTGTGTGTCCTTAAGCGCAAGGGATGCTCAGAAGAAGGTGCTGGCCAGATGACGGCAGGGTAAAGGCCAAAAAACTCCTTGGTGTAAAGGATTACTGAGACATTGAAAATGGTAATTTCAGAGAAGAAATGAGTCTCTAACTATACTGGGGGGTGTGTGTGTATAAGAAAAGATTTGGTCTTTATCATAAAGTTCTGTACCAGTTTGAGCTAAAAGGATTTAAATGAATATTTAGTCATGGCTAACTTGTCTAAACTGACTGTTCAACATAATTTCCATAATGGAGAAATGATTCAAGACAAGATAATTTGAAGTAAATAGCTTCTCCAAGTATGTTAGGTGTACATTAAGTTCTATAAAAAGGTTAAATGATGGGTGTATTGAGACATTTACATGAAGTAAAAATTTAGCCTGGAACCCTGAATAAATGACATATTAAGTCAGTGTCCATTACAATTCAGAATTGTTATTCTCTGCAGTAGGAAAATATTAACAAAATCTTAGTTATTCTATGTATATAGCAGATGAAAGCAGTTAAAACCTGGTTCAGGTAGGTCAGACAGAGAAATTAGTATTTCAAGAAAACTGGTACTAATGATATATTGGTGTGGTGGATTGACCATGGATGGGTGCTGGATGCCTACCCAGCTGCTCTCACTCTTTCCCTCAAGCAGGCCCTGAGGAATGTAAGATGCAAAAGCTTTTGGATGAAGGCAAAGATGGAGCAGAATTACTGTTACAGGCAAAACAGGCTTGGCTTGGAGAAAGCTACTTTATTGTTTATTGAAAATAGAGTGTGGTAGTGAGAAACAGTGGCAAAAGTTGTATCACCTCTTGGCAGTTGTCCCTCTTTTCTTCTCAGGCTCAGCTGCATTCCTTCATTCCCAACTCCTGCATCTACCCAAACAGTGCAGGGCAGTTGCTAACTGAGTAAGTCCATAACAGCTCCTTCCACATTTTCTCTGCTCCATTATGGGTTCCCCCCAGGGTACAGTCCTTCAAGAACTGCTCCAGTGTGGGTCCTTGTCCCTGACTACAAACAACCTGCTCCTGTGTGGTTTCTCCATGGGTAGAAGCTTCATTCAGGACACTTCTGCCTGCTCCAGTGTGGGGATTCTCCATGGGCTGCAGAGGTACAGCCTGCCTCCCCATGGTCTTCTGCCGGCCAATACCTGCTCTAGTGTCTGGAGCATCTCCTCCCATTCCTTCACTGACTGGGGTGCTTCTTTCCTCCTCTTTAGCTGCCCTCTCCTCTCTCCCTCAGGCATTTGGCCCTTTCTCAGGTGGTTTTCCTGAGTCACCACCACCTTGGCCATACCCTGCCCTGGTGCATTGGAGCTGTCCATGTCTGTGCAACCCAGGCCTTTCCTGGCTGAGGCTGCCCAACAGCCAGCCCTCACCTCGGGCACCCTTGGGGCTGTTGGATGTCTCAAAAACTATTGTCAGATTGCTTGGAAAAAACCCCAAATAAGCAACTATCTCTGGTATGTTAAACCACTGTTTAGCAAATCCTACAAATACCCTGCTGGGGCTTTTTAGGACACCTTGCTGGGCAGATGGGGCAGCTCTGGATTAAGGAGTAGTGAAATCTGGGTATGGAACCTGTCAGTGCATCTATGTGGATTTAAAACTCTGAATGCTTAGTGTTCTTCATCTGGCTTTTTCAAATTTGATGAAAAAACTTGCTTAATGTGATTTAATAAGTAATAATTTTAGAGAGACCTTGCCTTGAAGAAGTGTGAAATATTTGTGACCATGTACTTGGTTTCATGTGGGTATAAACATCTCTGAGCTTTTAACACAGCCTTTCCCAAGCAGACTGCAGTTGTGTGTCTGTTCCTATTGAAACATAAGGAAGACTTTGAACACCAAAAGGAGTGGAATTCATCACCCTCTGTCACCAACTTAAAAACCTGTCAAATTCTTATCTTGACCGAAAATAGAATTTGGACTTTGGAGTCTGTCTAGAGAGCCATTAAATTTGGGCTCTTGCTGATCAAAAATGACATTAATTCAGGGGCAGATTTTCTGTTAGGAAAAGGCTCGTGGGCAGCCCATACACAACACAATTGAGAGCAAGTGCTTGGGCTTGAGCAACTCTGCTGAGTGTCTTCTGCAAAGCATGCAAAAAAAGGATTTTTAAAAAAATCTTTTTAAAGTAAAATATAATTTGTGGTAGGTACTTTAAAATGCAGGGCCCTAAAATAAAGACCATGCAATTGCAACTACTGGCATTTCAATCTGAATCAGCTTTCCAGCAATGTAGGTACATGATGTCCCTTCCCCTTCTTTGAAATACTAATTTAGGACTTAGTGGATCTGTTAGCTTCAAATGTTCTAGAGTGCTCTGTCTACACTGGGAGCTATCTCAAAAATTATTGCTATTTATTGTTCCTCATATCAATATTTGGAACTATGCAAGAAGCAGAAACTTATTGTGGAAATCTACTTTTTTTTTTTTTTCTCAAAGCTGTTTCTCTCTATGCCTTCTGGAATCCAGACTGTGGATTCTGTGTGGTTAACTGTTGAGCTGCTTAATTACTAACTGTGTTACAATGAATACTTTAGTTTGTGGCTTTATTGTTATCTGGTAGTGTGTGTCTGAAGTAGACTGTATGAATGGAAGAGCAAAAGTTCCTGGAGAAATATTCCCCTGAATGCATATGTATTATTTCTCATTATTTGCATAATCATCTTCTTTGCTGATATGTGTAAATCTGGAGCAGATGTTGCAGTATGCTTGTATAGATATAGACTAATGGAAACTAATTCTGTCTAGGCCCTTTGGACACTAATTCTTGTATATGCTTGTGTCTACAGCTGATAGGAAAGGCTTGAAAAAGAAAGCTTTTCTTAGACTTCTAATATATTGGATATGAAAAATCAAATCATAATAATTTTCTCTTTCTAGCTGGAACTTCTAATACGAATCTCAGACATGTCATGATGAAGACATTTTCTCAGAGTCAGAAGAAGTTATTGACAGTGTATTGTAAATAACAATTTGAAAACCCCCAAACACAATTTTTTAATATGTTAAAGTATGTTAAAACTTTTTCCTTCACTTCATCTTTCAAGCAGGCTGTGTGTTGTAGCCCATGGCTATGGAAGCCGAGTTGCCCAACAGCAGTAATTGTTACATGTTGAGGGCAGGCTCTGAAATGATGTGGGCTAATTAGATGTGACTTGAGCTGAAAGATGCCACCTTCAGGAGACCAGCCCTGGATCTTGCACTGAAATACTATTGTTCCTCCTGAAGTGAAGTCTCCAGTCTGAACATGTTTCTGCAACTGTTTATTTTAACTGGACTGTGTAAAATGGGTATACCCCAAAGAAGCTAAGAAACTAGGGAATGCTAGGAACATAGCACAGAAACACTGAAGTGACTCTGCAATATTTGCCTCACGTTTAACAGGATTTATTTATGCAGGACTTGAAGTGACTTTCAAATCAAGCAAGTGCTGTTGCAGGGCTCAGGTTCTGCATGGGTGCAGCAGTTATACAGGGAGAGCAGGGACCTGCCACAGTGCCCTGGAGAACAAAGCTGTGCTGAAGCTGGTGTGCCTTGGAGTTCACATGCCTTGGCTATGCTTGGACAGACCTGGAGAGCTCAGGCATTCTGCAGCCTGGAGTCCACAGCAACTCAAGGATTATGTTCTTAACACGCCTGAGCTGCTTCTGCATAAAACTAGCTCAGCTTTATAGTCCAAGTGGGTACTAAATTTTCCAGATCCATGCTGGTACTAGAAGTGATACAGCTGTTAATCCAAGCCTGTGATCATTCTTCTGTCTGCCCCCCCTTGCCATTATTACTTTGTAACAGGGAAGCTAACTAGGATGCTTGAAAGCTGACTCTGTCTTGGAAAATGTTCTCTAGGTCTTCTATCAGCTTTCTTCTAAAGTTTAAGAAAATCTTGAAATCGTAATTGTCTCATCTTGCTATTTAGTTGTACATAGTGAATCCTACATAATTCAGCCTTATTTTTCTGGCTTGCTTATTGATGCTTTTTCTTTAAAAGAATTGTTCACACTTGTCATAAAATCTGAGAGAATTAGAATTGCATTCTCTAAATTCTGTAAATGGCTGCTCTGCCACAAGAGCCTGTTAGAGCTTCCCACTATGTCCATGGAATTTGAACTTGAATTTAAAAGAGGAAGCTTCTTCTGTGCTAAATTAAGAGCAAAATACAAATTAAAACTTTAAACTAACACTTGTGTCCTGTCATTCTCCATATATTGAAGCCTCAGTGATTAAAAAGCAATCCTAATAAACAGCTATGGCAATACATTTAAATCAGGTATTAAACCCCCCCTCAATCTTTTGATGCTTAGTGTTTAAAATAAAAACTGAGTGAACCCAGCCAAAACTAAGAGAAGTCCTGTAAGAAGTAGGCATTGGCTGTGTCTCTTTTCTTTCATCCCCACTGCTTCCCAGTTGCTGCCATTGTAAGGTCATTCTCTTCAGGATTTTCTACTTACTCCAGTAATTCATTATTCACTGCCTTTTTTTATTCCTTTTTTCTTTTTCTTGTCTCTTTTCTCTGTGCTTTCCCATCCCACTCCTTGTTTTGTTCACAATGTATTTAATTTTGGAGACTATCAGAAGCACTCATATTTTAGACCAAATTCTTCTTCCCTACAGGCTCAATCATATTTCATCAAATCTCAACATCTAAGGATGTCTGGTTTTTAAGGTTAGTTATGCAAGTTGTGTGGATTGTACCCCTGACCTTTCATCCTTAATTGCAGCTTTTAGAGATATGATTTGGCACAACATTTAAATAGTACTGGTACTCTTAAGGGCTTTGCTGAATTTTGACATGGAAGAGAAACCACAAATGCGAGTGAATGAGGGAGAAAAACAGCAATTCCAACCTTGGAAACATGGGTAGATAAGACTAGACCCCTAGTCTGGGTCTATTTTGTGTTCCCTGCAAAAGGCTTTTTTTGATGATAGATTGCTTTGCAAGGATTTAGGTACTTATGATAGAGCTGTACTAGATGTGGTCTTTTTTCCACTTACCAGCTGCTTCTGTTTATTTTGAAAGTACACTTTTGACACGGAAAGATTTTTTTTTAAACATGTAAGAAGCTTAATGGAAGCAATCAGTCTGGATTGGAAGCAATAAAGCCACTTCTTCCATTATAGTAAACTTTTCAAAAGCTCTCTAGTTTTCAGCCACAGGTAAATTAACCGGCTTTTCAGTTTCTTCTAAGACAAATTGGAGTCTCATCGATATTTATTTGCATGTTTTCCCTTTCTCAATTATGTGAGAGCTTTAGGAGTAGCCTCTGCCATCATCAGTTCTTTGTTAGAAATGAAGAAGCAGTTGATGTAGTGTATTGGGTATAATTCCAACTTTTCTATAACAACACTTAAGCTACTGTCTTGATAGTAAAATATGTGGCTGTACTGCCATTATTTATATTTTGAGGAAAGGAACAAAGAGATGCCATGTAAAGCATGTTCATTCTTTTAAGAATTTTTTCTGTCTTGTTTTCTGTGATCACAGCTGTAGCTGCATCTCTGCATGTGATGATGCACATAAAAACAAATCTTGTGGCATATTATAAACCACTATGAAACATTTAGAGAAAGTCATCTGGATCTCATTTGCTTGTTGAATTGCTGTTCCAGCCTGTGGTTCCTACTGTGAACTTCACTACTGTGAAGATGGATAAGCAACAAAACAAAACAGTAATTTGTATGTCATCCAGAAGGAACACTAAAAACAAATAGTTAAAGCATGCAATCTTTCACATGTGGCTGATGTAAAAATTCTGCTGAATTAGCTCTTTGTTACTGCTGGGAGTCTGGATTTGTTGTATTTCTGTGAAGACATACAGTGTTATCTACATTAGCTGATGTACTTAGTGTGTGTGTTTCATGTTCAGAAAAGTTCATGGTAAATTATTTTACTATTTTCTTCACCAAATAGGAACTTAAGACTCAATTTTTTTAATGGCATTTCAGAATTTGTACTTGATGCAGTTTGCAAGTGTTTGAAGATTGAAAGATTTCAGTAAAACCACTAGATAATAAAATATCCAAATTCTTTAATAGTGCATTCAGGTTATGTTTTTGAGTCCATGAGAAGTTCTAGCAAGGCTGACAGCATAAACTGGAATCAAAGGGTTAAGGTTAAATTGGTTATAAAAGGAAGAAATGTTTGGTTCTATTTTGTATCCATGTCTAGATGACTTGTATAAATAGTATTAAGAAATACAGACATCTGACTTGATATCTTATGCTTTCCTGGAATTGTATATGTTTTGTTAAACAGCTTTACTGCTTTATTTCAGTCTGGAGGATCATAAGCAACATTAACAAAATTATTTCAAGTAAATACAGTTTCAAGAGCTACTGCTATTAAGCAGTGGGTTTTTTTCTGGTTGTGGTTTTTATGTGCTGAAGACCTTTGAGCCACCATCTCAGTCTCTTATTTTGAGATCTGGACAGGATGGTTTAAAATGTGACAAATCTGCTTTTAGCTCTCTCTTGAAGCATCCTTTACAAGTCTTGTGCAAGAGTTCTTAGGAAACAGAGTTATTGGGTTACCTGTTAATGCTGCTGTAAATGTTTTGATGTCACATATTATTATCAGGTGAATGGTAATTAAGTGGCATGGCTGGGACTAGTACTTACATAATAAATATCAGATGTTGATATAACTTCTTTGATGTTAAAGCAATCATTATTGTTTGTAGGATGTTGAGCTAGCAGAAGAAGATAGGTTTCTGAGTTAATGAAAAAGAAAGATTGCAGAGGAATTGTAATCTATTTATTATTGCAGCATTTTGAAGATTATCATAGAATGCTTTTAATACCTGCCCACAGCTGTACTTGAAATTGTCATTAGAATTGCAATCAGCACTTCCCAACATTGCTTTCTGTAACTCTTGAGGTGTTCAAAGACTGCTAATGAGAATTGAGACTATTGTTTTCCCTCTAATAATTTTAGCTTTGGTTACATCAGTCTGAGGAAAAATGATCAATTTTCCTTAAATAACATCAGAGCCTGCATTTGTGATAACATTTCATTCAAAGCACTTGTAAAAAATTTTGAGTTGTTTATGCCTACCAGTCTCTGTTAGTTATGCTCTGCCCTTGGCTTTTACTGTTTTCATCTTCCTACTTGTCCCTTTCTGTTAAACCTCCAGAAATCCTTCAAGTTCAATTCTCATGAAGTATGGAGAATTTAGTTTTTCTTCTCCATCTCCCTGCACAGCCTGCCTTTATGAATTCCATTAATACTTGATGTAACGCTTCCAGATGTATAAACTGAATAAAATGTTTCCAATTTTAGTACAAAAAGTGGTAAAATTACAGTTCAGAGGTGGAACCTTAGCTTTAAAATCTCTTCTAGAGATCTTGTGTTTATGACTAACTTCAAGTCAGCTTCATTGGATGCAATGAGCAACTGAACTAATGTCTCATTTAAGTTTTGTTTTCTTGATTGCCAGCGATAAGTAAACTTATGCTTAGATGGGATTAGAAGAAGGATCTACCAAAACATCTTTAAGTGCTAGATAAAGCCTTTGTTTGAAAATGGATATAATAACTTTGATCTGGCTGCCATGAACACAAACATGCACACATGTAATTTAAACAACTCGTGGGAGAGTGTTGAATTTATTCACGTTGGAACATCATCAGAATTGTTAAGATTTAATTATTTCTGCCTGTAACTTCTACACCTTCGAAGACTGTTCTGATTCAACATGCTAATCTTCATTTTTGGCATGCTGATACAAAGGAAGAAAAATGCAGAGAGAAATGAATGGGAAAAAGGTATTTCCTGCTAAGCAAAATACAGTAGTGTAAATAATTCTGTTGCATTCTTTGAACTAATCTTTAAACCCACCCCCACTTTTTAATTGAACTAGTTTCCCCTGACTTCTTTAAAGGCTTTCATGTGATTTTTTTTTTGCTCCTGTAGGTTGCTAGTTTAATTCAAAATTTAACATTACTCTGTTTTGTTTTTCCTTACTCTGTTGTTGCAGAGGGAGCTGCAACCCTGAGCTGTGCTGGCACAGTAGATGAGCTATAACATGACTGCTGTGCTGTCTTGTCTCTTAGAGCAGCACAATGCTTTCCAGTCTTTGCCAGTGCCTCTCAGAAAGGCTTACCAAGAAAATACTTTCATCTTGCTGACTTGTGTTGGTTTTTTTTTGTCATATTCATAGAGAGGAAATGTTGCTTCATTCTGTCTCCTGGACCCAGACTGGGTGCAGCAAAACTGATCAACTCAGATCCTTGTGTCCAATCAATACTTCACCTTCCTCAGGGATCTCAAAGACAGTGTAGCCACGTATAATAGTAATCTGCTTTAGCACTGAGGGAGGTTAAAGCTGGCATCATGGAAAATAAGACATCATGCTTGGTACTATAGAGGACCTTTCAGCACAAAACAGTGTTAGAGTGCTGTGGTTCAGATTTGTAGTGGAGTGGTACAATGGTACAGCTTGTGGAGCAAGGTTCTATTTTGTCTGATATTTTGGTGTAACAATATTTGTCATGGATGTGGTGTATGCTAACCTGAATTTTGTTTTAACTTACTATGTTTGAACATGCTGGTATGACTGCAAGTAATCAATAGATCATCAATAGAATGAGATGGTGCTTCTGTCCATGCCAGGCTGAAAGGTGATATGGAATTGTACTCCTGCCTCTGTGTTTGAGAGGGCCCAGGGTCCAGAGCCAGGATTGGACCCCAAAGGTGCTGAGATCAATCTTACACCTCTGGTCCACAGCAATGAGACCAAGTCAGTTCTGGATTGCTCTGCAGCATGGGGCTGCAGTCACATTTGGACACTTGCTGCTTGTGTTTGGGTGGTTTCTGGGGCAAGTGGTACTTGCTGTTCCCTGTTTACTAGAGGTGGATCTTTTTTCTGGAAAAACTTAGTGAGTTGTTTTTGAGTTTGTTTTTTTTTTTTGTTCATCTTCCTATATTTAAAAAAAAATCAGTAAATTTATAAATCTGATTTGATATAATTTAATTTCTGCAAATACTTGCAAAATAAATGTAGAGGGTTTGGGGCTTTGTTGTTGTTGTTGCTTTTATGTTTGATGTTTTATTTTTTGAAAATAGCTTTTCTTTTCTGCAGAAGAGAATTCTACAGTTATAATTTTCAACCTCCAGCTTTCCTATTTACTATGACACTGGAATGCACATTGCTGCTGCTGCTGTGTTTGAGAAGCTCTCTGGTGCTTTAAAATTTAGAATTAGAAGTTATTCTTATGTTAAATTTCTTTTGTGCATCCCAGACTAATTAAGAATCCATTAACATGAACTGCTTTACCACTTTTTATTGGTCATAGGCCTAGAGGTGTAGAATAAACCCCTCAAAATGTATTTCACCTTCTAAATAGAGTCTTTAGGAAATAATTTCTGAAGTAATATTCCAATAATGGTAGGGCACACACACACTTCAATATATGGTAATAATGTGGGAACTCTGCATTAATGTGTTGACTTGTGCTTTGATCCCATGGTCTGGGTGTGCATACTTGTATAAAGGCTTTTTCATACTAGGTGTGGCTTTCACTTGTTCCTTTTGCAATTAAACATCTGGAAATAAAACTTTCTTGATGTTTTTAGTCCTCACTCAGTGTTGTAAAAGGAAAAAGAAAATCTGTATAGTCCTGCAAGTTCCACACGGAAAATACCCATAAATATAACCTAATTACTATATTCTGCAGGATATTAAAAATGTGCCTGTAACATAACCAGTTAGGGAAAATGGCAGTGATGTAGAAGGTGTGCTTTCTGTCCTTCCTACTGCATTGTTACAGTAATGCTCAGCATTCCTTAATACAATGTATATGTAGGTAAAGAGCCCTGAGCCTTATGAGGCTTTGCAGTCATTGTGGATTTGCATAGCAGTGTAGATAGGGGGTTCCTTGAGCATCAGGCTGAAAATCCCATAAATCCTTGAAGAAAACAAATTACTTCCATTATTTTTTTAATTTTTGGGCACTAAGCAATTGAGATAGAGATCAGACATGAGATTAGTTTCAGGGAATTGGTATTGCTGTGTTAGACAATCAGTGTATCATTTTGACGAGTATTTTACTTTATTTAAACTTAAATCAGCTGAGTTCTTAAAATTCTTGAAGCTTTTTAGTCAGATTTGAGGACAGGCTTCTTTCTTCCTCCTGGGTGCTTCCTGCTATAGTAGAAGACATTCTTTTGTTGGATGCTGGAATACACTTGCACTAATGTACAGCAGCCATAAAGACTGGATGCTCTTTTGCAGCTGAACTTAACCACACCCCCCACAAGCAAATAAAACCCCACCCTCAAAAAAAAGGCCAGCAAACCCCCACAAACCTGAAGTAATTTATTGCTTTAAAGAAGCTGAAGCAGCATCTGCAATGTAGGAATCATTCAAGAAATGTTTAGATACACATAGTAAATTTAGTTTCTGAAAATCATCCATTGATTGTAATTGAGCATAATAGACATACTTTCCAATGGCCTTCTTGTCTCCTATTTTTAGATTACTTTCCATAAAGTGATCTACATTTTTTTCTTCACCTGAGGTGTATATGTTTCATAAGTTGGTATTTCTTGTTCGAGGTATTTAATTTATTAGTATTGTATGTTAAATATGGATTATGGATTGAAAAGTTCCCAGAGTAGTGGGGTAAAGGCAGGAGGTGATCAGGATGCCTTGGCTCCCCAGCCACACCCATCCCAGTGAGTGGGAAAAGAGAGGATGCTCTGTTGTCGCTGGGGTACCTCAGTCCATGCCTGGGGCTGCACAGGCAGGTGCTGTGGGCACCTTGTCCTGTGAAGACCACAAGCTCCTTATTCCTCTCTCACAGAACTTAGTGATGCTTCTTGCATTTGCCTAATATTTGATACTCCAACACACCACAGATTTTTGGGGTTCTTTTGCCAACTGAGCCAGACTTCTGTGGATGGGGGAGGAAACTTGAAAAGGAGACTTGCATTGAGCATGTGGCCTGTGACTGCTCATTGTGCTTTGGAAATGTGCAGTTTTTCAGAAGCTGGGCGGTGCTGTCAGCAGTATTCAGTGTCCCTTTTTGTTATACTTGTGGCTTCTTTTTCTTTAATAAAAACTCATCCCCATTGAAAATTCTTTGAATCCACTGCCCTCATTTTCCCTCCCCTTCCATTTGTTTGCACTACCTTTTCTCATTTTCATTCATTTACTCCCTGGCTCTGCAGATTGTGTCTTACTTTGCCTTCCCAGTAGAGCTTTTCATTTTATAGAGTAGGGTCTGGAGCAATTCTTGCTGCAGACTCCTGGGGGCAAAACCATTATGAGCAGGATCATAAGCCTCCTGTTTGAAATGGGAATGAAGGGCTTTTCCCTCCTCTTACCTGTTTCCTTTCTGGAGGGAGAGGAGGAAAACAAAGAAAGGAGATTGCTGCCATGGCCCCAGCTGCTACTGCTGCTGTCATGATCATTTAATTGCTGCAGCCACTCTCACTGCTAGCACATGGGAGAAATTAACACTGATTAAAAAAGTGAAGCACACACCCCACTTTACATATCTGCATGCACAGGCAGTAAATCAAAATGAGAACTCAGCAGAATTACACAAAAGCAACTTGCTGCTCTTGTCTTAGTTCTTGGAATGACAAGCTTGGGTGGTTTTTTGTTTGTTTTCAAACATTAATTGATAATTGAAAGCACCATATACCAAATTACTACAGAAGTAAATTATTAATGTAAACGAGGCCCTCAGCTGCTTGTAAAGCATCTCATAAAACTGCACTGCTGGCTCTAAAGGCCAGTGAAGATAGACTAATTCTACAACAAATTACTCTAATTTATAGAACTGTTGAATTATATCAAAGCTCCAATCAGAAGCCATCATTGTTCTGTAGCCCAGTGTTAATATATCTGTTTTTCCATTAATTGCATAATGACTGTTAACTTAATCTACAACAGATCAATGGTAGTGAACTATGGAGTATGTTATTTCTATTGAGTAGTAAGTGAATGGGGCATTTGATCTAGCTTAGTGCTCTGTTGAAAAGGACAGCAATTCATTGATGTGGAAAAAATGAGAGTAGCACTACAGAACATGTGCAGATTTTTTAATGCCCTTTCTATTATTTTCTGAATTTTCATTAAAGCTATGGGTACCTGTAGGTCTCATGCAGAGGTCTGTGAAATCATCCCTGTCAATCTACAAAAATTAGATGCTTTTTGCTATTTTTTACAAGTGTGAAATTTCCTCTGCTCAACTCTTGTGGCCAGCTCCTCCCTTGTCCTATACAGAAAAAAAAAATGTAATTATCTTCCTATGACTCAAAATGCCAAGTAGCAAGAAGTTAGCTGAAAAATCCATTTAATTGAACTGGAGCTTAGTTGTTTGAGCAGCCAGTTTACAGGTTTAGTTTCAGGCCCTTAGAATTCTTTTTTTTTTTTTTTTTTTTCTGTGATTCCTTTTCTTTTTGGTTTTTTTAGGAACCTTAGCACTAAAAATGCAAACAGTCTGAGATGAGGCGTGGGATTTAAGGACTGCTACCAAGAAGAGTTGCAGCTGATGAGTCCACTTCCTCCTTCTGTCAGAAGATAACTACTGTTTTGCATTTGAAAATTAAAAATTACTTTATAGCACATCATCACCTAGGCTACATGTGGTACTTAATGTAATGGAGTTTTGAGCATGTCTTCCAACTTCTGTGCTAAAGAATTTTTTGTTTTATTCTATTAAAATACTACCTTTTCTTTGCACTCTTAAAGAGGCAGTTAGAGAAATTTACTGAGATTTCTGATCTGGAAATCCTGCTGAGCAGGAGTTGATGATGAGGAGGGAGCAGGGAGCCTCTTCCACAAAGCCCTGGTGAGCTGCTGTGAGGAGTTACTGTGATAATGATAATGTGTTAGCAAAACAAAGAGAGTTACTGTGATAGTCATAAGGATGGTGTCTGTGAGCAGAGCAGCTCCAGTGTACCTGGCTGGCCAGAGAGCAGAGCAGACTGCCAGCTGCCTTGTGGTATAAAGCAGCAGGAAGGTATAATAGTTCAAGGGCTGAAAAATATCTGTGGCATCTTTAGATCTAAACTTACCCTCTTCAGCTGTCAACAGGAATTTTGATAAAGGGAGGTACATGAACACAACATTCTTTTGACTAGTGTAGTTGTTCTTAAATTTTGTCTTTCTTTTTTTGAGTGATTTAAACATTGAAGGAACGCAAATGGGTACCACTTTGAGAAAGCAGAAGGAATATGTAGGATATAGACCATGACTGAAATATTTTTTATTTATGTTTTATTTTATAAAAGCTTATACTAAATTTATAGAAATGTTTGTAGGAGACCCAATACTCTTTTAATATTTTTCAAGTATTATCTAATAGGAGTACAGAAATCTTACAGTATGCTCATTTTCAGTAGTAGGGTAATATTCTTTAAAACTGTCTGAAAGCCTGTATGCTTTGTTCTCAGAATTCACTGATTGTCAAACGTTATTGCTTTAAATTAGGCTCTTTTATTATTAAGAGGTTGATGTAAGACAAGCAGCCTTTTCTACTGTTAAGAAGGTTTTCAAGAATTCTGGAACTAATAATTGTCATTGGCTGTATAAGGAGCATCTAACGTCTTAAGTGGAGTAAGAATTGCTATCACTCATTGCTAAGCAGTGGAAGCTGGTGCTAGTAAGGCACTGAAAATGCAGGTGCATCACACTACAGTGATAGGATGCATTTAACAAATGGTTTTGATGTTAACTTGAATTAAAAAAATATTAAGCTCCCACTGGCTTCTAGTTGCTTATTCAGACTACTTGCTTTTGTCCTCCTTTGCCTTTCCACATTAATGTGGTAAGAGAGAACATAACAGCTTTCTGTGAAAAGCTTCTCAAAACAATGGGTTGGTTGATGCTTAAAGTGTAGTAGGTTTGGAAAAGTCTCCATGATATCCCATCCACACTCAACAGGAACATTGCCTTGCTATTTCTGACTTTGTTTTCTGTGGTTTTGAAACATTTAGCAGAGGCAGAACACTGCTGACCTTGTGTAACTGTACAAAAGGTGTAGGGAAAGGAGAGAATGAAGTTCTTTGGTATCATCACTAGATCCAGGAGGACTGATTAGTGTGGCTGGTAGTGGCAGCCTTCCAACTTATGTTTCAGATATCAAGCCCTTTGGGACAGAAAAAAATTTGCAGGACTATCTTGCTTTCTTTGTGGCAGTGTGGCTGCATTTGTGCTTATTCTGTGAGTTACTTAATCACAGGTTTCCTTGGTCAAGAAATTTTCCCAATAATGAAACTGAGACTGACCAGCTATTCTGTTTGTCTAGAAAGTTGCTCTTTCATGAAAATTGGGTTTCTTCCAACTTTGAACCTGTGATAGCTGTACATTCTATTGTGGTTAGTACTTCAGGTTGATATACCTTATGTCAACAGAAAGAGATCATCTTTCCCTAGCTCGGGCTCTGATTGTATCAAAAGAATGGTATCCTTAGGAGATACCATGCTGGGAATGCTGTAGCTTTGACCTGGATTCTTGTTATGACATGATTAAATAAAATTGTGGCCTGCCATTTCCTTTCAATGTCTATTGTTCATTCCACTCATAGCAAAGTCACTCACATTTATCTGGTTTTTGTTTGGTTTTGAATGGTAAAAGGAGCCCATCTGTACAAATATGTACAGCTTTCTGACTCATAGCTGTGCTTTCTTCAAAGATCACAGAATCACAGGAAAGCAAAGGCTGGAAGACACCTGCAGATCATCTTGTCCAGTCGCTCTGCTCAAAGGAGTCTCAGCTATGGCATGCTGCTCAGGACTGCAGGCTGTTTGGTTTAAAAAGCATCAGTACTGGTTCAGATTGGGTTTTTTGTGAGCAGAATTGCAAATTGTATTTAAGTCATGGTGAGATTTAATGATTGAGGGAAGACAGTTCATTAATGCTGTACCTGCTTGTTGTTGCCACTACGTGGTGTGGGGTAACACTTCACCAGCATTCCAGGAGCTGACAGCTTTCTACTCTAGTAAAAGCTTTCTGCTAATATTTAAAATTTCCAGATTTTCTTTAAAATTTCAGATTTTAAAGTAATTTTCCTTTTTGTGTCTGAAATACATTTATTGATATTATTTGTTAAAGAATAAATGTATTTTGTGCAAATTGATCTTTGCATTGGCATTAGATATTGCTACACTTGATTAGGAGGATGCTTTAAAATGCTATTCAAGTATTCTTATAAAAATGATAGCAATGTGAGTCATAGCATTAAAAATACTATTTTTATATAAGTAATTTCTATAACTTAGGGAATTCTGTCTTGGCTTTTAAGAGCTGAAGACAGGTGAGGACCCTTTTGTGTGCCAAGCAGTCTCCCCAAAAGGGCCCAATGGTTTTGCTGACAGCTGAGCTAACCTACTTTAGCTGGAAAGTGGGACAGGGTTCAGTCGTGCAGATCGTTTCTCTCACTGAGTTATTGACTGCATTCATCTCTTCTGCTCTGGGAAGTTTCACATGAAACAGAATCAAGTGTATGTGCAGTGTGCAAAACCCAATAAAATCTGAAAAGTACCTGAGGTCTCAAAGTTTTGTTAAATATTGAGAAATAAAATAGTAGCCAAATAATTTCAATACTAGATTTCCTGTACTAATTTTGATTACCATTCTTCAATTGCAGGAAACAATCTAATATCTACTAGAAATAGAATGTTTAAATGTTAGTAATCAATGCATTTATTTGCAGTGCTCTATCAGTTTATCTGTTTATTGTTTTCCTAGGTATTTTGGAAGTTTATTCCATTTCTGTTTTCTGGAGACTGAAATATCTGAAGATTTTATTTCACTGTGCACAGGACAAGTGAAATTGCTCTCTCTCTAATTCAGGCCTTCATGATAGGCATGTCTGACGTGGGGGAGCTCCCTGGGAATACAGACAGCTTACTTGATCTGCATATATTTAATGGCTGAAAACAGAACTTCTTAGTGACACAGGCTTCCCTAAACATTGAAGAAGTCTGTGTTGCTAAGATTTTAATGTCATGGGGATAGAAAGGCACTCTCTGTTCAGAGAAGCACTGATTTATTTTTCTTTGACTTGCCATGACAGGAAATTTTTTTGGTAGACTTTATACTTCTTCCTAGGGAGAACTTTTTCCATCAAGTTTGTCCACATGAGGATGTGCAGTTAGAAGTAAGAATGGCTTTTCTTTTTACTTTGGGCCAGGTAGACTTAAGTAGTCCAAAAATAAATACTAGGAATGCCTTTTGCTTGTGGCATTTGTTCAGACAGGACCAAGAGAAAGAGAAGTGCTTTCATTGCTTAGTGACCTAGGGACTATTAGCAGCTGAAGATTCAGGTTCCATTCAGCTAAATGCTGTAACAGTACACAGAAATATATAACTGCAGTTAAGTCATCTCCTTCCACTCCACACTCTCTTGTCTTTACTTTTTTATTTCTTTTCTATGAGATAATGTCTGGGAATGTTAGACTTGCAATTCTGTGAAGCAATTGTAATTGGTACATTGGGGCTTACTGCACTAGAAAAATGAAATAAAAATGATTTGCTGCACAGATATTAATGTGAGCTATGAAAACCCTCTCCACAGAAGTGCCTCTGAGGCAGGTGGCCATTAATAATGCTGAGTTTTGTGATGATTTGAAGAGAGCCTTTTCTCTGCCTGCCAGGGGAGACAGCATGAGGATTAAAGCATAAGTGCCAAATGTTTCATAGCTTTTCTCCCTCAGATTTTATGCAAATTCCATAATGGATCAATTTGCATATTCCCAGGTAGTTTGCCTATCTTGTTTAAACGTGTGGGTTTGTTCTGAAAGTTAAGCTTAGTAAATTAGTTTTATTGTTTCAAAGTGAGATAGGGATTGGAGAAGTCTATTACTCTGCTCATGCCTCACCTTGATCCCAAGGGCATGGGCTCTTTTTTGAGCAAGCTGACAATTTGGGCTTTCATTATCTGGTTTGTTTTTTGCAGTTCTGCGAAGCACTAGATGCTGCATGGAGTTTATGTGGTGGCAGTCATCTCTGAAATAATTTGCTTAGGAGGTGCCACCAAGCAGACAAATGACATCAACACTACCACTCACAACACACTGATGTGTGTGGGCCTGCAGTAAATGTTCAGCTGAAAGAAGTGACACTATAGCAGTAAAAATGCAAGTTAAGAATTGAGATCCACATTTCCTGTCAACTAAGTTGAAAGGAGAGTCTGCTACAGGTCTGAAACTGTGGCTCAGCAGATGCTTTTAATTTATGGGGAAGAGCAGTCTGGTGAAAACCCAGCACAGCCACAGAAATGTTGATGCACAGGTAATAAAAGCCTGTGAGCTGAAGGTATGGAGAGGGTATGGGTAGGATTTATCTGAGTTATGTTTACATGAGCCTTTTCAGGATTTATTATGAAGTTTGTAAACCCTATTTTATTTTATCATTAGATTTTGTTTGGTTTTCTTTCTTGTCGCTGAAGGCTCCTGAGCTATTTGTTATCCCAGCTTTACATGCTATTTTCTCCCCATAATTGCTTGTAACTGGTGTTACCAGTCTCCCCAAGACTCCTTAATCCCATGAAATTACTGCCTCTAGAATCTTCCCTTGCATTCATTATCTGTATTGAATTGGTATTGGACAGAGCTGCTGTAGTGGAAAGTGGTGCATGAGCTGAGCAGCTTTTAGAGCCCTGTCTCAATATACATAGTGAGAGGAAAAAACAATGAGATGAAGCAATTTCACCTGAGGGATTGTGAAGGTTGATGGAGGATGGCTAGCAGTGCAAAGCAGGAGGATGCTACAAAGAACAAAACTCACAGATGGAAATTTTTCCCTGTCACTGGTGACTAGAAATTAAATACACAATATTTGGATTAAACAGCACAGCTTTTTCCAATGGGGTATATGCAATCAATCATCCCTGGAAAGTGCTATTGACTGGTGTCTAAATTAGATTGAATGAAACATTGTTGTGTACTGCAAGATATAATTTTTTCATTGGTAGAGGAATTCACTAGTGACCCCATAGATAACTTTTCTTCCTAACTATCATTCACTTCAAATAGAGATGTAAAATATAAATTCTTCATTGAGGACTAATTTGGGTAGAAGAGAAAGTAAGACTTGCTTTTTTTCTCCACCTCCAGCTTGACTTCCTGGCAACAGCCTGTAACAGCCCACTCTGTATAGAACTGTAGGAATTTCAGATGTGAAGTTCTTTGCATACAAACAGGATCACCTCCTCAATATCCAGCTTTTTGGGAAATGCCTTGTTACCATCTTTGATTTTTGTTTGTATGTTTTCATTGATGCAACTTGATGATGGTGGGGTTATTGGGAATTGGAGTGGTTTTTCATGTTTGGGTTGGTTTGTTTGAAAGGGAGTCAAACTTGAATGCAACATGTTACTTAATGGGCCTATTTTTCATCAGTCTCCTAGTGAATAATTTTGTTGTCTTACTTTCTGTTTCCCAGACTCAGCCCATTACCAAAATTTTACATATATTTATATGTAGTATATAAGTGCAAAAGTGAAGGACCTTCTGCTTTTCAGGCATTTTCTATTTGGTACTTTGTTCTGTTGATGGTTTTTGAGGGATAGGTGTTCTTTTAATGCATTTTCTCCCATCCTCCCCTTTGAGGTGGTAGATACAGTCTCTCCTTTTGTTACTTTTATTTTAGTACACTTTTAACAACAGTAAAGTGAGGTGAAAGGTGGTTCTGTTTCGTTGTCATGAAAGACTGAAATCAAAAGTCCAGATGTCTGGTTCTAGCTCTACTTGTTGGAATTTGCCATTCACTGTTCTACTTTTAATACAGAAGTGATTTTATCCATTTCTCTGGTTTTTAGGGAATACTTTTTTCCACAATAAGACTGTGCTTATGCTTATTTTGTGCTAATTCAAGATGTACCATACTTTCTAAAAATGTTGTTGTCACTATTATTATAATTTTTATTTACATCTTCCTAATTTGTTGTTTAATGTATGTCTGTATTTTGTTGCAGTATGTGCAGTAAAGTGCAGATCCAAATAACTTGTTGTTGTCTTTAACTCTTTCCCTCCACAAACCATTTATATTTTGATTTTACATGGAGGGGAAGGTGTTGTGTATTGCTTTGGACATATCTTGAAGATTTCCTAGGTGGCCTTCAGTAGTTAGATTGTTGTTACATCTTTGTCATTTTGGATATCAATTCTGTCACTAACAGCAGTGTTTGCAACTCAGATAGATGTACATGAGCAGGACCTGGGAGTGCTGTTGATTCTAGTGGTTCATCAGAAATTCCCTTTTCCCTCTTTAAGAGCAGGGCTCAGGCAAACCACTGCTCTGAAGAGCAGAAGAGCTTCAGGCTTTATCTAGACAAGTTTGTCTTCATTTAAGTACAAGTTATATTCACTGTAGTCTCATCTGAACTGGGTACAAAATGTACCAAGAAACATAGCTTCTAAAGGATTTTGTGGGAAAAACAGTTTTTTCTTCCTTTTTTGAAGATCAAGCAGGTTACCCTTAATGTTGCTTCTAAACATGACAGCAGCCAGGAAAGCTGTAATCATAGTAAAAGGATTCTTCAGAATTTACTTGCTTATTTGTTTCAGGTTTCTTTTATCCTTTTCATGCATGATTTATAAATGTATTCACAAACTCAGCTTGGGAGCTCAGAATAAATCACAGCATATTCAGGGTAGAAGGGACCTCAGAAAGTCTCTAGTCCATGTTTCTGCTTGAAGCAGCATCAGTTGTGAGATGAGACCAGGTTACTCAGCTCACTCTCTGGTTGGTACCCTTGAAAACTTACAGTACGGGGGACTGCACAACCTTCCTGAGCAACCTCTTGCACTGCTGTACTGTCTTATTGTGACAGTTCTTCCTTATATCCTTTCAAAAGCCAGATATAAAGATTCTAGAATTTCAAAAGGAGAAGAAATTTATCTCATGTTTCCTATCTCCATTCTTCTCCTTTGTAACCTTTCCCCTTTTTAGCTTCTATTTTAACCTCCTCTCTCCTACCTCTCCTGGTGTCGCTGATGTGATGTATCCATAACCTTTGAATTTCCCATAAGCACTACTCTTTAAAAGTTTGTAGAGATGGTGACAAAAGGAACCAGAAAGGAAACTAAGGAAAAGAATACTTTAATGGTTGCATTATGTATGAAACCATAAAGCTTTCGACATTCAAAGCCTGGCACAAATGGAAAGCAAAGGAATATACCATGGTTATTTTGTAGTTCTTTTCTGTTTAAGGATAGAATAACATGAGTTAAAAGTGTATTTGAAAGACTATGCTACCAGAAGCAAATAGGCTTCTTCAGCTCTTCTGAAAACAGATGGGCAAAAATGTGGAAAAGATATCCATTGACATGATGATTTGCCTTCAGCCAGAGTAGTGTTGAATTCTGATGTCACAACATAGACTGAAGCAGGGTTGATCAGTGAATTGGATCTGTTTCTTGTCAGAAATCAAGTTAAAATGGTTGTTTATAGTTTTATTATTGGGACAATATGAAATGATAGATAAGCCAAGAACTAATTGGGAACTGAGAAGTAGTTTTGTTACCCAGATGTGTAGATGGTGCTTCAGAAAAGATGAAATTTGGAGATTATCCAGAAATATTGGAAAAAATAAATTGGAAACCAGGTCATGTAATGTCATTCATCTCCAGGAATAATTTGAATTTCTTGTAAGAAGTGATTGGATAAATTAAAAAGATTTTCAAAGTCCTTCAAAACAAATAAGCTCCCAGGTGATTTCATATACTTTAATGCACTATGGAAATCATTGTAACTGGCCTTGTAAAAGGCAAATTTAGTATATAACCTGCAATCTTCATCATAGTGTAGTAAATTGTGAGCAAATCTGCTACATGAATATAATTTTTTCTTTTCTATTTTTTTCTTTCCTGCAAATCTGTCGACATAAAGAATAGCTGCTTTCAAGCTTTTTCTCCTGAGCAAAGGCCATTTCTAGGAATAAATGTGCTTTTCTTGATAAATGTGACCTACTGAAAGTGGGTGAGAGCTCTAGGCTTTGTTTTGAGGGTAACAGTATTTAATACAGATAAAAATCTTTCTGAGGGTATGTAGCTTATTAAAAGTGGAATAACTATACATTTTAAAGAGATAAAAAGTACTGAACTCTAGAATACCAAAAAGTTTTCATCAGAAATCTAGAGTGGTAAGTGCAATGCAACTCTGCTTACCAAGACAGTTAATAAAATCAGAGAGGAGGTGTCAAGCTGTTTAAAAAAGAAATCTTTTGTTCTAAGCTGATGCTTGTATGTTTAAGCTGCAGATAAACATTTGCTGATCTGTATTTCTAGTTTAGTAACAGATTGTGCTGTGTATGCAGTGAGTTCTGAGGTTTGAGCTAATGTGCTTATCCTCATTGCTGTTTTGCAGAAGCCTTTAATAAATTTTAAGAAGTGAAGAAAGTCCCTTTGTACTTCCATGTGCTTTTGTTTTTTAATTAGGCAATGTCTACTTTTGTTTCTTTGTTAATTGTTTGTAATAATTGTACAGTCTGATCTACTTTTTGAACTCTTGCTTTCTACCTCAGTGTTATTTCTTTATTCCTGAAGGTGTGTTTGGTGGGTGTGTTTGATAGGTGTTTATACAATGTGTTTGTGTAGGTCTTGTGATAATCAAGATCAGCATGTGGAATGGATTGTGTGGTTTACAGGATACATCATAGTTGCTGAATTTCATGCAATTATGATGCTTGTTAGTGACTCTTAATGGTGCTCTCTTGCCAGATCTCAAATCTCTGTATTTTCTTGGATAAACTGGAGGACTTCAAGACCTCAAATCCTTAATACATTGAAATAGTTCAGGTATATATCCATGTTTGATTTCCTGGTACTTTGTTATGCAGTGGGTGAACCCTGTGTTTCATGAATATGGTAGTTATTAAATGAGGGATTCCCCATTTTTTTTGGTCCTGAGAGCATTAAATAGATTGTTATCTCAATATCTGCAACTTCATTTACTAGTAACTAAAAGGGATATAAGATATTTAAGTAGGAACTTGCCAGAAATACTTATGTCAGTTTAGTAAGGAAGAATAAAAAAACCAGGCTTATTTAAAGTTACATTTTATAGGAGCTTTACTTCTGCAACATGTGAGCAGCAGTGGCTGCAATACCGGGTGTGCCCCAGCTGTGTCCCCTCCCGAGTCCTTGTGCACTCCCAGCCTCAAGGCCTTGATTCTGTGTAAGCTCTGCTCAGCAATTGCTAAAACATCCCTGTTATCCACACGGTTTTCAGCGCTGCTCCATATGAGTTACTATGAAGAAAATTGACTTTGTCCCAGTCAAAACCAGCACAAGATATAAGCAAATAACTTGCAAACTTCTCTTTATTAGTGTGGAGGCTCACTTTCCATATTTCACTTGGATCTGCAGACTGGGAAGGTTGGTCCTGGATATGGTATAGATATTAAATTGAGTGACTAACAGTATGCCACAGCTGGAAATTAGGAACCAAAATAACTTGTTTTGCCTATGGTATCCTCATGTTTCTGTCTCTTATATTAAAGTATTTCACAAACTCCCAGAATGTTTGATCAAAAGTAACACAGCTGGGTGAAAAACTGTAGCCAAAACCATCATGAATGCCTAAGCAATAGTTATAAGAAAAAATACTGGTAAACTAATTCAAGAATACGAAATGCTTTATCAATTTGCAAGTTGGTAGCTGGATCTTGCAAAGGCTGCTTTGACCATGACTTGTGACCAAGCCTTCTGTTTGTTCCAGGTGTGGTAACTCAGAAAGATGCTTCTTCGCAGGTCTGTCAGATGAATGAAACAGTATTAATTTTAGAGACTCACATTTTTGACTAGCTGTTCAAACACTGAATTTTAGAATAAGCAAATACTTTGAACTCAATTGAAGTTAATGAGCAGCCACCCCTGAGTTTGCAGGAAAAGTTTCCTCCTTTTCCTTCCTGAAATTTTAAAGCTGCCTTATAATTAATCTCTTTAATGTATTTTAATTTATCTGTTTTATATATTTTTATAAACAAAACCAAATCTCTCTGGACTCCTGCACTATGCATATTGAGCTGTTGACTAGGGCCTTCTAGATGTTAGAACCATTTCTTTGGGCTTGTCTTAACTGAAGGCTTGTTGCATTATAAATACTAGGTACTAGTTGATGTCCTTTTGTCCTTTAAAATGAAGTAGTTAATGATTTTGTAATTGCTACTTCAGATTTTGCTGGAATGTTTATTCTGGGGTGTAGATATTTGCAATTTACTTGGGCATGTCTATCCTGATCTCTAGAATAAGCTGCAATTTTTTTCAGTTTGGAAGAAAAAGCAGTTTGGAGTTGCCTAACTTTGACGGTTATATTTATGGCAGTATAATTTGTTCAGTCATCTTGAGTAAAAATATAGTGTAATGTGACAAACTTTTTTAACACATGCTTAGAAAAGGGTATGGGGGAGGTAACTGAAGAAATGAATTGTCATCCTTTGGAACTGAGATACTAATGCAAATCTTGTGGGAAGGGTTGTGTTGGTTGCTGGGGTTTGTGGGGATTTTTTTGTGTGGGGTGTTTTTTTTGATTGTTTGGGGGGTTGTTGTTTTGTTTTATTTTCTGTTGTTGTTATTACTTCCTTGTATCCTAAAGCAGCCTTTGAAATCACAGTTACCTAGGCTGTTTTTTTGAAATATTTGATTCGCCTTGTTTTTTAATTGCCTGTTTTGAAAGGAGATGCTCAAGTCCCACCATGAGTAGGACAAAGGGCCCTGCTGGCTGCTGAGGAAGAGGGCAGGAGGTTCATCATGGTGGGCTCAAACCATCAGAGTGAAGCCTTGTCCCACCTGCAGGCAGTTGTCCATGATGTGCTCAAAAAGCAGGAATTCACAGGGGTTAGCAAGTGCTTCCTTGCTCATGGAGAGGAGGAGCTTAGCTACAACATTTCTTCACATTTCTCACAGTGTCTCTGAACTTTTCCTCCAGAAGAACACTTGTATTGCAGCTGTGTTGGGATGATGAGTCTCTGGGGTTTTGGGGACGAGTCCTGGTGGGATTTGTGCCCATAGCAGCATACAGGGCAGCTGTGAGGCTGCAGTGCCTCTGCTCAGCCCTCTGCAGTGTTGCTCTCGGCACACTGACCTAGAATACTGCCCTAGATCTGCTGCACAGCATTTCTTTAGCTTTCCCCTTCTAGCCTGTCAGAAACCCCCTCAGGATGGTAGGTGGTTGCAATGTGATAAATTAGCTGCTAATTAGTTTTCTTCTAGAAACATTATTTCTTACCTTTTAAATATTTTTTCTTCCCTTCGCATCTTGACACTTTAATTTCTCTGGCGGTTCATAATGTTAATTAATCTCCTTAATTCATCTATTTGTGTAAATACAGATCCTTTAGGTTAGTTTGTTGCTTTCTATTAAATTTTAGCTTTGTACAACTGTAAACCAATTCCTTGACTATAAGAAGTTGCAGACTTTTGCAGTGTCCCTTCATCACCAATTTTTTTGTTTATTGCCGTGCTTTGTCGTGATAAATTGCAACATTGAGGCTTTCATGCACAGTAATTACTATCAAATCTCTTCATACTGAAATCTGTCAAATATGAAATGGTGACTGTATTTTATTTTGGCCTCTGCCTAAATAAGAGACAATAAATAATGTTTTGAAATAGGAAGGGATGCTGGTGCCTAGTCAGAAGGGGCATTCACCTTTGAAATGGTCAGTGTAATCCAGAAATCGTAACAATCTGCTCCTTGTTTAGTGGCTTACATGGAATGGTTCTTCTGGTCTTAGTCCCATTCTCTGAGAACAAATGACAATATTATAAAAAAAGCCAAAACAAGACCCCCCCCCCCCCCAAAACTCCCCAAACAGCATTTACACTTGTTGATTTTCTTTGCGGCAAAAAGTCTGAGAAGCCAAAACCAAAACGCTTTTTTTCCCAGCATTTCTGAATTTGGCTCCTCTCCTTTTTTTTTCCAATTTAGGGTCCTTTGCAGTTTCCTTTATGGCAGCAGTTAACCTTCTGTCTGAATAAATACCAGAATCCAACTATGTGAGAGCTGTAGGCTTGTGTTAACATTATTGGGTGTCACTTCAGAATGACAGCCTTGGAGTTTCTCAGGTTATGGTGGATTCATGCAGTGCTTCAGCTGCACTTGCCTAGTGTGGGTTATCTGTATTCTGCTTTTTCATGAAAGCAGGTCCTGGAACCATCTCTGATTTGATGGACCGCTTACATTCTCAGAAGAATTCTGTCCTGAAAAGATGCTGGTCTAACCATACTGTTGGCACTGAATGTTCACGGTTGTCTCTCTAGGCAAATGCTCTATTGAAAGGATACTAACAATATTTAAGAATATGTATGTTCTCAAAAGATTTCTCACATAAATGTTCCATTTCTCACGGGTGAAATATTTTAACATTTCCTCCCTGCCTCAGCTTTCTAACTTCTCTGATGCTGGCTTTCTTTTGCCTACATTGGAGTGTTTGAAAACCTCATGCCTATAAGCATCCATCATTCTCTCTCCTGCAGAACCTTTCTGCAACTTCTTCGGATTTCTCAGTTCTACCACTTCCTTTTGTGCCTTCCTCCAAATATCTCCGCCTCAGCTCACCTGAGACCAAGATTTAAAAGAACTTGCATTAGTAATTTACAAAATTATTAATGTCTTGGAGTATTTTTCCTTTACAACAGACATAGAAGTTTTCACAGAAGTCATTGAAGTTTAATGATTCTTGATTCCCATTGGCCACCCAAAGGTCATTTGGCAGACACATGTCACCAACCTCTTAGCAACAGGAAAAGTACTTGTGGCATCACATGGGCAGGGATAGACAGATACTCTAAACTGTGGCAGTTGATTTACTGAATATTTAGTCTCATTAAATGATTTTAGGAAGTTCTATTCCAGCACCTTAGGTAAAATTTGGGTTTGAAAGATTTTCTTACATAAAATTACCTTGATTACAAAGCAGACATTTGAAAACATGACTGTATATTGACAATAAATGCAAGTAGTGTACTGGGGCTCCTAAAATTTAGAGAACAAAACTCAAGTTTTAACACACAGGTTTCACCTGGTGTATTGTATCCAGCATAATTTTCCCTACTATAACCACTTATGTTTTTTGTCTTTATTCTATCAAAGCCCTGCAAGTGTAAAGTAATGAAGTCTGAAAACATGGTTTTTAAAACAGGGTGTAAAGAAATAAAGCGGGTTTTGGCAGGAGGTAGATTATTTCTTGGGTATCATAATG
Organism: Agelaius phoeniceus; assembly: GCF_051311805.1. NCBI lineage: Eukaryota > Metazoa > Chordata > Aves > Passeriformes > Icteridae > Agelaius > Agelaius phoeniceus. The sequence continues at coordinate 47,072,923 of NC_135269.1, read as the reverse complement.
CAGAATAAGATTGATATGCTGCATTGAATGCAGAGTTGGTGCAGTAGCATTTCACTGTTAACTAAATATATCATGAGTGCAATGCTTTATTCCCAGGGTGAAATCTGAAACTTTGAGCTGGAAACAAAATCTCTAGCTGCTAGTTGTCTATCAGAACATGTCTTTCAGATTTAAGAATATTATTTTGGAGCTGCTTATAGGAATTTTAGTTACAGCGGAGAAGTTTATTATCAAGAATTGACCTTTTCTTGGACCAAAGAAAACTATTTTGAGCTTCTGATATCCTAAATTTAGTCCAAGTTAACTTGTTGGACATAGGGAGGGGACAAATACCACCTAATTACTAAGTGTTAAGCATATTAAGTACTGAAAATCATGATTACAAAAGGTAATGAAGCCAGACACTTCACACACATTTTTCATTCTTGGATAATTTTTTATTTGTTTTACCAAAAAATATAATTTTCAGGATGTGCTGAATGTTAAGATAAATTTGGTAGCACAATGTTTACTTAAAATTGTTGCTCTAAAAGAAATAACTGTTGTTTTCCTCTTTACTTTTCACAAGTACATAATTTAATTGAAGTTTGTTCTGACATACTTCTGTGCAAAAGTAGGATTAAATTCTCCTGAGTTGTGAGAGTATAATTTTTTTGGGGGAAAAAAAAGGTTTTTATAATTATGTGTGTATTTTCAACTAGGATTTCAATATCATGTGGCTGGTCTTTTTAATACCTTTTAATCACAACATTTAAGATTATACTGACCAGATGTAAATCAGTAATTAAGGAAAAATAATTACTGAAGGAATTCTAGATCAATTAGACATGGTCTAAAAGCACGTGATTTGTCATTAGTACATGTTTTTAGTGGTGTGTTCATAAATATTTTTCTGTTTTCAGAGACAATGGATCCTTTTGTATTTGAGGCTTTGTCAAAATCAAGGGGGGAGGGGGAAGAAATACCAACTTTGCAAAGAAGGTGATTTGCATACTATTACCCCTTATTCTTTGCTTTTTGTCAATTTCTAAGCTTGCTGTGACCTACTTTAGAGTCTTATGATGAGATTAGGAATTTCAGTGAATTCCCAGTTGCAGGATACAGTAGTTTCAGCACTTGTGTTTATGTTACCACTTTGTTATACTGGGAATAATACACATTTTCTCATCACAAGCCTCTGATGAATTCCTTGATACCTTTCCCTTGACTTTATTTTGATTTCCCTTGATTTTTTGATTCTCCTTAATTTTTTTTTGATTCTTGGTTTTTCATTTGTTTGTTGTTGTTTGAGGGTTGATTTTATAATTTTTATTGTTTATTATGTAAGAGAATACTGTCTTGTTTTCATGGTGTGATGTTTCTAACTTATATCAGACAAAATATAGCAGCTTCAGGTTTTGAACTGTCCTCCCAGTGTTAGCCTTATGAATTCCTGGGCAAACTCAACTGGAAACATTTGTCCTGTGCCAAAATGTTGTAGGTCATTGCCAGAATATTCTTCTTGTCACCACAGCTTTTTCAAAGTTTGGTAGTTGTTTTTATCTTTGTCATCTTAGGTACACTGGAAATACAAGAAGAGTAAAACCCACATACATGAACCATAGCCACTCTGGCATTTGGATATTTTTGACTGTGTGGCAGAGTGTAGTGTCTTGCAGAGACACCAAAATTACTCTGAAAGAACTTTCTTGATAACAAATTTAAGATTAGATACTTTTGTGTGATAAGTAGGCAGGAGTTAATGAGCCTGCTGAGAAATGGGTGCAGTGTAGCATATATGGATGCATTGTAGTGTATTTTATGTTTGTACTCGATCCTAAGTGTCTCTTTGAAGCTAAGTGATTCTATGACTCTAATAGTGGCTACTTTGCCACTGGTGCTGCTATTTCAAGCTACTTCAGTAGGAATCAGAATACATGATTCTACATGGGTCATGTCTTTTAGTTTATGAATAATTCATAGTTTTGAAAAGCATAAATTATTAGTTCCTTTTCATTATAAATTCTATAGGTTAAAAAAATAAAATTAAGTATGAAGTGCTAAATTGCAAAAGATACACTTCCAAAGGTGGAAAGCAGGGTTTTAATAAGGGAGGAGACAAAACTGGAGAGCTTTTTTCTCATTTACTACTACCCTAAATTAATGAGGAATAAGATAAAATACGTCTATCTGAACTGTTCCAGTTTTTGCTCTGCCATACTTTGGTTAGCTCTTGTATTGCTAAAACCAGATACCTTGTCTTTTTTTAATAATTTTGGAACAAATTAGATATATTTTAAGAATTACTGAAGGAGAAAAACCTACCCCAAACCAGAAAACTCAGAACACCCTTGATCTGTCACCCAATTCCACTTCCTAGTCCTAGCTGGACAAGTTTTAAATAGGGCTAACTTTGATGAAACTGGGTCAACCCTGAATATTTAATGTAAATCCCTAGTCCTGATGGAGTACATTCAAAACCCGAACAGTTTGGGCAAAGCAAGTTGGAAGGTTAAATGGTTAAGATGGTATTTTAGTCTTTGGCAGGTACTTGCCCTACATTACAATAATTCCATTGATCAATTAAGTATTTGTAGTGGTGACCAGTCTTCACACTTAAGGTCACTTCCTTTCTGTGTCCCAGGTACTACTTTGCTGATTTTACAAAGGCACAAATGAAAGATGTCTTCAATTTAATTTAATTCTAATTTGTCCAACACAACTTGATCATTTTATCTACCAGCGTTGGTGGTTTTTTCAGTCCTTAAAATGACTAAGGGAGGGTAAGGAATTGAAACAGTAAAATAGAAATTGTGGAGTGATAGAATGTAAGAAAATAAAGATAGTGCAGAAGGCAGTCTCACACCTGAGGAGTTGCAGCTGCACTAATCACCAAAGATGAGGAACAGGCCTGCCCTTAACAGGCCACAGCTGTGTCCAATAAGAATACAAGTGCCACAAAAGAGTGGGTTAGCTGGGTGAGGGGAGAGATGGAGTTTGTTGGTTGTGCTGCGAAGAGAGTTGAAGTTTTGTTGGTTGCTTTGTGAAGAAGGAGTCAGTGCTGTGAGGAGCTGCCCATGAGAAATCACCCAGAAGGTATGGGACTTTTGCAATAAGATGTCAACAAGAAATGATAGAGTTAAAATGAAAATAAACTTTCCGAAGAGGTGAAATGTTGATATGGGTATTTCCAAATAAAATTCATAGTGTGTCTTCTCACTTCTAATCTGGATGAAATGCAAAGGCTGCAATTTCCTCAAGATGTACTTGAGCAAGAATATTCTGTTTTGGCTCACTTGACATCTCCCATCCTTTTAGGATACTGAAGATATTAAAAAATCTAATTTCTATGCATTATAGAAAACAAGTGTGAAAAGTCGTAACACTTCAGTGATTTTGCTCATATTTAATTTTATTTCTGTGACACCTCTGTGGTTTAAATGCCAGCCTTCAAAGATTAGGTGGGATTATGTTGGTCACATAATGGTATCTCTTTCTGGCACAAGAAGTAACCAAATCACCAATGACTGTAATTATCACAACCATTAACATTTCTGCTGGCTGGAAATAATGAATTTCAGTCTGAGCCCAGCAGTGATTGTTGGCTGACCTTTCAAGCAATCCTACTGAAGTGGAAGAGGGGTTCCTTTTAATTTGAATGTTAATTTTAGAGTTAATAAATAGCATATTTTTAATACGTGAGTTGAAATTGTCTAAGGAAGTTAAAAGCAAGTTGCAAGCCTTGATGTGCCTCTTACTTTCCTTTTCTTCCTCAAATTTAACTGTGTAGTGTGCTGCAAATCCCTTCCTGCTCTTTTTTACTGCTGCTTTCTTTCTGCAAGGAAAAATGACATTTTTCTGTCATTCGGTCCTTTCAAAGAGCTGTTAGGAAAAGTAAGCCCACTGCAGGCTAGGTCTGTTTTTGATTATTTACACACCTGTAATTGTTTTAATTACTGAGTGGAATTATGATGTGGATCAAATCCAAATAGTGTTTGTTCATGTATAGTGCTCCAGGGGTTCAATATTTCATAGAATCACAGAATGTTAATGATTGGAATGGGCCTTAAAGATCAGGACCCACAGATGAATGTCCTTGGGTCCCAAGAACTTGTGCATAGTCTAGATGACTCTATCTATCTATCTCTTGACTAAAATTCAGAGTTCTTGGACAAAAGACTTGAGAGGGGGGAAGAGAATAATGTAAAATACCAAATCATGCAGTTGTTCTAAAGTTGCTATGACTAAGGCAAGTTACTATTTTTAAATATGTAACCATATTCAATTTCTCCATTTGGTTTCCTTCTCAGCAAATAATTTTTCAGTGCCTTTGAAAGTCTTTTCTTTAAAAAGAAGAATTCTCTGTATAGTAGACGTGCCACATAATGTTCATCTTATCAGTCCTAAGGACTTGTTTCACTCCCTTTCAAAACCAACCTTGCAGTAAACTGTTTGTCTAATTTACTAATGTTCAATACCTGTGTTTTGCTACTGAAGCTGAAGTTGAGATCAGAAACTGCTTGGTGGAGTACAGACACTGAAAAACTATCAAGCTGAACCAAGACACTAATATCTGCATGGGTTTCATATTCTTGTTTCAGAAGGTCTTTTCAAGCATGGGAGAAAAATAAAATTTTCTTTACTTTAAGCTCCTGGATAAATTCCATGTGGTCTATGTTATTCTATTTGGAGGCTATTAATTGTATGGAAAACCCCACAGTATTTATGAAAATTAATGATTTTAAATCAGTGTATTAATTCTGTCAGGTGTGTGAGATGTGATGGCTCTCTGTGGCCAAGTGCAGCCCTGGAGCTGCAGTTTGTTTCTGTCCCTCCCTGGGAGCTCTGCACTTCCTTGCTGAAGGTCTTGCCTGGACTTTTCATGTCTCTTCATTCTCTGCCTTGTCCATGCCACATCCAGGGAAGTTTGGCAGTGCCTTTTTCTTTAACTCTGTGAGTTTTGTAGCTTGATTCAGTGCAAAACAAGCACGTGGCATCTGGCTTAATGGTGTGGACAGTGGCCAAGTGGATAGATTGCAAATCTCCTTAATTTGTGTTAGCTTATTTCAGCACTGTTCCTAACCTGCTGGCAGACACTGCATTGACACAAAAATCTTTTGACCTGTCTTTGCCAATTTTTCTTAGGTACAAAAGAGTGGTTTTGTGTTTAAGTTTCAGGAAAGAGTCCTGTATGTTCTTTCAACTGGAGAAAGGTTGAAAAATGCATTGATACTTAAAGACAAGAAGTCCCTGTGTCTGGTGTGCCTGGCACTGCCCAGTTGCTTGTCAAAACCATGATTAGCTTCACTCAGGAAGTATTTTATGGTTCCAGATGATAGTGTGTCTCTCACAGTACTAATTTCTTAGAACAACATCATTGTTTTTCTGCACTTGGGGTATCTGAATGTATTCCTAGGCTTCTGTGGCAAATCTAGAGGAAAGTTAGAACTCTTACAATTGCAGGGATTTTTAGTGACTCTTCCATGGTGCTAAAAACCAAAGGAACTATCTTGTCTCTTGAAATACTCTTACAAAAAAAAAAAAAGATAAAAGTTCAGATGAATCAATGAATCATGATATAAACCTCTAAAAAGGGCTGTTGGCTCATACACTTCCTTCCCCCATAGCATCAAACAGAATCTCCCCCTTGTCAGCAATCTTCATTATCTTAATTGGTCACATATACTTTTCAGATCCATTTTTCTCATGTTCTTTTGTGTGTTTATAAACAGTTGCCAACTGAACCTAAACTCTCTTCCCCCCTAATTTTGGAATAGTAGGTACTATTCTTAAGCAAGAATGAGCAGAAAGTGAAGGTTCTGACTTTTCAAGAGGACCCTACACTTGGAGTTTTGAAAGTGTACTGTGCCACAGAAACACTGTTAAAATATATCCAGGTAGTATTTTTGGAGCTTTGAGTAAGGAAAATAGTGTATGCACTTGTTATATTTCTATTTGGTCACACATTTTAAAATAATTGTAGAATTTCTTTAAATATCCCTGAAGTTTTAAATTCACAGATTATGGATTAGTGATGAAACCCTGCAGGGCTAAATACACTGAATTCTGCTGGCTCAGCTGTTGAGACCAGGCTGAAAAGTGCAGTGGTTATTTACAACCATTAAACCTAATAAGCCAGCTTAAAGTCAGAGTGGGATGTTTAAACTTGCATTCAGCTATCTCTGAGGATTTTCACAGGAGGAAGTAGTTTTGCTTTACTAGTCCTGATAGTTGTGTTCCAGTGTATTTGAAATGCCTCTCAATTACGCTGGATTAAGAAAGTTCTGCCTCATTTAAGATAAAAAAGCATATGCCAGGGTACTTGTAAGTGATTTGTAATCATCTTCCTTACTTGCACTTAGTTCCACACCTTGTAAAATTTTCTTTTTTTTAAGGAGATTTTCTGATATTTTTATTTACAGAGAATTGGCTGATCTGTGGACAGGATACAGAATCTCACAATTCCAATTTATATTTTGTGTTAGCTAAATTCCACAATTTGCATATTGCATAAGTTGGTAAGGTTTTTGTTTCGTTTCTGAAGAATACCATATTGCAATAATTTTGGGAGTGCAGCAAAAAAATCATATTTTAATCAGTGTTTTTTGTAAGTAGCAATGTGGTTAAGGCTCATAGCTTAGAAAAGCAGGATAATTTATTTAGTTGCAAAATGCCATAGAGAACATGGCATGAAGGCAAAAGACAAAGTAAACAGAAGTCTTATTGTTAAAAAGAAAGTACTTGAAATACATTTATAATTATATGGTTGAATATCAGAGAAATACAGCTTAGCAGAAGGCTAAAACTCATCTGAAATACAATACCAGACAAGCTGAAAAACAATGCCATTGAAAATTGCAGGCTGTGTCGAATTTTTATATGTTTTGTGTGTGTGTATGAGTTTTCTAGTGTGTTCAGTTTTGATTTTATTTAATTGTCTTCAACGGATGGCAGGTCAAATACAGAATTAAACCCTACTCTTCCAAAGGAAAAACAAGACAGCATGACAGACCCGACTTGGTTGTGGAGGAAGGGTGTCCTGTCTGTTGTATTAGTGAAGAAAATTTATGCTCTGCTTTTCTTGCCTTCCTGGAATGCTACTTGTTAATTGAATGGGAACAAACAGTGTGATTTTGAGGGGAAGCCAGTCTCATTTACCAAAGTCTTTGATAGCAAGCGTGTTGAGTTTGAGCTACTGCATTGTTGTCTACCTGTGTTCCTCTTGGGTGCCTCTCAGCTGGTGAAGAGTAATTCTTACACAGTGGTTGTCCTTTTTTTTGCAGTCCATAAGACTACAGCTCTTCTGAGCTTGAGTTTGCATGGTGCTACCTGAAGTTTCTTCAGGGCTTTGAAATTATGTCCCCCGAGTTCAGAGAAGCATGTTGTGTTATAATGTTTTTGGGGAGGAAAGAGGAGAACAGAGAAATGTGTGCTTATTAGACTTTGGACCATACCCACTTCTCTGTCATTATTATTCAGCATTCAGTTGTAAGCACATACTCTTGTATTCGAGGCCTTCTTTGAAATAATTGTTATCCTATTATTCTGGAAAATTTAATTGTTTTCTGGAAGAGAACACCTGTGTTTATAATCATGTGAGGCTTTTAATTTTCTGCTTCAGTTTCTGCTGGCTTTGTAGGGATATGACATGTAGCCAGCAAACCCTCTGGCAGATAGAAAATTACACCATAGATCTGTATTTTAAACAATGTACAACTTTGTGTCTCAAGTTTTTGGAGGTTTTGGTGGGCTTTAATGAAGTCCAAAATGTACTGAGGAGTTGCTATGAGCTCTGGTATTTGCAGCTTTGTTGGCTGTGGTAGGCCTCAGATGGTGCACTTGTGCTGTGGATACATCACAGAATCATTTCAGTTGGAAAAGATCTCTAAGATTATCAAGTCCAACCTTTGATCAATCACTCTCCTGTCAACTAGATCAGAGCAGTAAGTGCCATGTCCAGTACTGTCTTGAATACCTCTAGCTATAGTGACTCCACCATCTCCCTGGGCACTGTTTTTCAATGTTTAACAACCCTTTCTGTGAAGACATTCCTCTTGAATTCTAGCCTGAACCTCCCCTGGTGCAGCTTGTGGCTATGTTCTCTCATCATCCCTTCTTTATCACACCTGACACTTACATGAAGTTAGAAAACCCCTTGCTGGTTTATTTGATTTTGCTCAGACACTGTTTCCCCAGAGGCTATGAATGAAGCATAAATACTTTTCCAAGTAAATAGTTGTAATTCTTTTCCTTGATCATGATATTAATAATTAAGGCAATTCCTTAACGAAGTTTAAAAATTATTAGAACTTTGGAAGTACTTAGTCTTAATAAAAGACATTGTTATTTTTAGCTAAAAGAGGTTGTTCTTACAGATAATGTAATTTGAACATAACCTACTTTTTTCACCTACTGCTTTCTACTAGCTGGATTTTTAAGTTGTTGCTGTTTCCAAGTAATAAAAGAAAATTCACATTTAATCCTTCCCATTTAACATGGCAGTCTTAATGCGTCTCCAGCTCTACAGTAAAGAATTAAAGTGAGACCAGCTGGTTGAACTGGCTGCAGACTAGTTCCTTTATCAGAATTTGATTAAATTCATGAAGACTACACCTGTTTGTATGGAGTCCACCTTGCCTTCTTCCATGTCTGTGGTGGGTTTTACATTGACATTCGTTCTCTGTAAAGGACATTCCTGACCAAGTTCATGGGAAGAGTTGGGCCATTTATTCATAAACTCTTAAGTTGTACTACATTTTCTGGACTTGTAAAGAGTTTTTTTGTTTTATTTTCTTTTTACATTTAAATTTCTTGTTCCAGAACTAATGGATAACAAGAAAATGCTCTTAGCAGAGATAAGACATAGACATAAAAATATATCAAGCAGGATTTCAAGGAATATAAAGGGCTTAACTAGATGTTTGATAGAAGAAAGAAAACGATTAATGAAATCTCATACCTACAAGGACAGGGACACTGGTCATGCATGCTGAAATATTGCAAAAAATTCTGGTATTCTAGATGGACAGCCATTCTCAAGAGCAAATAGGTATCACCATCCCTTGTTACTTTTAGTGCTCTGTTTTTATATGTAGTCCTAATACCCAAAGCAAAGAGTGAACAAAATAGTTTGCAGGTATTGAGAGTACCAATCAAGCTGTCATCAAAGAGATTACAACGTGCCTGCCTGTAGCTGAGATGCACGATGGAGAGAGCTTGACAAGCATTCAGACATTCACACTAAACTGATTATCTGTGTTAGAGTTGTCCTATGGTTTTTGGCAGCATTGTAATCAGGGATTTGAAAGTGATTACCTCGCTGAATTCAAATGTTGAGCCAGGCACAGGAGGGAATACAATCTGCTGCAGCTTCATGTCCTTTGTGTATTTCAGACTTGGTATTTGCCTTATCTGTACAGGTAGTCAGTGCTATTAGCAGTAGGAATTCCAGATTTTTGTTTCACAGGCATCTGAAGATTAGTTTTCTATATCTATTCAACTTTATATAGTATTTTCAGTGCTTGGACATTGATGCAAAGTTTTTTGATTATTTTTCATGTGCCTCGACATATTTTCACGAATAGCTGTTCAATAAATATCCATGTTAGGAAAATTCCATGCAAGTCCTCATCTCTTAAGAAAATTCACATTTAATCCTGACTGCAGCATGTGAGCAGCACTTGAGATATTCAAAAGTCACACTGAGCTGTCATTATCTGAACTATGCATTTGATCCTTTTAATTGTGGTGTACACAGACAAGAGAACTCACATTCTTTTATTTCAGTACAAATTTGAAAATGTTTATCCTCGGTAAAAATTTGCAAGCGTTTATCCTCGGGAATCTGCAAGAGATTTAAGGATCACTTCTGTTACTGAAACTAACATTTGTATATATTGTGTTTATTGAAAGGAGATTAAATCGATTCCCCACCCCGCTCCCTCTCTCTTTTCTGTCTCTGTCTTCATTAGCTCGTGGCTGGTTTGCAGCAGCCTCCTGGGGTGGCTGTAGGCAGCACAATGCATTATGAACAGATGCCCGAATTAACTCGTGTGTGAGAAGCACGAGCGTGTAGCTGTGCTGTAGTTCTGCTCCATCCAGATCAATTCATGTGTAGGCAAAGCTCAATGCACGTGATGGCCTTTTACAGTCAGCTCTGGCCATTTGGCATTAGGAAAGCTGCATGCCTCCATGTCTTTCTGCTGCTGGTAATCCTACCTATTTTGAAACCTGGAAAGGTTCTTCAGCTTCTTTTGAGGAGGAAAAGACTTCATCCTGAAAAAAGTACAGCAGAGAGGGTGACAAGAGATTTTGTATTCAAGCACTCCCACAAGAGCAAGGGCACAATAAATTGCACTGTGTTGCATGAGCATACTTAAGCTGGAAAATTTACGGTGAGTTTGTGGACACTGATACTATGATGCATATAAATTCTAGTTAGGAAAATTCATAGAAGAAAAAGGCATCCGTAGTTGTTAAACACAGAAATACCATGTCTGGCTCAGGAGACCCCTGTGCCACAAAATGCTGACAATTGTACTACTGGATTCTTGCATTGCTTGCCTGTGGCCAGCAGCTTCAGGCTTGAACTTAGAAACACTGTGCTCAGGAGTGTTGTTGACAGATTATTATTCTTTTTGAATAATGGCTGCAGTGAAGATGATGTTGCACTTTCTGCAGCTGCTCACAGTGCCAATCTGTTGTATTTACTATGCATAAGGCCATATCAAAGGATAGTTTTTATGTTTCTGCAAAAAGACCACTGAATTAGAACCTTCTTCAAAGGTAATATATACATGTCATTACTCATTAAAAAACTAAAAACCTGCATAAAAGCAAATTCAGTTTTCCATCATCAAGTCAAAATGCAATATTGACTGTTTAAACCAATATAGTGACTTCATAATGTTAGAAACATCCCAATTTCATTTGTTACAGATTTCTTTTTCAACTGCTGAACAGAAGCAAAACCCCTTGAAACAGTTGTTCCTGAAAGTCTCAATCTCTTAAGAGAATGGTACTTTTAAGTCCAGAATAAAAACTTTAAAAATTGCTTTTGCTACTAAGAGGACCAGATTTCAATTATAGCAGATAATATCTGGAATCAATAATAGCTTCTGGCCATCTGTTAGGAGGAAAAGAACAACAGTGTCTGCCTCATTAGTTCTTATATGCAGATCTCCAGTTATTTCAGGCATAAAAATTTTAAGAATATAACCCCAAGCAAAACTTTGAAGTGGGCCAACCACCCCTGTTGCCAGCTAATCAATTCCTTTTCTATCAGAGCATCTTGTTCCCTGTCAAAGCCAGTCCCTCTAACACAGTGTTCCCATCCTCCAAATCTGATCTAGTGTGTGCTTAACACATTTCTGTGTGCTTTGTGTGCCTCTCTTAATTGGGGCATCATGACTTAGGGCACTGAACTAGACTCTATTTTTTACTCAAGTATTTTGCATGTGGATATGGCCAAGCAATAATTAATTATTAAAGTAATTTTTGGTCTTCTACCTCACATCTTTTCCCCACTCTTCTCTTCAGTTGGAGGACTGTTTTTTATTATGTGCAACCCAAATATGCTTTTTTCATACAAGTGCTAATTTTTGAACATGGAGCAGTTGCTGTAGGTATGACTTCTTTTCATCCCTTTATATATGGGGGTGTATGTCCTGCCACACAGCCCAGAACTGAATGTAATGTGTCTCCTTTTGTGGTGTTGGCCTTAATTCTAACTTGTGATGAGGTCATCTTGAGCACCGTGTCATGTCTGCACCCTTTGTGGGGAGACATTTTCATCTTGTAAATGTCAAGTTAAGCCAGCCTTGGAAACAGCTTGCTCTGGGTGTCTCAAATCCTGTTTATAATGCTAACTTGCAGGTAAGGCTTGTATGCGCTAATTGCAAGCAGAAAATTATCTTGTTTCCATTTTTAGAGTGCTGATAGCACTGTTGCTCTAAATGAGCAGAAGCTCAAAACCCCCCACTTAGTTTAGGCTTTAGTTAGGACCTTGGGCTTGGACAGATCTTTTCACACACCAGGCACTTTCATATGTAAAACTGTCCAACAGTGAGCACATCCAACCAGAGATTTTGAATGAGAGCACAAAGATGAATTTTTTTTTGAGAAGCTGAACTTAGGAGCAAACCAAAACTGAAGTTGCTTTAATATTGCATGTCACTATAGTTCTCACAGTATAGTTATCACCATATGATTTCACCTTCTGTATAGATTAGGTTTTTGTATCCTGTGTTGTATTGTTTTCTTATTCTCTGAGCACCCTTTGGCAGCCAAAAAATATTTAATAATGCCAGCTGGCTGCAGTATTTGAACACAGTTGCTAAAATATTTCTGAGGACATATCCTGCTACAAACTTATTGTGGAGTTCCAAATTTCTCCTGTGGCCGAGAGGTGATTGAAGAGAACATCAATCACTGTTTGTGTGCTTGAAAAGGACATTTATTTGACCTTCAGCTACTACAACAACAAAAAATATATCTAGATGTGGTTTTGATACATAGCTTCCTGGGGACATGCATGTGACTGTCCATCTGCGAAGACTGCAGGTATTGGTAAATGATCTGTACTCAGAGTAGATTTTTCTTCTGTCCATCTTCCTTTTCAAGGTCTCTGGTATACACTTGCAATGAAGATAGAAAAGTGATAGTCATGACAGTTATTGTTGTTAGAAGAATTAAAATGGGACATATATGATACATATGGGACAGTGAATGCTCTATTTAAAAAAAGTCTGGCTCTATGAGTATGATAAATATGTACTGCTCCTAAGTTAGATTGAGAACACCTTAAACCATGGTCACTGCAGAGTGATTAATTATATAATTACTGCTACTAGAAGAAAGAATTAAGGAGCATCTGCTTTTGCAGAACAATGTGGTCATTGGAGAAAAAGGCGAGATGTTTAGGACATGAAATTTATACTATGGCTTGCTTAAGAACTCCATCTCCTAGCTGAACCCTTGGATCTTCTCTGGTGGAACAGCAGCTACCTCCTTCCATGCCTTAATTTTTATCCTGCCTGTAGTCTATTTATGTATCTATAGCACAGAAAAACTGAAAAGACATGAATCATAGAACAGATGAATCTATGGATTCTGTAGAGTTCTACAGAATCTACAAAATCATAGAAGGAATGGAAGGGACCTTAAAAATCGTCTTGTTTCAACTCCCCTGCTGTGGGCTGGGACACTTTCACTAGACCAAGTTGCTCAGAGCTCCATCCAAAATCTTGTTTTAAGTGTTCACAGGAGTCCACATCCACAATCTCTCTGGGCAGCCTGTTCCAGTGCCTCACCACCCTCAGTAAAGAATTTTTTTCTTTTATAAACTAAACTTGCCCTCCTTCAGTTTGAAGCCATTCCCCATTGTCCTATGGCTACATCTCGGGGTCTTTGGGCTCGGTGCGACCCCGAGATTGTTAAAAGTCTCTTTCCCAGCCCGAGTGCTTGAAGAATGAGTCGGAGCTCTTCATTTCTTGGTCTCAAGGCTGTTTATTGTGTCTTATCTATAAAAATTTTTCTCCTGCCCTGCCGAGGTCCCTCCAGCAGGACAGTTCCAGGCACACTGCCTGTCCCCGGGGTGGTGTTATGTCTTTATACTAAAAACTATGTATACAATGTTTACAATTACTTTCCAATACCTATCACCTATGTTAGACAGTGAGCTTCTACTCTAAACCAATCTAAAAGTGCCAACATCACAGCAGAAGATGGAGGCCAAGAAGGAGAAAGGCTGGACACACCCAGTTCTCTCCATCTTGCCTCCTGAGCCCCCATACCAAAACCCCCAAAATCTACTTTTCCACCCTGTGATAACTTCACTATTATTCTACCTAAACTGTTGTGGCTTGCTGATCTTCATATAAGGTTGGTCATTTGCTCCATGGGTCGTAATCAAAGCCACAGGTGTTTTGGGCTCCGTGCCAGGGCTTCTGAGCCCCCTGGCAGGGGTCCTGGCCATTCTGGGCAGCCAGAGGGATGTTCTGAGTTCCCACAGCTACATGCTCTTGTATCTCGTGAGAGGTACATGAGATACTCATCTCATGTTGCCCTTTAAGACCAAGGCAAAAAAGTTGTTGGGTGCTTCAGCCCTCATCTGTGGTTGTCAGTTGTTAGAACAGTTGATGTGTTGGCCACTTTCTGTCTTGGTCCCAGTTCAGTTGCATGATTTGATTATTACAAAGTTATCTGAGTCAACATTTGTGAGGTAAATTTATCTGTGGGTTCCTGTGCTTTTCATTAAATCCTCTGCTGCTCTGCAATGCTCTTTATTTTACTTTGATTGACACTGCTAAACACCACAGGCTACCTGTTTTGAGCCTGACCTTACACCACAAGAATCCAGGGAGTGTTTTTCAAGTGTATCAGGTGAATGTGCTTAGAGGTGAAGATGATGCCCTCATTTCTTTCTGTCTTTTTCTGGTACTCTGCAGGCCGTCTTTCTAGAAGATATTTCAGGGTATAATTTTGTTCCTCTATACATGCTCTAAAATGATTTCTAGCTATTTTCTGCACTGTGTCAGATTTCAATCTTGTTTTATCCTGAAAGGTTTTTTTTTAAACTTAAAAAAGAGAAGAGAAAAAGATCTTTAATATCTCTAGTAACTAGTAATAAAAACTGAATGTCACAGAAAAGTCAAATCATAACAATGTGACAGGATATATTGTCTCATAAGGAGAAAATTACTGTCCTTTTTTTATTTCATGGAGTTTAAAAATAAGACATCTCATAACTGTAATAACAGATGAGGGTTTGGTTTGTTTTGCATACTTCTTCAGGTAATTCCTTAATTTTATTTCAGTTGCTGTACATGCTATTTTGGCAGGCTTCATATTTAAATTTTGAGTCTTTCAAACTAGAAAGGTGACCAGAGTGACTTCTGTCATTCCAGTGCCACACTAGAATATAGATGCACTTTGCATTGATATTCAGGGGGTTTGCTTCTTATTTTTATTTCTACAGAGTTAATAAATTGTTTTAATTTTCAGCTCGTTGTAAAATAATTAATTGAAGAATTCTTGTTGGTTTTTTTTTAACTCTTAGACAATTTTTCTCACTGTACTAATGCTGTCTTGCTACTAAGCTGCTGCAAATGATCATGGTGCACTTGATCATGGTGTGGAACCAAAGCAGCTTTTTATTTCTTGCTTCAAATCTCCCAGTATTCAGTTCAGTGTAAAAAGCTTGAAGAGTGTGAGTAGCACCAGGACAAATAGAGATTGATTCAATGCACATTCTTGAGGGGGATCAATACTATAAATACTGGTCTCATGCTGTGTCAAACTTCTAGGGACTGTCCAGGGATATAATTTCACAGGATTTTTTTAGAGATAAATACTGTGGGTTAATCGCAGTAGTGATTTTGTCATGAGTGAAATGATGAGGGAATACAATGAGTTTTGAAGTCTTCAAATTCTGGAGAAGGATTTGGCAAAAAAGTACTTTATGTGCATTTTTTAAATGTGCTGTCCTATAGCATAAACCATATCCTGTGGGTTTACTCTTAAAATCCCAAACTTCTTCTGAAGATTCACAAAGAAATTTCTGGTTCCTGTGGTTGCTGCCAGCTAACCTCTCCTGCTGCCTTTGATGAACAATGTGGCAGGCACAGATGGTCCATGACAGGTTATGTTGTGTTTGAGTGTTGTGTCTGCTTGTGGCAGGGTAGACCTCCAACAGAAGGCAAGAGTGTATATATGTCCTTGCATATATGCATATCCTTTTGGCTTTTATTTGTGAAGTTTTCTTGTCACGCCTCTCAGTTAGTGGGGTTTCCTTTTTTGCTGTTATATTTGAGGTTTCCTGTCTGGATGGGTAGATATTTGACAGCAGTAAGACTGCTGTTAGGCTGCAAAGTCTTTTTGTGCATCATGCCCTGGTGGATAGGCTGTTTTCCTCCTCTTCCACTTCAAAATTCAGCTCTGAAAGAAGATTACAATACAGAGAACCAAAAGCACTATTGCTTGGTCTCGTGGCCTGAATTAGACAGTATTTTAATTCAGCATTTCAAGTACAGAAAGAGCAGGATTGAATAGCTGAATTGCTATCTAACATGTTAATGGATTTTTAGCATTTTTAGGAGTGAGCTCTTTGAGTGGCTTTTGGGTATTTTGTTTTGATTCAGAGTGAAAAAATAGCTGTCTATTGTTTTAGAACTAATAATATAAGACTTAATATTTGGCCATTGTAAATATTTGGGAACATCACTGCTCTGGTGGATGTTTTGTTTTATCTCCAGCTCCATTTCTATAGCTCTTGTCCCAGCCTGAGCTCATGACCTCCCTTCAATGGCTTTGGTGAAGCTGCAGGGGAAGCTTAGTGTGCACTGGATGTATTGGAGTGAACAACATGCTTTAGTGGTCTCCACCCCCTAACCATTTCCTCACATTTGGGATTTTATGGAGTGCTGGGTCTATAGCATCCATTAAGCAAATGTGAAATAAGGTTTTCTTTTCATGGTGTGTGAGTGGTATGGATGGCAACAAAAATATTGGCACATATTGGCACTTTCAGCTCACAAAATTCTGAGGTCTGATGCGTGTTAGTGTAAGCATTTGGAATAAAACACTTTCTGTCCTTCGGGGTACTTATACTAGCTAATAGTGTTCTCCAGTACAAGCTTTCCATTCATGTATCATAAGGCTGTGTTTAGGTTTATTTCTGAGTCCTGTGTTTTGAATTTTCTGCTCATAAAAGTGGCTTAATTATTCTTTTTTTTACTTTTTCCACACTTTATTAAATTTGAGTAAGCCTGTTTCTTCTAACATGTAATTTCTCATGGTAATATACTATTTTGTTAACAATAGGAATAATTTATATTTTAATGTTGTGAGTAATTGAAGCATATTATATTTTTCAGTAATTGCTGGTTTTCGAGGGACAGTCCCACATGGCCTATCACTGGAGATTGGAGACACTGTTCAAATATTAGAGAAATGTGATGGTGAGTTCACAGGTGATTCCAGTGAGAATTAAGTTTTGTGTATTGATGGTTTGAACCCCATTAATATTCATTTATTTTTTTAAAGTAACACATTTTTGAAATCAATAATATAATACATTTTGGCCTCTTAATTTTTTTCCACAGTTCAGTGAGCTCTAATCTCTATAATAATTAATTTGCAGTACATTAATTTTTATTTAATCTCTCTAATAAACATTTACAGAGGATAAGAGTTATGACAGAAAGGAAGTCTCTCATGATTCTTTTGCTTTCTTGGTATTTCTGAGGGAAACCTGGCTGCCATCAAGACGTTTTCAAATTAATTCAAAGTCACAACTTAAAATCTTAAAGCAGTGTAAGCATTGTCCTCTGCTTTGCATTAGAGAATGCAAATATAATTTTAACAAATGTCTGTTGCTAGTGTTAGAGAAATAAAGTTGTGTTTTCTTTTCACAGTCTGCCTCCCTAACATCTAAAAATCAACACATTGATATTTTTTATCATTTGGGATCATATAGGGTTTGGGATTTTTTTTGTTGGTGGCTTTTTTTTTTTTTGTAATATCGTAGCAGGATTATATATGGTTAACCTTGTAAGAAATGTTCTTTTAGAAGGCATAGGATCTATTCTGTTGAATCAGGTATATTATGAGTTTTATATAGCATTCTAGTTGATAGATGTAGAACCTCAAGTCCAGAAATGATTTGTAAATGTTTTGAGTTAGTATGAAACTATTTCTGTTTTGACCACTGTGGTGTCCAAGGCAGAATTTACCTAGGTTACATTGTTAGAAACATTTAGGGTTTAAGAGTAATTCCTGAAATTGTGTGAATGAAGTCATCCAAATATGAACTGGTTTAAATGAAATACCTTTCACTGTATGGAAAAATCTTTTAAATTAATATCGTCTGACAGCACTGTGGAATTGTCATATCTGTCCAAAAGGGAAAGATGAAATCTGTATTACATATGTAAATGATTTGCACTCTTTAAAAACCAAAATGTGCTTTCTTCACAGGGTGGTACAGAGGATTTGCCTTAAAAAACCCCAATCTTAAGGTAAAGGTCAATTGCAGTTTTGCATTCTTGGGCAAAAATATATATTTATTTTTTAAAAGTTAATAATCTGCTTGTAAGTGTGTGATATTTACTCTTAAAAGCAAACCATAGCGTAGTGTTAAGTACATTATTGGTACTACTTTAATTAGATTTGGACATGGATTACCCTTTTGAAATGCTTCTATGTATTAGGATAATACACTTCACAAATCCAGGCCTGTGGTGAATTTTCTTTCATTTCCAAACTTTAGATTTTCCACTCAGAGGAAGCTGAGTTGAAGGGAAAAGACTATTGAGAATAAAAAATGTAAAAACTGTTGGCAAAGTTGGTTAAACTGTGCCTGTTTTTCTTGAAGCTACGAATTAATTGAGAGCAGCCAGTGGAGACAGCCAGTTTATAGGAGCCCATGCAGAGTATCAATTGAATAAAACATATGTGCTGCCATGTAAAATACATGGTTCATTTTGGTTTTCTTTGATGTGTAGTCTTTGGTTTCCATAGTAGCATAGTATTCTAAACCAGACTTCACTGATTTATTTCTTCTGCATTCAGACATGAAAAGTTACTGAAATTTATATTTCAGTGTCTGTTCATGTTGTATGTTTAAGCTTTAGTTGTCTTTTTGTCTATTTTCTTAACCTCTCCTGTTGTCTTGCCTCTGGGATTGTACAGATATTTTTTTCATGGGAAAGAAAGATCCTAAATTACCTGTTCATCCTTTAACCTGCATTATAAGCTGTGCTCTTCTTTTTTCTGTCCTCATTTCCAAGATTATTCAGCTGCAAAAAAGGCACATACACAATAATTTTGAAAAGTTTCTAGGGCCTTATATCCAGTTATTGGCCTTTTGTGCCAAGGCCTGTGGTCTCTAATCACATAAATTTCCTTTCTTTATACAGGAGGTCGATTCAAACAATAAATTTAGCCACAGAGTCTAATTTGATGTTTACTACTTTGACCTCATTGATGTATTTTACAGTTTGATTTATAAGACATGAGCAGTTGTGGTTTGTTATTGCATCTTCTGTGTCTTTTGTTGCAATTCTCACCACATGCTGGCTGTCAGTCTTGCTTTGTGGTCTGTCAAATGTGTGATGGAAGTTATGAATAGGTTTTCTAAACATGACTTGATGTGTGAAGAGATGAGATATATATTCTCTGTTTTCCTAGCGTGAATGCAAACAGTTTTTCTGACTTGGATTTTTGAAGAGAGTCTCTCCAAAAGTAAAATCATAAGAACACCTTGTACCTCCTCTTGTTATTGGTAGTACTCTGTCAAGATTCTTCCCTTGTTATTGTGCCAGCTTTGACACTGGAAGAAGCAATGTGTGGCAGCTGGTGTGCAGTAAGGGTGCATCTGCATCCCTGACACATCCCTGTTGCACCTGCAGGGCTGTATGTCCTCCTGTCCTTGGGAGATGCTCCCCTCAACTACTTTGCATTACAGAGGAGTAGGAGCATTTTAAAAGGGTAGTTGTCACTACACAGTAGATTTGGTTTTTGAAGGTCTAATGGTTGTGTGAAAAGAAAATGGGACACCATCATCACAAAGGAAAGCTGTATGCAGCTGTGCTTATTATGAAGAGACCATATATGTATTTTCTCTCACTGCATGAGATGTAGTGTATTATCTTCCCAGCCAGAGTCTTGGAGCTTGCTTCACATTTTGCTCATTCTGATTTGTGCAGGCCAGTGTGCTTTAGAGCAGTGGGACTGTTGCAGCAATGCTGAGTGCTCACCAGAATGGTGGGGAGCCCTAAACAGCTGGGAAAGGGCTGCTCCTGGCAGGCACAGGCTCTGTCATAGGCATCTGCCACAGCTTTCCTGTGCACTGCAGGCAGAGCAGCTACCAAATTAGACTCCATTTTGATTTCCTTTGTTTACTTGACTTTATTTTTATTGAATATTGTTAACTTTGTTTATTCTGCTTAATTTTAAAAATCCCTGTCTGAAAATCCTTGCTTTTAAGATGCAGTTGATAAGACATTAACCTCCACAGCTGGTCTGTTTCTTATCAAGGTGGAAATAATGAATAAAACAGTCTACCATAAAGGAGCTCTCAAACAATCTTCTGCATGTTCTACAGGAGTTTATCTTCTAATTTTCTGAAGTGTTGAAGATTTTAAACTCTACTGAATATGGCATTTTAGTTTCTGTTAGAGCTATACTGAGTATTTATTGCATTCATTCCTTGTGTGTGTTTTTTGTTAATTATCTGGAGAACTTTGAATTTGGCATATATTTGCATATTGAATTATACTAAATGGAATGCCAAACTCATGTAAGGGGACTTTTTACCTAAACTTTTTCTATTTTTCAGGGCATATTTCCATCTAACTACATTCACTTGAAGAATGCATGTGTTAAGAACAAAGGGTATGTGTGAAATGTTCTGATTTCAAATATTTAAACATGGTCAGTTACTTGTACCAAAAATCTTTTGCTTATAAAGTAGATCACTTAGTTATATTATGATATCTTCAGCTTACTGCCAGAGGACTTGAAATGGTTGTCTTTAGCTAACCTGATACTCCTGCACAGTCATAAAATTGGAATGCTGTATCCAGAAAGGCACTGAATGCAATTGGGAATATCATTCTGTATTGTCTAGAGAAAAGGGGAAACAATTATTTCAAGTTTGGCTTGGAAATGGCATTGCCTTAATTTGAAGAAATTATTCTTTACATAAGCTGCCTTCTAACCTGCTGTTTAAGATTAGCTGTTTTCTTTGAGGGCTGCAGCTCTACCAGTTGGCATTTTACAAAAAAAAGTGTAAAAAAATGTATCAGTTTAATGGCAAAAAATTTTGCTAAACCTGTAAATGAACAGAGAAACGTTTTCCTTTTTTCAGGTGATGGAGAGCCAGTATTTATTTTTGACAACAGTTGATGTTGATGTTTTTTCACATTTAGAAGAGTTGATAAAAACCAGAGTCATTGGTTAATATGCGGTTTGAAATTTTGTTTTGAAATTGAACTTGTCTGACTTAAAAAAACACTGATTTTTTTCTTTTATGTATAAAACTTGATACCTTGATAGTATCACTTCTAAAAATTTAAAACTTAAAAAAATTGTCAGTGAACTTAATTTCACAGTTTTCACAGTTTTACTTAATTTGTCATTGTTCATACTGTATCCTTTATTTGGATTTATTAGTAGAGAACTGATACAAATTAGTTTGAAAACTATTTAGGTAAGGACATTTCTCACAATAGGTGGATGCTTGAGCATGAAGTGACCTTTGTTTTGGGAGCATAAATGAGTGTGTTGGAGATTCATTATTCATGATGGGCAGAAATAATGATGAAGACTGTAATAATAATAAAACAAGTTTCATTCTCACAGGTGAAAATGTCCCCATGTTACTGTTAAAGTCCCTGTGAAATTACAGCCACATGTGATTTGTCATGCCCTAGGATCCCTTTTTCCTTTTAAAGTTATAACTAAAACTGAAGGCTCATTGAAACAAAATTGTAAGGCCTCACAATAAAATGAAGTTTAAAGGCAGAATAATTTTTGTTAGTGGACACCTTGACAGTATTTGCATGGATTTCAATCTTTGTTGCATCTATTTCCTTTGTTGGTTAGTTTCCCATTCAGGCCATGTTCCCTGCTGCACATCATGGCCAAGAGCTGTCACATTGTTATGTTAATTTAGTAAGAGAGACAAGATATCATGAAAAAAGTAATCCAGGCATGAAAAGCTGAAGTGTCAAGATCCCTTTGGAAACTATGGGATTTATTCTGCTGTGAAAGTTGGTTTTTAAATGCTTATCTCACAGTAAAAAAACCTCACCTTGACTTCTCTGGGGCCAAGGCTTTGCATGGGGATTAAACTATTTTCACCCAAAGTTTTTCCATGGGGATTCAATAAATCTACAAATAAAAAGTGTCATGGTCTGTAGGGAGTACTCATGTAGGTTGACAGATATCGCTGTTGGCAGTAGGAAGTCTACATATTAGTAACTGCAATGGGATTAGTAATGCTTGTGCAATATCATGTGTTCTTCTGCATGTTACAGACAATTTGAAATGGTTATTCCAACAGAAGATTCTGTTATTACAGAAATGACATCAACTCTAAGAGACTGGGGAACAATGTGGAAACAACTCTATGTGGTAAGTACCCTGAATAATATTGCTTTGACTTAATAAATGTGATCTCAAAAGGTGCACTGTTGTTTAGATGGTCTGGTTTAGTTGAAGTGTATATTTCAGAAAAAAATCAAAAACATTTGGTTTTTAAATTTTTTTAAAATGTTTTACTAATACCTTGAAATCTTATTTTAGTGTTATTAGTGTGTCTCTTGTAGTCACATGAATAATAATAATAATATACTTCAGTAGAACTTATCAGACACCAGGACCAAAGATGCACCTGAATTACTGTTTATTCAATTTGGCTTTTTGACTGCAGAAATGACAGCTCTATAGCTTTAAAGCTCTGTAGTGTCTGATGGAAAACTGTGAAAACATACTGTCAGTATAGCTCTTTATAATGTTCCTACAAAGTCCTTTTTGTCTCCTGTTTCTAATTCTATGACCTTTTTTCCCTTGGTTTTCTTTTACTTATAACATTCATATTTCCCTCTTTTTGTTACAGCAGTTGCACAGCTCTTTTTGGCAACATTTTTCTTCACTGCTGTTGTTATTGCTTGTTCAAAATTACCCTGCTTTTCTTCCTTTCCAGACAGAAAGCCAAGACAAACAGTAAATTAATGCCCTTTTAGTGAGCTTATGAAGTGAATGAATGTGAAGTGAAAAGAGCAGATTTATCAAATTGCGATTTTTCAGAGTGCTTGGAATATAAAAGTTGTTGATGGAGAGTCATGGTACTTCTAAATGAATTTTAGGTTTAACTTATGCAGCAGAACTAGCTGAACTTTATTTTTATGCCTTTTATTCATAGGAAGAAAGAAAAGGGAAAGGGACTTAGGGTTTTTGGCAAGAATTAACAGAACAAATCTTAACAGGAGTGTTTCTTCAATTTTGTGTGATGAATCACTTAGATGAAGGTTGTAGTAATTTCTCAAGCTAAAGGTTCTCAAAAAAACAATGTAAAACTACTTAGAATTAGTGAAGGAGGAGTTAATAGATTTTTCCAGAACAGAGGTACATTTATGGGAAATTGTTATGCCCATAGCTGGTATATAATTAGAGTAGGAGGATGTGGTTTCAAAGCAGTCATATTCACATAATTTCTCCTACTTCACAGTTGGATAAAGAAGAACTGTCTGGACAAGATTCCGTCTGTGTGATACTATTTATTTATGATTAGGTGGTAGTGTGTAGAGTTTTATCAATGCAAGGGAAAGTTAAAACAAATTAACACTGTGGTTCAGTGTTTGAATGCTTAGAGCTATTGCTTTTTCTATCCCTTATGTGTATGAGTTCAAATAGTCTTGAAATATAGATGATATATTCAGTTTGGATGAGATAGCAGCACAGAGTCAGCATACTCTTGGAATGAAACAATGCTGTGTTATGCAACACATTAACTTTTTTGTTGAATTTTTGTCATACTTGTCATGTACACTAGATTAGGTTAAATGTGACAGACACAAGGAGTTGGACTGGAATATTGGGATGGGTGTGGTGCACAGACAAGGTCTGTGGGAGGTCTGAAATTATTTTATATGCACACACTCACATGCAGTTAAAATGGTCACAGTGTGATGGGGAATAATAGACTAAGTAAGGGGAAAAAGGGGGTTTTCCTAATTTCCTCATCATGTATGTATTTATTAGGATTATCAGTTTATAAGCAGATATCCTGATTATCAGGTGATGCAGAGGCAATCATGTTTGTATCTCACAGAGGAATGAGGGGGATCTCTTTCACCGGCTGTGGCACATAATGAATGAGATCCTGGACCTGCGGAGGCAGGTCCTTGTTGGCCACCTCACCCACGATCGCATGAAGGACGTCAAGCGCCACATCACTGCTCGGCTGGACTGGGGCAACGAGTGAGTGAATATACAGACATCAAATGTAATGAAACTGCAAAGCCAGTTCTTCAGGCTGGTTGCAGAATGGTGAAATAACGAACACATTTCTAACTAGCGTTACCTTTTTTTTCCAATAGACTTTCTCCATTGTTTTTCTGTCCACTATGTTTTAACAGTGAAAAGTCGCTTATTGTTTTATTCAGCTTTTTTATATCTGTGTAATTTATGTAGCAGTAGTGCTATCTATAAGACAGTATTTATTCCAATTGCATTGCAATATCTGGAGCAGCATTTTACATCTTTTTAATACACATGATCCCTGGATAATGCATTCAGCAGAGCTTTGTGTTCTAACTGAAACTACATTGGTTGGGATTGCTTCTTTTTTAATTTGGTCACACAATTTAGTTCCTACTTGGGCATCTCTAACACACATCCAGCTACTGCACTCTGCATCTTCCTTTAGTCCAAATAACTGAAATGAGCTTACACAAATTTTATTATCATACTTTTTTTTAAGCAAGAAAATGGTTAAAACACCCTCTGGTATTTAGGTGCTGTTTCCAAAGTCTGTTCTTTAGCATATATTTATACAGATAAATGCTAACTAAAGGAAGCAATATTCAGTAGTAGAATTACCTGAATTCCTGGGGTTTCTACAGCTATCTGAAAGCATAAATATCTAACAGAGTGAAAGGGTTGTGACTAAATGTGTATGATTACCTGTCTGCTTAGAATTTTGCAGTAACTGAAAGGAATTAATTGTGAAGGTTTTTGACAAGGTTTTTTCCTGCTCTTTAAAACGTATTTTTGAAAAACTTGATAATATTTTGAATTTCATGTCCTTATGCATTCTTAAACATTATTACTTGCTGCTGTGCTGGAAATAAATTGTATTCCTGTTGATTCAAGTTCATTTTCTTATTTTGTTCAGTGGATACAGGCAAGCATCTTTGATGTCATCCACTCCAAACTGAAAATAAGCTGATGTTTTGGCATTTGATGGATTTTCTTTTTATCTTCCTTTCCGTGGTTCTTATTCAAATTGACAGTACTAGCGCATTCTCACTGAAATGTTTACAATAGTACGAAGGACAATGTCCATTGCACACTGTCCACTCTGTGAAACAGATTTAAAAATTGTGGGAAAACATTCTATTAATGTTGCAAAGTGGAGAAAGGGAATGGGTCAAATGTGAATGGTGGTTACAGCCAAAATACATCAAAATAAAACCAAAGTCAACTAATTCTAGAGTACCAGTTGATGTGGGCATTGTTTATTGAAATAAACAACAAACACATGCAGAGCTAATTTGTTTCTTTTGAAAATAGAGGCTACTTACTGTTATTCCATTTCTCATACAGACAACTGGGACTTGACTTAGTTCCAAGAAAAGAATATGCTATGGTAGATCCTGAAGAGATCAGTATTACAGAGCTCTACAGGCTGGTAGGTGAATGTAATATTTAGTACTTTTGCTATCAAGTTACATACTGATAATCCACTCTTCTATTTGACCAAAAGTACCTTTTTTGATCCAATATATTGGCATTTTATAATATAATGAATTTTAGTATAAGGAAAGAATTTGTTTGAACAGCTGTGTCATCTCTAAATATGTATGAAATTCTTTGATTTGATATTAAATTTGTCTTTGCATACATGCTTAGTTTAAATATTATTTGTTGTGGTTTCTGATATACCTTTAAAATTATGCTAATATGTTAATATGAATTTAATCATCAATAAAAGCTTATGGGACTCTTTATCATTAGAGCTTTACCTGGCTTATAAGCCTGTCTAGATAAGCTTTGTGGAAATATAATAATGGTATAATATTGTCATAATTGATCATACTGGGCTCTTGGTACTTTCTAATATATTAATGTAAATAGCAGTTAAATTGCATAACGAAGCTTTCCTTTGGGTGTAAAAGCCCATCTTGATCTACTAAAACCAGAACTGATATTTCTCATTCTGATTAAATCTCCAGCAAGGTCTAAGAAAACTTGCCAATTCATTTATGTCGGCTTTGGCTCATATTTAAGTACTGCAGCTGTTACAGATACAAAGTTCTGGGCCTTATGTGCTTAAGAGTAAGCTTGTATTTAAGCTGAATTTTATTTATTATAACTTTTGTATTTAAGTACAAACCCCCCAAAAACATCATTGCTACAATTTTTTGTGGGTCTGAAATAATTATGTATTTTTGTAATAATTTTTAAGTTGTATTTTACTTGTATTGTTGACTTGTAGTGTCAAGCCTAATAGTAAATTCTTTGTGCTAGAATCAGTATACCTTTGAGTAATTTCAAAGGGATATGTAATATTATGGAATCCTGTTGAAGCACTAGATGAAATATGGTGAGGAACCATTAATCACAAGAAACATAGAGAGGAAAAATAACCCAGACAACTAGTAATGGCACTCATGGAGTGTACTTTGAAAAATAAAAACGGGGAAAAAAGATAACCTCAGTATGAGGACTATGTAGCTTAGAAAGATTGCTGTTTAAAATTATGTTTGTTACAATGTAAGAGAGGGATATTACACCTTAATATTGTCCTTCTCTTAATGGGTAACTAAAATGCAGAAAGTATAAACTGTGACATAAATTAAGACAATTTACTAGCTTGTACAAAGCAGTTTGCCAGAGGTCATAAAATGTGGGTATGATTGCTTTTCCCCAGTTTAAAATACTGGTATTTAGTCTTCTGCAAAAGCATTTTTTTATGTCTTTGAATAGTGGAATATCAAATCATTAACTGTTTAAACCAGCTAAGAAATACAATGTTGTTAGAGCACAAAGCTTTAAAGTGGCTCTACACTTTCAGAGTAAAAAAACCCCAAACTTCTAGAGATTAATTTTTCACCTAGAGATAACTATGAAGTGTAACACTGGGAAAGTAAATTCCCTGTGTTTTCCTTCTCAGATGCAAAAGAAAAACAAGAGAAAGGAAAAAATACAAGTTAGTATTAATTAAAAAAAAATACTAATTTGGAATAAGAAAGTAATTCTACATTACATATTTTACCTCTTCTTGTTTTGAGAATTTTATAATTGACTCAAACTGGTCACTGTTTTTGTGGTGTTTCCAGATGGAACATCGCCATCGAAAAAAAGACACACCAGTACCAGCTAGCAGCCACCATCTTTTTGTTCAGATGAAGAGTTTAATGTGCTCCAATCTGGGAGAGGAACTGGAAGTAATCTTTTCACTCTTTGATAGTAAAGAAAATCGACCCATCAGGTACCATTTGATTTCAATTTAAATACTGATTTTATATAAGTTTTACAATAAATACTGTATCTTTTGATCCAGGTAAAAAATTCCACATCTAGAAACAAGGGCAAGGTGGTTTTGTTTCATGAGAATATTTTGCCTCCTTCTGAAATTCAGTTGTTATATCTGTTGGTTTTTAGTGTGATTTAAGGTATACAAAAATATATACATCTCTGTCTTGTTTACTTATTTCACCTTCCAGGTTTTTTTTCTTTGTAGAGAAGTATATATACATGTATGTGTACAGAATGGCAATTTTTCAGTATCCCTGTTTTCATCTCTCCTAATCAGTGCACATTCAAAACTTTGAACTTTTGTTTTCTCTGTAATATTTATAAGAGGAATTCTCCTTGGTACATGAGATTGGAGGGCTGCCTTTAGTCAGTGACTTAAGCATATTTTTTTTATAAAAGGAGCCTTTGCTTCTATGAGAAGGTGCTGGTTCTTCAATGAAACTGTCAAAATCAATCTGTCCTAGAGTTTAAATTCTGTGAGAGACCTGATAACCTTTGATTTTTAAAATATTCAATAGCTACTTTTATTTTCAGAATTCTGGCTAGGAGAGAAAACATGGGAGTGATTAGTAGTGAAGCCACTGTGCATTTAATAAATATGAGCACAGGAGGAGAGTACAGTTAGTGCAAGAGCTCAGTGATTTCTCTTTGAGGAATAGGCCAGGAAGTCTGAACCATTAAATGGCTGTGCAGTGGTGATGGGTGTGGTGGGTTGACCCTGGCCTGCAGCCAGCCATAGCCACCCTGTCACTCCCCTCCTCATCTGGACAGGGGACAGAAAATAGAACAAAAGGCTCACGGGTCAAGATAAGGACAGGGAGAGATCGTTCACCAATTAACATCACAGATAAAACAGACCTGACATGGGGAAAATTAATTTATTACCAATCATATCATAGTAGGAATAATGAGAAATAAACCCAAAACTTCAAACCTCTTCCTTCCCACTTCTCCCTTCTTCCTGTGCTCAACCTCGTTCCTGCTTTTCTCTCCTTCGTCCACCCTGGCAGTGCAGGGGACTGGAAACTGGAGCTGTGGTCAATTGGTCACACATTGTCTCTGCCACTCCCTCCTCCTCCAGGGGAAGACTCCTCACACTCTTCCTCTGCTCCAGCCTGGGGGCCCTCCCACGGGAGGCTGTTTTCTGTGAACTTCTCCGGCCTGAATCCTTTCCACAGCTGTTGTCTTAAATATGGCAATAGGAGTTTGGGGAACTATGTGGAAGTTGGGCTGAATTTGACAAAATTATGTCTGTACTTTGCAGTGCAGGCAAAATAAGTAACCAGTACTTTGAAGGAAGAGTATATTGAGTACATTAATGTTTATAGTTAGTGAGATCATGTACACACAGCTAGTGTTAGTGTTAGCTCTTAAATACTGACATTTCATTCTGGCCTGCACTTCAGACAGTCGTCACGAAAATTCAGTTTCCTGTCGTTTCTGAGAATTAAATGTGCATCAGGACATGTTGTTTGTGTTCACTCCAATGAATGCCACAGCAGGTGATAGATTTACAAGAGAGCTGCAGACTTTGACAGAAAACAATTTGGGGTGATATGGATTGCTGAAAACAAGGTCAAGGCAGTGGTGGTGGTGTGAAAGCAAATGGATTTGATTTCCTTTTACATGAAAGCACAAATTCTAGAGCTGTTTCTCACGTGCTTGCTGTGATCTGACCTTTAGCTATTGATTCCTGACACCAGCATCTGTTTTCAGCTGCTGTGAACTTCCTCGTCCCATTACTGGCAAACCTTGAAGAAATGTGTTGTTACAAATCCAAACTGCCTTCTAGGGTGTGGAGGGAATGACAGGATAAGCTTTGTGAAGGTAGTTTGCACCATCTGCAATTCAAACAAACATACCATACTATAACAAAAAAGCCCCCAACAAACACAACAAAAAAACCCTCCCAAGAGGGAGAAACTTCTCCACGTACTGGAAAAGCTAAACCTAAGAGAGCTTTTGCAAGAACAAATTAGGTGCAAGGTATATCTGTATCACAGAAAGAACTCTGGAATGCAGAGTTATCCAAGATGGATCCTTCTATGATCTGTCTGGACTAGATGTGAAAGTGACTTAACTGGTTTATTGCAGACTTAAAACAAAGCTGGTTGATTGTGGTGTACAACAGTATGGTACAATGTGTATTTTTTATTCAATACAAATGGGTGGGATATTTCAGAGATCTTTAGGCCCTTGCTGATGCATTTTTGACATGAACAATCTCCCTCAGAAGGATGCTGCTGCATGAGAAGAGACAGTGTCCCCAGCCCCCACAGTTCACACCCTGCAATGATGCCAGAGCCTTTGGGCAGCAGTGGAGTTGAGGAGCTTGGATACTCAGACTCTTCTGCTCATTTCTAGCAAAAGTGCTGGTCAAAAGCTGTGTGTACTGTAGTACAGATCCTTACACCTTAGGATCTGTCAGAACCTAGTTGTGTCATTTGTCCATTGTTTTCCCAAGTCATTGTTTTTGGTCCTGTAGAATAATGTAATGAAAAGAACAGATGAAACTTGTTACTAGCACAGGTAAAGATAGAAGTATATAAATATAAATGACTTAAAATTTATTTCTCCAAACCATTGCTTATGTTATTAGAATTTTTTGGACTTTATTTCTTTGGACTTTGCTGCTTTATATGTTAAATTTTGCAAGCACTGTATGTGTACCAAGCTTTCCTCAGTTGGGTAATCCTGTTTATTTTAATGAGACTGTTAGAATGCATAATAGAGTGTTCATTGTCTACCTCATATAAATTGACATAAAGCAAGCCAGCTTTGTAGCCCCTTAAAGAGCTCAGTTGGAGAGAGTACAGAATTCAGATTTAATAATACAATTTTTAAAACTACATTAGCTTCTTCTCAGGTGGACCTGCAATTTTAAGCTCTCTCTACATCAATATATCTAATAAATCTATTTTATTTTTTCTAACCTCACGTATATGCAATAAAATAGCAGCTTTAAAAGCCTGTTGGAGGGCTAGAAGTTACATTGTCTGTTTACTTCTTTAATTGATTGGATATCTTTTTCTACAGCTTTTTTTGTTGTTGTTGTTGGTTTTATGTTATCAGTATCATACATTCAACTGTTTGAACAGCAATATTTGTTCAAGTATCACAGTAAACAGAATAGCAATGTAGATGCTGAGGTGAGGAAAGTCTCTCCAAAAAGAATATTTCCAGTCCAGACTAGTTCCAGAAAAAACCCTGTGGAAAAGTCCATGCTTTGGAAAGTAAGGTGAAAGGAAGGTACTTCATAACATAGGGAATGTATGGTTTGATAGCTGAGCTTTGTATTATAGCACAAGAATAGGATTTTCCTTAGCCAATTTTAAGCTATAATAATTATAATAAACTTAAACAATTTAAAACTATTTTCTTGTGCAACATTAAGAAATTATCAGACTTAGACAATATCCACTGAGCAATGAAAGGTAGTGAAACCTTTTCTTGTACAGTTATAGATTCTCTCTGAAAAAAGGCATTCTGTAACAGCTGAAGCAAACCAGGGTATGAGGAGAGAAAGCACAGTGTGTTAACAGCTCTTGCATTGGCTTAGTGGGACCAGAATTGAGTATCTAGTAAGGAAATGTTGTATCATTACTTGCTAAGAACAGATTAAAAGAATACAGATGTATAAAGTGGAAAAAAATTAGATATCAAATTGAAAGCTATGTGCCTGAATGTCAGCACAAAACTTCTCTCTAATTCTTGTGACCCATATGTTTTGCCACAGAAACTACATTTAGTAATTATTCTTGGCAGAAGTGGATTCCAACATGAACCAATGTAGGTACTGTTTGTCATTGTAAAGACAAGCAGATGAGGAAAAGGAGAACAGTAGCAATTTTAATTCCTTTTATGGTTTGTAAAACATATTAATATAGATTGCTGTGGCTTAAGAGACAGTTCAGATTCTTTGGCAGATAAGAAGTGTAAGTTTGAATATTCAAAGGCGGAGTGAGAAATTTGGCACGCATCCTTTTTCTCTTAAAAAACCACACCTGCTAGTATAAATCTATTCTTCACCTACACTGCACTCTTGTTCCTCTTTATTAAAAAAAAAAAATTGGAAAATCTCCAAAGTGCTTTATATTTAAATTATTTAAATTCAGAATTTGCTCCTCTTCATCATCTTTTGTTTCCCTGAGTAGTTGTGCATGACTAGACATGAATTAGTCCTGAAATGAAGTACAAGTATGTCTTCAGGTGGATGGCAGGGGGAGGAGCAGACCACCAGCATCACCTCTGGAATCTGTGTTGATGGATGTATCTTTCTGCAGTCACAAGTAAGCTGCCAAGATTAAGACATGACCAATGCTTTCCTTTTTGTCTGATCTCAGAAGGTTTCATGATGAATCAGTTGAATTTAGGATTGGAATCCAGACACAAAGACATCTAAACTTAAGATCTTTGTGTGAATTGCATCTCCAGTAACTAGTTGCTAGTTATAGTCAGCAAAACCTAGAAAGCAATTCAGCTGGGGAAATGTCTGCACCTTCTTTAGGACATTTTGGAAAGCTCCTTAGGATCCATAGATAGTATTGATTAAGGAGCTGCTCAATGTGCCCTGAAGTAATTTTGATCTGAATCTATTCTGCTTCTTTTTTGTTTTCTTTTTCACTGCTTTAGATCTCAGTAAAGTTTGAGGCTTCAAGTTCAGGAGTTGATATTGAACTCATACAGGATATAAATTCTTAGTATTAGTTATCTGAGTTTTTGACATCAGCCCTTTAGAGTGCAATCTATAGGAAAAAACACTCTGAATTTGGTCTTAAATATATGCAAAGGATTTAGGGTAGTCAGATAAAAAATAACTGATAAATATATATATGTACAAATTTACTGTTTTTCACTATGCATTGAATTTTTTTTTTAATAGAGCAGATATGTTGTGGTAGGCAATGTATATGGTTAAGGAATATTCTCCTAATTAAACATAAACATTGGTGCTCTCATTGTGGGACCTACCAGTGCATCTTTAGGATAGCACCTCTTAAAATAAATAGAGATGGAAACTAAAGCCATAAAATAATTTAACAGTTATTCTGGTTTTGATAATCTATCTTAGTATTCCTTTAGTGTATTGAATAGATCATCATTAGATGATCTTTAAGGTGTGCTGCAACCCAAACCATTCTGTGATTCTATGAATAAAAGAAAAATTAAATTTATAGCTAGACTACTCTGTATTAAATATTTTTTCATCTTTAACAGCATGTATAAATGCTCATAATTTTTGCAACATGTACTGAGAATTAGATAATAGGTTTTTCATGAGATGTGAAAAACTGATTTTGAAAGGCATTAGTAACTTCCCCAGAGCAGAAATCTGGTATCAGATAGTGACAGAAGAAATCAGTGATGCTTCAAGGTTTTTTATTTTCAGACTTTGTCTAAAGATTTCTCTGGATTGGTAAGGGCTGTTATGCCTTGCTTACACCTAACTTAGTGAGATCAGCACCCACTTTGGGCAATAGGAATGGTTTTCTATCAGTTTTACTAATCTAGAGGTAAATACTCTTTTTGGATAATTTTCCATTTGTTTCGGAGAGGATGAGATTGTACTTTTCTCCAGACTCTTTCTAAATATGTTGGCATCCACAATAATGGATTGTATTAAGTTAGGGGTAATAATAAAATTCAGGTTTATCTGTGACTTTATTATTCCTGTTAATAAACAATAATAATATTATTTTCCAGACTGTTCCTATATTAAAATAATTGTCTAATATGGGCCTTCCCACTCTAAAAGGCTTTTTTTGAAATTGACTATTTACTTCTATGGAAGCACAAAAACTGTCAGTATTTAAGTCAAGTAGTTAAATCTGAGTCATGACATGCTTATCCTTGTTAAAGCTACAGTTGTAATCATTCATTTGCTACTTAATTGGTGCATGCTAATTTCACTTGATCTATATGCATATGTATATATCCATATTTTCTGGCTAAAGTAGCTGCTAGGAATAATTTTTGCTATCACTTAAATTAACAATAAACAGCTGAAGTCAGCCCCTGATGGTTCCTAGAGTTTTCCCTGGTGTGTTTTTGTATCATGTTCCATTTGTCTCCCCTTCCTGCTGCTTCACTAGAACAGTAATAGCCCTTGAGTGGGGTAGAGCAAGTGTGAGTGGCACTGCTTTAACATGATACAACCATTTGGCTTTTTCCAGTAAAATTCTTTGGTTTATGTGCTGTTTTATCTTCTAACCATATGTTTCTGTTCCTCTTTTATTTCTGTTAAAGTCAGAAGCCCAGTTTGTGTGTTCCTTGGGTAATTTTGGTTCTTTAAGAAAGTAAAATACTCTAATGATGACACTTAAATTTTAGAAGTAATTTCACTAGTATAGAATTCTAAAGGAAGCATTTTGGCATATGCAGTTGTAGAGAGGTGCTGTTACTGTAGTTGCAAAATGAAAGAGGTCCATGGTCACATCTCATGAGATTTGTTTGTCTTTTAGTTCAATCCTATTTTTCTGGCCACTGCTGAGCTTTTGCTGTCTACTTGGAGTGGTTCTTAAAGTATATGAGCTCAAACATACTCTATGGGGATCTGTACTGGTACTTGATGCTGTTAAAAAAATGCTTTTATAAAATCTGTTCTGGAATCATGTATGTTGCACAAATGTTTGAGAAAAGCAAAATCAGAAGGACTTACCAATGTGGTAAAGAGCCTTGAAGATTTGCTTTTATATAATCTAATTTTGTTGTCAGCAAATCAACAGGTTGAAAGTCTAAGACTGCTGTTTACTTATGCAAGTAGTGCCATCCTGTAGGAGTGGATTTGTAGAGCAGAACTTCATGCTAGACCCAATGTTAATGTGTAAATGTTTTAAGGATTTTACTGTGGACTAAATCTGTGGTTGTGTGGACTGAGTGGCAGCAGCATATGTTCTAGTTTGGATTCACAGCTCTGGCTTGTGAATCAAAATGTGGAGATGATCAGAAGATTGTCTTCAAAAGCACCTAATTCAACTTGATCATGTAGATCATAAAACAGTGTAAGATGGATATTACAGGATCATAGTTTGGATGGGGGGAAGTTCTGTAAAACAGAGTAACTCAGCTGTGCTTTGGGACATCATTCTTTCTACTACAATCACATTGCAAAAACAATTTCAGAGTTCAAAGGGATTAGAGAATCCTGAGTGCAAACAATGAGAAACAATAACTTTAGGTAAGAGATAGGCCATTGTTACAGCTCAAAAAAACCTGGAAATCTGTTTGCAACATTTCAGCACACTGCAACAATCCTGTGTTCTGATGTTCTTTATTAGCATCACTAGTCGTGTGTGGTCATTTGTGCAGTTTTAGAAGGTTTTCTATTCCTTGGAATATGAAGGTGAATATATAGAGTCCTGGCATTTTGAGTGCTGAAGAGTGTGAGTGTGGTGATGATTGTTGGCTTTGGGGAGATCTTTTTCTCTTAACCCAAACAGAAGTTAGTGCAACAAACTTTTCTTTCAACAGTAAGATTACACTTAAAAAGCCAATGATAAATACTTCAAGGGGTTACACAGTTAGAAATTTTGTAGTGGCACTTTTTCAGAGAAAAAAAAGGTTATGATGGCAGTCTGTGCTTTCTGTTCACATGTACTAATATCAGTTACTCAATACAGCAATTTTTTTAGCAGTGATGACCTTAGTATAGCCAGGGGGCCCATTTACATTGGAGCTCTAAGAACACCAATCATTTAATCAAAAATAGAGATTTTTTTTTTTTTCTTATCAGATCCTGGAAAGGTCTCACTTATTAGCTTTTAATAGAATCAGTTTAACAAGTGGCAAGGGACAAAATAAGGACTTAGCTGTTTTCTAGACAATGTACATTATTCACCAAGGCTGTGTTAACTTTATTTGTTGCTATAAGAATATTCTGCTGCTATAAAAAAAAAGCCAAAAAGCCCAAGGATAACATTTACCAGATGACTGTTCAGAAAATCAAGTTATCCCCATGTCTTCTGAAATTCCTACCTTTCCAGTGTAGATGCCATAGGACTGTATTAATAGATGTAGCACATTACCATCTAGAGATCTTGCCTGTTTTTTTTTTCAGGAGAATTTTGAAAACACCAGAAAAACTGGGTAGTGTGTTGCAAAAAAGGGAATGGAAGGTGTTAAGGCTGCTGCCTACATTTGTTCAGTTCACACTGTCGCCCCTGTTCTTGGCATTGATGAGAGTGCATAAAAATGCTGCATCATCTCCTGCTCAGAGTCCCGCTTGCTTTGCTGACCTTTACATTTATGTAGAGTTTGTGCCTCTGTCTTATGCCAACATACTGCTGCAGAAATTCTTAAATCTGTAATATGACCCATACTTCTTAGATAGCATTCTAAACCATTTTCTTTTTTTCCAAGTAGCAGTACTATTAATGGGAAAATTTCGAGGCAGCACTTCAGTAAGATGGAGCCTGTTGAGATTTTTCTTTCATTGATATACATTTTGTGTCTGTGTCAATATGATATGAACTTCTTATCAGAAATGATTGATGCCTCTGGCCCCATCTGTGTGGGGAGCGGAGATAAGTTGGCATGCTAATCCTCCTTTTGCTATCACCTTGAACAACCTTGTTTGTAACTATCGTATTGCCCTCAAATGAGAAGAGATTCTTAAACAGCACAAAGAGAATAGGCTGTTTATCCAAGGCCAGTGAAAGCAAACTGCATTTTTTTGTGAGCTTTTGATTATATCCTTAATGATTGTGTAAACTCCAGACCATACCAAAGGATAAGATTACCTTCCTTTGTTGTACTCTCAATGTCACCTTTTAGCGACATCCACATCATCAATCTTTTTAGCCCTTTCTTATTTCAGTTTTTTTATTCATTTAATTCAGTGAAATCACTTGCCAAAAGCTAAAGTGCACATTAGTTAGTCAAAATATTCACTACTTGGTGTTCTAGTTTTAAAAACAACATAACACAACTGTTTGTAAAACAACATAACACAACTGTTTATTCAACAGTTTTTGAAAAAGCATACTGTCATTTTTCCCCTTCATTCCACAATAATGTTAAAAAGATTTTGGTATAGTAAGAGAATGTTTAAAGACATATTTTGCAATGTCCATCAGCATCTTCAAACCTGAGAGCCGCTCATCTCAAAGAACTGTTCTTTTACCCATCACTCTGAGTAAAGTTTACTCAACTCACTATTACTGTTAGCAACAGCAAAGAAGGGCTTGGATACCTCTAGAATCAAGCTAATAATACATTTTCTCTAGCCTGAAAGTTCACTACTGACAGCCCAAGATGTCTTTCTTCTAATATATCCCTATGATCTCTCTTGTAAAGGAGCTCAAAGATTCAATATTATTTTAAGCACAGAAATGGGTTACACTTGACTTTCAGTATCTCGTTTACTTAGAATCAGTACTCCAGACATCAGCACTCTAAAGGCAGGAGACTCAAATAAATTCTTTGTTGCTTCTAAATCATATTGAACTCTAGACCACAAAGGAGATGGAGATCATATTTATGAAGCTGTAGGATGATTTATTTTGTGAATATTTGTGAAGCTGTAGCCTTGCAACTTCAGTGCAAGACTACAGAAGTTGATAAAAAGGTACAGTACCTTCAAGCTTGACCCTCTGGCTCACAAAAAACATGTCACATGTTGTTGTGAGGGATAGTTCATTAATTATAGTTATTTGGAGCTTCTAAGTGCCAGAATGTTGCATCATGCTGAGTAGAGAGGAAAAGGATCACTTCCCTTATCCTGCTGGCATTACTCTGTCTAATGCATCCCAGGGATATAATTGGCCTCCTGTACTGCAAGGACACATTTCTGGTTTATGTTGGACTTGGTGTCTATCAAGATGCCCAAGTCTACAATGTGTGAGTCTCTTATTACTTTCCATCTTCTTTTCTTACTCTTGTTTCTTTATTTTATTCTGACATCAGAGATGAAAACAAATTATGTTTGGAAAATAATTGTGAGGACACTTTAAATCCAGATTTGGAAAAAATTTCAAATGGTGCAATGTATCTCAAGTACAAAAGCTGGAGAGAGATGGTGAAAAAATTTTTATATATGAGCATACATGCATGCACATTAGTTGGTATTAAGATTTTCTGCTTCTGCATATGGTTTCTTTTTCTATATTTGATTGTTTGATATTTAAGTCTTGCGTTGACGCAGCACCACATTGCGTCCCTGAATGTCATGGAAATTCAGGGGCTCTATTTTAATAAATAACCCTGCATAAAGACAGGGGTTTGTTTCTAGCATTATCTATGAGAATTAGCATCATTCTGGGGGGGGGGGAAGTGTAAGTGGTATTTTTGAGTTGTTTAAGAATGTGTTTTAACTGTGCCTCAGACATAATTATCAATACACAGAATACACAGAATTTCTGGGAGGTGTGAACAATGACTAAAGGCAGAGCTCAGACTGGACTTCGTACTTTCTCAGCAATGTGAATTATTTATATTAGGAGCACTATCCAGGCACTCTCTAAAATTTTTAATCTATCATTAGGTGATAATCTACTCCACCTATTTCCCATAAAATACTATTTTTAGTGTATTTAACCTTCACTTTGTTCATACTGTTCCTTGGAAATTATTGCTCAGATACCTCCACATTATCCATGGATGCTTTTTGTCTTGAGGTACTCTTAGATCCTGACTTTTCCATGCAGGTGTGCCTGCTAAGCAGTGCAGGGATTTAAGATAAAGGAGCCAGCAGCATTTCTGAAAAAGGGAACACCCCATGGGAACCTGAGCCATGAATTAGCTCAGGGCTACTTTTCTGTTACAGTATTTCCACAAAAGCATGATTGCACTCATAGTGGGTCACAGCTTAGGGTAATTCAGTGTTGTTCTTAATTTCCTGTGCCGTGTTCACAAAAATATCTAATCTTGCACAGTATTAAAACTGTGCTGCAGCGAATTACACAAAATCAATGCATATGTGTATTTATATATATATGTATATATGCCTCATAGATGCAGGAGAGATGAAGCATCTTGGTTTTTCTGGCTAGCAGACACTTAAAGGAGTCCTCCATTCTAGTTTATTCACTTACTGCTTTGTCACTTTGCTACCCCTTAGAAGCAAAAATTAAACAAAACCAGCCTAGCTTTATTTATATCCTGTGAATGCAAGAGTTAGTCCTAATTTTAGCAGGAAGGCTAAAACACGTCAAAAAACCGTAAAGGTCACTTTGACAAGAGAGCAGCCACTACTCTTGTACCAATCTTGTATGCATTTGGAATAAAAATACCTCTTTAGATGGCTAACTTGGTAGATACGTTTCTGAATGTGGTTGCTGTTTTTTTAATTATATACTCCTGTATACTGATATATGTTTATATACATACAGTATATAAGCAGGCTTAATTATTTCATTACTAGCTCTGAGATACGTGGTAATTTTTGCACTCTTGTGGACAAGAATATATTAGTACAGCTGTAATTTGGCTTACAGAAAGCACCTTTAAAAAGAAGCTGAAGTTCCAGAAACTTAAAAAGCTTCCCCTCAGAAAATACACATAATTTTTTCCAGTTACTCACTGTGAGCAGTAAAATTCCTATAACAGGAATATAGTCAGGTCATATAGAGGCTGTTGGGCTTTTCTTGGGAGGAATAGTGTAGTAGTAAAAGTCTTTCTGCTTGGATCCTAGATGTGGAGATATTTTGGAGTGGGAATTATCAGTGGAGATTGGCAAAGAGATTGTTTCTTGGTCCCAGTCAAACTAGAAAAGTGAAGGATGTGCCTCAATTGAATTCTGCTTCTTTGCTTGAGAATACTGTCTTTAACTGCCTGCTGTGGAGCTCCTCCAGAGGCAAGAGCACAGAGGCACTGGCCCAGTCAGTCAGTGTGCCCTGTTCAGTACATTGTCATTTGTTGTTTTACATGGCAAAACAGTTACTGTAGCTGTTATACTGACCTGTAATGTAATCAGCATTCCATAATCAAACATTGCCCTGGAGACTTGAGCCTCTTAAGTATCCCATGGGTATTCAAGCTTGCTTGTCTTTCCTATTCTTTCCCTAAGTCTGATTCCAGGTTTTGACCTGAAATCTGTTCAGGATTTAGAAACCCTTCACAGGAACATACCAGGACCAATGAGAAATTTCAAAATCAGTGGGTTGGTATGTTACAAACATTTCTACAGGTCTTTCCTGTTTCTCCTTTGTACTTATTGATACTTTAATTTTTTAGTTTTCAGATACCATACAGTCATGGAATGGATTTGATTGGA
The DNA here is from genome assembly GCF_051311805.1 of Agelaius phoeniceus. Classification (NCBI taxonomy): domain Eukaryota; kingdom Metazoa; phylum Chordata; class Aves; order Passeriformes; family Icteridae; genus Agelaius; species Agelaius phoeniceus. The sequence goes on along the minus strand of NC_135269.1, from coordinate 47,033,466 downwards.
AGGGTATCCAAAAGATCTTCTAGTTCCATCCTCTCTGCTGTGGGCAGGGATACCAGTATCAGTAGCAAATATATATTTTATTTCTTCCTCACAATTGACTAATTCTACTCATAGCTGTTTTACATATTCATTAACAGCAATAGTATAAGCAGATAGGATTCATCTAGTGGGAAGGAGATGTCTGAAAGGAATGTTTGTTGTATCCTCCTGCCAAATGTTTGGCTTTATGGTAGTTTCTGTAAGATATTTTCTACAGATTAAGATTAACCTTCATTGCTGGGTATCTTGGTTTAAGACAATTTAAGGAGGTGTCTACTCTAAAATGAGTTACCTCCCCTCAGTTTTAACCAATCCCTTTCCACCAATAAGGAAGAAGTGTGAGTTGGTATCAGTGATAAAATAACAGTTTACTAACAAGTGGAACAGCAACAGACAAAAAAAACCCCAGTAAATACTCACTAGATACAAAATTGCTAAATCTCAGGAAGGGGGAATAAAGGGGGAATGAACCCAAATTGGCAGGGTACCACCCTCTCCTGAGGTGGTGGCCCCCACTGCTGACCATGTAGGGACACAAAGGGAAAATGGCATCTGAGGCTTTCCAAGATGGTGCCCACCACAGGAATGCAAGGATAGTTTGGGTTACCCACAACACCAGGAGATCAAACCTGCTTTGTAAGAGGCTCTAAGAGTTTCAGTAATACTTGGGGTTTGTGCTGGTTTGGCTGAAGTAGCGTTCATTTTCTTTACAGTAGCTGGTATGGAGCTGTCTTTAGGGTTGGTTCTGAGGACAGTGCTGGTAGCACAGGGATGTTTTAGTTATTCTGAGCAGAACTTACACAAAGTTAAGTCCTTTTCTGCTCCTCACCCTGCCAGTGAGGAAGCTGGGGGTGCACAAGGAGTTGGGAAGGGTTACAACCAGGACAGCTGATCCCAGCTGACCCAGACACAGGGATCACACTATAAGACATCATGCTCAGCATAGAAAGCTGGGGTAAGAAAAGAAGGAAAGGAGGTGGAATAATGGCATTCATCTTCCTCACTCACTGTTACCTGTCATGGAGCCCTGTTTTTCTGGGAATGGCTAGACACCTGCCTGCCCATGGGAAGTGGTGAATGAATTCCCTGCTTTGTTTGCTTGTGTGTGTGGCTTCTGCTTTATGTGTTAGACTGCCTTTACATTAGCCCACAAGTTTTGTGACTTTTACCCTTCTGGTTCTCTCTCCCACCCTACTGTGGGGGAGAGAGCTGGTGATTGAGCTACTGGCTGGGGTTAAACCACAGCACTTCTAGGAACCATTCATTTTGTCTGACTTTTTGCAGTGCTATATAATTTGTTGTCATTAATTAGACAGTTTTGATAAATTGCCCTTTAAATACTGGCCATTCTTGAATTACAAGAGAATTAACATTTTTATTCAGGCTAATTCAAGTATTTTTTGAGGAATTGATGTTTCAGCAAGTGTGTTTCTTTGGCCTGATGGCCTAGACTGTCTTATTCAGCCTGTGTATGGGAGCTGCTGCATGTGACTTTACAACAAATTGCATTTGTGAATAAGTAAAATGAGGTAGATATGGTAGGAATAAGCTCCTAAAAAACCCCACAAGTGTTGTCTAGCAAGAAAATGCTTCTGAGAAGGTTTGATTTTGTATTTTATGGGTAGACAGAGCCCCATTTAATTACACCTTCCATAAGCCTTCCCAGGAGTGAGGATGTGTTAGAAATTAATTGTATTTCATGATGTAGTTCAGTTCCTCTCACAAAGAGCCATTTTCAGTGAAACAAATCCACCCTCTTATCCACTGTTTAAAGATTCTTTCTCAAATACCTTCTACTTGCTGTAGTTGGACTAAGGATGCTAGCTGATATAGATGTTTTATCTGAGCTTGCATAGATAGACATATTTAAATTAGACAAACCAACCCAAGAGGAACCTGTGGTATCAATTATGCTGCTCATATGCATTAACAAATAATCCTCTTACGGCTTCTGTTGTAAAAATTGAAAACTGTCAGGAGAAATAACTGTTTTTAAATGTAATGATGAAAACACTGGAAGATGTGACCTGTCATGTGACTGGTGGAGCTTAAACAATTAGCTACATTCAGAAATAAATGCAGTGTTGGAGTAGGAGTATGTGAACCAGCCATGACATGTATGTGCCAGATTTAGGTAACTGTGAGCTATATTGAGCATCAGTGGTGTGTGTGTGTGTATATATATGTGTGTGTATAGTTGGTTAAAAGATCATCTCATGAGGAACATATTGCAGTCACGCTGGCTACCAGCAAAAGGCATGTTAGGATTGACACAAAATACAGGCTTGCTCCTTGTAAACCTCCAAATGGTGTTGAATACATAGGAAGCCGGGAGGTGTTGGACGAAGGGGAATTTTCCTAAATGCTGTTGTTTCCCTTCACTTTACCAACTTCTCCTGCTCCCTTCAGGCTTAATCTTTGGGGAAAGATAATGCAAATCTGCTTGTATCCATGCTGTTAGCTCAGTCATTGACTAGGATAATAATCAAGACTGTAATTCAGCTTAAAGGATCTGTAGGCCTGTGTACTGGTAATGCTGTGATGCAAAATGTTTATCCCTGGTGGCAGACTAAGATCAGTGAAGGCTTCAGCTTCTGGTATATGTTTTTTCTTTAGTTGTAAATACATGCTGATACATTCCTAAAAACAGGTTTCTGTTTTAAAACTGTCGTCTTCCTCTGGCTCCTGGTATGTCTTGAAAAGTAATTTAAAGTTACTGCTGTCTAGCTCTTTTAAGAAATGTATGATGCTATCTTTCATTTAAAATACAGGTGCAAATATCTAAAATAATATAGGTTATGTTCATAAAATCTGTAATAAAAACTAATTTCTCAAGGCTGTTTTCAGTTAATAAAGAGGTAAAAGAGGATGAGAGCGGGAACTTGATTTAACTATGTAAATCTGTTTTGCTTTTCCTCCAATCCCCTTTTCTGCTTTCTTTTTTCCTTGTTAACTGTACAGCTAGCCAAGGGAAATTAGGCTTCGCTGCATAAATCTATAAACATTCTTTGAATGCTTTTTTTCTTCTTCTTCCCTCATGTTGTCAGCATGGCTAGGGGACAGAAAGATAAGCTTCAATGTACCATAGTAAGATTGTTTTGTGGTTTTTTGTTAGTATTTTTGCTTTGATCTTTATCTGAAATTGGCTGATATTTTTATAGTATTCATTCTTCCTTTTCTGTCCCCCTTTGCTTATTGCCTTGTATTTTACAGTTAGAAATTTGAGAATGTTTTTTTTTAAGTACATAACAGATGCAATACAGGACCTGACTTACTGTGAATCAGCTGGTACTGCTAAGTCGTATTGGCACACTTAGCATAATTCAGTTATTCTCTGGTTAAGGATATACTTGAAGACTTTATGATCTTTCAGTAACTTAAGATATGTTGTACAACATTCCTCTGTATTTCACCACTAAATGTGAGGGGGGTAACATTTTGTGTCTGATCTGGGTTTTATGAAACCACTGAGCTTTTAGCTGTAAATGAAGTCAATTCAGATTCAAGTTCCTACTGAACATCTATTGACAGTGTTCTGGAATGTAATGAACTTGAGCTGGTGAATTATATGGCAGAATTCTCTTATTGTTCCTCATTGTTTACTTTGGAAATCACTGTAACCTATTTTCAAGTAGAGAGCATTTATAAAGATGTCTGAAAGTGGAGCTGTACTGAGAATTATGACTATTTGGTGTCATAGTTTTGCCACAAGAATATGCCATGTGGTATAAATCTGCCCAGATTTTTTATTTTTGATAGTGTGTTTGTAAATCATAGAGCAAGCAATCTGTCTAGACTGGTACCATGTGACTGCTAGTATTTTCCTGCTAATACTAAGGAAATAGGGGTCACATATGAAAATAGAACAGTTTTCAGCCATGTTCCTTTAAAATGCATCTGTTAAGCATGCAGATTTGGAACATGTTGTTACTCTGCTAATGCATGAGAAGTTACAGTGCAAAAATCCCTTGCTGACCTTCTTAAATTAATCTCTCTAGCATTAGTTATTTCCTTATTTTCAGTGGGAAGACAGCTGAGTTTAAATGTGTATGGCATGTTTAAGTGGCGAGATTGGTGCTCATTAAAAGTTTGTTGTGGTCTAAATTAAAATCAAGTTGTCTTAATACAAAGAAGAGTTATTTCTGTTTTGTGGTACTGCTGTGTATATTTGCTGTATCTATGTATATATGGCTGAGCAAACTGCTGTTCAGTAGCATACTAGCTCTAGGTTTAACTCTCCGAGATTTTTACTGCTGTTTGTAGCCAAGCTTTCAGGTTTTGGTAAGTCTGTATTTATTTTGTTTTATGAAGGCTGTTTACTTTCCTTAGCACTTTTTCCAACCTGCTGGTCTCTAAAGAAATCCTTTGAAATGGTATATAAATGCCCATGCTCTATGTATGCAGATATTACAGTGCCATTTTGGTCTTGTAATCTCACAAGTCTAATTGCTTTCATTTGCTCCCTGGAAATGTTCAAAGATAACCATTTTAACCTGAGGTGTAACTGGTTCTGTCATATGTTTCTAATGGGAAAAAAAGCTATCATAAAGCACCAAGCAAGGATTAAGATTTTTTGTTGTTGTTGTTTTTGGTTTGCTTTTTTCATCGCTTCACTCTGCTTCAGTGAAAGCAAATTTCAAATGCAAATGAGGAAAGTAGATCTGCATAGCCATTACATATCTGTTGCAATCAGTATATTTCTTTGTGGCATGACAGAAGTCTTTGGCTTTTAGTTGTGTTGTGAATCATAATCTCATGATCTATGAGTATAAGCAGAGTTTGAAAATTTTGTATTGTAGTGGATAGTGAATAGGAAGCCTTCAAAAGATATGCCTTTGTTTGTGTGGACTATAAATTAAATACATTTAATTGGGAGCGTATTCTGTATTTTCCAGTTAACAGGTAAACTATGAAGACAGCTTAGGAATGGTATTTCTCTTTGAACCAACATATCTAGCATTTGTTTTAAAGACACAAACATAGTGAGATGTGATGTGTATGCATGTACGTATTATTTTCAAGTGTTATATAGACTGAAGATAAGGTGGTGAAATTCAGAATCACCTTTACTGGCCAAATTTTTATTGACACATACCAAGTACACAGAAGCTCTGTTACTTCTGGAACAGACTTTTTCATTTGTATCCAGTTTGGGGTGGTGCCACACATAATGCAGTCCTAAAACTTTAGCTGCTTTGACAATATAATTAATAACTCTTGTTCCATGTACAGTAATTTTGTGTGAGACCTATAAACAAAGCTTTACACTTTTTTTACTGTATTTTCCAATATTGCAAATTAGCTCAATTCTAAATGAAAAGGCATAATTATTTTGAAACCAGTTGTAAATCAACAGCAAAATACCAGCTTCTTTCTCTGTAAAAATACACTTACATAAACAATTTTTAAAACTCAATTTTTTTGTTCTCATGGAGACCTAAGCTGCAGAAGTTTGCTGTATCATAAAAAGTGAATGAGACAAATAGCATTTTGTTGATGAAATAACATTTTCATATACTTTAGTATGTGAGCTCCACTCTACTGTTACTTTGGTTCTGCCTTTTATGGTGTTTGATAAAAAAGCTGTACTGCTGGATTGCATAAAAGTTTTCAAAGAATCTGATTAAGAAAGTCTTAAATATTTAGTTGTTCAGCCTGGAGACTGGCACATAAAAGCACAGAGCATCCTCCAGAAATAGCTCTCAAGAAGTGTGCTCTAGAGTGTTACAGCATCTTGGGCTGTATCAACAAGAACACAGCCAGTTGCTCATGGGAAATGATCGTCCTCTGCTCAGCATTGGCCAGACCATGCCAGTTCTGGGTCCTTCAAGACCAGTATTAATGAGCTGAAGTGAATTCAGCAGAAGGCCTCACAGTGCTTGTGGGCAGGAGCTCCTGCACTGGGAGGTCAGGTTGAGGCAGTGGAGCTTGTTCAGACTGGAGAAGAAGCAGTTTTGAGGGGAGCTCAATCACATAATAATCACAGATGCATAGAATGTTTGGGGTCACAAAGGACCTTTAAAGGTCATCTAATTTGGCCCCTCTGCAACAGGCTGAGACATCGTCACAGGATCATTAAGGTTGGAAAGATCCTCCAAGATCATTGAGCCTTGGAGTCTTGCTGGTCAGAACCCTGTCCAACCTGAGTATTTCCATGGTGGGGCATCTATTACCAGTGTTTTACCACTGCATTGTAAAAAATTCTTTCTTATTTCTAGTCTGAATCAATCCTCTTTTAGTTTATAGTCCTTATCCCTTGTCCTATGGCAACAGTCCCCAGTAAAAAGTTTGTCCCCATTTACCTACAAGAAGATCAATAACATCAGTGGTGGGACAGTGAGAGACAAGGGATACAGACTGAAGCAAGGTGTGCATCTGGATGTAAAGAAAAAGTTGAGGACAGTCAGATGCTGGAATGGGTTTTTCAGAGAGCCTTTGTGGTTTCCATAGCTGAAGGTTTTCATGGCCCAACTGGCTAAAGCTCTGAGCAAGCTAATCTGACCTGATAGCTGACCCCACGCTGAGCAGGAATTTGGACCTAGAGGCCCTTTGAGGTCCCTTTTAATGTGAATGACTGATTCTGTGGGTGATCAATGCAGATTTTCTACAAGGCAAATGCTGGTGCAATAAAGATTTAATTAGTCTATTGAGATGGATCTTATCCAGCATATTCCTAGTGATTTTCCAGCTGCATTTTGAAAAACTATGCTTGATATAGAGCAGTGGTAAAGCATGTTTAGCTTCTGGAATAAGGAGATGATGTGGATGCAGCTGAAAAAAAATTTAGGTGTACTTATGAAATTTTTTTTCTGATTGAGCATTACAGGACATCCAGACACAGACTCATGTGTCTGGCCAGCTGGGGCTGGGGGTGAGAGAGTGAAGGGAAATGTCTGTAACACTTACTTGCCTTTTCCATCTTTCACTACAGAAATATGATTGTTACATTTCTTGTGAGGCTGTGTCTTAGAGAAAATTACCCAAAGCATGGAAAGGTCGCTTTTTCATAATATTACCTTGCAAAAATTGCCAGGTTTTCATAGAGTTTATCCATAAATCCTACTATCTAATGGAAATATTTAAAAAAATAATTTCTCTTCCAGTGTGCTCTCGTGCCCTCTTCTATTTGGAAATAAGAATTCTCTGCATCTCCCTACTAGCAGTATTAATACTTGTATCAGCTGTAGCATTTAACAACCCACAGTAGATTGCAAAACAGGATTTCAAAAATGAAATTTGCCCTGCTGGAACTTTTAACACTCTTAAAAAACTGCTAAAATCAGTGTACTGTAGTAAGAGGTTTTAACAGAGTTGTGTAAGTAAAATGTCTCCTACAATCATCATCCTGCATATGAAAAAGAATATTGGTTGAATACAAACATGGTGATGTTGACATTTGTTTAGCAAGAATCAATACCAACTTACTACACATCTAATTTTAGTTCTAGGATAAATGGATTTTATTGCTTGTGTTTCTCTGTGTACTAGGATGTACAATATCATTCTTCCAAATGACAATCAGACTTGTATTTTGTATTGAGTTTTTAGTAATTTTCTTAGGTGATTAAGTTAATCACCACCCTTCACTAGCATCTCCCTTTTTTTTTTATTCATACATCTGAGACTTTCAGAAAGAAATTATTTCATTTGTTTTTATCTTGAGAAAGGTTGCATCTGGAAATAAGATCAAAATGAGATCTACTTTTGCTGTAGTGTTGTTCAACATATCTGTCATATTTGTTTTCTTACAGTGAAAGATTTTTTTTAAGACTGAATAGAAATGGTTTGCCAAAATGTCCAGAAAAGCCTGAAAGACACTGTTCTCTCTTTGTGGTGAGTTCTTCCTAATCTCAATCTTTTTTTTTTGTGCTGGATGTTTAGAATAGAAGTTGGATTAAACTGTTATTGTGTGGTTGACTCAGAGCTGCTCCCTAAGCTTGTACGTTGCTATGAACATCAAATCAAAAGGGGTTGGAGGGGCTGAAGGGTAAGGGTGAATCCCCAATTTGGATGTTTTATGGCAGTATGTGGACACTCATTGAACTTCCATGTAGGCATATGAACCAGTCATTCTCTCTGCAACAAAGACCAGCTATGTTTCCTCCTTGTACTTTTTACACCCAAGCAATTGTTTATGCACCACTCTCTGCACTTCCAGAATATTTGGAATTGCACAGATGTAAATCACTACTGTTCAAGGCACACAGCAAGTCTGTGTGCCCTCCCACTGATTTTGCAAATCAGCAAATTCTAACCAGGATATTTTAGGACACTCATTTTAAATGCATGGCTGCCAATTTAAAGTGTTGAAGTGATTTGTTAATGTTGTATAAATGAACTCACTGGCAGTGAAAGCAGTGTGTACAGGTCCCTTTAAATGTTGCATTTTAATCAGGAGTCATAAATAATGAGGTTCTGATCTTGTGCAGGATTTGGGTAGCAGTGAACTCAGGAAGGACATCTATATCACTGTGCACATCATCCGAATAGGTAGGTATAATGTTTTATTTGTTAGACATTTGGTAGTAGATAAAAGAAAACTGCTTGGGGCTAGCTTTTGGATTTGCTATAATAGCTAGATTTTTGAATAAACTTTTGGAAAAGAAACTGCCTGTTTTTTGTTGGAAAAAATGCTTGGATTTCTCAGCATTGTTTTATGTTATTTAGCAGGTATACTGCTAACTGAGTCTAGATGCAGTGTACTTTGTCACGATCACAAAACAAAATCAAAGTGTCAAAGATGAACTGTGTTAAGATGATGGAGTTGTCATTGGGGAGTCCATTCTTATTCTGAAGTGTAATTTCAAGCATCCTTTGAACATAGAAAAGCTTGTCTGGACATTTATTGTACCTCATTTGTATCGGAGGTCTGATGTATATCTGATATTGTTCAGATGAATTTTGTCTTCTCCCTGACTCCTTGAAAAAGGAGGAGAGGGGAAAAATGGACAATATTTCATAAAAATTTTAATCTCTAATGCTATAGACAGATATCAAGTCCTCTAGAGAAAAAGTGGAGGAGAAGAAAAGTGTATGTTTGTGTACTTATTTTAAGAAGTCCTCTGGGCTCTACTGATGTGAAACAATAATCTTTGGGTCTGCTTCTGATCTCTTAGATATATTGTTTTCCTTGTAGACTGCCTCTAGTTGCATCAGTGCAGTACTAAATATAACTTTTCTTCCTATTTTTGAAAGGCGTTTTGGTTTGAAGTGTAGTCACTGCAACTTATGCTGAGTTCAGAATTGTTACTTACTGAATTGTCTTTATTTTTCAGCTGTGAGAAATAATTTTCCATGCATTTTTATGCTAATTGGATATTTCATCAAAATACAGTGTTTTGGTTTTTTGGCAAGATTTTAGAAAAGATATGGTAAAATCTGATGTAAGCACAGTTAGAAGAATAAATGTTTTAAAAATATTAAAGAGTAGGATTTTTCCAGTTGTATAAGTTTCAAATATATTCACAGTCAAGTTCATATGTGAACCACTGAAATATTAAAAAGTTAAAACAACATTTTTCTGCTTTGTGGTGTGAAAATGAACAATTACTCTTCGAGCTGCTGTGATGCATAGGGATGTTTGGAGGAGACATTGTCCTGCAGCAACTGCAGCCATAGGTTTTTTTTTGACAAAAATTAAGACTTGGTGGGAAAGATACATAACTGCTAGTGCACAATTGAATAAACTTGATAGAAAGAGGACAGTTTCAAATGCCAGGAACACAGCAGGAAGATTGATAAATTATATTTACATCAAATAGAAAAGGCTAGAAAAAATATTTTGTTTTGAATCTCTATTCCCTGACTGCCTTCTTTCTTTCCTTACTATAAATTGTTCTTCTGCCCTTTGCCATCTTTTCTCCCTGTGTTTCATCTTTATTTTTCTGCAACTGGTCCATTATCCCCATGCTTTCCAGTTGCCTATAAGAAAATAGCATTTGATTACCAAATTGTAATGGTTCAGTCACACTTCTCACATAAATGATAGGTAGCAACAACCACAGTAAAATAATTCTTACCAGACAGGGAATGCTGAACACTATGTCATGTTTGAGCTCTAAATTTAATTTGATAGTGTCATGAGGATTCTATGACTGGGTGTTAAAAAGTGGTGTTTGCTGAGTGAGGGTCATGAGAGGATGAGCAGAACCTCTGGTCTGAGACCTCTCAGGATCACCACATGCTTAGTGGACTTGCTGTACCATTTGCTATCAGAATGTAGCGCAAAGATGGACCAGGTATGTTCCCAATGGGAGGACACTTGGCATTGTCTGAGCTGGATTGCTTGCTGCCTCCTTTCTGTGGTTTGGAGAGACACAGGAGTTCCCTGGATGATGCATCAAATATGTGTTTTGCTTGGCAGGACGAATGGGAGCTGGAGAAAAGAAAAACGCCTGCAATGTCCAATATAGGCGGCCCTTTGGCTGTGCAGTCCTCAGCATTGCAGATCTGCTGGCAGGAGATTCAAAGGATGACCTCGTCTTAAAAGTCTACATGTAAGAGATGTTTTTTTCTTAATTTTTGAAAGTATCTTAGAGTCATTTGCATCAGAATCAGTGGTGTTAAATGCAGTGTGACTAAACAGCTCTATCTCCTTCCTTTTCCAAAAATACACAGTAGCTGGGTTTTTTGGCTCTTTTTATCACAGTGTGGAAATTTTGGCTAGTTCTATAGGTGTGTTTATCAAGTGAGATAATAGTAAAGGTAATGGTGACATCCTTTGAGGTATTTGTGTCTATATCAGCATTTCTCACATTATTTTGGAGCTCTCTTATTATACCAACATAAAGTGCTTTTTGGACTTAAATAAGTGCCTTGTGCTGCCAAGGCATCTAGTGGAAGTACTTTGTAGCTACAGAAAAAAAAAGCCATCAGATAATCTTTTTGTGAAATAAAGCAACTTTATAATGGGAATAACGAAAATATAGAAGGCAAGTTAGTGCTGGAGAATGAAAAATTAAAAGTAGGTTTAAAATTGAGTGCTTGATTAGATAGTGGATTTTGGTTGATAGCAATTGGCAGAAAGTTCAATTTTCTAGTAGCAACTCAATGCATGCAATTTCCTGCTCATCTTGGACATTATAGTAAGAACTGTTTTGTGGAGTGGTCTGGGACATGTGCATGATAAAGTTCTGCCCTTCCCAGAGGGAGAACTCAAATCTTGAGGGCATGGGTGCCTTTCCTCTGTCTCCATCTGTGGTGAATTAGAACTGCTGGAATCAGTGCTGGAGAAAAGCAGCTTAGTGCAACCCTGGGCAGGTGGACTGGCTCTTATTTAAACTCCCAGAACATTATAGTCAGATAAATGTTCATTCTTGGTTAACAAATTGTTAGTTTTGTCTACCTAATATATTTTGGGTTTTTCAAAAAAATTGCCTGTTTGTTTTAAGATAGCAAAAACAATGGAGGAAGAATTATCACTAGAAATCAATTCATTAGAGTCAGGTTTTCATCATAGTCAGGTTTTCCTTATGGAAAACCAGCTATTTTCTAAATGTATACTGAAATGTAATTTGCTCTTTCATTCACTACCTCCTGAAGATAACAACCTTTTAAAGTAACTTTGTAGTGTATAGCACAGATTTTTCTGTTTACTAAGACCATCTCTGAGTCCTGTGTCTTCTTTGGAGTGTCACAAGATAGATTTCTGTGTGGGTTAGCCCTGAAGGATAGATCTATACAGGAATGAACTTGGTCATGGCTGAGTTCCTCAGCATAGTTGCTCCTATCTTTCTCCTATCCTTTGCTACATGAAGCAGGTATTTCATGGTGCCTCTCTCAAATGGCAAGGGCACTGCTTCCATTGAGACAGGCAGTTTCATGGGGCTTTGTTGGCTCTTATTGTGTTATTTGTTTCATGAGCTAAAGAGGATGTATTTAGGGATATGTTGTGAAGTTGGTCTGATGAACTTGTGTTCCCATTTCAGAATTTGAAAAGTTATAATTTTTCTAGGTGCAACACAGAGAGTGACTGGTATCAGATCCATGAAAATATCATTAAAAAGCTGAATGCACGTTACAACTTGACAGGCTCCAATGCAGGTGAGTCATTTGCTGCCTTTCTTTTTTGCATTCTTAGGGGTTTCTTAGTTTGCCAATTAAATAGCTCTATTGTAGAAAGACTAACATCAATGAAAGAAACATTTTTGCACATAGAAAAAAATAGTCAGATGAAAACGTACAATACTGCTGTTACATGCACATTTAAAAATAAAAAATCACTTATTTTTTTTTCAAGGAGCTATATAGTATAAACTTTTATTCTGTGCTGAGGAGCTACAGTTTGCTGGAATTCTGTTCAGTTCTGGAGCTGATCAAATTATTGATCCCTATTGCTTGGTATTTCTGCTTCGCGTTTTCACCAGGAATCTAAAATTTGCCATGGACATTACTGTTGTCTTTTAAGAATGGCATTCCCTGGTTTAGTACTCACACTAAAAAGAAAACCACGAGCCACTCTCCTGCCCCCTCTGGTGGGATATGCAAAAGGCAGAGATCCTGAGGCGGCATAAAAACAATTCACTGGAAAGAGCAATGAGATAAGAAAAAGAAACAGAAACAGCAGCAATATTAGTAACAAAAGTGTACAAAAGAGGGTGATTCACATGCAAATGCTCACCGAGGGCCTGGGCAACAATCAGCAATGGTGGATGAGTTTTCCCTCCCTCCAGGCGCTCTCTTGACCTGAAGCCCCACCTCTCCTTCCTGGAAGCCAGAGTTCCTTACTTCCACTCCATCCATGATGTAGCTGCTCTAGAACAGCAACCTAGACAACCCCACATGGCTCCAGACCTCACCCCTCATGGCCAAAACCAGAACAATTATATATTGCACTTCAGAAAAAAATGAAAGTGCAATCTGCATTCCTGCTGGTAGCTTTGCGTTCCACCTGAGCAAGATGCAGAGTCACAATTTCAGAATTTACCAATAGTCCTCATGGTCAGCTGTATGTTACTGGAACTGTCTGAGATAAATTTGGGTGTGAGACTTAAGGAATGGGACACAACTGACCTTTGTTATTATGAGATGGTGGTTCGACTCACAGGAGATGTTGAATTTGCATTTTTTTGTTTTCATTTTTTAATATCAACTTGCTAACTTTTTCAGAATTCTGTCATTTAAAGGGGACATCAAACTTAAAATGAAACCTGAAATCAACTTGCTAACTTTGTCAGAATTCTGTCATTTAAAGGGGACATCAAACTTGAAATGAAACCTGAAATGGAGGCTTATGAGTCTGTTGTCTCTGTATTCAAATGTTGGTTTTCCCTGTGAAATGTCAATTAGTTGAAATATGACCATAGAAAAATCTCATTTTCAGGGTTCCAGTATATTGTATTTGTAATGCCTTTCATGTAGCAGACTTCATGCTTCTTTAACTATATTGTACATTGCAGGCTTCCTTAACTTGATTTCAAGCACAATGTTTATCTTGAAAATGTATGTCTAACCATCCTTAGAGGGGTAAGAGGATAACCAAGAAGCACATAAAAGCTCATTTATCAAGACTGAAGTTATATATTTAGCCCTTTCTAATTTGATTATTTTCTCATATAGAATATAGCCAAATATATGCATATATTTAAGGTTTAGAATATCATGGATCTTATTCAGACAATAAGTATAAAAATCATGTACTGAAAATAGAAGGATACATTACTAAGTTTAATCTTTGGCTTCTTAAATATGTGTTAATCACATTCATCAAGAAAAACTTATTCTTCATCGTTCTGACTGTCGATATAATATGTGCTTACTCTGTGATACATTGCTAATTCTATTCTTTTCTCATGAAATCAAGTTCACAGTTAAATATGCAGTTCTTAGGAGACATTGGATAAACTTGAATACTCTTAATTATGTGAATACTCAACATGAAAGACGTGGCACATGAATTTTTACGTCTTGCAGGAGGCTGGAAACTAAAGGTAGCAAATGGAATATTAGCTGCATTTTGAAAAGGATTGTCAGGGTTAGGGAGGCAAAGAGGGAAGAGCAACTCAGAATTCCAGCTGGGGATATGAAGGTTGGAGAGAGAAAGAGAGGAAGTGAGCAGTAATGCCACTTCAAGCACTGAGCAAGCAAAAGATAAACTATGGAAGATTATTTGTAGCACACACATGAAATTCATTCTCCTGTGACTCCTTAGCAGCCTGAAAAAGCACTTGCAAGGTTTTAGCAATATGTTCAGATACTTCTGCTGACACCTCATGGAAAATATTGTTGTTACACTACCTTTTATTTTTCATTTGCTGTTGTGTTCTGTAGCTGGTTCTGAAGCCTCATTAGCTTTGGCTGCCACCTTGTTGTTGTCAAAAAAGGATAACACCTTGCATTACAGTAGAGAGATGTCTTTTCCCTCCCTCAGGAACTGTTGTAGGTATGAGCCAGATGTAGTGAAAATTTGGGTTTTTTTGGTTTATATTACACTTGCCCTTTTCAAATCACCTTGAATGCTTAGAAAAGACTTAGAAAGGAAGCATGGTAAAAAGAACAGCAAAGATGCTTCAGACTATTGTCTGTTCTCTAAGCTTGTTCCCTCTTCATATTCCTGTACAGTTCCTTTCAAGTCAGGAGATTTACATGCTTTAGTTCCCACAAATTGTTGTGTCCCCGTGCTAAAATACTTTATCAGACAGTTCATAATATTCTTCAGGAAAAAAAAATCTTCAGTTTTTTGTGGGGATCCAAAAAGGAACTCAAAATGTACTTTGAGTGTCTTGCATGTAAAATGCATAGTGCCATACTATAGCATTTGTATATGCCACTCAATCCCCCACTGCCAAAAACTTACCTTTTCTGCTTCAACTCATGACAGTTTTTAAGTACAGAATCCTCTTGCATCTTATTCTCAGCTTGTGTCTAAAAAGAATCAAATAAAGGCAAATGCCTGTCATTTGTTTATAAAGCCCAAAAAGGAGCAGGACACAGATGTTCGTCCCCTTTCCTCTTCTCAGTGGTGCAGGAATGGAAGGAAGGATGCACTCTCATGGAGAATTTAGTATCCTTTGCTGAAGTGGGAACTGGAATGTGTTTTCTGCAAGAATTTCCAATCTAACAGAGTGGAGTAGCAGGTAGTGGATGCAATTCCCATTCACCACTGGTCTTTGCAGCTGGTGTAAGGTGTCGTGTTACTGGAAAACACCTGGTTGCCTGGTGTAAGAGATCAGTTGAATATTGCAAAGGCCAAATTGTACAACCTTTGCTGCATTTAGTAGCTTTTTTATTTCTTACACAGAGTTTCTGGTATTTTTGGAATGTCATTATTACACAAACCAGATTTCAGTAATATCTGGAGCAGAGCCGGCTGTAAAATCTATTTTTTGTAAAATATTTTTTCTTAGAATTAGAAGCTGGTTACTTTGTTTTAAATGTTAAATACAAAAAGCAGTGGAAAACCTAATATTCCTGCATAGACATCACACTTAATTGCATCAGTTTTATGAGGAAAATAGCACATTTCTTTTTTTGTATCTGTAGAATCAGAGATCTGATTTGGAAAGGATTTTCAGTCAGTCTTGCATGTCCCAGATGAGCATGCTAATTGCTTGGCTTCTCCAACTTCCCTGCAGCAGCTATTCAACTTTGTATATGATCTGAAAATATTCATGATACCATGGGAAAAGTGGAAGTGGCTCTAAAGCCTTCTGAGTAGCACATAATTTTCTTAAGTGTGATCTCTATTCATGTTCTCTTACCAATCTCTCAGAGGAGAGATTTAAACCTGGATTTCATGATACATATGAATGTTCTCCCCAGTGAGTTACCTGATAATCATATTTAAATGTCCATGAAAGGCACTATGAATTTATTTTTCTTCACATTCCTATGAAAAAAAAGACTGACTTACTTTTAAGGGGATGCAAGACATTCTGTTTTACTCTGCTTTTCCCTTTAGGCTCCTAATAGTCTCAAACGTAAATGCTCTGTAAATGCTGGTTAGGATTTCCTTATAACAAGTCTTGAAAAGTTGAATGTGCCTCATGGAGTAATTCTTGGAAGCTGAGGAAGGGATACATGTGCTTTTCAGTTGTGACAGCAAAGGAGGTAAAAATCCTTTCATGTCCTATAGAGATTAAATTACTGATGTAAGAAATTATAAACACCTCTGGCTGCTCTGTAGCTTTGAACTCGTGTGGAGCCCATGAAAATAACTAATGTAGTGGGAAAGTTTCCCTGTGCCATTATCTTGGAGTGTTCTAGATGAACTAGACAAGAGTGATGTAACCTCATTGCATTTATACTAAGGGCAGTGTGGTTTATTCTGTGGTACCAATGCCAAACTTACTTTGCAACTCCACTGGGAACACTGTTAATTATACATTAATTGATGTGAGTGCTTGAAACTAGAATTCCTTGGTTGAAGTATGGAGAACTTGAAGCCCATGTGTTGACAGATGTTTGCTAACACTACCACCATGAGGAAGGACAATCTGTCATCTTAAGGAGGAAAGTTATTCATCAGATCACACAGTAAGCTAGGCTGGAAGGGTCCTCAGGAAGTTATGTGGTCCAACACCAGCAGAAAGAGGAACCCACCTCAAAGTGAGATGGAATTTTTTTGAAGTTCAGTGAGGATGCTCATTCAAAGACAAATAATTTTGTCTTTGTTCACTGCATGAACTCATCTGACAAGATGTAAGTTCTGGGGCAGGTATGACAATGGAGACAGCTGGTTAGAAACAGTGATATGTGCTTTGGAGCTTCCCCATGCCTGCTCACCTGCATTCAGCAGCCCCTTGGCACCCTGATGATATGATTTCTCCATGGTTACTGTCAAACACTGAGAAATTTAAGGGAACAAATACTTTGTCTGTTTCATTTCCTCTTTCACAAAAAGTAAGCTTTGGCTTACAAATTCCTTGGTTTGGAGCAGGAAGCCTGTTAGAGTCATTATTTACCTTGCAGGGGAGAAAATGCCAAGGCCCCTTAATCAGGGAGCATCATTTTTTCCCACTTGTGAAATGAAGAGCTACAGGAGATCAAATGCAGCAGGGAATTGTTAGCTCAGTGTAAGTCTACAATAAATAAAAAAAAAAAATACAATGCATATAAAATTATATATATTTATATATATATAGCTTAAATATATATATAATTAAAATACATATAGAATATAATGAATAATTTTTTAAAAAGGAGTAGAGCTGTGGTAACTTGAAGTATTTTCTAGGTACCAGAAGTAATCTGTGTTCATGTGACACTACCCCAGCAGCTCACAGCATTACCACACTCAGAGGTGTTGCAAGGAGAGCTTTGTCCTGTGAACCAGCACAAGAACTCTCAGATGGGAAACTAAATGTGCATTCCCTGCTAGGAACAGCTATGAGTTTTAGCTAAAAAGAAGGCATAGGCTTACAGTGGAGAATTGTCTGGAGCAATGACTGGGGAGCAATGAGGAGGAATGATAGGAGGAGAATGATAACATGAACTTCACTGAGAAGGTAAAATAGAATGAAGTACATAACTTTCAGGCAACTCCTGGGCATATAATTAATCAGGGAAAAGATTTCTGATGTTTGTATTTTATCAACAAGGTTTTCAGGTGTCAGCATTGCTTTGAAATGTATTTTTTATCTTCACATCGCTAACATTTAAACAGCAAATGCATTTGCTTAGTTACTCTAGTTCTAGGACAATTTATAAATCTGTCATTTTTAATCTTTGTTTTGTGACAAGGAGATTGTGTATTCCAGTTTGATGTCTTTAAGACTTAGTTGTCACTGAACGATGCTGTTTGAAATACATTTAAAATAAGAATACTGCTCCTATGTGCATTCACTAAGTATGCAATGAATTAAGGCATTCTTTTTTGTTCTCAAAAAATGCTAAAGCCAAAAGATTACTCATATAAAGAATTTTGCACATAAAGTGTTGTTCCCAGATTGTTTGCCCCTGAAGAGATAAGGGTGTAATAGAGTTAAATTAATGTTGTTTTCAGAGAAGAATGAAAAAAGTGCCATTGTGATACTGCCAGGGAGATCTTCTATTCAGTAGAAACTATGATTTGTTTTTCAAGTTAGTACTGCAATAATAGAATCATAGAATTGTTGAGGCTGAGAAAGGCCTTTAAGATCATGGAGTCCAACCATTAACCCAGGGCTGCCAAGGGGGTCTTCTAAGTATCTCCAAGGATATGAGCCAAGCACTTCTCTGGGCAGCCTTTTCCAATGCAACTTGTAACTTGAGAGTAGAGATGGATCCCCCCCCTGACTGCAGCTCCTTTCTGGCAGCTGTGGAGAGGGATAAGGTCTCCCCTCAGCTTCCTTTCCTCCTGATTAAACAACCCCAGCTCCCCCAGCTGCCTCTCATAAAAACTGTGCTCCAAAACCTTTCACCAGCCCTGCTGCCCTTCTCTGGACATGCTTCAGCACCTCAGTTTCCTTCCTGTGTGAAGACCTGTGGTGAAGACCTCAAAACTGAACACAGGATTTGAGGTGAGGACAGGGGAACAAACACTGCCCTGGTCCTGCTGGATGTGATTCAAATGGCTCTCAATTTAAACCCAGAAATTCCTAGCTAAGGCTGCATAATAACAATAGCTGCTTCATATTTCTATCTTGGACTTGCATTATGTTTTTATAAGCCTTTTCCAAAAATTTGTTCTACTTCTTGGATAGTGTTGACTTCCTTCATTTAATCTACTAAAAGAATACAAAGTCTTAACACTATTTCAAATAATTAGTATAGCACATAGACAAGATTTTAACTTCTTCAAAGAATATATTTTTAAGTTCTTTAAAATTGTTACCTAGGTTCTTATGTTGGTGAGGATTTGATTTTAACATTTTGTTCAGGTACCTATTAAACATCTGTTTCCTTTGAAATAAGACTCATAACTGGAATGCAAATAGCTAAATTTCTAATACAGTTCTGTTTGCATGAAGAACTACACTTCATGAAGGAGAAAATAGCAGGTGTTTCCTTGGAACCTTTTATTTGCACTAGAAGCGATATATACCACTTAAAAGTGCAGAATTGTGTATTTTGCACACTCCATAATATTCTAGCTAACCATCTAGTTTGTAAAAATGTAATTTAAAAAAGCTTTGTGCAAGATGGTTCACCTTTGCAGTGTAACACTGTAGTGTGCAAATGGGTGCTGACATGCCCAGTGACTTGTTAATAGGAAAGGGCAGCAGTGGCCTTGCTAAGGCAAGTCCTGGAGACAATATTTCTGAAATTTTTATTGTCTTTATAGGGTAGTTGGACTAGATGCTTATAATAGTAACTTAGCCTTTTGGTCCTTTATCCTTCATCCTGTGTAAGTCTGGCAAGAAATACTTGAGGTTCTAGCACCTACCCTGTAAAGAAATTCCAAGCCAGTTTTCCTATGACAGCTAAATCTCATTTGCATTTAAGTGTTTCTGTTCCATTTGAGGAAGAAAAACATCCCTACTTTATACACTTGAGGGCATTTCTGACAAAAGTCTTGACAAAAGAGCTCCAAGAGAGCTGTCAAAGTGTTGCAATGACATTCATGCATTCTTTTTTTAGTGAGCTAAACCCCAGAATTTAAAGCTGAGGAAAAGAGGAGTTTGGAGTTTAATTTGATAATTCAAATTAATCAGAATGAAGTCTTCAAAAATGCTATCAAGGACTGAATCTACCTCTCCTTCTTTACCTCTCTATTCCCAGACTGTAATTTGTGGGATTTTCTACACAGATTTTCTGTGGCCAAGTTTTATACAGCTGTTTGTCCCAGATCACATTAAATCAGTAAATCATTTGTTTGTGCAAATCTGCTGGTTTTACCTTTACCTTTTTACCTTTGCACTTAAAACACTTCTGGAAATGGGGACACCTGTAAGCCCTCCAAAAGCTTTATCATCTTTAGGCAGCTTTATTTGGACAGATGCCTTATTTTATTAGTTTTCTTAAAATACAAACAGTGCTGAATAACATTCTGTCTGAGGTTTGGTTTTTTTTTTTTCTATCAGTTTTCTGAGCAGCTGCTAGGCATTTTCTTCTTAATATGATCTAGGATTCTCTGCTGCCAGAAGATAGAAGCTGACTGTAAATTATTTCCTCTGCCCCCAGAAGCCCAAATGCAAATCAAGTTGGTCTGTAAGCATAATGAACAGATGCCTTTTGTCATAACTAAGTGCAGACATCAATAATGCAGTACAAAAGCTGTTTGAAGGTAAAATAACAAATTAACAAAAATCTGGGATGCTTATTCAGCAGATTGACAATTTTCTACATTGTCTTTCATCTGAATAATAAAAATAATCTGTCTTGTGTTGAAATTTAGTACAAGTTAATAGTAAGAAGTTTCATGTGCTTGCAAAAGAAATAAAAGCATATCTATTTGCAGTGCCTTTCAGAGTATTGTTGTAGTGGTTTCAAAACTGGGTAAATAAAGAATAATAGCTAACACAAGATGTTTTAATTATCACTGGGGAGGTAATTGAAGCTTTCTTCTGAGGGACAAAGCTAGACTACATACCTTATTAAAAAAATATGCCAGTCCTTCAGAGACTGGATAATAATTTTTGTTGTTATGTTTCAGCTCCTAATATTCTAGAAATGGAAAATGTGTAGTTAGGAAGTTTTTGATGGCTCCCAGGTGTAATAAATGGTGTAGTGGTCCTATCAGCCACAGTCAGATGGAGTGTGTGGTGACATGCTGCACATCTCCATTTTGCTTTGTCTGTGAACAGCTGTCCAATCACAAAATGCTCTATTTTTTTCTAAAACTAATAATTTTGCTGTGTGCAGTCCCCCTGCTGTTGACAGGGATACAACCCACTAGATCAGGTTGCCCAGAGCCCAGTTTAACCTGGCCTAGAACACTTCCAGGAATGGGACATCCACAATTTCTCTAGGCATCTTTTTTCAGTGACTCACCACTCTCACCATAAGGAATTTCTTCCTCACATTTGGTCTGAAGCTCCTCTCTTTTAGTTTAAGGGTCATATGTTTCAGCTTGTGAGTTCCTCTTCAATCTTCTTTGTTTTGCAGTGTGCCTGAGGGAGTCCCTCTTAGGCTGAATCTGCACCCTTCTGAAAAATCTGAATGTGATGTTTCAGTATGTTTTAAATTATGTTAGTTAATGCTTATTGATATTCCAGTTGCTCAGTTTATAATAAGCATTTATTATAATATACAAACTCTAGACCCTTGCAAAATGTGAATTATTCCATCTTTTTTAAAGTACCTCTTCCCCATGATTTTTATTACATTTGCATGGTTCCTCAGTCATGATGGGTGTCTACTTTCTTCTGCAAGTGTATTGCATTTTTATGAACCCATGAATTGCTGTGGCTTGCAACTGGCCACAGGCTTTGTGTTTGGCTGACAACAAGGTCCTCTTTACCTATCTGGCTTTGACTGGCTGGACTTGTCTTACCCTGTGTTGTTCTGACAGGAGATTTGTTCAGACTTGTAAAAGCATATATCTAATGACAAAATAATAAATTTTATCTGCCTTATTATAGCTCTTGCTTAGTTTTGTGCAGTCCTGTGGTATAATATGTATGCTTTGTGTTTAACAAATCTCTATGACATGTTGTCACTCAGTGTAGAGTTAACTAGCTCTAACCCTAGACTCAAATGGAACACAGAAGAGTGAGACATGTGCCCATACCACACCTTGGAAGTACTGGCACAGGATGATGCTAGAGGCCTGTGAACAGCTCACCAGTGGCCAGTTATTGGTCATCCAATAGTGTGAGCTTGAGAACAGAGTGAAAGCAATTCTAGAGGCAACCCTTTGATAAACAGTATGCTCCTTTTGCCCGCCTTAACATCCTAAATGTAACAAATTGTGAGGAATTCAGGCAACCTGTTCTGTAATGTGAGCATCACACCTCAGTAACAGTTATGCCTCTTATGATTTTAGGTCCTTAATGGAGGGTAGCTTGGGTGTCTTGCAAAATTACTGGAGCTTTGACAGAACAATCTGAATGCTTACCTGGGAATTGTGTTCTTTTCATTGATTGTGTAAAATACGTGTGCTCCCAACTTTAGCATTTTACCAGATTTATCATTTCTACTTCTCATCAATTCCCTTTTGTTTGACAGCTGGGTCCTCAGTGGCAAAACTGTTAACTTGAAGACTTGATTTTTGGAGGTCCTTCAGATTTCCTTCTCTGTGCATCCTTGCTTTGTTTCCATTCTGGTTGACTTTTGCTCTTTTCTATTTACTGGCCTCTTTACACCATATAACATTTTTAAGTAACTTTCCATCTGTAATCCAGTTTCTTAATTTTTCTGAAAAGCTGGGGAATGCATGCCATTTATATTCCAAAGATGTATTTAAACTATAGGTAAAATGACTAACCTGTGTTTCAAGTGTGTTCACTGAGATTTCTTGATGCTTTTGGATGTATAAGGATGACTCTTCATTCTCCAACAATGAATGCCATGAAATACAGAGCTCTATATCTTTCTTGCCTTGCATGAGCAAGTGCTTCAAATCCTTGACAGATAGCTTTTTTCTCAAGTTAAAACTGTTTAGCCATTGATTAGGTTTTTTTGACATCTGATTTTAAAGTTAAATAAAATTCTTCAAGGGAATCTGTGAAATTTGTACTGAAAGCAAATTGAATTTGGAGTCTTCAACCTTTGTTTAGAAAACAGGTGGTGTACAATATCTGATTAATGCTGTTGTGGTTGATGTGATCTGTAACAATAGCAAATGGGTTTTTCAGGTTTCCAAGGAAACAGTGCAATGGGGGCATATGAGGGCATGATTATACATGTGTATGTATAACAATTTCTTAAAATATAAAAGCAGCAAGATTGGGGTGGGCTAAATATCCATATTTATCAGGGAGCTGTACCCAGCCTAGCTCTTCCCATACAGCAATGAAAAACCTTTCACCTGCTCTAACAGAGCCTGAATTTTGCTTTGTACCAAGCTTCTGTACTGTCAGCTAGCCATGATGTGGTTTGTTTTCTCACCTGCCTAAGTAATGATTGTCACTTCTTCCTAAAGGTCATTCACTGTATAGCCATAGAACAAATTCCCCTACAAAAATAATTAATATCTATGGCATTAAATACAGAACTTAAAATAGAAAAGACTTTACTGAATGCTTTTCCTTGTAAGATTTGTTTATGTACCTAGTTGGAGATGCAAAGGAAGGTTTGGTCAGAGTATCACATTCTCTGGAGTTGCCAAAATAGGAAAATGTAAGTGTAGGTAAGGGGAAAAATATAAAAGTTGTCATGGTAATTATATATCTGATCTGCAGGAGCCTGGACTGGAGTATATAGTACGGAGTTTTGAGCCCTGATTTTAGGAACTGCCAGACTTCAAGTAAATTTATTCAGTTGAACAGTAATATGGTTGTAGGGAAAATTTCTTTCAAAGCCAAAAGGACTGATGACCTTGTTGTTCAGTCTGTGTTGTTCATGTTATTTGCTTCAGCTTAATCTCAAGTTCATAATGACTCTTCTTCTGAGTTGCCTGTTTATCTCCAGTTGTTGAGTGCATACAAAGAGTTTGCTTTTATCTTCTCCTTGATCTGTATGTTGACACAGGATATGCTGTAGTAATGCTGAAGGTCAGACAAGATTAATCTTTACAAGCTGTATCATTCTGACACTTGCCTCAGTGATTATATTTGCAATAACCAAAAGGCATACCTGTTGCTTTTGTTAATCTCAGCTGCAATGAAGTATGCTCTTTGCTATTTATTTGTATACTGCAGATGTAGTAGAAGAAGTTATGCTTCTTTGGTTCTAGGGGAATAAAAATTGGAAAATTATTATATGGCAACCCTTGAATTTTGCATGTCTTCTGACAAACATAAGAATGAGTATGATTGATTAAATCTGATACATGTTGAATAAAAATTGTAATTTTAGTCCTTATGAAATTACTGTTCCTAAGAATACCCATTATGTTATGTTAGCTTACTAGAATTTTTTCTTCAGATTTTGGATGAATAAATTCTATAACTCTGTATGAGGTGATATAAAGTGATACACTGTGATGAGACTTGTGTGTTTCACCCATAGCTCAGGGTGAAAATTGTATGTGCACTTTTTCTTGCATGTCAATAAAGGCAGGGTTGTGTTGAAGGAAGTGAAAAATTAAAATGGTACCAAATACTCTGAAATTTCTTCAAATTGACCTCCTTCTAGTTCTCTTTTTAGTTAAAACATTAGTCAGTCCCTACTGATACAATTTTAATTCATGTCATTGTGATTCAATTACACATCAGTAATAATTTGCTAATGTTTTCATAGGTAGTTGTTTTCGAGTCTTTACTGATTTTTTGATGTTGATACCCTTCACAAATACAGTTCAGAATTGAAGTAGGTTGGCTTCCTCTGAGTTTCCTGTTCTCAAGAATGCATATATACTTGCAAATATATAAAATTTCTAAGTACTGATAATAATCTGTTTGAATGTCTAAGTTATCATTGTTTTTCTCTTCATTTTCAGGTCTTGCAGTTTCTCTTCAGTTGCTTCATGGAGACATAGAACAAATTAGGAGGGAGTATACATCCAGATTTACCCATGGAGTATCCATAACAAGGAAACTAGGTTTTTCCAATATTATAATGCCTGGTAAGTTAAAGAGAAAACTATCCTAATAAGCAGTAAAAGAAAGAACTTATGAGAAATTACTTGATTTTCAAATGAATACTGTATTCTGAAACATCTTAAGCAGTTCCTGACATTTTTATATTACCATTTTTTCATAAAGATAGAAGAAAACTGTGTCCCAGTGGCCCCATTACATTATATTTATAGTTGCTATGCCAGTGTCAAAAAGCTTATGATATAGCAGCCTTTTTTGAGAGATGGAGCCCCACTTTATAGAAATGAAGTTGACTGAATGCAAGACTGTTGAGCTCTATGCAGGTAAAAAGATAACCAGCAGAACCAATTCATAGGAGATGGTAGCTTTTTAAATAAAGAGTCACAGAATTTCACTGGTACTGTACAGTATCTGCTTTCATGAGGTTTGTGTCTTCAATACTGGAAATGACTGGAAATGGATAATAATACAGATGTAGGGACTTCATTTTGTGTATATTATATGACAAAATAGACAAATCCTTAAACCAATGCTAAGGAAGGTGGAAAGATTGTGTCAGTGTGAATGTGAAGAAGCAAATACGGGAAGAAGATCGTAGGACAATTTATGACTACATCCCTGAAATGAAGTTTTGTAAACGTTCAGTGGGTTGCTGAAAATTAGTTAGCAAATGTCTCTTTAAAGGGGAAGCATACTTTCAAGCAGATCAGTTTGGCATGATTATGGTGTTATGTTGTTGCTGAGAAATGTTGCAGGGAGGAGCTCACATCTTCGTTTCAGCTCAGTCCACGCGTACAGTCTTGACTTTCTCAAATGTAAATCGTCCCCGTGACTTTCAGATTTTTAATAGGGACTATCTTCTTCATACAAAGATCTGTCTTTGCATTCCTGTGGACTGAAATCAGAGGTAAACTAGCGTTCTGAGGCAAGAATAAATAAAATTTCAAACTTCACTAATCGAGGAGGTCTTAAACAGGCATTTGAAACTCAGTAATGAGGCTCAGCATTAGCTGTAGGCATGTATTTCTCTTGAACTTCTGCCTGAAACTTGACAATTGAGAATTCACTTGTGTGCTTACTGCCAATTAAACATCTGTCCTTCTTCATCCTTGATCAGCACTACTGGTCACTTAAAACATGCACAATAGCACAAGTTAATAAAACAGTTTCAGCACTACAATGAAAAGGGTATAAGTGCAGTATTTAGAATAATGAAATGCATAAGTCAGGTGCCATTTAAATTGACGTTAGTTTCTATATATACGCCTAATGCAAGCAATTCAATTGACATTTTATGGCTTATTAGCTGGGCTTTATTTGTTGTCTTACTGTTGGATTTGAAATTTGAATAAAATAGGTGTTGTAGATAGTCTGGCAGATAGCAGTGGAAGCAGTTTTACTGAGCACATTGTAACTCCCATTAGGAATCATTTCCCCTGTTATCTATGATTTAGTGACCTGCTGCTTTGTGTTATCAAATTTGCTAAGTTCTATAAATAGATCTCTTATCCCTTCATTTTCCACTTGAGAAATAATGCAATGTACTAAACTGCAAGAAACATGTTATAGCAGAGTACAGTGTAATCAGCTAATGGAGGAGTTTCTTGACTCAAAGAATTATGCAGGTTCACTTTGTCACTGTTTTAGTTTAAAAAATAATGTATGGGTTCTGGTATGCTGCTTTCTCAGTCCAATTGTATGCATGCATGAGTTTAAATAATGTACAACTTCTGTGTTTGCTGGCATAGAAGGGATTTCTCCTAAAGAGAAATAATAATCTCAGTCTTGCAATGATGAGTTTCAAGGACTAACCAGAGTAGTATGCCCTAGGCCCTGAAATGCCCTCAGCAACCTAGCCTTTGAAATGCTTTTTTAATTTGAAGCTCCCCTTTCATTCTATTTATCTTCTAGTAGTTTTTTTTTTTCCCCACAGATAAATTAGAGAACTTAATCTTTTGCCACTAGAAATGGTCATTAATTAGAACTTATTTTATATTTTTGTTGAAAGGGTGTTGCTGTGGCTAATTAGCACTTAGGTTAGTGTTGTGAATAAGACTCTCTTGAATTATTCAATAAGAAATGCTTCATGCTGCTAAACTGCAGTGTCTCTCTTAGAAATGCCGTATTTTAAGTCTCTCTCCTATTCTGGTGTATTTAAACTCTCTCTGACCTTCCTTTTTTTTGTCATACCAATGCTTTTCTCTGTAGAGGTTTTGCTGTGAAAAGTAACTGGGATCAGCATACATGCCAAACCAGAATTGACAATAATAGTGCATGTTTTTATAGAGTAATGCTTTTTGTGTCACTGCAGCTTGACGGGCTGAAGCCACAAAATACACTATCCAGGACCCTTGGAATTTCTTAACAAAGAACTCCAAGTGTTTTAGGAAATGAAGTAGATGGATGGAAAAAATATAGGGCTATGATTTAAAAAGGCTGTGAAATAGGTAACTTTATTCTAGGCAAAAAAAAAAAGGGCAGGCAGTGAAAGTGTCAACTTGTGAAGATAATCAATATGCATTTTGTAGGTTTGACTAGGATTTCAGGGCAGACTCCATGCAAGCATTGGTAAATTCTCTTCCAGCATTCTAGTGTGGTTGTCTGCAGATATACAGCCAATATATTCAGGAAGCTTTGTACAACATTGAAGGACACCTGTGCTTGCACACTGAGTTTCTGTGTTCACCATTTCCTGACAACTACATCATTACTTAGCATATAAAATTCAGCATTTGATATTTACAAATGTAGTATACTTTTGAGGAGCACTCTAAGTTAAATTTACATACATAATAGGTAATGAAATGTGAAAGCCCTTTTTCTATGCATACTTTTACCAGCTTTTTTGCTATTTTATGCAGTTCAGTATTATGGAATCTCTTTTCAAATTTGACTCAGAGCACCTGTATCAGTGCATGCCTTCAGTGCTGTTCATGCTCATGTGTTATACACATGCACGTACGTGTTCTTTGGCACCATTGTGGAAAACATCTAATTCTGTAAAGAAGCCTGATCACTAATATGTGTTGCCTGGAGTTTTTAGAATTGGAATAAACCCTAGCACAGCTGTGTGTCTAAATGAGGACTTAACTTCACTAGATGCCCACTCTGCCTCCAGTTATAAATAGACTAAACTTTTGTGTGGTAAGCATACATACAGGTGCATGTCTTACTTTGTTGTGCATTCCAGATCATAACTGCATCTGCTTTACTTCATTTAGGCTACACTGTTCTTAACAGTGCTAAGTCTATTACTGGTTGGTTACTGATAGTTGTTGTCTTAACTGCTTGATACATTCAAAGACAAAATTCATTCAGTGTGATACATAAGCACTTAAAATAATCTCATCATCTTCCTGTAGAATACTTCTTTCACTAAGCAATTCAGTGAGGTCGAAGCCTTCCTTCCTGGAATTTTACCTACAAACTTCCTCTATGCAGCTTTGTCTATAGTAATATGACAAGATAATTCTGACTTAAAACAGCTAGGGATTTGATTTTGAAAGGCTCTGTGACTTAGAGACAGCAGCTCAAAAGGTCTTTATCCATAAAATGTACTTTGGTGTGTAAACCACTGGCCTGTTGGCTGACATCTCAAAAGACTTTCTCAGGTGGATATCAGTTAGCTATCCTTTTTTTCAGCTTGTGATCTGAACTGGTGCCATTACCACTGCTGCTAGCTGATCACAACGTGCTTTGATTTAAGGATAAGAGTTAATATTTCTTCCTGTCCATCCAAATTATTAAATTCATATGGTATTAGAAGAGATTAAAGAATTGGTGCATCCCTACAATGGTTCTACATTGACCAGTGTTTGCCTTGTACACAAGCTTAGTGTGGTATCTGTACTGGTATCTAGAGCTGGGCTAGTCAGTCCTGACTGGAGAAGTCTTGGCTTGTAATACTTAACCTGGAATTTTTTGGTCCTTTTCTATTTCTGTGATAAATTTTGACAAATAGCATTGCTAAAAACTCTACATGCAGCTGCACTGTTAATTTTTGTAGAGGAACTTTCATTCTTTTGAACTTATTTGTCCAAGATTAAAAGCTGCATTTTGTTTCAACATTGTCTTTTTCTTTTTTTACATTTTCTGCTCATTTAGCAGATAAAATGAGGTGCCTGGGATATTACCATGCTTTTAAGTTTCATATGTTAAGCTTTCATATGCTCAGTTTAGGAAAAGTAACTGAATTTTTTTCACATCACATCTGCATTGCTTTATGTTTGTCACCTTTTAACTTCATTAGATTTCCTTTTGCTGTCCAGTTAAATCTCATCAGATCCTGTCCTTCAAAGCTACTGAATGTACTCATCATGCTTTCATCTGGATTATTAAAAGGTCTTTTCATGTCCAAGTACACACCAACCTTTCTTACTATTTTCAGAAGCTTTTTAAATTAAAACTAGAAACAGAATCTTGGTCTTTTTATACAAATGGTCTCACAAAATGCTATCTTTGTGATAAAATTCATTATCAGTTACGTGATTTTTGACTAGAGACAGTCATTCTTTCAAAGCATAGAAAAAGATTCTGCAAAAACGTGAAGGAAGCTATGGAATATGTTGTCCTCATCATGCTAAGTGTCTATCTACCAGTGAGCTTGGAGTTAGTAAAGAGCTGTTGATTCTAGGAGAAGAAATCTATATCTGACACACTTCAACATTTTTTCCCTTTAACAGTGGAGTGAATTTTTCCAGACTTTTCTTTATACTATATGAAGTACCAACAGTTTAAATTTAACTTCTGCCACTGGATATATTAGTTACACAAAGTATGTTTGAGCAATATGGTGGAGTAAAGACACACCCTGCATGTTGACCTTTCACAAAACTGTAGAACTCTAGGGGGAATATCCTCTGCTTTTCAAATCCTATTTTAATACTATTTAAAAACTTTAATCCTATCTGTTGAAGGAATTAACATTTATACAAGTCACTGGAGAAAAGAATGGTGTGATGTATTTGGTTAGACAAGTGTGAGGAGCTTGTGTATTGTTTTCCTTCTCCTTTCCATCCTCCTCTGTCTTATTTTTTTGGTCCATTAGAAACTGAAGGAAAAAAAATAGAGGAAAATTATGGAAAGGGAAGACAAGCCAGAATTTAATTGTACTTCCCTTGATTTAAAATCTCTGGAAATGAAGAATGAGGAAAAGAGTCTTCTGCAGTTTATGGTATTTGAAAAATTAGCTGGCTTTCTACTGAGTATAGAATAAGTAGCAGTGATGCATGGGAGGTGTATGCAAGGATAGTTATGGCTTGGAGGTTTTCCTTTGATAAACTGGGTAAGGAACACTGCAAACTAACAAATGAATGTTTTAGCTCTTTTAAAGCAAACAGTCTTTCAAAATTGTGTTGGAAATATTTTCTTATTTTGAAGTTAGACAAAGCCAACAGTTCAAAGTTTTCTGTTGAAAAATGTTAGCAAGTCTTTTATTTCTCACTTATTTAAAACATCTGATTGTTAGAAGGAAGAGAAAAAGTCACAGAACAGTTGGGTATTACGTGGTAAATGTACAATCCATTTGAGATCTGAAAGTATTTGTTTGAGAATTCCTTGTAAAGGGCATTTCATTTGCTTAATCAGGTGTTTTCTGGTAAGTGTGTCTTAGAGCTTGTTGAATGTTTTGTAGTAAAGCTGAAAATGCAGATAATGTTTTAATAAAAAATGAAAGTAACTAAGGAGAGTACTAAAAAAATCAGTTTATTCATCTCTGATTTAAATCCCTAGTCTAATTAATCCAATAATAAAAAGGCAGTGATGTTATCAAAGTGACCAATGCTCCCAAAATCCTAACATAAGCAGGGTTGTTTTAATTAAGTTTCCCATATATAAACAAGAATACTAGTCATAATATATAAAGTAGCTGCTTAGTATATAAATAGTAGAAATTGCCCTAATTTTTTCTGCCTCTTCCCTATAATATACTTCAATACAGACACACAACCTGCCCCAAATAATTCTTTGTCAAGTGTCACCCAGAAGGTCTCAGTCTGAATTTTTCTTTATATGTATATATTTAAGCACTAAATAAAATATTTTCTCATTCTTGACTCATGTGTGTCTATTACTTATAAATTTTGTGAATGTGTGCAAAACTTGCTTGGTTGTTTTTTGCCTCAGTGATGGAGAAGTGAAGGTATGCTCTGTGGGGAAAAAGCACTGAACAGACAGCTGACTGGTGGCTGTCACAGTCTTTAAAACTCAAACATGTTCACTGGCAGCTTCAAGCATGTCAATGAGATTTGCTCCCCTTTTTCAAAGTGCTGAATATATTCCCTGGTAAGCAGCCAGTCAGTCTTTCAGTATCTTCTAAAATGCAAAACAAAAAGGAAATTGTTTCAGTAATGGGATTTCATTTCCTACAGTGATGAAATTCTTTGTGAAATGCAGCATGCCTGTGTGTACTCCTGAGCCACTGTCCTTAGGAGAAGGGAAGGCAAGAGAAAAGAATAGTTGAGTGAAGACCTGCTGGTCAAACTAAAGGACAACAGGGAAATGCAGAAGCAGTGAAAGCACGAATAGGTGTGCTGGGAAGAGTATTGGGATGTTGCCCAGTTGTGTAGTGATGGGGTCAGGAAGGCGAAGGCAAAGCTGGAGCTGAAATCAGCAAGGGAGTGCAAAGAAAAATAAGAACTTCTGTAGGTATTTCAGCCAGAAAAGAAAATAAAAGCATACTCCTTGTGATCAACATGACTGGTGAACTGGTCTCAGCAGATGAGAAGAAAAGGCTGAGGTACTGAGCAATGTTTTTGCCTCAGTCTTCATTGTAAGTCTCTCTTCTCAACCTCTCAAATCTGGATCTCAAGGCAGGGACTGAAGGGAGCAAAGTTCCTCCCTCTGTAGGAAAACAGTAACCACTTGAGGAATCTGAGCATACCTAAGTCTATGTGACCTGGCAAGATGCATCCCAGGGTCCTGAGGGAATTTACTGGTGTAGCTGCCAAGCCACTCTCCCATGATATTTGAAAAGTCATGACAGTCACATGGGAGTACCCCAGTGATTGTAAAAAAAGGAAACATTGCATTTTTTTTTTTTTTTAAAAAGGGTAGAAATGCCAACACAGGGTGCCCAGGGAGAGTAGATGTCCTATCCCTGGCAACATTTAAGGACAAATTGGAGAGGGCTCTGATCAACCTGCTCTAGTTGAAGATGTCCCAGCTCATTGCATGGAAGTTGGACTATGAAATCATCAACATTCAACTGCCAGAAGGGAATTAGCAAGACAGAAAACTTTGCTAAGCTTCCTTAGCACTCTCCTAAAAGTTAAAATCACATTCTGCTGCTTTTTTTTTTTTTTTTTTTTTAAATCCTCCCACTGGCAGTTGCTACACAACTCTTTTCCCATCCTACAAAGTATTCTAAGGATCTTTTCTCTAGAATGTTTTCATCTACAAGATTTACATTCTGGGTTAATACCATTTTGTCTGTGCCACAGCCAGAGGTTTTCAGTCCCTACAACTGAATTTTTTTTTAAGAGCTGTTCAAGATATATTTAGAGTATAAAGCATCTCGTTAGCCGCTATTTTACATAGATGAACAGGAACTTCCTTTAAATGAAATTAGGTTTTTTTGCTCTTTTTTGTAATTCATGATTCTAAAGGTCCTACAGTTCTGAGCAAAGCTTTCAAAAAAGCAGTTCCAAACAAAAGCTCCCAGTGAGGTCTGTATACTTATTTTTAAATTAGTGGCTGTTGTCAGTACAGCAGTAACTATCAGAGATGCTTGTTCAAATACAGTCATGCTGTGTTTTGTTACCCTACTAAATAATAAAATTTTAATTTATTTCACTAGAAAGCTTTTTGAGGATAACTGGCAAACTAAACTCCTGTTTCTAACAAAGACAGTACCTTTGATCTTTGACAGCTATCTTCTGCTTGAAAACCTTGTTTCATATTAATATGCTACAAGAGATTCTGCAGTTGTAAATATGTTTGAAATACAAGAAAAGTCTTGTTATAATATACATGTTGCAGTTTCAACTCACAGGCTTGTCACTGTAGGTTTAAAAACAATTTTGTGATGAAAAATCATTGCTTTGATGCTTAGCTTAGGTGCAAATGTTTCTATAAAAATAACAGTACAAATGATAGATTCATACAAAGGCTCTCCTGAGGCTTGTACTGATCTGACTTTCTCCTGACCTGTGGTGTTCCTGTCACCTGAGGTTCCGTGGGTGCAGTTGGGCCTCTCTGAGCTGGGGTCAGTTTACACACAGGTCCAGCTTGGGAGCAGCAGGAGACCAGTGCTTGTACACAGGTCCTTGATAGTGTGATGATGGAGCCTCCAACCTGTGAAGGAAAGGGAGCCTGCAGAGGCATCCCATAATAAAACTGCAGTGGGCATAATAGGTCCCTGAGCATACATTGTCATCTCCAGCCTGGAAATTACTCCTGGCTCTTTTTACTGCTTATTTAATATTTGTAGTTTGTAGTTGGCAGGTTGAGAAAGGCTGACCCTATTAACTTCATCCTCCAGCAGTCTTCTTGTGGTTGTTTTTGACTTTAATTGGCCTTTCCTCCTGTTCCTAATATTAGATTTTGCATGTAATTGATGCTGATCAGGTGTCTGTCCCTTGCCCCCGTTCTGCCCTTGTACAATTTGTTGCTAGTTGGATTGAAGTCATGAAGCTTTTGCTTCATAGGTCAGAATTTTTGAGCTATAATGTACCTGGTAAGCGCCTACAGCTGGGACAAGAGGGGTTAGGAGCTCTTCCTCTCTTAGCCCATGGAGAGTGCTTTCAAGATAATTTTGCCAGATTGAAACTGTGATGTATTGGCAGGACCATACGATGAGGCAGGTACTGCCAATGCTGTGCTGTCCACATTTCTATTTAGCAACTCAGACATTTCAATTCAGCACATTTCATTTACATTTAAATTCACATACCAGAGTGGCTGTCCATGCAGAATGTGCACTGAAAGCTTGTGCTGCATCAAAATGTTATGTCTGTATTCACACCACTGCAGCTTGACTTTGTTGTTGTTAAATTCTGTGAAAATTCAGTTTCCATATGGCTTTAACCCTCACTTAATACTAGAAGCTCTTGTAGGAATTTGTCAGCCTGCTTTTGGTGAAAAGGTGAAATCATAGGGTGCTAAGTAAGAAGTCCCAAAGTGTTGGGCTTATTGGGTCACTTCTGTAATTAGGACAGAATATAACCCTTTTCAACACATTCAATTGCCTGATTGTCAGATGAACAAACAGCTTCCCTAGATACACTCCTTAATCCTCACAGTTCTGTTTTTTCCAAGAAACAGCTTATTACTTCCCACTCTCATAGGGACCAACACCAACTTTTTTATTTCTTCTTTGTTGTTTACCATCTCACACCCAATGTACAACAAGCCTCTGTCTTACCTACGCTGGTTGTAACATGTTAACCTCATTTTTTTCTTGAAACAATGTCTAGAAAGTAGCTTTAATAAGATAAGCAGCTTTTTAAGCAGTGAAATCATTCAAATAACACAGAAATGCAACACAAGGCTTCTTTAATTTGCTTTCTCCAGCATCTGTTGACTCAGTTCATACATGAAGTATCTTTGACTTCTAAGGAGACTTGGGTGGTTTAGCTTCACAGAAAATGTTTATTGATTTTAAATGTGTATCATTCACTATTTGATAGTCGTTTCTTACCCAGAAAACTGACAATCCTGGACAAAGCTGATCTACTGTGGGATTTGACACTGGCTAAGAAAGTTACTAACTGGGTGTTGATCTCTGCATGCTCTGCATTTCACAGTCTGGATGCCCTAAATTCAGACAGGTGAAAGTGACCTGTCATAACAGGGGCCAGGGAATGGAAATGCTCCATCAGAGCAGGGGGAAATGAGCTGCCCTTTGTTTTGAAACAAACGCTTTCAAGTGGTCTAGATCTTTCACACCACTCAGTGTCATTATAGGTGGAGGTGAGTTTGTCACTTCAAAAGCTGAGCACATTTTTTGATATTGTTTTCAGTTGTTTATTCCTGTATTCAGTTGTTTATTCCAAACTTCATGCTGAAAACAGCCATTGGATGTTTTCTCTTCCTTGGAGAAGGAGACACTGTGTTTCTCAGCACAGAAATGGGCTGGAATTAGTGTGTTGCTTTTTTCATCTCATCTAAACCCTCTGTCTGATTAATTCTATAGGTATGTTTTCAACCAGTAATTAAAATCTGATGTACTGTGCTGTTTGAAATGTGCCCTTCCTATTTCTGTGTTGATTCCTCACATTTGGTGAAGTGTAACACTGTAAAGTCTCAGTACACATACACCTGTAAGATTTATTTGAGTCATGCAGATAGTTTAGCTGAAGATACCTTTTGTACTCACCAAAGTCTACCTCAGAACTCTGATATTCAGCAGGACCTGGCCCTTCAGTGCTAACTTATGGTTGTAATTGACTACCTTATTGACAAGGAGTTGATTTAATCTGTCTGGTGTACTGGTGAAGGCAAAGATCCCACAGAAAAATGATACATATAATCAAATGTGTAATTATAGTTACCATAAATTAGAAAGATCAGTTAAAGGAATATAGATATATTTAGCAATGTGCTGATGTTTGAATGCTTTATAGAGGATTTGGAATGTTTTTTTTATGGGAAGTGGAGCCACAAAAGAATTCCCTAACTTAATTTATACAGACAATCTCACTTTTTGGAGTGAGAATTTCTGTTAAGGAAAAATGGCATTTTTGTAAAAGCTGAGTATGCACATAGGAGTATGGTAATTACCCCCTGATGCTCTCCCAGCCTCCAGCTATTTTCAACTCAAGGGATTTCCTGAGTCCTTATGATTGCCATTTTCATATCCTGTAGCTGATCTCTTTTCCACAATTTCTCCATCCTTTCCTTTCATCCTTTTACATTACTTACATTCATAACATCCTTTGGAAAGCTTTGGGTTTGTGTTTGGGGTTTTGTTTTGAGACTGATTTTGTGTTTGGTGTTGGTTTTTTTTGGTTTTTTCTTACAAGTCCATCACCTGAATAACCATCACCTTTTGCTTATTTTAAACCTGTTTCCCACCAGGAACCAGAGCCTGATCTGGCAGTTGCTCTCACTTATTAGTAATTTAGCTCTTTCATCCTTGACTTCAGACACCCTTAAGTGAATACTATTTGTATTTGTTCTGTGTATTCTGTCTAGCTGTATTCTAGCCTCTGCCCATGATTGTTTCAGGAGGTAACTGATAATAAGGTAATACAGTGGCAGATTTCTCTCCTTGTTTATGGGCATGGGTCTTGAGGCATTCGTGATATGGCAATTTCTTCTTTAAATCTTTTTATCATTTAGATTGGGCTTCGGAGGAATCATTTAATTATTTTGCATCCAGTGATGTAATAATATTATAAAAATATTAGATGACTATAGCAAGATCATTGTTTCTCTTACTTAAAAATTACTAGAGAGTTGCCTGCAGTAAAATGCAAGGAATGTGAAACATGAGAGTATTGTGGAAAGTTCAAGCATGTCAAATTCTACTTGCAAATTAAAATGAAGCTAGAAATTGAAGATGCATTAATTATTTATGTCACATATATTTTAATTAATTTTACCCACAATACAAGTACACATCCCATGGTTGCCTTCCAAGTGGCACACCTCACCTATAAATATACTAAACTATCACACTTTCAGCAGTGCTGAGTGAAAATCTGCCTTATCAAAAGATATTCCCTTTTCACTAAACTTGCATTTCTCTAGATGAAAACATATATTCTCAATTTCTGTTTCAACAAATTCCAGAAATAAGAATTTTAGGAAATTCTTCTAATTATGATGCTGTTCATCCTTCATTGTTCTGCCTTTCACAAGGAAAGTCTCCAACTGCTTCAAAAGTAGTTCTGGTAATGTTTGTCAAGAGCTGAATTAGTTTAGACTCTTCACAGATTCAGTATTTTTAAACAGAACAGGGGCTTCCATACCATGGCACTTGGGTCACTACCAGTACGGCTTTCCCCCTGTCCTGTCCCCACTGCAACCACTCTTTCCTCTTTTCATCAAAACTTTGCAATTTGTGTCAACTGAAGCTAAAATAAAATTACTATTGATCTAGTCCATATGATCTGTTTGTGTTCTGACAGACTACTTAGTGTGATACTGCATGAACGTGCAAAGAATTTAAATTTAGATATGCTAGCAGTCCTTGTGCATACCATATGGTACTTAGGTGGTGTCTGTGTTGGATTTGTAGTTTAAATGTCCTGATGAAGAGTCTAATTTCTGAGAAGCCTTTCCAATAAGCAAAAAATAAGCTAACTAAGCAAACTTTTCCCTCAAAAGCTTTGGAACACCCTATTAATGTAAAATATATTGAGTTTTTTTAGATTACAAATTGTAATGCTCATAATCCAGGAAGACTGCCCTTCTAATGGAAAGAACATCAACTCTTGGTTTATCCTTTTGCAAAATAATACATTTCCTGTTAAGATTAAGCAGAAAAAAAGTCATAATCAATTAAACAGAGAACTGTAACAATTACAGATGAAAGGAAATACATTGATATTGCCTTAGATTAGAAGAAGAATTAAGTGAGGTGGAGCTAGACACTGGCTTCAGTATAGCTCGAGGAGCCAATGAAAAGACCAAACAGACTCAACAGATGAGTAGAAGCCCCAAGAATTGGTTTAGTATGGCAAATAATCTTTGGGTTTTGAGAGGGATGAAGATCTTTTGCTTTTCTTGGTTTATGAAAACAATTATTGTTTAAAATCCAAAAATGCGGATAAATTGTGGGTGCAGCACTGTCCTTTGTAAGGTATCATGAAAATCTACTGAAGTACTGAAAGCAAAAGTAAGCAAGTTGGACTGAATTTTGGACACATTGTTCTGTTTTTGTTTTTTTAATAGGTGAAATGAGGAATGATTTATATATCACTGTAGAAAGAGGAGAATTTGAGAAAGGAGGGAAGAGTGTGGCCAGAAATGTGGAAGTGACAATGCATGTGGTGGACAGCAGTGGTCAAATTTTAAAGGTATCTTTGTTTTATGTTTTTCCTTGCTGTAGTTAATTTTGATACGCTTTTTCACATGTAAATCCTCTTTTGTGGCACTGATTGAAGAATACAAAAATGCTTTGGAAAGGACATGTTTATCTTTTGCTGTCTTTAGGTATTCAAAGTGTTTCCACTTTGCTTAAAACATTTATAAAATATCTATATTAAACCTTAATATATGTTTGTTTTATTTCTGTGATGAATTACATGATTGGGATAAACCTGTAAAATTGCCAACTAAATAACTGATGATTCCATTAAGATGTTGGAAAATGTTGAAGCAAGATCAAGTTTGGGAAAATTTTGTATTTCCTAAAAATTCTTCTTAGAAATACGCAATTTTTTATGATACACAGAACAACTTTTCTTGATAATTGTGAATTTTGTGTCTGATTTTAATAAATTAGGGATTCTTGCTGCAGAAGTCAGGACCATGTATCAGGAAAAAAACAAAATTATTATTCCTTTTCATCTTCAAATTTTATTGTATGAGGCTGGTGATGGCTTACAAACAGGCAATGGTTTACATTTTAATTATTAATAGATGACTGTTTCTCAACATTTTTCTATACCAAAGAGATTTCTGTTCACATTCAAACTTTTCCTCACGTATTTCTATATGGTTTTTGTTTTGTTTTAAATTTGGAAGTAGTATTTTCATATGTTCTGCATGATTTCATGATTTGTGGGGTTACAAAATGAAGAAAGCCTGGCTCAAATTGCGTGTTCGTGTATCTGAAGTGAAATTGCGCTTATTGATCCATGGCATCCAATATAGACACATTTATATATATAAACATAAGTGTGTGTGTATATATTAAACAAAAACATGATATTGAGATTATAATTGCAAAAGCTACACCTTACCTTTCCCACAGAGAATTAATAGATATCCCCAAGTCAGGACTTTAGACAAATCCATTTGTCGACCTTGCTATGGGGAGTCCATCATGGGTGTTGTAAAGGCAGCCAACACTTTGCTTCCTCCTGATCACAGAATCCACATTTATTTTCTAATCCTGGGACATACCACTGATAGTGCCAGGGTTACAGGCTTATTTCAGATGATTGAAGATCTTGAGCCTGGGCTGTTCTGGTCTCAGTTCCATTCTTTGTTGCTGGGCCATAACATTGGCAGGACTGTGTTGTGTCATGGGAATCCACAACCCATGTGGTGCTTAAACCCCCCTGATCACCCAGTACACCCTGATAAACACTTCTGCTCTGAATTGTGTAAATGATTCTGCTGTTTCTAATTTTCTAATTGCAAGTATAAAAATCAGTGCTGCTGTTTTTGAAGGTGATAAGATACTGAACATTGTACCACATTTGGCATTTATGTTATGAATGTAAACATTAAATAGTCTTCCTTGGAAGAGCAGTCCTTGATGTCATTTTACCAGTGAATTAATCTATCCTCAATCATGTTTTCTCTTCATTAGGATTTTATCTCATTTGGCTCTGGAGAGCCACCAGCCAGCGAGTACCATTCTTTCGTGCTTTATCATAACAACGGCCCCAGGTGGGCTGAGCTGCTGAAACTTCCCATTCCTGTGGATAAGTTCCGAGGAGCTCACATCCGCTGTGAATTCCGGCACTGTTCCAGTGAGTGCTGCTCGTGACTTCTGCTAGTCCTCCCCATTATGGCTGTAGTCAGTGCAGGAGTTTCCATAACACCTCAGGGAAAAGACAGCTGCTTGAGCTTTCTCTGTAATGCTTTTTTTACTAACAAAATTCTAAAATTTTTAAAACATTATGAAACATTTTAGAGATGATTTTGAGGGAAAAATTGCTGACTGGTTCCACATTCTGCATTCCAAGGCATGAAAGAAAGGTTTCACAGAGGAGGATAAACTTCTATATGTTGCTAAGATTGCATACTTTGTGGCTTACATTATTTGTTATTAATATATACTAAATTATTTCAGAATGCTTCCTTCTGATTTAAAGTGCGATGAAAAAGGAGATGTGCAAATTGGAACAGCAATTCAAGATAATCTTCATCTGACTAGCTGCAACTCCAGTGTACTTTCTTATGTTGCATTGTATATATTTATTTTGTCTAAAAAGTATACTATTAACTGCTGCTATTTATACATGCATTTCAGCAAAAGAAAAGGGTGAGAAGAAGTTGTTTGGCTTTTCTTTCGTGCCCCTGATGCAGGAAAATGGGAGGACTCTGCCAGATGGCACCCATGAACTAATTGTACACAAGGTAATTTGAGTTAGCAGTCATTAGCAGTAACGATTCCACTGGAACCTACTTTAAATGTCCTGAGACATTAGGTTGAGAAAGTCTGTATTGATTATCAAATAAATGATAATCTTGTCACCATTAAAATATCCATTGCTGATTGTTTGATATTCACCTTCCTGATATAAACTGCAATTGAATCTAGGTATGTGTTTCAGTGCATTGGTTTTCCTAAGTCTTAGTATTACATCACATTGTGTTATAATGAATTTCACAAAGGTAAGTTATTTTAATTTTGTGGAATTCTCTTTCCACATATAAGAACTGTCACTTTGTTCAGTGGATTTTATGTGCTCCCAGATAAAGTTTAGATTTCAAAATGAAAATGTCTAGCTATTAATTTAATGTAACCTGTGCAAATTTGTTAAATTTGAATGCTATGTTCTAAAACCAAATTTCAACTTTGCAACAGGTGAAGTGGAAATTCTTCAGTTTCTGAGAGAGAAACAATGATTCATATAATTTAGAGATTTGGTCAATTGTTTTGTGCAGTACAGTTATTTTAACTGGTTTGTTTCCTCAGTGTGAAGAAAATGCAAACCTTCAGGATTCTGGTCGCTACCTCAAACTCCCCTTTTCAAAGGGAATATCCCTAGGAAACAACAGCCAAGCAGTAAAAACCACTAAGGAGTCCTTCTGGATTACTTCCTTTCTCTGCTCCACCAAACTCACACAAAATGGTAGGATATGTTGATTATTTAAAACATGATGAGCTGAAATGAGTGTGATAGCTAGTCTTTTCCATGCCAAGCAAGCATGGATGTACTCAAAAATAGCTTATGTTCTATCTATTTTGTGAACTGGTTTTCTTCATAATTTTTTTTATATCCAGATGGAAACAAATGGATCATGATGAACCACTGTTTTTAAGTAGTTCAAGAATGCTTTTTAGATGACCATGATATTGGAATCAAATGCAGCACTTCTGGAATCAGCTATCAAAACCCAGCTGTTTTATAAAAACTCCTAATCTGTTTGTTGTAGATTTTTTATGAAATACTTATTGTCAGCTTTAGGCTGTAGCAGTTTGTTTCTAATTAGGCATATATTGCTTTTTTGTTTCTCTTCAAACCAACAAGAATTTATTACTACTTAAAACCGTTTATACACTGGCTATAAGGAGCAGCAGATTTAAATACATGTGTTTACACACTCTACCAGTGCTCTGTGTAAAGTTTTTAACCAGTATTATGTATAA
Source organism: Agelaius phoeniceus (assembly GCF_051311805.1). Classification (NCBI taxonomy): domain Eukaryota; kingdom Metazoa; phylum Chordata; class Aves; order Passeriformes; family Icteridae; genus Agelaius; species Agelaius phoeniceus. The sequence goes on along the minus strand of NC_135269.1, from coordinate 46,992,492 downwards.
AGTTCTTGAGGTTCTTGTTTACCTGCCATAACTGATCTACCCGTAGCTAAAACAAAAAACTGTGGAACAGTTTTCCAAAAATTTCTAAATATTGTGTATTTGCTGGGTAATGTGTTTCTGACCATTCTTTGAAAGACCCACAATTTTATATTATTACTTTGATCTCTCTTGTGTGTGAATATCTGTGACTTTATTCATCTTGTGTGTATGATGATAAAACTGCTAACTGCCTGCAAATTGGTTAAAGATGTTAAACAAAAACTAGAGCAGCTTTTTAAGTTGAAACAGTGCTCTTAATTTTCACCCTTTAATAGCAAGCGTGCAAAATAGAACTGTGTGCAACCAGTAAGTGGCTTTTTTCCTTGCACACACCCATTTTGTATTTTCATAGCAATTACCTTAGTAATGAAAGTTACCCAATGAGAGATTTTCCCAAAGGTAGCTAATAGGTAATCAGAGACTAAATTTGCTTCAGTTAAAGGCCTTGATTTAGGAAATTACATTAATCTACTGGTGCTTACACATGCATAAAAGTGCTGCCTGGAACTTACAAGTGTCTCACTGATAAATAGTTCCCTGTTGTCTGGGGTTCTAGTACTAATTTTTATTTACAGTACAGAAGTTATTTTGTACTTATTTTAAGTAGATGTGTGACATAGGGCATAAAATTTCCTCCTATTTTTAACCATATTCTGAGTAAGAGGGTGTAGAATATCTGAATAATATTGATCCCCTTTTCAGCTCTGAAAGAGTTAACAATTATTTCAGCAGTACTTCAGAGGGTGGAAATATTTTCAATAGACAGGCTCATATTTTCTCCAAGGATCTTCTTTGGGAAGTTCATCTTGGTGAGTTTCCAAATCCCCATTCTTTTAAACAAAAATTTGCCAAAATCTATTGCATGCTCAGAAAATGAACATAGAGCAAAGCATGTGGATATTTGGTCATGTGAGCATTACTTCAGTTATCCCTGAGAGAATGTAGCTTATGTATTAAAAAACACAGGATTAAAAAGATCTGTGTATTTAATTTTTTTAGTAAACATTTGTATTGGTATTTTTGAAAATTGCTGTTATTTTTTAATTTGTTTTTAAGTTTGGAGATTTTTTCTGAATGTCTCAGAGATTCACCCGTTGTTTACAAACAACAATGTTCAGTCTGAAAATGAATTAAAAATTATTCTGTTGTCTGGCTATGGGGGGGGGAAGGACCCCAAACCCAGACTTGTAAAGGGTGTGACTGAATTAGGCTGCAGCTTTACTCGCTTGCTGGGAAATTTTACTCAGCTGTCATTCTCTCATTGATTGTTCCCACATGCCATCAGCTCTCATGCATATTAAAATTATGGGGACTGGGGGATGGAGGCTGACTCCTAGTTGTTGGGATCCATAACTTCCTTACCCTGGGCACTTTGGAGGGGTTATTAGGATTATTTCCAAATGATTTTTAGAGACCTTCTAAGCAGGGGAGTCTGCGTTCATCGTGGCTGAGAACGCATCCTTATCTAATCTTTCTGCTATTTAGTTTTTCCTTCTCTTTTCTTTTTGATCCTGGATAGTTAATCAGTTAATATTAGCAAAAAGTATACTAGCTTTTTTCTATTATATTCTTAGATGGGTAGTTATTTTTCATTACTCTATAAAACCCCAAAAGAGTGATTGAGAGCACAGCATTTTTCTACTGAGTAGTTACCAAAACAGTCTTAGTTTTTGACATGTATCAGGGATTGTTGGCTGCAAGAGAGTCAGGATCCTTCCAGTAAGTCTGAATATTTTGGCTGTTGGCATCCACTTGTTTCTCAGCACTGACTGGGGCATCCCTGGTCAGCAGCTGTTCAGCAGCAGAGCAACACACCATACAGCGTGGCAGAGGTGTAATCCTTCTAGCTGCAAAAAAACCCAAAAAAAACCAGTGAATCAATAAAACACAAGTAGCACTGGGCAGCTTTCCAAATAACTCTAGTTATGGAGGAAGTGTTGGTGACCACAGAAGCAGCCTGTTGGAAGAGACATGCTGACTGCCAGTTCTGAAATTCAGTCTTTTCCTCCTGAAGTGTAGTAGTGTCATAACAAGTCAATTTCTGATGTCTCAGGACTTATATGAGAGAGATGGAAAATCATCCCAAACCACTTCCTTAAACTCATGATTCTAAACTTTCAATTAAACTTAACTCTTTGGATTTAAATTACATGGTTTGAGAAGGGACATGTTTTATTAGGTAGGGATAATAGGTCAAGTGTAGTCTGTTTTAAATATACAGGCCTTGATTATTTTGAAGATAATGCATTGGAAATATTTTTATTCTTCAGCAAAATGACTCATCACCAGTGACTTTTTCCCTTTTCCAAAACTATGATTTCCTAGTGGGCTTATTCTGGGAACAGTTTTATATCCTCATGTCTCTTACTACATTACACACCGCTATCCGTTCCCCTTGTGATACACGTCAGATTTTCTATTCATGTCATTTATGCTTGGGCTATTTGCTAATGTTATCTTAGAATGTCTTTCCTCCTTAGCACTTCCCTTGAAATAAATCCTTTGAAGTGAGTGTCTTACATTTGCTTTCTTTTTCTTTTTAAATCCCCCAACAAATCCCTAATATTCAGTGTTAACCATTTTATACCAAGTTCCTCCAGCAAACCTGTAAAGAAGTGTTTTTCCTGCTCTGGACTTATAGCTTGAGCTAATCTTGCTACTTGTCAGGTTGAGCTGAGGCTTAAAGTGTGGAAGTACATTTAATTATCTGAAAGACAAACGTGGTTCACTGGATTTGTAAATCTTGTTTCTTAAAAATTCCCAACAGAAAGAATAATAAGAGCTATAATTTGTCCTTGATCTTTGGGATGTGTTTCTGATGCATGTGTGGGACTCTTCAACACTCAGTGCAATTCAAGGATATCTTTTTTCCATGCCAACACAGCTTGAAGTAAAGCAAAAATATAACACATAAATGCATCAAAACAATCTGTGTCCATCAAAAGCAATTAAGGCAGCAAAATATTTGTGGAATCTTATGTTGGTTATTTGCCATTAACATCTATGGCAAAATCTAAATATAGGTGGAGATTTTTTAGTGTTAATAATGTAAAAATTATTACTTCATTTTTTGTGGGGTAGAGGAACTTCCGTGGAGCAAACCAGGAAAGAGATGACACAAAGATGGGTGTTGTTCAAGTATTACTTGAGTGTGAGAACAGTCCGTGGTAGAAAGCAGCCAAAAAGATGCTGAACCAAGAGGAAAACTTGCTATTAACTTCTTACTTTAATCACTACTGAGAACACTTCAGAAACCCTGGCTCCTTCTAACACAGTGCAGGGCAGTGATCAGCTAGACTGTAGCTTAAACTGGTGGAAGGGTTAGATGGTGATTAAGGTTTTTCTGCTTCAAACCACTAGGCACTGAGAATTTCTGAAAAGCTGGTCAGTGAAGCGTGGCAGTAGTAAACTTGAATATAAAAGAGATTTGGAATTTATTTAATTTAACAGTCAAAAATATGTGTAGCTTTGACTGAATACAGCTTGAAAGGAGCTCTGCAGATGTGTCTGAGTTCAGCAAGGAAAAACTGCTGGAAAACCAAGCCAAGTTTGCAAAACTATTTTAGGATATTGAATGGTATGGAACAAGAAATTCTCAATCTTATAGCAAGGTGGGCTTTCTAGTACCTCTGTGAAGCAATAACGTGTTCAAAGACTGCAAAATGTAGAACTTACATTTAAGATATGTGGAAGGGCAAATACATTCATTGGGCCATCTGTCCATGATGAATTTTATGGAAGAATTTACAAGAAACCATGGATGAAAAAATCAACGTGTAACTAATTCAGATGTGCTGTAAGATGAGTTTATCAAAGACAAATAATGCCAGAATGAACTTCTTAATCTTTCTTTTCAAATTTTTTATTTACTATCAAGAGGAAATGCAGCAGTTCAGCAATGCAGCACATAAGAAAACATATAGATTAGAAATAAGAATTTTCAAACAGGCAAATAAAAGTTAAAATGGAAGCGGAAAGTTGCACTATAGTGAAAGGAATTTCCTTCCTGAGCAGATGGAAAATACTACTAGATATGAAGAAATCTCTGGGATTTATCTGTTTTAAAGGACTGGAAGGATGTGGAGATGAGAGTGACTTCACTAAAATCTGAGCCAATTTTCTGCTAATACGTTGTTGGAAGGTCTCATTAGTTGAGAGGGACTATGATACAGCAAAGTATTGTAACTTTGATTTAAATAATTAATAAGAAAGAATAGAAATTAGATTGACTCTAATGGTAGAAAAGGCAGGATATCCTAGTGGAGACTCCTGGGGATTCTTCTTTATCCAGGGAGCTGAATAGTGCTAAACAGGAGAAGCATCATATTGGTGACCTGAATATGTCTAAAAGACACTCAAGTTCTAGAATGTAGATGTCAGGTGTTTACAAGAGATGTATGAGCTTGCTAATGATGTAGAAAATGATGTAATCTTATCGATAATGTAGTTATCATTTTGGTTAAGGAAGCTGAAGGACGAGGAATTAAAACTGGAGGAAGTTTGGACATAGTCAGGTATTTTTTAGCTCAGAATAGTTCATTTTCCAGAAGAGATTTTTTACTTGTTAATCAAGTGGGATCTTAGAGGCATCGTGTTTGAGCTCTAAAAAGCCATAGAAACATGAGTGCTTCAAACACAGTCAAGGTAGCAATTAGGAGATTGTTTCTAGCTTTCAGAGAGTACCTCTGGAAGGCATCCTTCAATGGGATGAGAGAGGGCAAATAATTGCTTTATTTAAGAGATAGTATCTGAATGAGATTGCATGATAGAGTGGCCACAGGAGAGTGATTTTAGTGACCCAGTACCATGTTCTTATGTTTGTATTGGTGGAGCAATTGCAGAATGGAATGAAAATGTGTTCTTGGAAAGATCATATTATAGCAAATCTGAAGGTGTTTTCTTTTGTTTTAATGATGCCAGATTTTGCTGAGTGGACTGCAATAGTAAATTTTAAAACATGAAATACTGCTTTGCTTCCAACTTTAATCTTGCATTTTGTTTTGCAGGAGATATGCTTGACCTTCTGAAGTGGAGAACCCACCCAGACAAAATTGCAGGTTGCCTCTCAAAATTAAAAGAAATTGATGGTTCAGAAATAGTGAAGGTATATACCTTTTCATTCTTTTAGATGATACAAAGGAAATAATGTATTTCTATGTCACAGAAGCATCTTGTTAATAACATTCTTATTCTCTCCCAAAAGTTTCTTCAGGATACGCTAGACACTTTATTTGGTATTTTGGATGAAAATTCTCAAAAATACGGATCAAAAGTATTTGATTGCTTGGTAAGTTTCATTTTGTGATCATGCTTAACACTAGCTAAAAGCCAAGTAAAACAAAAAAAAGGTGTTTTCTTTTTTCCTTTTTCTCTCACATTTAGGTTCACATAATAAATTTGCTGCAGGACAGCAAGTTTCACCACTTTAAGCCAGTAATGGACACTTACATTGAAAGTCATTTTGCAGGAGCACTTGCATACAGGTGAAGTCTGTACTTTTTCTATCTGATTTAATACTGACAGTTTTACTATACTAAAAGAATCAATCATTAGGTTAAGGAAATAGTGTATCCTTGTTAAAATCATTCTACTGCATATTTAATGCTGGTATTATTGGCCATTCATCAGAGATCTATTAGGTGCTCTTCAGCAAACTTAAAACTAAGTGTACTATTGAGTCTGTGGTGATCAGTGAAATCTAGTGATCTGGTTTTTATTTTGCCAGTGTTTCTCATGTGACAGCTTTTGGTTTGCATTTTATGTGCAAAGTTAACCCTTCTCCCACTTCTGTGTTGTAATGCTTTCTGATGTGCTATTATAGAGATCTTATAAAAGTACTTAAGTGGCATATTGATCGAGTCACTGAGGTGGAGCTTCATGATCACATACAGGAAGTACTAAAGGTAATAAATATTATTGAATTATATATTTGAATGATGTGTTCATACAGTACATGTGGGTTTAACTTAGGGAATGAAGCAGAATATATATAAATGATGGAAGAGTAGTACTAATTCTATGGAGCTGCAGACTTTCAGTGCAGTCAGTTTATGTCAGCAAGTTGACCATTGAGGCTCACTACCATTAGTCTGTGCATCTCTATGTTCCCTACTGAATGAGGCAGAGGAATCAAATATAGATTACACTGGTAGTGTAAACATCCATGGCATGAATCTAAATGCTGACTTAGTGGTTCAGTCCTGACACCAGGGAATTCTACTGATTGTGCTGGTTGTGGTTGTTCTTGTTGCCCTACTTTGTACACTCAGAAGAGCATAACATGCCATCAGGCTGAGTTATACAATACAATAATCCCATTATTGTGGGGACACATATTACAATTGGGAAATAAAATATCAATGAGGTACCCATCTGTGTTTTTCTATGCTGCTGTGAACTTTGGTGTCTTGCCACTAAGAGAGGGCAGTGTTTTGAATTTGCATTCCAACAGTTTTGCAACTTAATTCAAGCTTTTTTTGGAGGGGGGAGGATGGGAGGAGAAAGTGGTGTTGAGTTTTTGCTTGTTTGTTTTGGTTTGGTTTTTTAAATTAAAATTTTGTTGGTGTTCCAATAGAGAGATTTATCAAAATTAACTAATGGCCTCCTGTTTCAGATTCTTTTCTTTATTTGAATGATATAATCATTACATGTGCTCTGTTTGGAGATAAGCATGTTTATTTTTGTGAGTTGTCTCTGATTTTGGCATTTATAGGCACAAGAATATATCTTTAAATACATAGTTCAATCAAGAAGATTATTCTCTATTGCTACTGGTGGACAAAATGAGGAGGAATTTCGCTGCTGTATTCAAGAGCTCCTTATGTCAGTGCGCTTCTTCCTGTCCCAAGAGAGCAAAGGAACTAGTGCTTTATCCCAGCTACAAGTAAGTGTTATGGCTTGTTGGCATTTTCCACATCCAGTGTGAAAAATGTGTGCCTGTTCAGAAAGAAAATGTATTTTTGCCAGAACAAAGTGGTATTTTCAACTTTCCATCCTACAGTGTGAAATTTTCATACCAGCACCTTCTAAATATGCTTGGAATAAATAATCTTAAAGCTGACATTTTATATTGAATTATAATAATTGTGTTGATGGATACAAATAAAACAATTTATCTGTTTTGGTTTTTACCAAAGAGTTTGAGCCATACAAAAGACTACTATCAGAGTTGTCATGCTTTACAGAAAATTTTTTTAAGTCTTGATGAACCATATGGTTTAATACTCAGATGATATCTTTATTTCCCTTGTGACTACAAAAATGGGCTAGTGCTGCAGTGTAGAGGCAAAACACAGGAGACAGCACTCTACATTAAATGCTCATAAATATACCATCCTCTTCCCACGTTTCTGTAAACAGAGATGGTTAAGATCCTGTTAAGAATTAATGTTTTCCAAATTTCTGTAGAAAACTCTTCCACCAAGAAAATGGCAAATCAGAGAGAACAGAGTTAGAAACGTAGTTCTTCCATCTCATATCCTGTTAGCAGCTGGAGTCAAAAGGCAACAAAAGAATACAAATAACCACATTTAGAATTATTCTTCAGTATTAACTCATGTTAGTCATGTGCCAATGTGGCACAATCAGCAGGATTTAGAGTAGTAGAAGGGAATGTCAGTTTTAGCTTCTTTCCTCTGGCATTGTTCTCCTTATTTTTACAATGTTTTGTTTTTAAATTCATCAATGATCTTCTGACCCATTTTAAAGATTGTTGAAGGGAACCAGGACTACCAGTGCTGCCTCACTCCAAAATAAAAATGTTCAGTATTTGAAAAATGGAAGATACAGAGACTGTTATACTACTTACCTTAAAACAAAGTAAACCAACCCACACAAATATTTTTTGTATCATATCAGCTAGATTCTGCCATCCTTTTTAAAAATTTTCTCTCATAGAGGCATATGTGTATTTAAAGAATAAATATTTTTGTTCTGAGTTGAACTTGCACTTTGTCCTGGGAGGGATTAGCAATCATTAACTATTACTTAAAGGAAATAGTCACAAGTATAAGTCTGTTAATGAATGTGAGCCTATTCATTCTGAAAATAAAACAATTTTAAAGCTATTACCTACCCTGGAAGCCAGGCATTTCTCTAGAGTTACTTAAATTTCTATAGTTTATTAAATTCTGTAAATGTCAAAACTGTTCTGACTGTCCATTTTTACCCTAGGCTGTGTTTCTCAGCTCATTCCCATCAGTGTACTCAGAACTTCTGAAGCTCTTTGATGTGAGAGAAGTGGCAAATTTGGTTCACGATGCCTTGGGCAGCCTGCCAACAGTCATGCATGGGGATGAGTCCCTTCAAGCTGTTAAACTGCAGAGCATTGGGAAAACTGTGGAGAGTCACCTGTACACTAACCCAGGTAAGGTTACTCTGGGCTGCCTGCAGAGGAGGAGCTCAGACTGTGTGCTTTGTACCTGGGCCAGCAGGTGCTGAAGGAAATAGTGTTCAATGTTTCCAAGCAGGCTGAAGCCTTGACCATCTGTTTAGATACAGTAATTGAAATTAATATCATCCCTCTGAAAGTAATCTTTAAAATATACTAGACTGAAGAAAGTATGTCTCTGCAGAGGCATTACCACTCTATGGAAATTAGGGAGGAAAGATATGCTGTGTATTAAATGTTAATGTTGCATAGGGAAGTCACAAGGATTGCCCAAAGTCTAAGATTGCCCTCTTTCTAATTATGCCAAGCACATACTTGAAAAGCTCTGTGTCATGATTTTTTCCTTGTCTTTCTGTATAATATTTGTAAAGGGCAAATATTAGCATTTAAAACAGTCAGCTAATTTGACTTCCTGCATAGAAGAAAAATTAGGACAGTGAGTGATGGCTCAGAGTTCTGATTATTGCACCATTCCTTGCACTCATATCCAGTGGCTGACACTGCAGCTGACAATTAGCAGGAAAAAGAGTAAGTCAGACAAATATTCTCCAAACTTTCTCACCTAGTCCTTGGTGAATCCAGAGGTGAATGAGCCAGCTCTCCTTTTCTGTAGTACCACATCTCTCCACCTAAACAGATCAAGATAGAGGGATATTTAGATTCTGGGCTTGTAAGGAATATATCTAAAGCTGTGATATATGTGGTGGCTGTTTGAATAACTGGCACTATTGCCTCCCATGTAGTGTTGCAAGTCATTGCAAGATGCTTTTTGCCCATTTGGTCTGGTAAAACAGAGTTTCTGATCATTTTATGAAGCTTTTGCAAAAATGGGATACTTGAAACAGGTGAATGAGGATGCTCAGTTTTGCCTGAGGTGCCTCAGGCCATGTTGTGTGTAAGAGTTGGCTGTTTACAAGTCACGTGTTGCTACATGTAGACTTTTGGGACATTTTCAAAATGTAGTTCATGATGCTGCATTTATGTGTAAGTAGTTCACAGAGTGGATGGATGGCACCTCAGGTGAGGTGCCAAATGCTGTGTGGGCTCATCAGGAAGCTATTTAGAGTTAACCAAGAATAAACACCTTAGCACAGGGCTGCTCCTGATTTCTTCTGACCTACTGGACTGAGGGATTTGAGTTGTAGCTGGAAGAGAGGATCTGTGGCCCAAACAGTAGTGCTCATACACGAAATGTGTGAAAGAGCCACTACTACTGCTCTGTGAGAGCTGTGGAGTTGAGGAGTGATTGGATTGAGCTTTCTATCACCTGCTTGCCAGCACAGTACCCCAGCCACAGAATCACAGACTGGTTTCCAGTGAACCCTTCATCTTGTTGATGGATTGCCAGATAGTCAAGAATTCAATATGTGTAAGGCCTAAGAGAATGCAGGGAAAAGGAGCTATCCCCTGTAATCCAGGAGCTAAGTCTTTTTTATACAAATAGAAAAGGCCTGCTTTATTTCTCCAGCTGAAGGCATTAGCTCTGTTTTTTCATCCAGCAGGAATCAATAAGCAGATTTAGCAGTGGGAATCAGAAGGTGGCACTTTTATAACCGCAGCTCTGCACATTGGCAATTTCTCTTCCCAGTTACCCTTTGACCTTAGAAGTACTGCAGTGGATGGGTCACTGGCAGCTGTGCACATTTGACATCTCAGAACACCAGGGACAACCCTTGGCTAAGCCAGGTTCTGAGGTAGAGAGAAAGAATATGCTGCCTTGGTTTCTTTGAGAATCTTCCCCCATTTGTGGTGCTGCAGGCAGATAGGAGCTCTCAGGGCAGTCCTGATGAAAACCTGCTGAGGCACTTGCAGAGTAAGCAGTCACTGGAGAAAGGCTATTTATTGCCTAGTGTTGGGCTTCTCTAACACTGGTTTTCAACTGATTGATGGTCATTTGCTTACTGCCTTACAGCCTTTGATCATTATTTTCTTTAGCAGGAAGATACAGAGGTATACCTGAATAAATAATAAGCATGAAACACCCATTTAAAAAGAGCAAGCAAGCTTTTATTTCAAAAATACGAATATACTTAAATAGTGTGTACAAATGGGCTTGTCCATGTGATTTGTCTTTTATTATAAAGATGACAAGACAATGAAAGCAAGGGGATAGTCAAGCATAACAAGATTAGTGCTGTGTTTCAGTAAGCAAGAGAAACATTAAAGAAATAAAATCTCAGAATAAATATATCTTCTTCTTCCTCATCAAAAAAGTAGAGGAAATAATTGAGGGGGAGAAAGTGTTTCTAGAAAGTGTAATCCACAACCAATGGCTGCATGGCAAAATTGTTTTAAAAGAGTAATTTTCCAGCTAGAGAAATCCATTTTTAGCATATAATTGCATTAATGAACAAAGGGAGTAGATTAATATATATCTATAATGCAACATATAATCATTAAAATTTTAATAGAGGAAATTATTCAAGTACATTTCCATGGGAATAGAATTTCTTAATTATGGAAAATATTTTAAAACAACAACCAAATGAAAACAGGTGATATCCTTCCCATTTATCAAGTTGTGAATAGGTGTTAAAAGTGTTATCACAAGTGTAAGTATTAGGGTTCTTCCCATTTCATATTTTCTTTAATTGTAATAAGAAGAAGCAGAAGTAAGTCGCATGTTAATTATGTTCTTGCATAATTTTCAGCAAAATCAGGGCAGCAAATAACACCAAAGAGCTGTGTTTAGAAAATGAAAGAGTGGAAAGGCAAACTATTTTATGTAGAAATAAATAGTCTAAGTTGCTCATACTCAGTAGGAGTGAGGAATCTGTAAAAGTAAAAATTCTGAAAGAAATCTGAAAATACTGCTGCTGGCTGTAAAGTAGAACTTTTTGGTAGAGTAACATAAGTTCCTGCTGAAGTCTGTCAGAACCTTGGCCTATAAATGGATCCTGTCACATGGCAGGAACACTAGAGCATAATTTCTCATTGTTATGATTAGAGACTTTACTGTTCTACTTTTTTTTTAATTAAGTTTGGATGACAGTTCAATAAATACTTAAAATTTCTTTTATATCTAGTATATTCCACACAGTGGTGTTTTTCTTCATCCATGATATAACAGAGTGACTTTCAGCATATTGTTTACTCTTCAAACATTTGCTCATGATTGTGAAGTAAAAGCTTCTGCTTATCAAACCTTTTTGTTAAAGCTAGCAAAAGCTTCTGCTTATCAGAAATAAGACTGAAGACATATTTGATAGATGTATTAAAATTAAATTACTCTATGAGGAGTTCCTATTCATGAAATTTTTCATTTGTTCCAGATTCTCGATGCATTCTTCTTCCAGTAGTTTTACATCATCTCCACATGCATTTGCAAGAGCAGAAGGACCTTATAATGTGTGCCCGTATCCTTAGCAACATATTTTGCCTCATCAAGAAGAACAGCTCAGTGAGTAAACACCATGTCACATCCACTTGAACTTCTTTATATGGCTCAGTGACATTTAATGACACAAGCTGGACCTTGCCCAAGAGCATTTTAAGGAGTTCTCTGTGTAATGAATCTACATAAACATGCCATTTTGACTTTTTCATGACCCTTTTCTTTCCATGCATGAGTATTTTAATTGTATCACACAGTGTTCTGACAAGCTTTTGCACTTCTTGAGCATTGTGTTGGAAAGAAAGAAATGTCTGCTTTCTTTAGGGGCATTTTTTATTGTGGGCTGTGTATTCTTAGGGGACACAGGGCTGATCTAGATCAAGAGATTGATATGAGTATTGCAAGGGAGATTGCACTTGGTTGCTAGTCGATAAACTTTATGGCCAGTTTCTGAAGTTTGTTAATTAATGTGTGAAAGCTGCATATGAGAGCTTGCTCAGACAGGTGTATTGCAAATGGGAAGGTGATGATATGTTCTGACAGACAACAGGATATAAGGCAATTAAAACCAAGCATTGCCTGTAATTAGTGCAATACATGCATGTCAAGGGCAGCATATGTTACCTTGTAATGCTTAGTGGGAGCTCCTTTATGTGCTCCTTATTTCACACCACTTCCAGCAATTAAATTTGCTCCGTCAGTGCTTTGATATGGATGTGGCTTGCACCTTTGGCACTGCAACAACATATTCCTTCCAGCTGCTCTTAGATAAGTATAAAATCTCATCACAAGACAGTGATAGATACTAAAGCAGAGCTGTGGTTCTGGCCTGGGACAAAACTTTACATGTCTGGTCTGCATTTCACAAGATCTTCCATTTGGAGTCACCAAGCCAGAGATGTACACAATTACAAGTGGATATCTACATAAGACTCTCCCAAATGTTCAGGATATGCAGATACTATTTTTAATATTCTTTGAGTAATTGAGATTATTAAGAACTTGGTGACTTTGGCATGTTTTTTTGGTACATCAGTACAGAATTTCAGTCCTTCCTTTATAATGAAGATGATTTTGAGATTGGGGGAACAAGTGAATTTGCAGTAAGGCAGCTTTGAAAATTAAGGCTGTTGCTCATTCCAAAAGTAGTTTGTAGTAGTAAAGAGAAGGGTCCTCATGGTGGATGCAGTTCCTAAATATACTGTGTACTGTCTGTTGTCATAAGGAGCCAGTTTAACAGTTCTTTGATGCTAGATGAAGGGATAAAGAACATGGATTGATACTAGATTCAACTTAAGTCTAAAAAGGAATTTTGAGTGTTGTTACAAATCATATGCTTTAGGGTGTCTAGGAAGCAAAAATAAACAAAAGAAAAAATCCAAATCACTCCTACACCTCAATGTCAGCAAAGTTGATCTATTTGTCAGTTGAGTTTTAGCTTGGTTGTGTGCATTTGATTATTAGGTGTTTCTTTCTGTGAAGAAGGGTCATGGTAAACAAGGGATAAAATTGTTCAGATTAAGATAGTGGTTTCTGCTGCAGTGGAGACTTAAAACATTGAAGCAGGGAAAGCATATTTCCATTTGAATTAAAAAGGAGAAGTAACTACAACTTGACTTTATCCAGTGTTTTCATGCTGGTAACTGAGGTATTCACGGTCTCTTTTGGCAGTGAACACTTTGATTCCTTTGTTTTGATGTTGTGTGCAAGCAGTTGTGGGCTCACATAAATGACTGATTTGTTTGTGCTGCTCAGCTGCTGGGAAGCAGCATAGCTGGGCCTTACTGATGAAGCATGTCCTGAAGGTTGGGCACCATCTGCTTATTTCTGCTGATAGTTTCAAAGTGTAAAACAGGATTTTGCTTTTTTGGATTTTAAGCCTTTCTTGGCAATTTCCCCAGAAGATATATAAGTGTTACCTATAAAAATCTTGCTCAAAAAGTTTTTTGTATATTATTTACTGCTTTCTTCTAAATGTCAAGTGAAGAAAATAGAGCTATGGTAATTTGATAAATATTTACATATTCAAAGTTATCCCTGTAACTGTGCAATTAATGGAAAACTGTTAGGAAAAAAAGAATAGAATTAAACAATATCTAACAACAATTAGGCAATAGTCCTTGTTTCTTGAATGTAGCATTCATAGTGAAAGTGTAATTTGTTTCTACAACTCCATCAGAGGAATTATAATTGTGGTCATATTTCTGTTTTAAAATCTTAAATGTTTTATTTCTTATTTAAGGAAAAATCAGTCCTGGAAGAAATTGATGTGATTGTAAACAGTTTGCTAGATATTCTATTAAGGACCATACTAGAGATCACCAGCCGACCACAGCCATCAGGCTCTGCTATGCGCCTCCAGTTTCAAGATGTGACTGTAAGTTTCTTGCAATGAAAGAGCTCACAATTGTCACTGGTTGGGCTACTAGACTTGTGACTATATTGTCTTTATATTGTAATTCACAGTGTTAGATTTTGTGTATAAAAGAGTGAATGAGGAGGACAATGAAAACATTTCTTGCATTCTACTAATTTTTAATGAATATAGTAACTTTTTCATTAAGTTTATTTATAGATTGTGACCAAAAAAACCCAAAACAAAACAAAAAAACAAGCCCAAAACATAACATTTCTTTTGAAACTTTCAGGTTAGTAATGAGTTCAGTATGTTCCTTTTGTTTGCAATATAATAGCTTTCTGAAACTCTCCTTCAATTTGAATTCCTGAAAATAGAAGAGAACCAATCAATAATAGTTCCTAAAATGCATACATTTTTTCATGATGAAACAACTCTAAAGATGCCTGCAGAATCTGTGATAACTTGTACTAATCTAAATTTATTACTTGAGAGGCATTTTGTTGTTCTCTGGGCTGAGCATTTGAGCTTTGTTTTTGTCACATGAAGCTGAGCATACAGGATAGATTTAGAAGATTAGCAAATGATGTTTTGGTGAACCTGCTATAACAACTCATGGAAATTAGAAGATTGAAATACAGGCATTTACAGAAAATTTTGTGATGAGCGTTGATCAAATAAAATGAAATGTTACTTTGCTTTGTTTGCAGCAAGGATTTCACTTTGCTTTTTAAGGGAAAATTGGTTCTAATATAGCCAGGGATGTAACCCCAAGAAAATGTGAGGGGGTTAGCATTTAGTGCAGAAAACATACTATGCTGAGTGATTTATCATCTCATACATTTATTAATTAATTGCTCAGTGTTTACATTGTAATAGTTTTGTTAATGAATAGAGGGTTGCTTTTCAAACCAGAATTTCCTCTGAGATCAAACATTTCAAAAGCATTTAATAACTGCAGAAAAAAAAATGTGTTGCCACGTTGGTTTTTTTTTTTTTTTGCTTGTTTTCTCTCTTACTTTAGACCCACAGAGAACAAACTCTATATGGAGTATTTTATGGAGCTGACCAAGCTCTGTAATAAGATGACATTATGCTTAATCACTGTGGTTCAACAGCAATATGCATATAAGAGTTTGGGAGGTTTTTTCTTTAAATTACAAAATTGCAAATGTATGCCATGTGGCATATCAGGCCACCACAAGGAAATCAAAGCTAAAGAAAGGATGGTAGTGTTAGACTATTAGTATAGCAAGGCTCTTATTTTATTGGCTTGTTATGAGATATCCCCTTGCTTGCAGATTAAGTTTTCATTAAACACCATGACAATGTAATTCTTTTACACCATCAAAAAATTAGACTCTGAAAGTGCTTTCAAGTTGCAAAATTTTCTTTTATGCATGAGAAAAGCCATGTTATTGTCACTGCAAGCTCTCAAAGAATACTTAATGTGGAAGTGACTCACAGCACAGCATAAGGCAATTATATACATTTATGTAGAAATATCATGCAGTATGGGCTTCTGGCAGCACATGGAGCCAGATTCTTGGAACTATTTGTAGAGGATGTATGGTATGGTACTCAATGTGAGTACAGCAGTAGAGTCTGTTCCAGTATGTTGCCATTATTTCAAACTGCATGTGTCATAAAAAATTCCTTGTGAGATGTGCCATGGGAGCACACTTAATAAAATTCTCTCATAGATTTGAATGGGACATAGTCCTCCTTGTGCAAGTAGTCCCAAACCCATCTGAGTGTGGTCTCCTAGGCCCATGTGTCACTGTTTTTCTTCACCAAGAAACAGCATCAGATCAGGCAGCACTGGGCTTTGTGCTGCTGTGACTCCACCATTTGTTTCAAGCAGCTTTGGGAGCTGGATATCATTTAATTTTCAGTCAGCAGCCTTGTTCAGTGGTAACCTGCAAGGTGGGTGTGATACTTTAAACTGAGCATGAAGCAGACCTGGCTTCAGGGTGACAGTGTTGTGGATGTTGCATTGGCAACCGTGGAATTTAATGCAATGGTGAAAGTGAAATTTCTACTTTGTTTTGTCACTGAATTAGACCTTTGAACTTCCTTCAGAAAAAATGCATTTGCATATAAAGAATTGGCAGAAAGCAGTCCAATTAAAGTGAACTTGAATTGATTTTAGATCTTGAAAGTTCAGTCCCTCAGAACCTAAATGAGCTGCAATTTAATTGAAAGCTCCATGGCTTTTAATAATTGTGCTCCTGAAATAAGACACAAAAAATTACTTAAGGAATCTACCTAAGTGATTTTAGTGTACTGCTTGGCTTGACTTTTGACACTGGAATTGGGCCCTAATTTTTTTTTAGCAAGGTTGTTATGTGTGTGGAATTTGCTTTTGTGCATGATTTGAAAGTTAATCTGTGGCCAACACTGGCAGAAATCCTACAACATACATTTATGTTGAGCTCAACAAATGAGGTTGAATGTGCATTGCTATTTTAGAAACCAGCCTGTATAGCTACCTACATTCAAATTAAAAGCTCAAATTTAGAAGTCAGTTAACAATAAGCTTAAGTTTATACTTTTATAACACTAATCTGTCTGTCAACTATAATAGTACAGCTCTCTATAATAGGTTGTGATTTTTAATATACTACTATATAAGTTGAAACAAATGTGGAAACACAGAAAGAAGGTGACTAAAAAGGACTGCTTAAAATGCCTAGGCAGGGAAGGAATTTTGTAACTCAAGCTAGCAATGGGATATACAGATATTTACAAGACAGCAGCTGTAACATTTATGTTTATGCCCAGAGCATGAATATTAAGAGATATTGTAGCCTTAGGATATTGTTTTGTCTATGTTTCTATGAATGCTATGTTTACTGTAAAACAAAGAGAAGTAAGAAATTTAGAATCATTTAGAATCACTTCAGTGTAAAGTATCACCATGTTGCTAGTGAAAGCAATCACCTCACACATGATTACCATGTATAATCACAAATGAATTAGGCCTTCCAATGAAAAATCTAGAACAGCCATTCCTGTGAAAACACACTGCTTCTTTTGAATATCATTTTTCTGTTTTTAATGAAAGACAGAGGAAAATATTCCCAAAATTTCACTTGCTAAGCTAATGAAAGGCACCATTTTAAAGTACTGTTATCACCTGTCTGTTCTCTCAGTCTCATTCTCCATTCCTGATGCAGGCAAAAATATATTTCCCATTCTTTAGCAAGCTTGTGAGATTTCAGAATTGTTCTTTCTAAGCATTAGGATGCAAACCAAACCTTTGACTCTTCCCTGTCCTCATCAATTCTGCAGTCAGACCTGACTGATACCATTCAGTGTTTCTTCCCAGTCCAAAACTGAATAAGCAGACAGGAAAGGGTGAATGGAAGAGCCTGTTCCTTCCTATAATATCTTGGCTGTTTATCTGCTCCCTGGAGATACCCAGTGCAGTTCTCTGCTCTTTCAATGAGAAATTCTACTGTAAGCCCAAAGAAATTTCTGATCAAAACATTTTTGAAGTTTGTTCAGTCCTACGAATGAGTTTTCTTTTTGACAAATCTTGGGGGTTTGAGATGACAGAATGTTTTTAATAATTCCCAGCTAATTCCTTTCATCTCTTCCCTAAAGGAAAACAATAGCATTCTTCCCAGAATTCTTGCAAAATATGTTTGTTTATATTTGTTTCAAAGCTGAGTTGACTAAAGAGGTTGTAATTTTGGAAATCTAAGTAATTTGTTTAAAAACAGATACGAGGAAAACAAATAAATAACAAATAAAAATTTTACTGGTTTAGCCCTTCTGGAACTAATTAAAATACATTTTTCTAAGCAAATAAACTCCATTTAGGGAAAAATATTTCCTTAAATGGGAAGGAAGTGCAATCAATGTATTTTCACAAAATGTGGAGTTGAAGCCTAATTGTAGAATAATTTCCCTTGCATTTGTTAATTATTTTCAAGTGCTTATAATATAAGAGTTTAAGCTCAAGTGCAGAAAACATTCTAATATTTCTCCTCTTGGCTTATCTGAACAGGGGGAATTTGTCTCCTGTTTGTTGTCACTCTTGCGACAAATGACTGATAGACATTATCAGCAGCTCCTTGATAGCTTCAACACAAAGGAAGATCTGAGGGTGAGTAACAGAATTGTGTTTCCACTTACTTAGGCCTTTTTATTTTTCTTTTTGATTTATCTCCCTTTAAGATGTCCCTGTGCTTTGATGAATCGCTTCAGTATTTAAATGCAATGTGTTTTCCAGATTAGCTAACTATTGCACAGCTTTTATTGGGAACTTGAGTCCACTCTCACAGTGGGGCAAGGCTGTTATTGCTTCTGCAATGACAACAGAGTGAATTTGGATGGAGGAAACTATAAATTTTCTTTAAAGCCATGAACTTATCCTCTAAACCTCTCCTAAAGATTGTGTCAGTCTAAGGTTACACTGCTCTTGTTAGATTCTTACTGTCAGACAATTGGGGGATTTTATGTTTGGCTTATTATACTTGCTTATTTTTTTCATTCATTAAATTATGTATGGCAATAGCAAACGTGCAGCTTGAGAAATGCATAATCAACTAACTCTTCATTTTTCTTAGCTGTGCAGCATGTCCACTGGCAGGAGGATGTGTCAGACATCTAATGTCTGTCTGCTCATTTCAACCATAGAAAAGAGTAGCTGCAGAGGTCTCTTAAGACAACTTCTACCAGTTTCAGGAATTGAGTTACTGGGTTTGTGGACATAAAATATTTTAAATTCCTTTATGGAGGAGGGGTGGGATTAAAAAAAAATTTCTTGAAGTTAAGATTTCCTGCATAAATGTAACCACTAAGATTTCCATTCTACTGGACCCTGGAAAGTTATATAGTACCAAATTTGATCCATACAAAAAATCTTAAGTAATCATTTATGCACATTATTTAGCTAGTAATCATGTCCTAATGTGATAATATATTTTAGGTGTTACTCCTTAATTACCATTTGATATACTTAAGTGCTGCTGGGAAGGGGAGTCTAGTCATGGTGCAATTTCAGATTTACTTAAATTCCTGATAGCTGCTTAGAGCTGAAGAGAGCATATCATTTATGAGTGTCTTTTCTTTGAGTGAGGTGGTCATATAGAGCTTGACAGATAAGAAAATGCTGCTAAGAAGTTATAAGAAATCAAGAGCACTACCTAGGAGGTGTATAGGGTGAATTATTGTTATATAAGCAATACAGCATCTATTTTCACCTAGCATAGTTGCTATCCTTAGGCAATTTTTTGTAAATATTATGAAACCTAGGCATTTTTAGTTGAAATATTTTACCTTTTGTTTGAGTTCCGAAACTCTAGGTGTTCCTAGAGGTTTCAGGCTTTATTTCTGTTTGATATATCTGTGAAATACAGTGTTGAGTTTATTCAAACTTTTCTTCCTTCTAGAATATGAAAAATCTCTGAAATTAATGCTTGAATGGTGTTTGATTTGACACATTGAAATTCCCCCCACGCACATACCCTGCTATTACACAGAGACATATGGAAAGCAGCTGTAGCTGGTGCCATCAGCTATCACAACAGAGGTCTTAAGAACTCAAGTCCAGAATTTCTTATTTCCATTCAGATCTCATCGAATCAGCATCAGCTCAACCAGTGATTCAGTGGTAGTAGTCTGATCTTCATCAATGCAGCATTCCTTCTCTTCTGCATCTTAAATAATATATTGTTTTGTTCCCCTCACTTGGAAATATTACTGAGAGCAAGAGGGAAAGATGAGAGCTAGTGTGCGAGACCACCACTGCTGTTAATCATGAGCTGATTGTGTATGACTGGGCTATCAAAACCATCTTGCTACTTCCCTTTTTACTTTTCTGCTTTGATTGCTAAGTGTGGAATTTTCTTTGCTTTGAGATCTTAGGAAATTATATCAATATGGATAAATGAAAATTCAAAAGGTGCTAATATCAAAGATAAGGCATTTTTTCCCCTGAGATGCTTTAGAAGGTAAAATGGTAGCCTCAGTTAATCTAGTGGCCAGTTGGGATTTAAACTTCAGTGATAACTACCACCAGCTTGCTGGATTTCTGACTACTCATTTTGTCCCTAGTCAGTAGTATCAAAGTGAGCTGGGTCTTCCTGAAGCCACATTATGGGTTACAGATCTGATAGGATGTTTCCAAGGGAAACCTTATCTTATTTACAAGGGAGTGTAACCTAGGCTTTTGAATTGCTTTGTGCTCTGCCTTCTGGCTTTAGCTACCTCTGGTTATAATAACCATCTATACTAAATGATTAGGCACTGGGACCACATGGCATTTCATCTTTCTTCCAGACTGATTCTCAGGGTGACTATGTCAGTACTTGCATGAATGTATGTTTGCACAGCATTTGTGATACTGTTGATAAAAATACCCCCAGCAAATGACTTCTCCAAACAAATATTCACTCATGAAGATACTTGCAAAGAAGGAAAGAAGGTTTTGCAGTTCTCTTTTTTTGTTTAGCAGTGTATACCAAACTTACTAAAGGCTGTTTCCATCTTGCTAAACAAGGAGAAGCAAAATGGAGACTTTAAAGGAATGACACGTACACATATTTATATGACGTGCATCTAAGTGATGCCTTAAATGAGTGGTTGCTTATGCAAATATTCTCTTTTTCTTGTAAATATATTTATCTAAAGTAATTGACATGGTGACTGGTTTTTTGAGTTTCTTAAGAGAGGTTTTTTCCAGTCAAAGCAGAAGATAGGGAAAATATTATATTTGAAAACATGCAAATAAAGTAATAAAATAACTGACAGGGGTTTCATGTCTGAGTGGTAGAACCAGACAATATACTTCACTCTCTTTTTTGAAACCCTGACTTTAACAAGACAGTAATTTTAAATGGTTCCCTTTATCTTTCAATATTATTTTAAAGTTATGCTCTTTTTTCTTACCACAAAATGCTTTCTACTCCTAGTACATATATTTTACAGTAATTTGTAGAACCAGAGGCAACCTTCTAGGTGGATATTTGCTGCTGTGGAAAATCTCAAATATAATTTATGACAAAAGGTAACAGTGGAGTTAGGAATAGCAAAAGATCAGTGGGAAAGTGAATGTAAAAACTTATGTTAGCACAATGCAGCTTTGACCAAAGCAAGGTGGCTTTGATCAATATGTTTGGAGTTTTTAATTAATAGATTAAAAGAAGACAAAACAAGTGAGCAACTACCAGAAGGCCTAGTTTTTATTCATTGGCAGTGTACCCTACATAATGTGACAGAATAGAGATTTGATGAAGGAAAAGATAAGATTTCATAGGGATGGGTGTAAATCTTAGTAGTTCTGTCATCCCTCTCTTCCAGCTCAAGGGCCTGAGCAGGGTAAGGCGGGTGCCATACCCCAGCACCAAGTGGATTTATTCCCCTGCTCTCTAATGGCCCCTGGGACACAGGCTGTGTGAGATCCCTGGGCGTGGGGAGGGTCTCTGGTGGAAAAGCACAGTTCCAGCCACCATCCTTCCCCTGCTCTGCAGGGACATCCACTCACATATGGGACTTCTGAAAGGATGAGTTTTGGGGCAGAGGGGTAGTTCTAAAGCCACTCATTTAGGTGGCTTCTGATGTAGATTAAGAAAGCAGTGAAGCAGGGAAGATCTTGGAAAGGAACTGGCCAAGGGATGGATGAGTTGCCCAGGAACTACCAGCTCACTGTGGAACCACCCTCTTTCTTATTGGCTTTTGGCACTCTGGATGCTCTACAAAGCCTTGATATCATGTAGCCTGGTAATCCTACAGCATGAATCAAAGCAGTAGAACATGATGCAATTAGCTTCAAAGTGGACTGTTGACCCAAATGAAAATGCTTTATAGGTGTACCCCAAGAGATCCAATGAAGCCTCAGAGCTGGATGCAGCACTCCAGGTGGGTCTCACCAGAGTGGAGCAGTGGGGCAGAATCCCCTCCCTTGATGTGCTGGCGACACTACTCTTGATGCAGCCCAGGATGCAATTGGCTTTCTGGGCTGGGAGGGCACTTTGCCTGCTCAGTGCAGCCTCTCATGCACCCCAAGTCCTTCTTGGCAAGGCTGCTCTGCATCTGTTCCTCCCCCAGCCTGTGGTGATACAGGGGTTGCCCTGACCCAGCTGCAGCACCTTGCCCTGGGTCCTGTTAAAACTCATGGCATTCCCATGGGCCCACTTCTTGAGCTTGTCCAGGTCCCTCTGGATGGCATCCCATCCTTCAGGTGTGAAGTTGTTTAAGTGGTGGGAATTAGTACTAAACCTTATAGTTTAGTACCAATTTAGTACTACTAATAAGATAATATCTAGTATTATCTTACAAATAGGACTCGACCTCATGTACACTAAGTAGAAATATTAAGAGATGGTATTTAGAATATGTAAAAGACAAAATTACTTCCTTTTTGTCTTTTAAGATAGAAGACAGATGAGACATTAATTCTATCTGTACTCAACCAACCAAATGTTAGCTCACTTAATCTGCCGGCAAAAATGTTTTTTAAATGTTAAAATCTGTTACTAAATCTATATTTTGCAGCTAATATTGCTACATTGATGACATAATTTTCTCTTTTTTCAGTGAAAATTAGAAATAATTAGCCTGATATTAATGATTCAAAATGTAATGCCAGTGTCTACATTTGCTTTGTTTTTAAAGTTTGCTTGGAATAAAAGATGTATTCTGATTCTGGCCTAGTTACCCAAAGAAATGAAGTGCATATGATCTTTCTGACTGTTATTCTTAATGACTTTTGAACAAGCTATCTCAAAGGTGCTATGTTTCCACCTCACATAGCCCTTGGCTTTTAAATCTTCATACCACTGCATGGTTTTATGGTTTCCCAATAACATCCATTTGGCCTCTTTAGTTCAGTAGTCCACTGGTGAGATCCCTAATGGCAGAAACATGTATTGTGTCTGGACAGGAGATAAAAAGTGAATATGAAAGAATCTGGGATGTTGTTGGGAGGTGATTTGCAGCAACATTCAAGGTATTGCCATGTTGTTGGGATTATGGCACAGAGCTGTGCCATTACTCACAGGAGAGGGAGGTAACCTCTGCAAAATAAAAAGGCACTTAAGAACAAGGTGCAAACTTATAGAAAAAGGGCCTGGCATAGCTGTGTTGTTTGTAGAGGTAGGTACTTGTTTATCTGTAAAGCTGGTCACCTGCATTCAAAAGTACGTTATCTGCAGTGAGTATTATTTATACTCCTTAATACAGATAATTTTTTGGCATCTTGCTCAGAAAACAGGTTGTCTCTTTTATGTAATCTTCTCTGGTGGGTGGGTGTGGGGATCTCATCTGCCTTACCCAGTGCCTGTATTCATCCCCCTTTACAGTGATTCTCTAATGAAAGGCATCTGTTGTGCAGTGCCTGTCATCTACACTTTGATAAATGCACTCGAGAATATATTTTGGTGTTCAAAATTATTTGTATCTTCATCTCATCTGTGTTTCGGGGTAACTCTCTACAAATGATGTGGGCAGAATGAATACCAAACATTTCAAGGTCAGGTACTGCACTGATTCTGTTAGATGTGTTTATATCACTTGCCTCATGCTCTTCATGTTGTCAACAGCTCGATTTTCATACTAAAAGAATACTGGCAGTACCATACATAATCAAGATGGTTCCTTGTTGTTAGTTTTATTTGTGAAAAGAAAAACTGAAAAAAACCACGTGCGGAGAGGAATAGTTTAGTTATCTATTAGTGAGTTACATGACAAAGGAGATGATAATGCTAAAGGCTTTCAGGCAGTGTTTTCTACGTTCAAAGTAGCTCACAGGTGTTGACTGGTTTTTTTAGATCCAGCAAATGAAGCAGAAAGGTTAAGTGACCAGTGCACAGCCAGCCAGCTGCACTACCACTTATGGGGCCTGGGCATCTCTACTGGAGTCACTGGTCTTTGTCAAGTCAATGACAAAATTGTCCTTACACTCTCTCTGCTGCTTTTAGAATGAATCTTGAAAGTGATGAAAACCTGGCATGATTAAGGAGATATTCTGAACTCTCTGGTGTTTGTAAAGTGCTTTTTTGATTTGCAAATTGTTCTCAACATCGCATTTGTGGAAGTGTATGGGTGGAAACCAAATGCATCTTTGACATTTCTTTTATGCATTGCTGTCAATCAAATGGCACATTATATTATTTTCATCACTTTAGGAAGAAAGGATTAAATCACTATTTGAAAATTCTTGGGAAGTAATAAAAAAAAAGCTTTCAGAGGTTTATCTATGGTGAAAATAAGTGCAATTCTGCTATTTCTGTAATGATTTTTTTTCTCTGTGATTAAAATATTTTTAAAGCTCACTGCTCTTTTTAAAGCAGCAAAGACATATGACTACTTCTTTTCCTTCCAAAGGATTTCCTGCTGCAGATTTTCACAGTATTTCGGATACTAATACGACCAGAGATGTTTCCAAAAGACTGGACAGTGATGCGTTTGGTTGCAAACAAGTAAGGCATTTTTAATGTTATTAAAAAGTATGAGTAGTATTCACAGATCGTGATAAAAATAAAGTTATATGATGTTTGTAATAAAAATTTAATGTATTTTTTTTAAATGCTGGCTGCAATTTTTCTTTTTTTAATTTAAGATTTCAAATCTCTGCACTTCTTTTATACCACAAATTTATGATATAATCTATACCTCTTTCTTTCTGAATTTTGGTAAGCACATATAGCTGGAAAGTCAGAAACACTTTTACAGAATAAAGTTGCAAAGCATCAACAGCTTTGTTTTCCAAGTAACAAATGACAAGTCTCTAAGGAACTTCTTTTCAAATCTGTTTCTTGAAATTCTGAGTTGGTAAAGATCTGTTTGCTCTCAAGAAGAAATTGTCAACTGTAATATTGTTAAAGATGCTTTTGCATGTTTTTTCATTTAGTGTTTGTCAGAAAAATCACAAATCAGGAAATGAGGTACAGCACAAGGCAACAGTCATGTAAGGCTCTAAGCACTGCTGAGTGAGATTTTCAGATGAATCCTGCCCATCAGCCATTCTTTCTCTGCTCAGGCCTTATTTTTAAAGAAACAGGTTCCCAGCATTTCTAAGAAGTAATTACAACAGGTCTGAAACAATATATTAAGTTTTATTTAATGTCTGTTGCCACCTATCCTTTTTGCAGTCTTAGCTTTAGATCAGATAACCCAGCTGAGCAGTCAGCACAGTTATGCAAAGAGTGTCAGCAGAGGAAGGGTGCTGTGTTGGGAAACCTTGGAATCCAGAATGAAGGATTGACTTAAACTTTCATGACACATATTGCAATGCCTGATTAAAATTCAGTTTTAGCCTGCATTGTGCCTGCTAGCTTCAAGGCCAATTTAAATTTGTGGTGCTATACATACTACTAGTAGCAATATAATTCGTACAATTAAATTTAATAACAATTGGGTTTATGATCTGTATTTGTTATGTGTGTGTATGGATATTTAAGCATAACCGTACTTGTTCGAACTTTGTCATGACTTGAAACAATTTTTTTTTAATTTTTATTACCTCAGTGCTGCTAATCTTTTAAAGGTTGAATTCCAGAAAAAAAAGTTATTAATTAAAGAATGGATATGATAGTTTGTTTCTGTGTATGATATTAAACAAGGTATGACTGATACCAGT
Organism: Agelaius phoeniceus; assembly: GCF_051311805.1. NCBI lineage: Eukaryota > Metazoa > Chordata > Aves > Passeriformes > Icteridae > Agelaius > Agelaius phoeniceus. The sequence continues at coordinate 46,966,784 of NC_135269.1, read as the reverse complement.
CTACATTTAGTAATTATGTTTAAGAAATAAACAGTGAAACACAAGAAAGAAGGAAGGAAAAAAAATAGGAACTTTTAGACAAAATGAATAATCTAAGACATTTTTATATATTCCAGTAACAGCTGGCTTGGCAGATGGCTTTGCAACAGCTGACATGTACAGAACTAAGGTTTAGGAACGACCTTGGCACATGCTACATGGCTGGTGATACTCAGATGATACCAAGTTCTGCAAAAGGAGCACTTTTCTTCTCCAATATTTCAGTAACCATAACACATCTCCCTTTATTAATTCATGTCATGTTGTTTCTGACCATCTAGGAGGTGAGTCTCTGCCCAGTTCTGTCTGGCAAAGAAGATAGGCAGAGGCTGACAATAACTGCTGGTGGGAATTGGCCACGAGGAGCTCATCAGACCAGCTAACTGATCCTGATAACACAATTGCATAAGCACTTCTGCCCACTATAGCAAGTGGGCTATAAGCACATCTTTACCAATTCAGCTTTGAATAATTGCTTGGCTAGGAATTTGTTCCTATGTGGAGGATGAGCTAGTTTGCTGTGAAAAAGGGGGTTGACCAGGTGTACTTAAATGTGTGGTGAAGGCTGAAGCCTCGTTATTCCTATGTCCCTATTCTGTTCCTTTTTGAGGCAGCAGAAAGGAAAATCTGCTTCTGTTCTCTTGTCAGCTGCAGAGTAGTTTTTCCAGAGCTGTTTCTGAATGGGAGCTTCTTGCTTTACCTCGTGTTCCTCACTGCAATGGCAGACTGCCTTCCTTCAGCTTCCTCAAAGTGTTCAAAAGCACAGAGTAGTAGCTTTGCTAGAATTGTTCCAGCCCAAAATATTTAAGTGCAAAGGAAATAGCCTAAAGGCAGGATGTGAAATTAGGGCACTGCTTGCCCCACAGAGAGAAGTGAGCTGTTCTTCCTGAGCATAGGAGGAGCATGGCTTTGAAGAATGCATGGGTTGAGATATGGAGGAAAGCTAGTTCGGGGAGGTTTAGTCTAATTGTGACTATTATTAGGCCTAGTTGGCTTGAAGTAGACTTCATCACTAGCACTTCATCAGCCAGAGCACTTCCAGGGATCTGAGACTCTTTGGAACTGAAGGCAAAACTTCTTGAACTCTCTGCTCCATTCATGTCTAAAAGAAAAAGCTCTGAGTTCTAGCCCATCTTTTTAAGAGCAGAATAAGGTGATCCAATAACAGTCCAGGTATTTTCAAACTTCTGCTTCCCAGGAATAAAGCAGGTGCTGTATTTCCTGTATGCCATGGCTGCCTTCTATCTGTCTGGCCTTTCACTCAGTGTAGCTCACCTGAAGGCAGTGTGTGTGTGTGTGTGTGTGTGTGTGTCATCACGTCACCCATCGCTGCCATCACATCAACAGCTGCGCTGCTTTCCTCCCTGTCCCCAGAGTGATATAAGAATTCAAACTGTCTGATATTTACAGGAAGAGAGATTTAGCCTGTCTGAGCCTAGGGAAGAAATAAGTCTTAGCAAGGATATAATCAAGGAGTAAGCTTTTCCTGAGGGAGAAATTACTTTCTTTTATTTTCTCTTACTTATGTATGCCGAACTAGAATTATGTGAAATATTTCTAAGTCTTAAAATGCCATAATTTTACAACATACAGTATTTACATATAAAAATCTCACTGCCCCCTGGCTCCTAGGGGCTTTTCTTCTTCCTAGTTGCAATATTTTCAGTAATTCTTTAGCATCTGATACTTGGATGCTGTCTGGGAAGTTTTTAAAAAACCCACCAAAACCAGAAGATAGTATGAGCTCAAGAAGTCAAATCTGTAACTGTTCAGAAATTAAGGTGTTTCAAGGTGACACATATATGATCTATAGCTGTGAATGTTCTGATGCCCAATGTGTGAAAGTATTAATGGCTAGCATTATAAACTGTCAATTGACTTCTAAAATTTGAGAAATAAAGTAATATTTAAAAAGGCAAACTTCGCACTAAAGCAGAGAAATGGATTTTTTAAATTGTATTTTGTAATGGAAAGAGAACATGCAAAAGCATCCTTAGCTCCTAACAGTTGGGCAAAGAGACAGAAATAACTCTGTTTAAAGCTTCATAACTGTGTAATATCTGAGATAATCAGCGCACATGCAGGAAAGCAAAATAATTACTTAGGGTCATTTAATATTTCTAAAATGAATGTTACTACTGAGAGACAAATATGGCTTTATGTTTAGGATGAAAATAATTATTTTAATTTCTTTAATTCTAGAAGTAGACTTTCTACATCAACTAGGTAGTATCTAGCTTCTATTTGTAACTGCAGAGGAGCACAACATAATATAGGAAGATGTCTGAATCAGTTGCCTAGTGCCAGAGAGAAATGCTAAATTTTATAGCAAAATATGCTTGACTAAAATTGAAGCTTCTGGAGAAGACCTTCACAGTTTCAACTGGAAATCACTGTATAATGGTCACTGGCTTCAGTTACCTTAAAGTTAGGAGAAGAATGACTTGTCTAATACTTTATTTGCCTGCCATCTTTTGAGAACAGTTAACAGACTCAGCTGAACTTTTCAGATACGTTGTGTTATTAACAGCTGAAGAGAATGACTTGGAGAGCAAAGGAGCTTCAACTACTTGCTGAGCAAATCTTTGATATTCATAATACACTGTGCTTATGTATCATAGGCAAAGACACAAAGAACTAATTTTCTGCTTCTTGATATACAAGAAGCTTTAATTTTCAAGATCACTTTGTAATTAACTACGTATAGCTTTCAGCATTCTACTTGATGGTAGAGATGCTAGGTCATCCAGTCCTCAATTTGAATATTATAAGGATACAAATAGATGTACAAATAGTATTACTTATATTAAAATAATTTATCTGTAAAGTAAGGTTTACATAATAATTTGCTTACCCTGAAATTTCAAATATATCTACTGACAGTCGGGCATAAGTACTTTAAGCAGAGAATCCTTTTGGTTATAAAATTCAGTAATGGGTAAAATAAATCATTATTATTACTGTTATTACTATTATTATTATAAAAGTAACTCAAATGGAATACACAGTAAGGGAAGGTATCAAATCAGCATTAGTGTCATCATAATGGCTGCTCTAAAGAATCCTGTTAGCTCCCATGGTGTGGGAGTCTGAGACTCCTACAATGAACAAAAATTCTTGCTTTTATGTAATACATAGTGTTGCTAACAAATTTTTGCTTTTATGTAATGCAAAATGTTGCTAGCAACTGAACCTGGCATTCAGTCCTTCACAAAAAATATATATACATAGGCATGCATATATAAATAAGCTGATAAACCTATAACAATAGATACATATACATATATGTGATTCAAGATTTATTTCATTTCTTTATGAAATATGAAAGAATTTTTTTTTTCTGTTTGAATACCTTTGTGTTTGGGATTATTTCACTCTGATAGAAAAGAATGGAATGAGAAGCTAATGTTATACATTTGTCCTATATCACCATGGAAAACAAAATTTTCATTTTCTGCCACTGGCTGCCCAGGCAAAAGCCAAGTTGCCAGAGCATAGCCCAGGCAGTAAGCAGTTGTTGAACTTCTGGATTTTTCAAAGCGATTATTGCAGAAAGGTTTGCTCTGAAAATTTGATGGAAAAGTCATTCCATCAAGAATGGCCTTACCAGACATTGGGTTAGCATCCTGTGTATGAGGCAAGAATAACTTAGTAGCTAAAAGTAGAGGGTTTCTCCTGTAAAACAGGCATTCTGAACAAATATGTGGCAGGTGGTAAGAGGAAGAAAAGCAAGTTTTGTCACAAGCTCATTAGTTGATAGTTTGATGCTCAGATGGATTTCAAATGAATGTTGTTGTTGTTTGGCAATCACTGGCTGGGAATCAGCTTGGAATGTGAGTACTGTACCGAATCAGGCAGCTGTCCTCTGGCTGCTGCCTCTGCTTTGTGCATTTCTGCTTTTTTTGTATATGAGCATCCCTAGCCCTAGCTTGTTTTCTGTTCTACCTGATTTTAGACTGCTGTAGCTTCAGAATAACAGATGGTAGGTCAAAAACAATGTCTTCAACCTTGTGTGTTGCATCTGGTGTTTTGAGTTTTTTTTTATCTACAACATATCCTCTCATGTTAGAGACCCACATTTTATCAACTAATCCATATCATATCTTTGACTTACCAAATAAATGAAACCTGAGCTAAGTTCCCTGCAGGAAGAAATACTTGCATTGCAATTATTCTGTTTTCTCAGGAACATTCTTCAAAAAATATTCTAAAAGTTGCATTTGTCTACTTTATTGACTTCATAAGAATTGAAGCAGATCTTTCTCTTCAGTTTCACCTGCCATGGAAGGAATGTAGCAAGAAAGGAATTGTCTCAGACATAAATAGAACTATGTCATGTAAAGTTGGCAGTATGGTTATGGATCTTGTGGCATTTTCTCTTGAGTACTGTTTTCAGGGATTTATTACTTTGGACTTAGGTGGAAATTTCATATAGCAAAAATTCTGATAAACTCACTTTTTCTACCTGACATTCTACCAGAATGTCTTCCTGAAATATACAAACTATTTCCATTCTGTGAAGCATATGGACCTCGAATTAAATCATGCACAACAACAAGAATGACAGGCCTCTGTTCTTATCCATGCCTCCGTTATTAACTTTGCTTATACTGCATTTTACTAACATTTCACTTTTTGTTCCATGCTGCAATAGCAAGTGCTGTACACAGGCTGTAACTCTCCATTAGTGAAAAAGTGGGGTTAACTTACTGGTGAATGCTAAGCATGGAACACTAGTGGATAGAAAAGTTACAGTGTAATCCTTGAGAAAATAATATGTATGAAAATACACTTGAGCAGTGGAATAGGAATAAATGAAACTTGAGACTCAGGACCTGTTCTAAAAAACAGACTCAAAACTGGCTGGTGCAGGTGTTCAGGCACATCAAACGCAAAGGTAAAGTTTGGCAGGGACAGTAATTTTAAAAATAGAAGGATGGAAGTAAACACTTGAACTACTAATATGTTAAATTACAGATAGCCAGTTTTTATTTATAAACATGAAAATTGTCCAAAGTGCTAGAAAAAAAAAATATAGTTCATATTCTAGGTGGGTTGGCTAACATTTAATTCTCCAGTGCTGTAAAATGAAAAATATTGTAACCTTGAAATATATATATATTGCTGTTATTATTTTTAAGTCTTTTTGTCTTGAATGCATTGCAAAAATAGTAAAAAAGATGAAGTCCAAAATCTAGAAATAGAAACATATTTTAGTATTGCAAAAACATGCTGGTCAACAATTATGTTCAAAGAACTAAACGTATTAATAATAGACAGATGGTAATTAAATGAAATGTGTAGATATAACCTTTTTTCTCAGAAGATCTTTAAACAGTTGATTGTTGTAAAATACATAACAGCAAAAAGATCATTCTGTGTTTATCTTTTTTTCTCTCCATAAGTATTCACTTCTGACTATTTTCAAAAATAATGTAATGCTTTACATTATTTAATGGTTTAATGGATTTCTAGTTTGACTAAATATGTTGGAAGACAAGAGTGCTGCAGAGGTTAGTTTAAAGTTTGAACCATTGAAATTAGGTGTATTTAAATAATCTCAAAGAATGTACCAAAGTTGGTTGCTACAGTAAAGAAAGCCATCATTGATCTCTGGTGACAACCAATGTGAGAGGATCTTGGTCATATATATTTATTTAAGATAATTGTAATTCATGTGGGTGTAAATGTAGGGTAATATATGACTTTTTACAACATACATTTACAGCATAGAGATCTTTAGAAGCAGATCCTTCTCTCAGAGCTCACACAGTTTTGCATTTATCTGTTGTCAATAAAGAGACTTTTTGTCCATAAGGGTGTCAGTGTTGAATATTAGCATTTACCAAATATTTTATATTTATAATCTGTATGCACATATTTTCAATACTGAGAAAGCGGAAAACAAATTGTACAACTGTGGGTATTAATACTATTAAGATAAGGTGTATAATAAATCTGAAATCATAAATATTTTCAGAACAAAGTTTATGATTGGTCTCGATCAATTATGTTCTATATAGAATGTCTGGTTTTGGTGCACCTTCTTTCAGCACTCATTATCGTAATGAGCATGTTTTCTGTCAATAGATGTTATTAGGTATTTATACGGTACGTTGGAAATGTAGTATTTAATGCCACCAGACATGCTACTTCTGTTTCTTCACTGGAAAATTGTCCTGCTTTGAGTATTAAATATGAATTTCCACATAATGAAAATTCCTGTCTTTTTCATTCTTTTCTTCCCAGTGTGATCATTACTACAGTCTTGTACCTTTCAGATGCCCTTCGTAAAAACTTCTTGAATGAAAACTTTGATTACAAGGTAAACAATAGATGCAATAGCTGCTACATCATCCTGTGGCTTGGCGGTTATTGCACTTAGCTCCAGCATCTAAAGAGCTAGAATATGTAGAAAATCAGCAATTTCAACTGCTCAGGGATGTTTTTTCCTAAATACAGGACTATCTTATAAATGAGTGTTTTGAGGTTTTTTTTAATTTCATCTTATTTTTCATTTTGTTATTTGAGCCTCTTTGTTAGACTACTGATTTAGGATTTTTGCGTAGCAATTTTTTGGATCCTAAAAACAAATGAAATTATTTAGCTGGGTTTTTCAGTTATTGCAGAGGAAAAAGTATTTCAGGTTTTTAATCAATGCAGATTATATAAAATGCAGATTTATATTTTTGTAGTTTCTCTCAGACCAATTAACATGCTGCATAATTAAAATTAGAAAATTATGACACTTCACGGTGAATGTAGTTAAAGATGTTAGTGCGTACCTCATACAGTGAGATACTGCATTTATAATAAATTGTGAATTACAGATTATGCTTTTAGGATTCAGATGAGAAGATCTAGGAATGTGTCTGGAAAGACACATTTCCATGGAAACAAACCTGAATGAATATTCTGCCCAACCAAGAGATGTTAGTCCAACTGCTGCATCATAAAAAGTGCAGAATGTCCTTCCTAGAGAAGACCCTGAGCTCCTGTTGACTTTCAGCAGGGTTGTGGATGCTTCTCTGAAAATCCAGACTCCTGTTAGATAGACTGGCAGGAATGCAGATTTATCTGCTTAAGTGAACATGAGGAAGCCTATTCTTTTTGAATTTATGTAAATTCAGAGGCTAAAACTAATGAAAGAATTTCCTGTAGACAAGGCCTCTATGTTCCTTAGACTTGATTAGCAATGTTATTGCTGTCCTGCTGAACTGCAGGGTCTGAAAGAGGGCTCCCTTTACACTTGCAGTCATGGAACATCTTGGGGTTGGAGAAGAGTATATTTCGAATCAAAGAAATTTAGTCTAAAGCAGGTTGAGTAATTTAGCAGTTGAGACTGAAACAAGGGCTGTGATTGGAAATTTTGCTTCTTGTCTGATCATAGATCGTACTGAGAAAATGAAATAACCACATGCCATGTTCTTATTGTAGATATGGGATTCCTACTTTTTTCTTGCTGTCATTTTTATAAACCAGTTATGTCTGCAACTGGAGATGTTCACACCTTCCAAGAAGAAAAAAGTTTTAGAAAAGTAAGTATTGCTATCAGCTTGTAGAAAACTGGAATAGATTTAAAATTTCTCAAAATTCAAGACATTGGAGGTTGCAAAAGGACCCACCAAAAGAAAAACGTAATGGTATGTCCACTGACTAGAACAAGAGTTGGTTCTTGCCCTTTGTAAATGTGTTCAGAGCCAGTAACCTTCCTGAGTGCCCAAACTAGGAGTTTCAGATACTGGGAGGAAAAGAGCCATTAATTGCCAGTGAAAGCATTAGTCACTCAAACTTGTTCAGGTGTTTCTGCCATGCTATTGTCTGTATGAATTAATTGTATTTCTTTAAGCTAGAGCAAAACTATTTGCACTCAGAGAGAGAACTGGAGCATGTTGTGGCAAAAATAGGTTTTGCTTCACAGCTGTGTTACTGATGTGTAGCATTTTGACAATATTTCAAAGAAACCTGGGTTCAAGAATCCAGTTTTAGCTGGGTACAATCAAAAGAGCAAAACACTTGGGAGAAGCCAGCACTTTCAAAGGTTTTTTTTTGTAGACTACAAATGAGACATTTCATTTATTAATGTCGCAGAATGGCATGTAAACTTGATTTTCTTAAATTATCTTTCACTTCCTTGCTTTATTTTTTAATACACTGCAGATATGGTGACATGCGGGTAACAATGGGATGTGAAATCTTCAGTATGTGGCAAAATTTAGGTAAGTGATTAAGCACATCATCAGTAACTCTTAAAATGAAAGCAAATTATTAGTTCTTTTCCTATTATATTTACTTCCCAGTGATAGATGAGTTGTTGATAATTACGTTCAAGACATGAAGTCTTGATTCAAGTTTAGGAAAACGTTTGCCATTTATAATTCCCTTCTTTATAGCTAAACTCAGCTTTCTGTGCCTTGATACTGTAATTGACCCATCCTCTTTTCTTCCCTGACAACTGAGAAAATACCATCAGAGAAAATTGAGAAAGAAAGTACTACTCCTTTTGGGAAGAATTATTATGCCTTGAAATATACTTAGGTTCTTATTTTTAGTCCTGTTGTCAAATTGTTTAAGGACAAGACATGTCTTGATTCTGAAGGTCTCCTGAGATCCTGGATTTGAATAAAGTCTTCTCTGAAGTCTTAGTTGCACTAAAATATAAAGGCATAAACAAGTCAGTGACTAATGTATAAACGAGAATTTGGACAACATAGGAAAAATACATGCTTGAATATAAACTTAGGAACACATTTATATTTTTAGGCAATAATTGTGCAAACTGTTTGAAATTATGAGTGTCAGAGAAATGCAGTTGAACATTGTTTGGGAAAAAAATATTTTACTTATTTACAATATTAAGTATTGCTGACTTGCTGAGACATCGCTCTATATTACATGGATACGTGGTGGGTATTTCAGAACTGGTGTATCAAGGATATTCTCCCAAGAATATTCTCCTGCTCATACACCTTAATGTGCATCACCTCCCCACTCATACTGTTCTCTGCTCAATAGAAGCTTGGGATGCAGGCAAATGATGCCTTTCAGTAGGGGTGAGTTTTGTGGAGCTCATCTCCACAAAACTCACCCCTATAATAAGGAGCTCATCTGGTAATATGTCCAACTAAATGCTAGGGTATTTATTTCAATTGGTGTTGTGCTGGTCAGCATTTTACAGTTCTTGCAGCAGTAAGAGTCATCATGTCCTAAGCCGTGATCCTTGTACAGTCACCTTGCTTTCATAGGGATAAGCATCCTAGGATGTTTCCAGAAAAGGGAGTTGTTGTTTTCCTTTGCACAAACTCAAACACTGAACACACAGCAACCAGGGGTAAATGCCCACTGGAATATCCAGAGGTAGGCTGATGTAAATGAATTCCTAGCTTGGAAAAATCAATGCATCCTGATTCATAATCTCTTAATTTTGAGGATGTCAGAAGTCTCACTTGTGGAAAACTGAAACTGAATGGTCAGTGTTTACTGTATGCCATTTCTGCCATTTCTAGCTTTTCTGGCAAGAACTTAATTTTCTTTTAAGTGGAATGTGGTAAGATAATAGATGTTTTAGAACTGATTTTAAAGCAAGTTGTTTTGAGAACAGCTGTGTCATATTTTCATTTTTCTGCTATTGAAACACATATTTCCATTTCTAAACTTGCAAAACTAAAGATAGGTAAAAAACAAAGTACTTACCTCTTTTTGATGAGCACAGAATACCAGACAGTTAAACATTTTGTGAACACAAGGATGTAGAGCTTAGAAAGCAAATTATTCCCGTGAAATATAAATGAAATGCAGAGAGAGTACTTTGTCTGTCTTTGTTACCTTGCTGCAGGATTAATTTCAGATACAGCTAACCCATTGTCACTTCTGAGCTCAGTAGTGCATAATAAAATCTGATAAATTATGTTTGCCTTATATTCTTCATTTTTCTATAGCTTTCACTTTTTGGGCTTAAGAAATAGCCTATGCTGTGATATATGTGTGATTAAGAAAAAAACTATAGGTATTTTAAATGCTGTTTTTTCATTCTTCAGACAGCATTTGGATTGCTTGATAACTCACAGGACACCCAATTCACATTCAAGTTCATGTTCATTTTCATTTTAGGGGAACACAAGCTTCACTTTATTCCAGCATTAATTGGCCCTTTCCTGGAAGTGACCTTGATCCCTCAGCCAGACCTGAGGAATGTAATGATTCCTATTTTCCATGACATGATGGATTGGGAGCAAAGGCGAAGTGGCAACTTTAAACAGGTACTTTGTGTGAAGCTCTTTATAGAACAGGACTGAATATAAAGCACTTCATAGAGTCCTAGCAGACTTGAACCTGGAGTTCCATTGGTGGTTCAGGGTGGAGAAGATACCCACAAGGGCTTTCCCTTTTTTCTCTTTGCAGGGCTAGTAAGATTCACCTGTTAGTACTATCATGTTAGTTATGTGAGATGTTAATACTATCATGTTAGTTATGTGAGATGAGGAAAAAAATCCATGGCCTGATGAAGTGAAGAACAAAACTTGAGCTGTTTTTAACAAGGTTGCTGTGGTGGATTTTCACCTCTGTTTTACAGTGGTACAGACTGCTGGTTAGATAGGATTCAACCAGCTTCCCTTTTGGTTACTATGGAAAAAGACCAGATGTTCTTCAGTAAAGATCCAAGTATTCTTGTTGCTCAAACACATTCTTAATGGGCTAGGAAGGAACGACCAAGAATGCCATCTGCTCCCTCAGCTCCCACTCAGTTCTTTCAGACTGCCTCAAACCATTCTCAGTGCCCTCCTTCCTGCTGCTTCAAAATGAAGGAAAGTAGAAGTATTTTAATTACTCCCAGGCAATCATAATGCTTAGAGTGGGTGTTGCATCTAAAGCACAAACCAAACTATTAAAAACAAGAGTAGTGCAGGTGATGTAAGTAGGTAGCTTTTCAATATCAATATATAAGCTTATTGTTAAAAATCACCACAGAAATGTTAACAAGGAGTGAGAAGGAAGAAAATCCACTTGTTCTGCTACTCTGTCTTTTAAGCTTGGTTTTAGGTGTAAATTGTAATAGATTTGTTCTGTAATAAAATAATTACAATAGCTTGATTTCTCCCCTAGACTTGTGATTGTTAATATATTACTGGTAAGAAGGAGGTTTGAAATATAAATACACAGTGTAGCATCAGCTCTATATTTTTTTATAAGCAATGCACTTAAAAATATGCATTGAAGAAATCATTAGCACTGGATTTTCTTAACCACCAAGTTTCTTTGATAGCTAATATGTAAGTCCAGGAAATTTGCTTTCTAATGAAATACTGGCAGGTAAGAGTGTTGGGTTAGTCTGAGCCCCCAAGTACTCTTAACAGTGCAGACATTTTTGTATATTAAATTATAAAGAATGGGGTGCAGGTAGGAAAAGATGATATTTTTACTTCAGTCTAAGAAAATATCTTGTGCTTACAGCGTTGCAATGAGAACTCAGGCAATTTATTTGGGCTGTGTGCTTTTCCTCTGACTCCATAAATAGATAGCTGCCTTAGCAGCAGCAAATGCTACTCAGCCTGTAGTTTTAAAGTCACGTTGCTCAATTTAAATTAGCTCCCTCCCTCCAAAAAAAAACCCAAAAAACCACCACCACCAAAAAAAAAAGAAAGCCCTACAAACCTCGGGAATTATAACAGCTTCAAAGAGATGAAGTGACTTATCACATGATTGACCAATAATTCTAAAATATGCATTTAGCAAAGTCTCTTACATAAAACCAGATCTTCCCTCCGTTTTCTCTAATCTCATTAAAGGAAAAAGAAGCTGTTTACACCACACTTATATGTTGCAGGTGGAAGCAAAGCTGATTGACAAACTGGACAGCCTAATGTCAGAAGGTAAAGGTGATGAAACATACCGAGAGCTCTTCAACAGTATGTGAGTAATACGTTTATCTTATAATTCCTTGAGTTCAGTTGGTTGTATCAGATGCTAATGTCATTGTAGAAATGTAATGCTTAAACCAGTTGGGATGCTCATTTTTTCTTTTTCTTTCTTTATTTCCTTAAAATCTGAAGAATAAAATGTTTCATGGTGTTGTTTAGCCTCTGTAAAGTCTGGCAGTACTTGCATACAGCTATAATTGGGAAAGGCTAAATCTGTTATATCACAGAACATTCTCTTTCCCTACCTACTAATTTTAAAATCAGAAAAGCAAGAAATGCTTCATAATTGCATAGGGTGCAGGTAGAGCTCAGATGGAGCATTTTGAAAACCAGGCATGACAATTCAAAAGCATTTAATAAGTGATTTTCTATTGCTACTTGTAGTCGTATGAGTAATGTCACTTGTTGATTTCTTGTTTGATGTAAACAGTTGTGTTTATTCTGATAAGATTATTTCTTTCTAATTTTTTTGATAAAATACTGGCTAAGCTTTCAGTGATTTTTAATAAATGACATGTCACTTAAATTTAATAGGAACAACTAATGATAATGCTGAAGTCCCTAAAGTTGTGCATAAATTGTTTCACTGACTGAAATAAATGACTGTCACAGAGTACAGATGCAAAATAACTAACAGGGCTCTGTCTCTGTTGTTCCTCAGAGCTCAATTCCACCAAAGTGAAAGATTTCACTTATTTCTGATGTGTTTATTTCAGTAGATGTATTGTTCATCTTCAGGATTCCAAGCTGCTGTGTTTTCTTCAGTTATGCTAAAAGCATGAAATTTTTTTTCCTGTTTATATGGTTTCTTAATCATTCTTTCTTCTTTAAGTATTGTTTTTGGCTCTTTTGTCTTTGGTTAAAGAACAAGAGTCAGGTCTTGGTGTCTGAAAATAGCAAACACTTATTAATCTGTAATTGTACTGAGTTAAAAGAGTTTTTAAATATTTATCATGTACAGAAGCAAAGGTGAAAATTAGGCAGAGTAGTATGGAATTGAATGAATAATAGTGAACAGCAGTACAGTACATGCTTAAGCAGAACTTTCCTGTAATTATTCATGACATTTTCCTAATCTGAGTAAAGATAATAAAAGGTAAGATGTTTTCAATATTTTAGTAATACAGTATTCTAACTGTAAAATTAAGTCATTTAAGGAAAAGATCTAATTATAAAATGAAGCCTATGTAAAATACATCAGTGTGTCTATCACTGAAATAACTTAAAATTCTATAAGAAAGCATATTGGTATCAAATACAATTCCTAATTTTTTATGGTTTTGAGTTAGATTTCAACTAGAGAATGTTAAACATGATACAGTGAAAAATGCTGACAGCTTTTTATAAATCTAAATGCTGAAAATATACTCATGGTAATTTAAATTGCAAAATGTCTCACAGCATCAGTATGCTTGTGGTTTCTGTCATGGTATAACAGAAGTTAAAACTAAACTCTGTGAAATTTCAAAGTGCTCAAGTTCACTCCCAGCTAATGAAAAAGGTAGTATTTATGATTACGTTTTTTTTTTACTTTGATTGTCTGTATGCATTTCCACCTCTCAAGAGGAGAGCCTGTAGAAGGTACTAATGATCTGAAATGGAGGATGTCATATTGTTCTAGGGCATGAGAAGAAAAATTATGAAAATCAGATGGACAGTTTGGGGAGTTGACTGCAAGAGAGAGGGTTGGTTGTTCAGCATGAGATTTTGGGGTTTCTTTATTTCTTCCATGGGTAATTTAAGCTAAGCAATATTAGGGTGTCTTTACACAGTGCAAGAAAATAGACTTGTTTAGGCTGAAGTGGCAGAGGTGTAGCAGGTACCCAAAAGCTGGAATAGTAATACAGTTTTGCAGCAATCTGTGGTTTCATAGTCTTCAATGAAAGAAAATGCTACAATATTACCTGATTTTTCTGAAGATTAGGCATGGTTACTTTTGATAGATATCACTGGGAACAAGGGGATGCACACACCTACAGTCTGGGAACTGCAGTGGGTGGGAGATTTTCAGGTTTTGTTATGCTGTTTATTTTGCCTGAATTGGAAAATGAATTTAAATCTCTTAACTCCCCCATTAACTGCTTTTTCCCAGAGACAAACACTGCATCTTTCCTTTGAACATCTATTTTCAAGGATAAATTATAAGCATCTCTGGAGAGAGCTAAGATACTATGTGCTTAGAATTTGTTTCCTACAATGGAATTACCTATATCAAATAAAAAGACACAGAAAGTAGGGGGAAGGTGACTGCTGTTTGTTTTGAATCAATGTCTTTCTAGGGACTTGAATGTGACCATTCACTGATTAGGTCCCGATGTAATTTGAAGTAAATGCCAAGCATGAAGTAGTGAACATTTTGTTATCATGAGAAACTAGATGTTGCAATTGCTATCCATTGTAATTATGGTATGAAAGCTGTTCTGATCTACATTTACACTGTAGTACTGCAATTGAATTCCTGAATTTATTACTACAGGGAGAAGAATGATTTTACTTTATTGAACCTTATTTACTTTATTGGTGGTTAAAATAAAATCCTCAAGAGCCAAGATATATACTCAAGTAGGTCTTTCTTCTGAATCAGATGGATGCTGGCAGTTTATTACTTCTGCAGCTGTATTTCAGTTTGGCCTAAGACAAGGCATTTCAGATTTGCGAGTTAGGTGGCCCCATTGAAGCACAAAACCTGGACTGATGAGTTCTGATGAGGCCTGGCAATGAGGCTTCTCTTTGAAGAGATTGTAGCTGACATTCAGCTGAGCAGGAATTTATTACTGAGTTCTGCCAGTTTCTGGGTGATTTTTTGAACCATGAATCTATTATATAAAAAGTGATGGCTGCTACCTTTCCTCTGCTGTCTTCAGTTATCTTAATTTCTTCTCCAAATGCATGACTGAATTCATCACTGCCCAGTCCATTAGACTCTGTCTGGAGTGAGTCTTTTGAGAGCCTTTACGACTCGTTCAGGGAACCTCTGGCTATAGTGAAGTCTTTGAACTCTAAAAGAGGCATCCAGATGCTTTAAAGCACCTCTAGGATTAGCTGCCTGTGAGCTAAAAGTCTGAATAATGCTGTGCTTTAGACATACAAAATCCATTTACTACATGATTGAGTTAGCCTGAACATTGTTCTAAGCCTGCTGTTTGTCCCTGGAGAACTCTGGTCTTCTGGATCACTATTCTTTTACTCCTGGGGTACCCAAGATTAAAAATAATTAAATAGACCTCCTTTTCCCTCCACCAAACAACACAAAGCAAACCATAATTGTTCAGGTGGGTTCAGGTGTTAGGCTATATTAGCATGGATAGACAGGAACATTTTTATAGTTTCCATTTGTTGTTTAACCCCCTTAGTGCTTTGTACAAATAGCCAAGCATCTTGGCTATGCTTTGGGATCTGTAAGAACAGGGATTCAATTCTATCTAGATTTAGCCAGAATATATTTGAGTAGCTTTTTCATTCTGAGTTTGTTCTGTGCATTGTGCTGGAAATCTGTGGAGGGGAGAGGGAGGCATGCATCAGAAGGCAAGTCTTTCATTTTTTCAACTGACCACATTGATGTCAGTTTGTATAAGTACTCTGAATGTATCAACTCAACTCATTATTACAAATTGTGTGTTTATAATGAATGTGCCAATGCAATTTTAAAGAAAATGTATAAGTCAAATGCAGATAAGAACAATCTCTTTTGAAAGAGAAGTCAAACTTCTATTGTTTTTCTAGAGAAGCTATCGGTAATTATTTTATTGAATCTATGTTGAAATGTTCCTTTTTAACATAGGGTTAAAACAAAGTAGAAATGAAAAATCCCTGTGGTAATCAAGATTCAATAACGTGACAAGCTCTACTCTTATTTCTTACTAGACACAAAAACTTCTATTGGAAGGAACATAGGGGGTTCAAAAGTTAATTAAGGTATTCTGTATGGAAAACAGAGGTGCCAGCTTAATGCTTCATCATTTTCTGGTTAAGGATGGCCTTATCATCTGCCTGCTAGCAATGAAAAAGAGTCAGCCTCTGATTGTGAGGGAAAGACATCTGACTGCCTCCTTAATAGAAGAAGTGAGTTTAAGATTCATATAAGAGTGCAGGATGAAGATCAGTATTTGCTCCTCAGTTCCAGCAGAGCACAGCTTCATTTAGGTCAAATTTGCTTGGAGAATTGCATCTGTGACATCCCTGAGGCTGTAAGGAGCAGAGCTGGAGTGTATAGCTAGTGCAGTTGGCATGTAGGAGTTCTGAGCGCTGTTACAGGTTTGAGGTTTGGATGTAGGAGGCTTTTGGGACTGAGCATGCTCAGGGTAGATGAAGGTCAGTGGAGCTGACAGACAGAAGGTTCAGAGGTGCTCTAAAAGCTCTAAGGATACGAATGTGAGAATTTTCAGATCCTTCTAAATAAACCATAACTGAGTACATTTTCAGGGAGACTGCTGAAATATCTCCATGGACATGTCATCCACCTGAGCTCCTGCACCAAAGTATAAATGTAACACAGCTCTGTAGATAAATATTTCCTTGCTCACTCTTTTAGAGAAAATGTGGAAATTCATGCCTAAGTGATAAATATTTGATAAACTTAAGCAATGAAAAACAGAGGCCTGTATCAGAATTATATAAAGAGCAATAATAATAAAGACAATTATATTGTACTGTTTTACTGACATTTTGAAATCTTTCCACTTCAATGCATAGTATGCATTTACATTGGCACAACAGTTTTTAACAAAATAATCTTATGACACTTTAAGGTACTGGAATTGTACATGTGCAGTATAGTGTGTTCTCAGAAAGAAATATTAAGTGAAGAGGAGGAATCATCTTGTTAAAATCCCTCCACTATTCTTAAATATCATGCTTACTGAAATATTAGAGAAGAGAGAAAAAGAAAAAATATTTTTTAAAAATTTAGAAGGTATATTAAGCTGATGGATATTCTTTTCTAAGAACACTTTTAAATTCCTCATTTTCTGACGTATCAGCATGAAGTGAATATAAAAATTTTATGGAAGAATTGTGTTAAGTCTTTGGGATATGAATATGTTCTGAAAATTAGGTATTTGACATATTTTTAACCTGATGCAGCTAATATAAAAATCATTTGTTTTGTCAATGCTTCCTGGACTAGAATTCCACTTTTTGGTCCATATCCTAGGTAAGACATTGTTTGCAAATTGCACTTCTTGGGAGGGTGTTTGTGAAAAAAAATCTAACTATCAAAGATGTTGCTAAGGTATTAAGGTAGTGGTAAAAGCAGAGAGGTTGTCATAGTGACAGTTAAAAATAAACAGTGACATTTTTCTGGCTTGTTTTTTTCAGTCTGCTGAAGAAAATTGAGCGGGAAACATGGAGGGAAAGCGGTGTTTCATTAATTGCCACTGTGACTCGCCTCATGGAGAGGCTCCTGGACTACAGGTGAGTGGTTATCACAGTTCAGGAGGTAGGGTTGTCATCTTTGAAATATTAGGAAACAAATACAGTTATCTTGCTCAATGCTGACTGCACGTGGATGCATGGATAGAGCAGCTGTAAGTGCTCAGGATCTCTGACAGCAGCTGCTTAGTCAACAGGAAAATGCAACTGGCAGGATGAAAACAACCAAGGAGGCTCCCCATGGTGTAAAAAGTCCAGTGGTGGGCTTGAGTTTGCTGTCAGGGAATGTAGTAACTTTTGGCAGTAGGTTGGTGACTCAAGTCTGTCTGAAGACACAGAGCTCAGTACTAATCACCTGACAGTTATTTTACACAATATGTAAAATTCTCATTACTGTGTCAATCATGCTTAGTTGTAGTGTCAGCTGGCACAGTAAGTGTGTACACAAAGACATGATCTCTGGATGAACACCTCACATCTGACTGCACCATGTGATCAAAGGAGAGGGAAATGAGAGGCATGTACTCTCTTTCAGGAATGCAAGACTAAAAGCAATTTTCCCAGTCAATTGTGAGCCTGTGTAGAGGCTTCACGTTTCAGCTTAGTCCTCCTTATTGCCACCAACTGTAGCACTGTCCAGAGCTTAATTGTAAGGTTTTCTCCCTCATTCCATAGGGACACATGGGAGACCTAGTACTGCACTTGCTGTCATCACTGATAAGCTTGAAAAGAAAGCTATTTCATCAACAAAGAGACTGAACTCTTAATTTCTAGAAGTATGGCACTGCTATTTCTCTTCAGGGACCAGCTGGATTACAACCTCTAGGACTCCCAGTCTTTCAAAACAGTGGTGTGCTGTTAGTTATGAGAGTATTTGGGAAAATTGTTTGCTCATGTATGCAAGAAATGTTTTAAAGTTATGTTAAATTTCTTTTAGTGATTATGTAGGGATGTCTGCCTGTTATTCTTTTATTTCAGCATGGTTATACTGGCTACTTTTTTTTCCCTGTGTGATAAAAAAAGGTCACATAATAATGACAGAGCCAAAAAGAAAACATGGACTTTCTTGACAATTGAGGTATTCAATATACTATAACAGGAGGCATGAAATCTCTTAGCTACTTGGGTCAGCTGTTCAGCTAAATGCAATCCTTTCAGTCAGCTTGCCAAGTGAAATATGTCTGTTTTCTGAGGTGTGCTTCACTGTAAGAGGATAAACAGCATTCTTTTTGACTTTCATTACTTTCTGCTTTAGGGATTGCATGAAAATGGGAGAAGTGGATGGCAAAAAGATTGGCTGCACTGTTAGCCTTTTGGTTTGTATAATACTTTCTCTTTCCCTTTTCAATTTCAGTTGACCAAATGCACATTTGGACATACTTTGCTTCTTGTTGCAAATGGAGTAGAATTTGGCAGGGTAACACTACACTTATGATCACTGATTATTTTTTCCAGGCTGAGATTGGTACAGTAGGGAGATAGTCTTCCTTGGCACTTCATAGCTTGGTTCTGAAAGGTCTCCAAGACTGCATTATTAAGTTTTAAGTCTCTTCCTACTGGATAAACTTCACCAAAGTACTTTCCAAGTTTAATTAGTCTCTGAGTTTGTAGAAACAAACATGCCTTTCCTCCTCTCCCAAACAAAACCTACATGATTTCTCTTGTTTCTTTTCTTCCAATAACTGATGCAAGTTAGTTCTCATAGCATATAGTATGGGATATCTTGTAAATACTGCAGCTGACTATTCTCTCCCCAGTAGAAGAGACAGAAATGCTGCTCAAGACCTCCTGTTGTCATGCTATCTTTATTACCACAAACCAACAGTGCTAAACCATAGTATGAAAAAGATGTCATTTTTGTTTACAAGATGCATTTTGATTCTAGGCCAGTTTCCACTGACAAGTTTGTTGACTTCTGTTAACCTTGGAAAGTTTCCATTTTCATGGTGAATTTTTTGAAAAGCTGTATTTTTAGCCAGAGGGAAAAAAACCAAAATAAGCTGACTTGTAATTCTGCATTTTTGACGTCAGTGAAACAATTTGGGATCACTTCTAAGTAGCAGTTATACATAAGAGAACAAAGGATTTCTTCAGTAGGAAAATAGTGCTCTAAATAAGGATGATATTTACTATGAAGCCATAAAGCAGCTGGCCTGCTGTCAAAATATCTTGCATGATCTGAATTCTTTAAAGTACCTGGATTATTTTCATCCCAAAGGAGGTTTTAATCTATTATTAGCAAAGTATCCAAGATTTGTATAAAAAGAAAATGAAAATATTTTAAAATCCCCAAACACCATATTACTTTTTAAGGGGATTTTCAATGACTCATATGGGCTAAGGTGGATTTCATATCCTAATAATTTTCAAAGAAATTTTTAATACTCTTGCACAACAGAGAGACAACGAATGCTAAATTTTCTTAAATCAGTTTAAAAATATTTTCTCTATAAAGTTTTTATTTTTTATGTTTTCATAGTGTTCCTCCCACCTTTTTCCTTGATAATAACTCAATTTAGGAAACTGTGGCACAGAATATGAATACTGTACACTAGAAGAAAAACTGCATAGTTTAAAATAGCGATTTAAATAATAAAACAGAAATTGTTAATTGCTGATGAGAACCAGTGCTTAGACTTTTCTAGCCTATAAATTTTTATTAACCAAAGCAGATTATCTTGACCATGGAGTATGTCTAGCAGGAGGACTTAAGCTGCATGTCCATTGTGAATGAATGAGCAGTTCTTGTGAACAGCGCTGTAGGCTTGCACTCCTCTTCCTGTAACTTTTTCATACTTTGCTTTAGGGCTTGTAAATAGATAAAGAAAGTTTTGAACTAAGATTAATGATATTGTAGTCCATATTTTATCCATGTAACAACAAATAGTAGTTTTATGTTCAGAAATGTAATCTATGCATGTATTTCTAGGAGATTATGTTTGAAGTCTTTTATTTGCAACCATTATCATAAATTTATTAACTACTGCATTTTATTACAAAATTCAATTTTATTTCAGAATTTTTACAAGACTGAACTGAACAAGGAAGAGATGTATATTCGCTATATTCATAAGCTCTATGACCTACATCTGAAAGCACAAAACTTTACAGGTAACTGAATACAAACTAGAAAATGATATTTAGGACTGGTCTGTGCTTTGCAGTCTTTTGCAACCCTGTAAGCTGTGTCCTCAGTGCAGAACATAGCAACCTGGGCAACTGCTGAGTTTCCTTGCCTAATTGATGTCTCAAAATACTGCTTTTTTTCAGCCCCGCGGCACTATTATTTGCTGAGCCATGGTGAATGTAAATTACTTCTGTTGATACCCACTAGCAATAAATGTGTGATACGGTCATTTTTCACCCAAAATGAGTAAAGTTTGGAAGAAGTTTTTATGAGTTCATTCAGTGGTATCTGAGCATATACATTTTTTTGTCATGCTCCTGGCTATCTGTTTGGTGAAGTGTTTCAACAAAGCTGTGTTTCAGAGCCTCAGGTTTAAAAAAAGAAATAAAAGAAAGGAAGACTCATCTAGCTTACTCATAATAGGTAGATATCCTAAAACCTATGACAAGTATGGGAATTTCATGATGTCTTTCTAAATCTTCATACACCACACTTGCAGTACTATTGTCCAAGATTTCTCTAATTTTGTGCCAAGGATGGTTATTTTTTACATGAAGAAATCAGAAGATATTGTGCATGGCTGTTGTTTATACAGCTAAACACACATTTCATTTGGGAAACTATATGCTATCAGTGAGTGCTGAAGAAGATAAAATCAGTATCCTTTTAAATCACACTATCTTTGCCAGAATATTTTACTGACCTTGAATTACCTCCAGCTTTTCCCCAGTCTTTGCACTTGCATATGTTCAAAATTTCTAGATTTTGATTTTTCTTAGAAGCAGATTAGTTGGCTGGGAGTCTCCAGTAAACAGCTTACAGGTACCTGGTATCACAGCAACTTTCCTTATGCTTTTCTACTGTCCATAAGAAAGATTGTTCACTTGGAATTTACACTCCCTTTGCAGTTCCTGGATTTAAATGTGGACTAGATAGCAGGATATGTTAAGGAGAGATTTTAGTTTCCTCATGTGACCTGGCAATAGTGAGTCACAAGAGAATTTTGATTATTAAGAAGTCTCTTTGCCACAGCTGGCTTTTGTATAAAGCTATTATTTTGCATAGTAGATCTTAGTAACTCTTTGAGCAGTACTGAGTTTCCTTTTGCACTGGGTACTATATGTGTCCAGTTTACCTTCAACTGTGATATGAATCTATTTTTTTAGGCAATTGGATGGCAATTGTTTTGCCATCCATTCTGATTTTAAACAGTATTTTGCTCAAAATTTATTTCCAGGACTTTGTTCTATTTCCCATGTGTTTGTTATTAATCTGTGTGAGTTTTGTGTACTTTGCTGTAGAAGATTTTACTGCTTCCTTTTTTAAAATTTTATTATTATTTATAAATTTTTTGCTGTAAGAGCCTTAATAAGACTTGTCTCACACCCATAATTAGAAAACAGACTTGTGTAGTCCATTGCCTTGCCTTATGAGAGACAATACAGACTTTTGTAAAAACTTTTCCCTGGTCTAGAGAATTTGGGATTAGGAAAATAAGCTTGATACTTCAGCAGCATTCCTACATGTTGCAGCATTAGTTTGCTAATGGCATCGTTTCATCCTAGGGATGAAATGGTTTTTCTCTCATTTCCATAGTATATTTGCTGGACTTTTTCTAAAATGCTCTGTTAAAATGAAAGTAATTTTTATACAAAACATTATTTTAAATCTTTCTTTACACAGCACTCAGTTACAACTATAAATATACCTCTTTTGAGGCTGAATCACATAAATGCACTGATTCCTTGTGTCCCCTCCTGAGAACCGTAGTGAGACTTTTCACCTATCCACCTTAGAAATATCTAGTCTTTTGAATATTTCCTATATAAATTGAATTTTCCACATCATGAGTCAACCCTATTTATCTCCCCTGAGTGCTTTGATGCAAGTCAGTAGTTACAGACCTCTCCCTGAGGTACCAGTATTTTATTTGTTGTGTTGGCCACTGCCAGATATACTGGGTGGAGGAAACCTTCAGACTTGTAATCCAGTATGGTCATTCTTATTTTAGAAACCTTCTGTATAAATTTATTGGAATTTAAGAAAACTACATTGTTAGGGCAGACAAAATTTTGTTAAGGACTTAGATGCCAAGTTTAGAACAGAAAGGTCACAGTGAGCTATCCTGAGCAACTACTTATGTTCTGCTATCTTTTGCTTCCTTATGATTTTGAATAATTTATTATCACCTTCATGGATTTTTAAAATTGTCATATAGATGTGCTTCATGTCTTGAGTACAAAAATGTAGCTTGAAGCTATGACAAAGGTGGTTACCAGTCAAGCAGCCTGAGAGCTGCTGAGTGTGATGCCAGAATTAAGGTTGTCTGTGGAACTCGAGCTGGTTTTCCTTGCATGGGTGTATCACAGCACAGCACCAGTTTGCACCACACTAAGCATTTTGCAACACTGGGGTTCCAGGCACTCTCTCACACAATTACCTGCTGCAGTGATGTTTTTTCATCCACAGGTTCTCAGTTGGACGTGTAGAGGCACACTACTGCTAGAAAAAATACTGTAAAATTTGGCTTAAATTGCCTGTCTTATGGGAGCTCATATGGCAGAGGCAGAAGTAGGATATGGTTGTCTGGGGCAAACTTAGCTTAGCACAAAAAGTACTTTAGTACTTTATTGTTATTTTTTTGCCTTATGTACAACCTATAAAATCTGCAATAAAATAAGTCCAGTAGGGAACTTCTTTCTCCAGTGAAGTACATCTCCAGAACATGGCCCATCTTTGTGCTGACTCACTCATGCAAAGTGGTCCTGTGAGTGGCAACATAAACTGTGAATATTAGCTTGGAAATCAATAATTCATATGCTCAGTTAGCCAAATTGAATTGTTGTAGCCTGTAGTAATTCTGGTATTTTGTAATTTGCCGAAGTCTGACTTTCCAATAAAAAGATAAATTTTATATTATATTATTGTACTGTTTCTGAGGAATTCCTGAAATCAATGTAAAAAAAATAATAGTTTTTATATTCCCAGATAATTTATACTGATTAATATAAAGATTGCTACACAACTCTCTGAGTAGAGACCAGCAACCGGTTTAATTCCTGCCAAACCAAAAACTAAATAAAATTTTAAAAATTAAAAAGAGAAAAACATTGCAGTTCTAAATTTCTTGTTATGGCCAGCTGGTAAGGCTCAGCTATCAGGAATTTATTTCTCTATGGAAGGAGTGGATTCTATTAAGCACACATCTGCCTCCCTGTTTTCCTCCCAGCTCTCTCCTTTGGACTGTGTCCACAGTCTTGTTGTCTTTCCTCTTTCACTACTGATGTTCCTCATCCTCCAGTCCTTGTTCCTTTTTTCAGACAGCAGAGTCATTGAGGGTTTCTCCTTAGCAGTAGGGAAGACTGGAGCTAAGCAGGAAGTAGTTACCTAATTTCTGTCTCCTTTGTGTTTTGAGACTCCAGAAGAAGTGTCCCAGTGACTCTACCTTAAATAGTGTATGAAAATTTTAGGCTATTTTTGTTGTAGCTGTAATAGTCGTTCTGTCCAAAACCACCACTACCATCCACTTAATACTCAAAATAAATCAATTACCCATTAGAAAGGTGCCTCTCAAGAAAAGCATTTGCATCTCTGTGTACTTTGTTTGTCTGTTTTATGTGTTTGGTGTTGGTAAGTGCCATGCTGTGGTTTGTCTTGCAGAGGCTGCCTACACTCTCCTGCTGTACGACGAGCTGCTGGAGTGGTCTGACCGGCCACTCAGGGAATTCCTCAACTACCCCATGCAAACAGAATGGCAGCGCAAAGAGTGCCTCCATCTGACCATCATTCAAAACTTTGATAGGGGAAAGGTAAAATAGCCCTGTTTTACTGAGTGAATCTGGGAAGGGTAGTTTATTCATTTTAGGATGTTAGTTCCAGGGTTGCACTCTTTTCTGGTATTGAGGCAAAGTGTTTGTCCTTGCTTGATTAAGCAGTTACTTAGCAATGCAGTACGTTTCTTCTAATCCTGTGGTGGTATTCTAGAAATCCCCCACTTACATATAAGCATAATTTTCATGTGCATAACAGTTGGCTTTGTAACTGTCAAATCACTTTATAAAAGGTGGTATCATTTTTCCCCATTTTAAAGGTGGTGAAAGTGAGCCTTATAAAGCTAATGAAATTCACTTAGTGACCAAGTGAGGATTGTAAGGACTATGTTTACACCTTACAATATCATGTTGTATCTCTTAAAAACTAAAAATTAATTTGTTTCGGGGATCACACTTCATTGTCATTACTACAAATGCCTATTCTGAATTAAGCAAATGTAATTATCCTGCAGTCTAAAATTTTATATACACATAGTGCTCTGATTCATCTTACTGACAAACATGGAATGCATTACAATTTTGTGTAGCTAGTGTAAAATTCATGTAAGCCTAAAACATGTAATCAAATGGATGTTGATCATCATGTTTTTCAAACAATTCTGTAATTATATTATATAGTTTAACTTACATGGTGCAATGACGTACTGTACAACCTAAAAAAATTAGGGTAGATGTATTGAAAGTACAATTTTAAAATGTAAAAATCATACTGTGTTGAATCCATCTTATGTAGCGTCAAAAGAGTCATCCATCACTCTTGCAATGGCTTACATTTTGTGCATAGTGTAAAAAGAATAATTAATTAAATAAGTCTCTAAATATATTTTTAATTCTTCAAAGAATTCATCAGTATTACTCAGAAGCTATTAGCATGTTTAGGAGACAGTGCATTCAAATATTTTCAGTAGCAACAAGGCTTAGTATAGATAGAACAGACCACTAATAAATCACAAATTGTCAAACAGTTGCTTTGAATTACTGAGCACCTTTTATTTGCTTGCAGTGTTGGGAAAATGGCATTATCTTATGCAGGAAAATTGCAGAACAATATGAGAGCTACTATGACTACAGAAACCTCAGCAAGATGAGGGTAATGTACTTGAACACTTTTCATCAATCAGGAATCCAAATGCTTTTTAATTTAGGTTATAAAATATTACTGAGGAAATTAAATTTACCACAGAATGGTCCTTAGGTTTGGTTTGCACTCTTATTTTTTACCCTGAGGCATCTTTTCTACAATAAGGATTATAAAAAAGGAGTGTGAGCTTTTTGAAGAAAAACAAGAAAATCCTATCTTCATAGAGCAGTTTGGGTTGGAAGCCTTAAAGATGATCTAGTTCCAGCCCCCCTGCTCGACACCTTACACTAGACCAGCTTGCTTTATTTTATTATAAAATTAATGTTCTTACAATATTTGTACCTGTACAGCATCCTTTTTGTGTGCATGCTTATGCAGAAAAATAACAATGCAAACTTACTTTCATTAGTTTCCTACAGTTTATCCAGGAAATGTGCTATGTGCACTCCTTCACTCAGAGCAGCAGCATGTCTTTGCAGTTGTAATTGCAAGCAAAGCTGTTAGCGTTTGGAAACATATAACCATGAAAATGATCATATGTCAGTGCTTTTATTAAGAGCTCTGGGTGTCAGGAGTGTTCAACTCAAATCTGACTCCAGCCATACATCCGAGATGAACATGTTTTTATATTCTATCGTTATATAACTTTCATGTTAATTATTAAACTTATATTGTTCTATTGTATACATAGATTTCAGTCAAGCATGGCTTCTCATGGTTCCCCCTCAAATTTCTCACATAGTTTCTCATGATTCTTCTTATGATTGTACAATAATTATTTTTGGTTACTAAACAATCATCACATCTAACAATTATATCATTTATCACACTGCTTACGCAGGTGCAACACAAAGCCTTACATTTCAGAGTCTATTTTAACATTTTCCCAGCTCCCCACTATCAAAGCCACAGGCAATGCACACATTTTTTTTTAATTTACTGCTTAAAAATATGATCTGTTTAATAATACATAGTAAAAATTAATGTTTCTTGGTACAGTCTTCTTGTTGTTTCTTTCATTTTAGAACTCTAAACATTGTTTCTCTTTCATTCAGATAGTGTTTTTTTAAAAATTATTGAGTCTTCTTTTCTTACCTCCTTCTGATGGATTCAATTTTGTATTACAACTTGCCTTTTAAATTCCCTGTATATATAGGATGCTTGCTGCTAGGACTGAGTGAAGTCCCTTTAATTCAGAGCTGCTTAACAACATTATGCAAAATTATGCAACGTGGCAGGACTCTCCGTTATCTGCTTATTCCATATATATTTTGATATGTCAATGGCAGAATCCTATAAGGAAAAGCAAATGACTATCATCATGTGAATAAAATGATCGTTTATGCATGTTTAATTAATTGTACTGAATGTGTTTTGTGTTTGAAATATTCTTTTGCTGTATCTGTGGCACCAATGTTAATCCAAAAACGGAGGTGTGGGGATTTCTCATAGCAGTATAATTAGGCAGCTATTGATATCATATGCATACTAAATAGTCTGTGATACCTGAAATAGGGTTAAGACTGTGTTTGGCTTTTTCCACAGTATTGAAAACTTTGCTGAAAATATCATCAGAAAAAGGGAACTTGGGTATTAAGTTCCCCTTGTGTCAGTGTTATGAGTGAAATAAAAACCAGATGTATTGATCAAACATTATGCTAATTGCTATTGGGACATTTTAAAGGAGCTCATATTTGATGCTTAAATCATTGGAATCTGGTGTGATTTTCACACAATTGCCTTGAATATGTAAATTAGACTTTGCTGATTTAGCTGACCATATTACTGCCATGTGTTTGGGTGATTAGCAGATTACTGGGTCATATGTTTCAAACTGTCTTTCTATTATACCCCTTTAATATTAGTACTTCATATTTTAAAGGATTTATTTTTTAATTCTTGGAAACCTTCAGATCCCTAAGAGGTATAATTACTTAATCTGATGCATTCAGAAACTTCTGGATGTCCTAGTTGTTGCTCAGAGATATGTTGCAATTCCGTTACTCCAGGGCTGAAAGACATTCCCTTCTGTGATAGTTTATGGTAAAAATACACTTTCAAAAAAGACTAATTGCATTTCTTCTCAATCTCACACAGATGATGGAAGCATCTCTGTATGACAAAATTATGGATCAACAGCGCTTGGAGCCAGAATTTTTCAGAGTTGGTTTCTATGGGAAAAAGTTCCCATTCTTCTTGAGGGTAAGTGAAATAAAAATAAACAGAATGGAGTAATGCTGTCATTCATAATCACTTTCACTGTGTTAAAATTTGTTCATACCATGTGCAAGTACTTATCCTGTGAGAAATTCTTTACCTTCAAGTTTCATGGTTAAGAAAGGTTCCTGACTAATGAAAAGACAAATTCTAGACTTCTAGAGTCACACAGAAACACAATATTCATGGTTTCATTGGAAACCAAGCACCTACACTGTTCTACAGACCAATGGTTCATGGTAGTTTGTTCCCTTTCTCCTGTTCTGTTCCTGCTGGTGGGTAGTCAGGCAGTCTGTCAGAAGTAGTATCCATTGGTGGTGGGATAATCAGCAATTTAGCATTTAAGCAATTAGTTAGCAATTTAAGCAATTACCAAGGTCCTTTTTTTAAAAATGACTTAGAAATTCCATATGCTGAATTTCATTGATTATTAATGTACTAAAACTGACAAATAAAAAGGTTAATAATCTTGATCATTAATCTGGAATTCTGAAGTTACTGAAGTGCCCTTGAAAATGTTAGTGGTGTTTACACTGTCCCCCTCTTCCACAGTCTGCAGTGGTTTAGCTGCATTGACTGTCACCTTGGGAAGAGAACAGAATTCGTTTTATTCATGGAGCAGCTGCAATCATAATCCAAGTTCCTCTTCCTGTGGTAATTAAAATAAGTGATGAAGGAGCCTCCTATGTGGAGGAGGCCTAAAAAGCCTGATTAGTCTTTGCCTTAGTGTGGGGAAAATGACTATTTCTAACTGGCAAATATAGCATGAAACTCAGCCTTTTAAAAGTAATGCTCAGAAAGAGTCTGATGGAAAGATACTTCTTGAGATTACCTAATATTCATCTGAATATAACTTCTATATAAACCAATTTGAAAATATTAATCTGAAAGACTTTAACTGATGGAAAGTAATGGAAAGAGTTGCACAACAGTGCAGTACTTTCAAACCTAGGTCTTTCACTGCTTGTGCATCCTCTTACGAATTTTTCAAGTTAAACATACACAGCATGTATTTATGCTTGCAACACCAACAAGGACAGACATAATACATTTGATTTAAATTTTTTTATGGCAAAACAGTTTGTAAATCTGGTTGTGTTTGCTGTAGAAGAAATAAAGACTAAACTTCATAATAAAGCTTTTGCATTTTAATTTGTAGTTGAACAATAATATGGTTACAGGGTTTTTTTGGTAGCAATTCCCACGAAAGTCTCAATTCTCAGAATTCAATGCCAGGAGCATTCTTTTACTTTGTGTTGTAAAAACTGGATCATTTTAATTTTCCAAGCTGATAATTAATCAACATTTACAGGGTAAGGCAAATTTAATGCCTTTATAATTTTCTTATGCAGTGTTTTTCTTCAGAATTATATAACATCAGAACAAAGTTTCTTAGTTCCTCATGGAATTGACTTCGAACCCATTTCATTGTCTTAACTGTTTGTTGGGTTATATTTCTGTTACATATTTTATACCGTCTGATATATCACGTTAATAGCATTCTTTGATCCACTAAGAAAAATTTCTCCCTTTAGATTTTTATTAAATTTTGAAGTGTAATTATTACATTTTTCCAGACTTTTGAATAAAACATAACTTATGTGATAAAATGTCCTTCTTCTAAGTAACCTGTTCTTTCTATATTCCTTATTTTTATTCTTGCCTTTTGTTTCTTTTCTTTTTTCCTTTCTTTAAATGATGCAAAAGTTGCCTGGAAAATCGATATTTAAGTGTGTGTGTTTGGATCCCACTTATTTTCATGCAACTTGCTCTTGCTTTTTGTTTTCTTATTCCACTCAGAATAAGGAATTTGTTTGCCGAGGACATGACTATGAAAGGCTGGAGGCCTTCCAGCAGCGAATGTTGAATGAGTTCCCACATGCCATTGCTATGCAACATGCTAATCAGCCAGATGAGACCATCTTTCAGGCAGAAGCACAGTGTATCCACATAATCACAAAGCCATACTCTGCACTTACATTTTCTATGCTTGTAAAAAATGTAGGTACACCTATAGCCAATTTCGATCATATGGTGCCTCCACTGAAATAAATGGTAGGTGAGAATTTCCCTGCATTTTGTCCCAGTTCACTCTATTATGTTTAGAAGTTCCTTGTGTAATTTTGGTTCTATTTAAGAATTCTTTAACGTGTTATTGACATTATTTCTTTAGCTAAAAATACCTATAGAACTATCACCACTGTAATAATGGTGTAGCAGTTCAAGGTACAGTAATTTACCTTCTTACAATACAACATTATGTTAGCACGGAATGACATATTATGTAAGAATATATTTAACAAATCCCTTTATGTTCTATTCCATGTAAGTAGCTCTATTTCAAAACTAAAGATGAAATTTTCAACAAAACAGTACAAAGAAATCTCAAACAATCAAAAAATCTCTCTAGTTCCTTTCCCAAACCATTAATAGTATAATAACATTTTATGAGGCACACTTTTTAAAGAATTTTTCTTATGTAATGCTTCAGGAGTCAATATGCTTTGCTAATTTGAATAAAGTGGGATAGCCTTAACTCTTTACATATAGATTTGCAGATTTATGCAGTGACACCAATTCCAGAAAACCAGGAAGTTTTGCAGAGAGATGGCATTCCTGATAATATCAAGAGCTTTTACAAAGTAAATCACATCTGGCGATTCCGATATGACAGACCATTTCACAAAGGGACCAAGGACAAGGAAAACGAATTCAAGGTAAAGTATCATGCCCTTTCCTGATCTAGTGGACCTATGGATTTGTTTGTAACATCAACAAAAGCTGCCTTATTGAAATATCATCTGCATCAGCTGAGTGTGGTACATCAAATTCTCTAGAGAGATGGTACCTTAGGTTTGACTATTTCACTTCTTATTTTTAATAAAATAGTATCAAAAATATATGGGAGATGCAGAGGTTTTGCTGTATATGTGACTAAAATTGAAAAAAATTCTCTTTTTTTTTTTTTTTTTGCATCATGATATATAGAAGGCAGAACTGGACAGAGCAGTCTCAGAAAAGTTTCTCAGGCAGATGGGAAAATATTAAGGATGTAGTCTGGGGTATGGATAGGATAGCTTTAGGCAATCTCTCTCTAGAGCAAGAGAGAGACAGTTGTGACTGAACTGCAGCATAATGACCTGTTCCTGTGATATCAAGACTAAAAACTACCTCTGAACTTAGAGATTGTCTCAGGGAAAAGCAACAGTACCTTCCCTAATAGGTAAATCCCTTCTGTTCCTTCTACTAAAAATGTCACAGTGAAAATTCATCTTTTGGTGCAATTTTAATTCTTACCCACTAGAAGCACATCCTGATGCTGAATATATTCTGGTATTTAGTCAGACAAAAAGAGTTATCCCATAATAATTTTGTTATAAATTTAGAAGAAAAAACTGTAGGGATAATAAATTAGCTAAATTGAGTCACTGTTGTCTTCTGATGTATATTTGAGCTTTGTTTTAACTATACAGCTTACATATATTTTTTGTAAGCACTATCCTGTGTGTTGATTTATCATTTTTCAAACCTCTGCCACAAAATGTTTACCAGTATGATATTTGAGTATCCTATGTATTCTGGAATCTTGAATAGGGCTTCTCAAAGGAAACCTAATCATGCTCTCTGATCTGTAAGTTGTTCTGCTTCAGAACTCTTATTCTTCTCAGATGTTAGATCAGAAAATAAATATTAAAATACCAATGCAGTTGTGCGTGACTTTTGGAGATTTGGGGACAACATATAATAAAGTTTAAGACTGAAGAATCAGCAGAAATTACTGCTTAGTAGTAGGACCTAGAAAGTAAGAAAAAAGCGAGTGTCATTGACTTATTCTACATTTCAGTAGAATTTGGACGTTAGTATTTTTTTCAATGTATGCTGTTACTTTAGTGAAGGTGTTCATGAAGGAAACTGGTAATAGTTAAGGAAGATACAAAGTCAAATAAGGAAATAAATTGCTTTTGCTTTTCAGAGTCTATGGGTAGAGAGAACCACACTGATCTTGGTGCAGAGTTTACCTGGAATATCTCGTTGGTTTGAAGTAGAAAAACGTGAAGTGGTGAGTATGAGACTCATGTCAATACATATTGTGGATTGGTTTACTTCCTTAATCATATGTTATTCAATCAACTGCTTTAGCATTTATTACACATATGTAATTTCTTTGACCAAGTTCTCAAGGTGGCTACAACAAAATTATTTACAAAGTATATTGAGTTGTCTGATTTCTCTTGTCTTGAAAAGTATTTCTAAGAACTACCCTTAGGATTCATTTAAACAGTTGAGGGAAAAGAAGTTGAGAACAATTATGGACACCCAAAGGCAACATTTAATGTCAGTAAATTACTTAAAACTCAGCAAATGTACCAGTCTGTTATTGACACACTGGAATTTCCTCTCCTTTCTTGTTCTATTACTTAAAAAATCCTTAAATAGATTCTAGATATATTTGGAGGAGGGCTCCTCCTATAAAGATCTCTAAATAACTGGTCAATTGCTGAGCCCTGGAGTATACATAGCACCTTTAACTTTCTTCCTTCTTGTCAAAGCTAGTCTTAAAATAATCCCATTAAATATAAGGATACCATAGTACAATCGATTTTCTCTGAAACTCTGCTGTGTTTTTCTTTTATAAAGCAGGGAAATGTCACCATCTTGATATTCTCCTATTGAAAGCCAAAGGTGGAGTTTAGTAATATCAAAATGTATGTGACATAAGAAATTTTCTTAGTTGACTCCTGCTGAGTCTTTACTAGGTTAGTATGACCACTGATACGAAGACCTTCAGTTTACTAGCATTTTACCCTTACAGTCACCATTTACAAAAGTAAACTGTAAGAACTTATCCTGGGAGTGTATGAGGTCATTACTCAGATTTATGCTTGTATATTTTGGTAAATTATAGGCAGCTGCAAGCCTGTATTCCTCCCAATGCTCAGCATTTGGTTTTTCTGGCAGTTCACACTACCTGTTGAAAGAACTTCCCCACCCTTGGGAGTTGAGAGGCACATCCTTTTCAAGGCTGCCTTTGACTGTAACTTGATCATTATTTTAGCTCAAAGCTTGCATTCAAATTCCTGATCCAGAAAGTCTCATTGGTAACTTCACTTTGGATGGGGAAACTAACTAACCAATACTCTGCTCTATACCTTTAAAGTGATTAAGCTCCCTGACCCCAAGCTTCTTTTAGGTAATTACCAAGGACGGTTTAATCGTGAATTCTAAGAGTTCCACCACTGGCTGAAAGTATGTTAATCTTTTGCAACAAGGGCTGGGTCATCTCTCAAGGTCAGATAATAAAAAGAGTGCCAGTTGATTATTTCGATCATTGATTGCATGATAAAATCAAATCTCTCCGCCAGCTGAGAAGTATTTTGTCTCTCAAACTACTCTAGGACATAGAATAATATTGTTTTATATTAAGAAATCAAAAATTACCTGCAATATATTTCATCTTTCAACTGAAGATTAAGTTGTTTGCAATGCTTCTCACTCATGTTTCAGGTGGAAATGAGCCCCCTTGAGAATGCTATTGAAGTTTTAGAAAATAAAAACCAGCAGTTAAGAACACTGATTAGTCAGTGTCAAACTCGACAGATGCAGAACATTAACCCTCTCACAATGTGTCTAAATGGGGTCATTGATGCAGCAGTTAATGGTGGAGTTGCTAGATACCAAGAGGTAAGCAATTTACTTTCTGTTTATTAAAAATCCTATTTCTTTCCCTGTACAGATGCAGCTCCTCTGTATGAATTAAGGACAGAAAGTGCTGTATGAATAATAGTTGTAATTATACCTATATTGCACTTTTGGGTTAGGTAATGTTAGTGACGTGGTTTATTGAAATAACCATTTTGCAGTAGATAGTACCATAAACTTACTCCAGTGATGACTCAATTCACAATTACCCTGCATTCTTCAGTGACTTTTTTGGAACTTTTCAATTAACCAGTTAATTGTAAGTAAATTATTATAATACACTGCCTGTTCTGGCTTAGGAGTTACTTCTGGCCAACTAACAAATTTGCTTTTTTGTGCTGACCTTCTAGTTTTTATATGCATGTATATATATATATATGTATATATTTTTTATTTTATATATATATACACACACACACACATAAATTCTCAACAAGAAGTTCATTATCTTAAAGAATCATCATTTTCTTGATCCTTCTTGTATCTCTTCTCCAAGTTTTAAGAAAAGCAATTTTGGGGGGAGTGGGGAAAGGCATTTAAAAAAATAAATACAATTTAGAAATGTCTAACACTGGATTTGTTTTAACAGTTGTTGCTTATTATTATAATTTCTGAATCACATAAGGAAAACCTTAAATGTTTGGGATGCTGTATTTATACAAAATTCTGTGGAATTATGAAACTTCAGTAAAAAGAAAGAGTTGGGGGTTTCTTGCAGCCCAACTTGATTTTTCTCTTTCTCCTAGTAGTCTTATGAGATACTTGAGTCTGCTGGTTTTTCCTTTGAAAATGTCAATTTGAATAACATTCTGTCCACTTGTCTCAAAAGCTGAGAGATTCGGTGTTCACTCAACAGTGTTAAATTTGGAAAAACTGCATCTTAATTAAACTACAAGAAATTGAGTGTAGTATAGTATTAGAATCTGTCATCAAAACTGCAGTGTTATGAAAATTGTGAGACTGAAGCAAAGCAGTAACATTTTTTATGTTTCCCAACTGCCTTTAAACAACAAAACTGTTTAGCATAGTGAAGCAAGATGAAGGGAGTCCCTGGAGAAATACAGTCACGTCAGAACTATGTCTGGTTTGAATTAGCAATGTCAGAGCTAGCTCAGTGTCTCTGCACAGCTTCCATTCTTCGCAAGCATATTGAAGGTTCTAGCTTGCTCCTCATTATTGTCCTTGGCTGTAATTCTTGGTCTCTTAGACAGTGTTCGTGTTTCGATTCCCTTCTGCCCTCTGTCTCTCACTGTATTAAAATAGGACTTTTCAGCAATTGGTTTTGTAAACATCAAAACTGTTAGCAATAATTGCAAGGCTTTTTTTTTCTTCCATTTCTCTCTAATTCTTCTCGTTGCATGTCCATTTTTCAGTCTTTATATGTCTACCTGTTGTTTTGCCAGTTCTTATCTTCTACCTTTCTTGCTATCCTATTGTTTTCTGTAAATGCTTTTCCATTTCACCTGCTTTTCCCTTCTGCTCTGTACAAAGCTCAAAGTTCAGTAACTCTTGAGGTAAGAGTGACCATGTCTTTACTATTATCTTCCTTCCCTTCAGGCAACTTCCAACTTTTAAAAAGTGTCCTTTGACCATCTGCTGCCTTCTTGATTCTATCTTCCTTCTTCCCTCTTTTTCCTCTTTAAATTATTTCTTGTTTTTTTTTTTCTTTTCTGATGGGGAAGAAGCTTCACATTTCAGCACCTTCATATTTCAAATGTTGAACCTATTCATTCACTAGTGGCTACCTTTTTTTGCAAATGGTCTCCACCAATGACTATATGATTAATTACTTATTTAACATGTAATATCAATTACTGCAGTTCAAAGGAACTTAGAAAACAGTTCTATGTTATCTAGAAACTTGTTTTTAAAAAAAAGAAATAAAAGTGGTTTGGTTTTACTCACTTTGTTTTACTTTGTAATTTTATTGTGCTTAGGCGTTCTTTGTCAAAGAATACATCTTGAACCATCCAGAAGATGGAGAGAAGATCACACGCTTAAGAGAACTTACACTCGAGCAGGTGAAGTGGGGAAAAGACTGACAAGATGGCCTGTTCAGCTGTTCTAGCTAAAAATGTCCCCAAATAAAATAAGAGATATCAGAAGTTAATAATTGCCCTGTGGTCTTCAGTGTTTTCTGAGTTAGATTCCAAGTAGAGAGTAACTTTCTATACAAGCAGCTTTCTGGGCCATGCTAATATATTTTCCCTAGTCCTTTCCATCATCAACTACTTAATCACTTCAAACTGGTTTGTGTAAAATAAAGGTTGAGTGAGAGGCCTGTCTTGTCATGCTCATATACAAATATTTTATCACTATGCAGAATAAGCATTAGTTCATTGAAACATTTGATGGCTTTGGCATATATTTGTATTTTGCTAATATTACAGAAAATATTTTCACTACAAGGTTTGCTATAAGAGCAAAAAAGCATTCAAAATCTTATTGCAATGAAAGAGATCTAGTAGTAATTGGCAAAGTAGGTAGGCGGTAAAATAAACACAAAGTGGTCAAATTAAGCATATGAGTATTCTATGGGTTATATGTTTTTTGCATTTTTTTCTCCGTTCATTTATAAGCCAATCACCTACCAGCCTCAAATATGAAGTTTTTCCATTTGAAAATGCTGAATATTTTTAAATCAAAGCTCTTACTAATATTTCAGGTTTTTTAACTGGCATTTATCTATTTTTGTTCTATACAGCATGTTGAAGTTTCAAATTTTATTGCCAGCTTAGAATTTGGCAAGATGGAAATTCCATTTTTCATCAGCATTGTGGGATTTTTTTGGTCAGATTAGCCAAGTGACACATCCTCAGACAGTATAAATCAAAACAGATTCACTGGCCTCACTTTAGTTTCACTGAGACAATGAATAGTAATTGGCATTATAATTTAACTTCTTCAAGCTATGGTTAATCTCACTAATGTTTACAATATAAAACTGGGGTTTATAACTTCCTGTCGCAAAAATGTGGGTTCCAAGCAATAGCAGCTCAACCCTCTCTGGCACCCAGAGCTGATTTAACACAGAGCATTTGGAAGGGCTGGCATGGCTGTGCATGTGGATGGATGTGCTGCAGTCCTGACCCCCGGTCAGGGATGCTGTACAGCTGTGTGCCTGATCGCAGGCGGCCTGAAAACATCAGCCAGGAGCTCTCATCCAAAGATATTACAGCACACCCTAGCTATTTTGTTTTTAAATCTGAGTTTATCTGATTCCTCATGTAACCAATTCAATATGCATGTGACCAAATTTGAGTGAGATTAAAGTTTTAGCACTGTAATTCTGAAGCATGTCATGCCTTGTGTCAAGGATATACATCGGGCCACAACTTATGGACGTCTCTGGGGAGCTGAAATAAGATAGGGGACTGTGGACTTAATTGCCAATATATTACAGAGGATTTGATAATTGCTCTTGTTTCATGCTTTTTACAACTGTTTCTGTAGAAAATATCTTTTGTTCAGGGTTTACTTTGTAAAGTTCCCGTTAAGTCAGATTTTTCACTATGTTATCCGTAGTGTTTTTTAATATTACAGTTAAATTTGCATAGGTGAAACCTTCAGGAAAGTTGAATGGGAAGAGGCGGTAAATCCTCTTGCATGCTTTTGGTCCTAGCCCTTTTTTGGTTACAGGTCTTTCAGAGATTTAGACAGGTGTTGGATTTTTTTTTTTTTGGTATCCTAATTGATGATGAGAGCTTAAAGAAAATGCATCGAAACTATTTTTTTCCCTTTCTGCAGGCCCAGATTCTAGAATTTGGCTTGGCAGTGCACGAGAAGGTGGTGCCACAGGACATGAGACCATTGCACAAAAAGCTGGTGGATCAGTTCTTTGTGATGAAGTCAAGCTTGGGAATACAGGTACTCACATGAGCAGGTGCAAGGGTAGAACAGAAGACTGTTCAGCTGCATTAAGGGCTGGTACATTTTCCCAAGCAATAAACAGTGACATCTTTTGGTTGTTTGTCTCCATTACAGCTTGTAGCCTTTTTGCAGTGCCACAAAGCAAAGAGAAACATAAACTTCCCATACTATGCAGAGAAAAGTAGTCACATTTTACTAATAGTAACGTTTTACTATCATTGGTGAAAAGTTAAAATATTTTTCTTATTAATGATGAAGCTGATCCAAAATACCATGTAACTACATTTATATGTAGTTATCTACATATCTGTATCTTACGAAATGCTTAAAATATTATGTTCATTTTAATTAATCTTCTTTTAATGACTCACCAGGACTTTTCTGCCTGTGTACAAGCTAGCCCTGTTCATTTCCCAAATGGAAGTCCTCGTGTATGCCGGAATTCCATCCCTGTTTCTATGAGCCCTGATGCTGCCAGGGTAATACCACGACGCAGGCAAGTTAAATATTAGGAATCACATATTTTCGCTACCCATGGAAAGTGACCCATAAATACTTCTATTATGTGCATGCTTTCTTGTATGGTCTGGCTGAAGTGTGTTCAGCCTTGAATAGCTGGTATATGTATTCTCTCTCCTTCTTTCTCTTTCTTTTCCCTCCCCCAGTTAAAGATTAATGAACATGTGCTGTTCTCACATGAGAAATTATGACTGACAATTAGAGTTAACCATTTTATATTTCATTATTCTTATAATAGCCCCTTGAGTTACCCAGCTGTCAATCGCTATTCTTCCTCATCACTGTCATCCCAAGCTTCTGCTGAAGTCAGCAACATCACTGGGCAGTCAGAAAGCTCAGATGAAGTTTTTAACATGCAGGTATAAATTATTGTCATTCTTCAAACTGTACAGAATCTTTCTTACAAGGCTATCTACTAGATTAAATCTTCTGTTATTTAATTCAGAAATCTCATAACTATTGCTGATGTTTCTTTTAAAAACCAAATCTTTAAATGAGATGTTAAAATAATTAACTTAGAAATATGTTTTTTTCATGTAACTGTTTTCTCTTGTTTAAATTAGAGCATTAGTTTTATTACAAATGTAGTAAGTAGCAGAGGACCATGATACAAAGTGATCTGACAGTGCATAGACTTTTCTGTCCAGTTGTCACATTGTGATATAATTATTTTACTGTATTAATTACATTTCTATTTATTTAGTATTTGGTTACATCTTTGTGTAGTTAGATTGATGCTTTGTATACTGATTTGCTATTTCAAATTACTGATAAATTACTCTAAGTTCTTTGTTCTAGTGAAAAGTATGCTATAAATTTTTGTTTTCCAAACCAGTAAATGTGATCTGGTAACAACAACATCTCTTCTATGCACAGCCTAGTCCATCTACCTCAAGCCTGAGTTCTACTCATTCTGCTTCACCTAACGTGACCAGTTCTGCTCCATCCAGTGCCAGAGGTCAGTGCTTCTCTGCTGTGGTAAACCATATTAAATTACTCTTGATACGTTACACAGCTGAATTTCTGCATGATGTTACTGGTCAGACATCATATTTAGCCAATTACTTGGGGAATCTGAGGATTTTTTTGTCATAAGCATAGAATTGAAATGTCTGGAGTTTCGCTGCATGAATTTAATCACTAGACACATTTATATTCTAGCTTCTCCTCTGCTGTCTGACAAACATAAGCATTCCCGAGAAAACTCTTGCCTGTCTCCTAGAGAGAGGCCCTGCAGTGCCATCTACCCGACTCCTTTGGAAACTTCTCAGGTAAGAAGTTTGTTGGGAATCCTCAGAGCACAGATAGCTAAGAAGACAATAAAGGTGCATACTGAACTTCAAGCAGATTCGGTGCCTGTTCACTGTTGTAACTTCTTAAGGGATTTTTTTATAGTTTTATAAGCAAATACTCTAAAATATTTTAGATGTAAGAGATGTGAATAGAGTACATAGTGCTTGGTCATATTTCTGCTTGATTTCTTTAGGTGTAGGTCTGTTTCTTTACATTTATTTAGTGAAGTGAGAGAGAGATGCAGAGATTTACCAGATGACACAGCCTGCTTGTTGGAACAACAAGCATTTGTTCAATCTAGGGAAGAAGACAAAGAATGAAAAGCTCTTATCATGTCAGTTGTCCTTGTTGAGCTCCCCTTTCCTTCTGAGAAATCTAATCGTAGCCACTGTGAGATAATAACCGGTTCCATGTGGCAATTCCTGTTTTCCAATGTAGTTTCAGAAAAAAATTATAGACATTTTGTTACACCAGAGAAAACAATGTGTTTTTGCCTTAAAATACTGTTAGACAGGTCTGTATGAAATGCGTGTTTTTTGAGTATTCTGAAATTCAACATGAACTTGGTAAGCTGGCCAATACTGAGTCCTTATTTCATCTTTTCTTCTTAATGGACCTATTTTCCCAAAGTGCTTTTCTTTAACACAGCTGCTGTTTTAATCCCTGCCATCACACAATGCACCTCTTGCTGAAGCTGAAAAAGATGAGATAATACATACAGTGTTAAAAGCTGTCCTTTCAACACTCTCATGTCTTTCAGAAGTTTTACCATTGACAAAAACCAGCTCCAGGATTCTTTATTTCAGAAATTATTTATTGGTTTCTAACTAGCTCTTTTCTTGTCCCTTGTTTCTTTGGTTATTGAATTGGCTCTTGATTTACTTTTTAATCTCTTTTCTGTTTAAGGCCTCATGCTATTACCTGAGGGCTTAAGAAGTAATACTGAGGCTTAGCCAGACTTAAAGACACTTCTCAGGAACTACTTAGAGCAGAGAGATCTACTGGGCACTTTGTCAGTGGTAGTGGAGCCAAAACAACAGACAGGAAAGATCAGGAGATGCTCTTTAAGTAAAGCGGTTTTACAGTTTGCCGCAAAGAAAAATTATCCCGTTTTTGCTCCCAGACTACAAACTCTTGCTTTGCCAAGTGGAATGCGACTTCTGTCCCCCACTCTATCCGAGATTGCATAAGGGAGGCTGAGGAGCTCGTAGGCCCAGTCTCCGCTCTCTCTGAGACTCGCCCAGCAGGAAAGTCTCCCAATCTGTCTCTACCCTCAGTCTCCCATGAGAGGGTAAGTAGAAAATCTTCTTGCTCATACAGTGAAGGATATTTCAAAGATGAGAAAGTCTGACGGTTTCTTTCTGCCCTTATAACTGTAAATAAGGATATATCTTTCCGGGGAAAGGTGAAATTTCTTTCTCTGCTGTTCCTTCAGCAGTAAAAATGGACTGTGATCAGAAACAAAATCCTGATTCTCTGCCTTCTGATAAAGAAGGGGAAAAGAATTCTTCAGGACAATTGTAAGGAGATATCTTAGAGATACCTGCAACTCTCATTTAAAGTTAGCTGCTCAAACTGTTCCTTGTCCTTCCTCCTTTCATTCTAACACCACTTCAACAGAGTTGGTAGGAGCTTCACACTGAGAGGAAAGGACCACCCATTTATGAATTACTTTGTTACATACATCTTGATGAAAGCAATTTTCACATTAGTGTTTCAGCCAGGAGAGGTGAGATTCACAGGCAAAGTCTTGAACTTCAAGTCTTTCAAGCCATAGCTACCTTATTTAAGGAAGTTTGATGGATTTCCCAGAACAAGATCACAGCAGTATTTCATCTGCTTCCTCATTGAAATTGATGCTCAAGGTTATGTGCAGCTGTTTTTAGTCAACATCCATTTGTGCTTGCTTTGTGATCTCTGGCTGAATGGTTGTACAGTGTCTCTCCAGCTCTTCCCATACTCTGAAGAGGAATGGCTGCTGTCATTGACTGGTCAACAAACCTCCTTAGTTTTTTGTGCTATTATTCTTCCTATTGAAGCTTTTTGAATTTCACATTTTTGGGGTTTTTATTTGTGTGTCATTAAACATCCTGTGATTGCTCTTGTTCTTCCATATGGTTTTTTATTTCATTCTTTTAAGTATGTCTTTGTTTCTTTGTATTTCATTCAGCTTTTGTCTCTTTATCTCCTCCAATTTCAGTTGCTTTTTCAGCCATTGCTCTTTACCCTTGCAACAGAAAATGGACTTCAACACTTGTCCATCACATCCTCCTGCACTGCAGACTCACTAGGTAGTGGACACTCAATCCAGACCAGGCAGGAACATCTGGTCACACTCTCTGTCACATCAGAGTATATATGTGGGTTTAGCACCTCAGCTTAATGGGAACTCCAGGAAAACAGATATTGCCTGACCCAGAATGATTCTCATATGACATACAGCACACCTACTGTAGCTCAAAGTGTACCAAAAGCATTCTGTCTCTGAGATGTTTAAAGTGAAGTTGAATTGAGCTTAAGCATTTGTTCCTCACTTTGTAACACAAAGCTGCAACATATTAGATCAATGATGATTGCTTTGCAGCTGGGTTTGCCATCTTGTGGAACCCCAGCATAGTGCCTCACCAACTTGGCACAGTGCTCTGTAAACACTGGAAAGAGACACAATAACAGGATTTTTTTTGGATTTCACTGATCATCTGATCTTGCTTTTAAAGAAAAAAAAAGAAAAAACTGCATGTTTATCTGTTGCTATTTCCTCTGGAAAGTATGTCTGAATTACTTGTAGGATTAACTGTATGCTGTTTAGATATGTTTTCAAGACAAACTAGTGACCCATGGATTATTTGAATGCTGCCAAATGAAATCAATGGTGGATTTTTTTTTCATACATTTACTGTGATTTGTAAACAAAATGGATCTTAAGAAAATTAAAGACAAACATGCTTTATGGGTCAGCTCTTATCCACAAGAGAAGTAAGAAGATTGCTACCAAAAAAAAGTCAGGGTTGGAAAACAATAGATAATGCTTTTCTTAGGTAACAGCCATAACTTGAATATTATCTTGTTCAGATCCTGATTCTGTAATGAAATTATTGCAATTATTTTAAGTAATCTATTAAGATATCTCTTTAGGAATGAGCTTTTTTATGTTTTTTAAGGTGCTGGAAACTGTCAGAACTCAGTACATAATAATCCTCCCTCCAATTCCTGTGTGTACAATTTTCAGAAAACTAGTCTACTCCCTGTCTGTATAGACATACTTTAATTAAACTGTTTATGTTCTTATGTGATGTTTATCACTCTGCCTCCTAAGCAGACCTGGGCATGAGGGAAGATAATAACAAAAATATATTTGTTTTCTTAACGGCTACTGAAATACAGCAGGAGCTATGTGTAAACCATGCTGTTCTCAATTTACAGAGAATGCTGTTTAATCATATTGGAGATGGTGCTTTGCCACGAAGTGATTCCAATCTGCCTGGCTCTGACAAAGGTAAGCAGACATGCTACAACATGCCAATCTTTGAAGAACAAAAATGTAATTAGTCCACCATGTTCCTGTAGAGTGCCTGTTCTTTTGAGTGCATACTGTCATCTCCAAGTGTCAAAACATTCTAACCAACTAAATAAATTATGCTAATAGATCTAAGTGTCAAAACACTTTGTCAAAGAGGGGAGGACTGAATTTTGCACTCAAATAAGGCCCAGAAGTTTGCAGGAGGGAATGATGGAGCAGCAGGTTTCATCAAGCTGCCTGTGAGACCTGTCCTTTCTGCTTCTCAAGAGAGACATATGTGGGAAAAAGCCAGATCTGGAGAATGGGGCAAAGGGAAGGTAAAGAGATGGACAGAGTCCTGAAGTTTGGTACCTGCAAGTTCCGTTTATCAAATATAACTCAGTGTGCTTCTGATTACACTTGGATTGAAAATACCAATTTGTGGTTTCTTGCATTTTGGGGATTTTGTTTTTAATTAGTGTAAATGAGAAATCTGTGTATTTCCATCGAAAAAATACTGCCTTTTATAATTTTGCACATGGGGAAATCAAATATTGTTGGCATAGTAATTGTTTGCCATGATTTCATTATGTGCCTCACATCAATAATATGCTCCATCATTTCATTATGGTACCTTTGTGGTATGCTGAATAAAGGATACAGTAAAATAAATGTATAGAAAGTAACTATTTTAATAATATACTGTAATAAGTACTGACCAGGAATCAGATTTTCTTTAATAAAAGCTGGATTTTGTAGGTAATTTTGGGTTTACATTTTTATGAAAACACAGGTGGAATTTTTTCACAGGGCTGAAAAACATATGAAATAATTTAACATGGAAATAGCAAAACTTTTCCACTGGCCCATGCAGCCAAGTACATCACAGCATTGTTAAAATGAAGTATTTTCTCCTGAAGGCTTTAGCAGTCCAAAATCACTGACTGCTTGGATGACTTAAAAGAAAAAAAAATTAGCTTCTCAAGATATTCAGACATTTGAAGTACCTAGGTCTGGTGCCAGGTGATTTTTAGGATGAGGGCAAAACCATGCCGAGTGACAGCTTACATTAAAAAGCAAATACTGTATTGAATATTTTGGCAATGACAAAGCGAAATGATCCTCTAGAAAATAGTTTATTCTGTTCATTGGTCACAGGGTCAACTAAACTGTAATTATACTGTAACAATATTGTTTCAGATATGAGATCAGTGTTATTTTTACTATACTTATTGTATTAAGTCCGGTGTGTAGTGGGGTTGCAGTCTGAGAGCTCTCAGAGTTGCTACAATAGTGATAATTGATGCCATCAGTTAGCAGCAATAATTTGCTTTTTCGTTTCATCTTTGTAAATAAACACAGTGTCCTTGCATGTGATTCTCTACTCACAACTGAAACAAGTAAACAGGAAGGAAAGTGTCATGGCAAAGCAAGAG
The DNA here is from genome assembly GCF_051311805.1 of Agelaius phoeniceus. Taxonomy (NCBI): domain Eukaryota; kingdom Metazoa; phylum Chordata; class Aves; order Passeriformes; family Icteridae; genus Agelaius; species Agelaius phoeniceus. The sequence goes on along the minus strand of NC_135269.1, from coordinate 46,922,882 downwards.
GTTTGAGGCTTTTAAGGTGGGGGATTTTTTTGGTGGAGTATTTGGGAAATGAATGGAAGGTTTGAAATGGTTATTTTCAACTCCTTTTTTTTGTTTTTAAGGAAACATAATGAGAGTTGTATCTTTCAAATTTTCAAATTGTCCTGCCCATGTTAAATGCCTTCTCCTTCTGTCTGACTTCTTTCCAATATTGGTGATATCTTGATGACATGAGATAATCCAATTCTATCAAGGAAGATGTTCCAGATCTTACGGGATCATTCAGTTAAAATCATAGAATCTGATCAGGGTAACAGACAAAGAAAACACTCACTTTTATGCATGGCAAGGTGGTAGTCAATTTACATAATCAAGCAGAGATCCTTGACCACAGACACAAAGTGTACAGAAATTTTCTCAGTCCATAATGATTTCTTAATTTGATATTTTTTGCTGTCAGACAATTTCAATTTCTTCCAATTTTTACTCCCTACATTTTGCACCCTTCTTTCCACCTTCTCTCAATTCTGGATTTGTAGTCTATGCAGGCAACACAGGAATGTTAGCACAGAAAGCTTTAAGAAGGAGGTCGAAAGGAATTTGGAGAGTTCCTTTCCCTACTGCCTTCTGTATATAAAATGAGTTAATGGGAACAATTTATGAATAGTCTATTCCCTTCTGCCTGGAAACCTCTAAATAGGAGTCTGGTGCAAAGATAAACTGATTATATTAAAAGGCTTCAAGCTTATCTCCCTTTGCGGCTGGATTTGCAGCGCACCAGAGTGCGATCTCAGCTGCTGCTGCTGTTGATGGCTGCCACTGCTGGTCACAAACTGACCCGAGGGCCAGGTGCATCCATCAGGCATCCATGACATTGATGGCTGCTCTTTAAGGGCTTTGTAAGTGCAGATGTTGTTAGGTGTTTGCATTCTGTCTGTTTTTACACTCATGGATAAAAGCAAGTCAGAGAACTGGAAGTGTTGATGCCTATGACAGTTTTTTCATTCTCTTCCAGCTGTAAACACCACCCCCAGCAGCTGGAGCCTGGACAGTGGGAAGGAAGCCAGAAACACATCAGAAAGTGGAAAGCTTATATCTCCTCCTGTACCACCAAGACCTGCACAGACTGGTGAGTTAATGGACATCTCAGGTAAAGCTCCAGTACTTGAGGGCTTAGATTCTTTCCACTCTGTTTGATGTTTAACTTCTTGGGCAGGTTAACTTATTATTTGATTTCTTACATGAAAGGCTGTAGAACTGCCTCTGTGGGTATTTTCATCTCATTAATGTTCTCTGCAGTTTCCAATACTCTGCCTCTTCACTAATGAATGAGCAGTTTCAGACAGTTCATGTTAGTATGAGGAAGGATGATCAAATTTAGTCTTTTGATTTTATGATAATTGGAGGTTAGCAATCAGAAATGATCATTAACCACTAAGAATTTTAGTGGCCAGAAAATGCACAGCATTCATGAAAGTACATCAGTTACTATAATCATTTTGCCTTTCAAAAGATGAATTTCCTTTTAAAGGAAAGTGATACTATAAATATAATTGTTGCGAGTAAACATTTTGTGTATTATACTTAAGCCTCTGAGTTTGTCCAGTCACGTTTCTAGTATATTTGGAGGTAAATGTTTGATAAAAGTATATTATGTATTTTCTATTTTCTTTATTTGACTTGCAAATACATAATATATTTCTTAAGAACAAAAAGGGAAAAGTTGTTATATTGACTCTTTTTTTAACTTGGTATCATTTAGTAGATTCTAAATCAATTTAAAGTGATATAAAATTTGTCAAAAAAGGCAGATGCAGAAATTTTTTATACTTGGTTGCACTGCAAGATAATCCAGAGAACAAAGCAAAATAAACAATCTCTAAAACTATTTACAGCCATCGACCAAGAGAACTAGAGATTATGTTTATGTATCAAATGATCTACTATCCACTTAAAAAGATTTCTTAGTGAAAATTCTAATGCCACAAGTGCACTGAAATCTTTCTACCTTTACAGCATCACCAGCAAGACACATAGCCTCCGTTTCCCCTTCTCCTGCTGGGAGATCACCAATGAAGGTACTGTCTTATTGCAGTGAATTGCCTTTGTGAAACAGATCTTATGTGTTGTGGGGTAGATGGTATATATTTAATGTGAATTATTTGGGATTATATTATGTTTTCTTTTTTCTTATCATTTACTGTACAAAAACCAATATTCTGTCTCCAGCATGGAAGAAGGGGAGGTGCCAGGAAAACCTGTTGTGCAACCCATTGGTTTTATTGTTCCAGCATTCAGAGCTGTTAGATTAGAGGGCTCGTTAGAGAGTATTTCCTGCTTCAATCATTTTAATACCCATTTTCCTCTGCAGGATCATCCAGGGCGGTTGTAAGAAGATGCAAGTAGTTTGACATCTGCCAGTAGGACACATTAAGCATAGGCTGTGAATAAGCACTGGCTCTTCTCTGGTAGTTAAACATCCAAAGTAATTTAAGATCCAGGCTAAAAAGAGCAGATTTCATTTCTATTTCAAGATGTTTGCATGTGTTGGTACCCACATATTGTTACCTGCTTTTTTTCTGGAAAACTTGACTGGGAAATCTGTGTTTTCCACAGCACTGGAGCACACAAATACGCAGCCTGCTTATTCCAGGCGAACCCTGGTGCTGGCTGAGTGCCTGTCATTGGTCTTGGGGATAGCTTCTGCCACCCCATTGAAGCAGAGATGATTCTGCAGGTAGAAATATAAGAGTCAACAACATGGAAGGAGAGCAAATAGAAAGGAGCATGACTGGTGTTTCAGGCACTCAGATGCAAAAAGAGAGGGAAGCAGCCCTGCCAAAGTAACTCCTCAGCAACCCAATGCCCAACTAATACTGCAGAGATACACATTGCCTGAGGAGGAGACCAGCACCCCAAAGTATCTCTTTTCCCCTTGAGGTCCCTAGTTACAAGTCTACACTCATTGTCCTGTTTGCCTTCCCATAAGCCTGTAACATTACAATTTGTGTCTGCACAGTGGTCCAAATTCATAACAAACCAATTCTGCTGACCATCAGAGTGCCCCATAGTCCTATTACCATTCTGCTGAAGTGAGCACCAATCCCAAGTTTTGCCCTAATTGCTTCCTAGGAAGCTCTTTAGAACATTAGGATCTTGTCCAAAGATGAGTGACCCTTCCTTTTCATCCTTAATGGACACATACTGGCGTGACCACTGATGATTCTTAGGGATGTTTGAAGCTTGTCCTAACATTCTTCTTCTATAGGTCTGGACAGAATTTAAGCATTTTACAAATGCTCTTCCATTGCTTGGAAGAGCAATGCTGGCCCAAAATGCTTCTGAGAAGTGTTGGATCTCACTTTGAGCATCCATGAATTTCCAGACTGTTTTGGTGTCTAGACTGTTATTGCTACTGGTAAAAGTAGTCTATGCTGTTTTACCAGAACTAAGTGCTTACCCATGCAGGCTTTACATATTTGCCATTGTTCTGAATGACAAAAGCAAAGGCCCTAAATCTTATATGTGATCACGTACTCCAAGTGTCCAGTGTTCTTGGAACTGGAGCCAAATAGATAATTTATTTGAAAGCCTTGACCGTGGGTGTTTGTGGGAGTAGGAGTGCAGTTGGAGCTTCCTCACATACAGAGGAATGGAACATGAAATGAGTAGTTAAACAGGCTCCAGAGAAAGTCTGAAATGTCTTCACCAGGTGTTGAGCTTTAAATAAAACTCACTTCGCTTTTCCACAGCAACACACAGGGCTCAGATTTTAGCCTTTCTTCTAACAGTGAGCTACCAGAGAAAATCATCTTAGAACAAAACCCACTGATATAAATGAAATTTTTTTTCTCCATTGATTTCAGTGCTCTGTGGATCCAGTCCTAGATGGATAACTAAAATTATCTCAACACATAAAGTCAGTGCAGCCAGCTCTGTACACCCCTGCCCCTCTCCTCCTCCACTCCCATCCCTTGTTGCATGGCTCCCACTCTCACCTCAAGCTGAGCAACTGAGCATCAACCAGTCTAACAAGAATGGGAGTGAGAAATTTGTCTTTATTTTAATTTCTCCATCCCTTTTTTAGCCTGAGGCTTGAGACCAATAAGTCAGGATTGTCTCAGATGACTCCAGTCATAAGTAGATACGTTGCAAAAAAATTTTAACTTGGATAGTGTGGGCTAACCTTTGACAATTTTCAGTTGAAGTTGCTTCACTGGACTAGAACTGCTCAGTGGTTTTAGGTAGGCCTTTATTGTCCATGCCTTTTATTTGTCATCAGCACTGTTGTTGCTGCTTGGGCCCTCAGCTCCTGGTCCCTCACCATCCCTCACTGACCTGTGAGGCTGCTGGCGCAGCCTCTGGCCACCTGTGCCCTCCATATGGCCCTTGTCCCTGAGGCACACGTGGTGTGTTGTGTTTGTATGTCTAGGGAACACCTGGGTGATGGGGAAGAGGAAGGGTGGTGATGCTGTAATCTCCTGCCATTCTGCTGCTGCCCCAAATGGGATCAGGAACAGCAGAGAAGGGGGCTGGCAGTGGCTCTTACCTTGATATCTGCTTTGTGCTACTCCCCCGACACTGTTTTTATGGTACCCTCAGAAACGATGCCATGATGTAAGTTCACTTTTCACTGCATGACAATGCACTAAAAGCTGTGAGGAAAAGCTTTGGAAACTGAATTTGGGATATGAGAACCTGCAGTAGCAGCAGTAGCTGGGCTTTGGCGTTAGGGGGCAGGATACCCCCAGGTATGCCCTGTGCCCAGTGATGCATTCTACTTCCAGCTGGGAAAACTAAGGCTGTATTCTGAAGACTTCCAGATTTTTCCAGGGTATTATGATAGTGAGATAACATCTAAAAGCAGTTTTATTTCCACTTATATGAATTACTAGCGTGTCCACTATCTAAGGTGTTCCCAGGCACTACTGAAATGAGCTTTTTATCAGTGTCTTACCAGGTCTTGATTAAACAGGGACACAACCATTTCTGTTTATCAAAGCTCAGAGTTACGTGCACTGTACCTATGTATGTTTTCAGTCAGAGCAGAGAAACACTCTCCCTCCTGGGTGCCAGGTAAATTCTTCTTCTGCCCTTTCTTTTGAGCAGGGGTCTGTGCAATCATTCACACCATCTCCAGTGGAGTATCATTCCTCGGGGCTCATATCCAACTCCCCGGCGCTGTCAGGGAGTTACAGCAGCGGCATCTCTTCGCTCAGCCGATGTAGCACATCAGAAACATCAGGCTTTGAAAGCCAAGGCAGCGAACCAGCAGTGACTGTCCCAAGCTACAGCATTTCTGAGGAACCTGTGAGAAAAGAAAGCAAGACCCCACCACCTTACAGCGTGTATGAGCGGACTTTGAAACGCCCCGTTCCTCTACCTCACAGCCTCTCCATCCCGCCCGCTGCAGACCCCCCGGCACTGCCGCCCAAGCCACAGCTGGTTCGGCCAAACAACCTGGAAAACAGCAGCAGGAGGACTGAGCAGGTTCCCCGGCCCAGGCCTCTGCCCCGCAAAGTCTCTCAGCTATGAGAAGCCACTTTTATATTTAATTGCAACACATTCGTTACTGTTTAAGAAATAATATTTTTTAAAAATGGTAAAAGTCATTTAGTTAGGCACTTTAATATTTTGTCCGCCTTTTCTTTTGAGTAATTTCAAAATGCTTATTAATATTATGTTGCACATTTGAAATGAAATTACTAATTTAGGTTGCCAGATATTACAGGAAGCATGAATGAGAGGATTTTTTTAAAATTTCATGGTGGTGAATACTGATAAATGCTTTTATTTGTACTTTATTTTTATTTGAAAAATCTAAAACCCTACAACTCTCATCTGAGTTAGCTGAATGCTTCTTACAAAATGCAGAATATACTGACTGGATCTTTACTACTAGAGAAAAATGCACGCTTTCTAACAAAGTAGTCTGTAGACTAGGATGTTTCTGCAAGTAGGCTGAAAGTTGTTTCTCTTACCTGATGAACAGGTTGGTCATTTCAAATGTATGTGGCAAAACTGAGATAAAATGCAAGTTATACAGCAGAGGACTGTTGTAAGAATGTGGTTTGGAATTTTTGAAACACACACTTGGCTTATGTTACTTTTAAGATGGAAAAATACCTGTATCTCATTCAGCATACAGCACCATTCTGGTGAATCCCGAAAAAGTTTTGTGCCATTTGTGTATGTACCTGACACATCCCTTTTCTTCTCGAGGTGCATTTACTTTTATTCTTCTGGTTAATGTATTTTTTTGTTGTTGTTGTTTTAGTTTTGGGTTTTTTTTAAAGCTAGGAGTTTTCTAGTGAATGCTCTCTGCTGTTCTTGAAAGTTCACCCTAAAATACAATCTGTATATGAAATAGGTACAACTCAATTGTTCCTTTAACTTGTGTACAAGAGTCAGTACTCACTATTATCAAGGCAATTCACTAAATAAGCCAATTTTTAAAAATAGAAATGGCTGGTTTACAATCCATATATTTCAAAAGCTAATTGCAAAGGTCATTAATAATTTTGTAAAAATCTAGCAAAAATTCTGAACAGTTCCTTGGATGTGTATGAGCCATTGGAGCCAAGCTTTTGATTTGCTTTTTAGCTTGAGTTCATCACCATCATCTTTATTGTTGAGAATGGTGTTTGGCCTTAGGTTGTATTTTAGTGACTGGCATCTGAAGAGCTCTGGAAAGCTAATGCCAAGACATAGGAATGTGGAGGGAAAAGAAAAAAAAAGCACCTTCTGTATGTATGTTTTGTATCCTCTTTCTTTTATTGACTGTTTAAATGTGCTTGGGAACAGATGTGTGAACTGCATTTTAAATCATATTGTTAAAAATATTCTCCCTCTTTTGTTGGGAAGCTCATGTTGATCTTAGCTGTGTTTGATTTGTTGATAGTTTAACTGGAAGAAAGTGACCACTTTTTTATATTCTCTCAATTAAACCTTCAGCAGTTACAAGCTGTTGACAGTAGTTATAGAAGTTTTCTATAATAAATGTTCAAGTATTTTTGTACATAATTGGTAAATTTTAATAAGGAGTGTACCATTATGTGAAAAAGAAGCAAACAGTTGTGTATGCAGTAAGATTGTTATAATTATGCCAAATACTTTATGTATGGAAAAAAGAATATTTGTAAATATGTGCTTTTAACAATAATTCTGCCATATTGACTTTACAATTTTGAATGTCAGAAAAAATAATATATGTTAAAATATTTATGTTTTAGTGAAAGTATTCATAACTTGAAAAGGAACATATGAATTTTAGCTTTGTATCTTGCTGATTTCAAAGTCTGGAATTCCTTGAACTAGCTCTTGCTTTCTACTATAACATTTTTATGTCTGTAACCACATCATAAAACCTGTAGAAGGCTACATATTTATGCTGATATAAAGAAGTAATGCCTGAAATTTAAATAAGGTGTCACAAGTAAGATAACAAAGCTGCTCTGGATTTTTTTTCCACCCATGTAATTTAATAGATTTTGTTTACTAGTGCTTGAGCACAGTACAGTATGAATCAGTGTTATTTGCTCCTGAAGCCTTTTTTTTTTTATTTCTGGCAATAAGCAGAGTTGATGACTTTATCATTTGTGTGCATTACTGGTCAGCTTTGCAGCAAAACATTTCACAAAGTCTCTGTTTACCTAGACACTCATATTGGTTGCTGCGTAATGCTAGTATGAAATAAAAGAACTTGCTTAATCTTTACAGTACAACTTTTTTTCTACAGAATGAGAGATTCTAATTCACTTAGTCACAGAATGAAAGTTCTGACTCCTTGTCTTGCTAAATCTTTTTTTTCTTTTTTTATTTTTGGTTTTTTTGTTAAAAATCTCCTGAGTTTTCTCCCTATTTGGACTCATACTTGCTTTGTGAGACAAGGTGGGGAGAGTATTGATATGCTCTTCTGAACAAGTGAAGAATGTAAAATTTACTAGAGAGTTCACTGTAAATTAACGTGCATGAGCATTCTGTTTTTATAACCAGGACATCAGAAATACTCTAAACAATAGAAAATGATGTAAAATTGACAGGGTACTCTTAAGCCAAGTTAACACATTTTCTGCTTAGCCAGTTTTGACAAATTGATTCTGTAGATCAGTTTTTCAACCTGATTACCTATAAAAAACGTAGTATGAAATTTTGTTATGTATGTTGCAACACCCACTGCTTGAAAACCTAATGTAAATAAAGGTCTTGTTTGAATTTTATGTAGTAGTCATAAATATAATTTTACCGCTTTCTGGATGATGGTGAGTAATTCAGAAGCTCATACAGGAAGACCAATGGGAACAAGTTGCTCTTACTTCTCAATAGCTTGAATGTTAGCCAGTGTGTTCATAATAGGTGACATAATCTTGTATTCAAGTACCATATTTGAGATGTTGGAGTCTGTGGGATGCCAGAGAAACATCCTCAAACTCGGCTGCCTGGCTTTGAAATGACACAGTTCAGACTGGTTCTCATGATGGCATAAGAGCTCTGTAGTGTGAGTGAACTCAGTTATGATGTCCCAGGCCAGTTGCTGTGCCCTGAAAGAAGCACAAAAGCTGAAATTACCCCTCTTGGTAAAGGTTTCAGGGCAGTGCAGTTATGGCCCTGCTCACGTGAAACAGGGTATAGTGAAAATCTTCTACATGAGAGTGGCACCTTGCCCACCTGCCTGACCATTCTTCCTGTTCACTCATTGTCCAGCAAAATAGCACCTGCAAAAAGAACAATGACAGAGCAAAAACGTACTAATAGGCAGGAGTCAGTGCCTGAGGTATAAATGATGAAAAGCATCTTGTTTTGAATGTAACTGTGGTCAGTGAGGCATGTAGCAGCATTGTTTCAGTAAACCCAGGTGCTGACAGATTCAGATCTTTGCTCCAGAACTCTGCTGGTTGCTGGAATTTCTGATGATTCAGGCAGAACCCTGACATATGCTGACCAAAGGGCAAAGTCCTATCTGGTGGGATATTGTGGAAGGATGGTTGTCATTGGATCCTTGAGATTCTCACCTTGAACTTTTTATGTGGGAGAAAGCCCTTTTCATATTAATTTGTCTTTACCTTCTCTTTGACATTTTAATTCAACTTTTGACATATACTTCATAGAAGAAACTAGAATGATTAGTTTGGATAACATTAACAAAAAAAAAGAAAAACAACCAAAAACATTGGGAATTAAATAGCTAAACTATTCAAATCTCAGCAATAGCAAAGTTTTAGAGCTGCATATCTCATATGTGCAATAAGCACAGGTTAGGGATTCTTCATGCATGGTAAAATAAGGCTGCTGAAGAAATAACATTAAATATATTTTTAAAAAATGATTGCTTAGGAAGGAACTTAATGTTTCTCTTTTGACAGGCTGAGGGCTGTCAGACTTCAGTGGGGATGCAGTCTTCCAGGAAAAGCTGGGCAAACTTACCTAGGTTAGAACTTGTGTTAAGAACATAGTTCAGATCTCCTCTTTAATGACTGATATTCATCCCAGGAAGACTGTTAGAAGAAGGGAAAAGAAGGTCAACAGCTGGGGAAAAGAAAAAAAAAAAAAAGGTGCAAATAAAACTTAGGCAAAACCCTTGATGGGCTGACAATTCATCCAAGTCTGTTTTGACTCAGCCAGGAGATGTGGTGGTAGAAACTGAAATGTTACCTGAAACTGAAGCACCGAGTACATTTCTTTAGGGTATTTTGTAGTGTAATGCAATACCAGCTTAACTACTGGATGAGCTGAAGGGAAGCTGAAGTCCTGACAAAACAGAGGTGTTTTTATTTTACAAAGGCCTTGCAGTGGGGTTTTTTCTCTTTTGCTGTGGTGAACCAGAGGATAGAGAAGACTGACTGCCATGAGTTGCAAAGGCAAAGAGTTTCTAAACAGCAAAGACCAAAAAAATATTCAAATATTTCTCTGCTAAACAGTTACTTTCTTAACCCATGGTGCGTAACTGATGCAGTGCATTTTGCAATTAACATCTCAGTATTTTAGGGAGCAAATTAATGTCAAAATTTCATAGTAAATAGCTTATCTGATAGCTCATAAGCTGCTGAAATTTTGGTTAAATATTTAAATGTTTTACATCATTGATTTGCTATGGGAACTAAATCCACTTCTGTATTCCAGTTTATTTTACTTCTGGAAAATTCTACAGAAGAACTCTCTGCATTACATTCTTGCTTATTTATAAGAGACTACTATTGCTGCTGGTTTTTGTTGACCTCACTGACTTCCCTTGAAGTGTTTCCTCTTGCTTTTCAAAAGAAAGACCATCAGCAAGGAGCTACTTCTGACTTTCCTGTGGGGAATATTTCAAAAGCACAGCCTGAATGGGATGCAGCACATCAACTGTTCCCAGGGGGGACTTATAAGCAAGGGCTTTGGGAACAAAAGCTGAGGGGGAAGTTTACCCATAAAGCTATTCTCCAAGGAGTTTGTGTTCACAGGTAGAGCAATAGCTCAAGGACAGGGACTAAAGTAATTTACTAAAATCAGGAGGTGGGATGTAGGTAATGTCCAACAGGCTCTGCTAAAGGGGGAGGCTCAGTCCCAGTGTGTCCTAAAAATGGGAATCTTTTGCCTTAGTTCCTGATCTTTTCATGGAGAAAGTAATGCCAGGTAGACAGGCAGGGTGGAGGCAGTGTGTAAGTTTTATTTTAGGGTTGCTGAGCATGGGTAGGGGCAGGGAAGAAATGCTGAATCTACACTTTGAGCCTAAGTTGATTTGACAGATCATTCCTCTGGGTCTTTGGGCCACATTACATTCAAGGGATGTAACTTATGCAATGATTTGCCCTTATACTCTGAATATGCCCTGGAGAGGCAGCAGTCCATCTGAACTCCCATGCCAATCTCTTTTTGCCTTGTATTGTGAGAGGAGGGCTTGCTGTAGGTATGCTGGAGCAGAGTCTGATGCAGCCTGACCTCTGTGCTTCTTTTTGAGATATTCAGTTCACCTTTTTAAGTACAGTGCTGTGGTAAATCCAAGGATGTGATACAACACCCAGTAGAATTAATCTACCAGAAGATTCATACCAAGGTTTTAGAAATGGCATGTGTCCAAGAGGACTTGGGTGAAAGCAGCTGGAACCTAATGAATTTGGTCCCATCTGAAAAAAATAAAACTTTCTAACATGAGCACAAAACACTTTACAAGGAACAAAACATATCAATAAACTCAACTTTTTTTTGAGCTAGTGTATTAGGAGTTGAAGCAACAAAATATTACTGTGCTGTGCTCTTCTCAGGCCATTAAGTTCAGCAAGGGAAGATTGTGCACACTGGACAGAGGCTTTTTATGTTGCCAAGGAGAGTTTTCCTCCATCTACAGTTCCCCCTCCAAGCTCTGTCTCAGAACTAAAGCACATCTTGTCAATCCCCCTGAAGCTATAATTCAGTGGACTTTTTATAGCTGTAAAACCTGAGCTGCATGATGATAAGCAAGCAAAATCAAAGCAAGCCATAACCTGCTACTTTGAACATGCAGACAGGGGCTACAGAGGAGCAAGCAGGGATAAAAAAAAGATAGAAAATTGGTTTTCAGGCCATAAAGATCAATTTTGACTTCTGGAATCTTTGCTGCATTTTGAGAAGTACTGTATTTTCACTGCATGCTTTACTGGGTTTTTCCCTCTGTGTGAGATAATGCTGGGAAATGGTTTTCTCTGGTGTTTTTGTAGATTTGAATTATGATATTTGTCTTGTACCCAAAGAAAATGGTTTTCAGGGTTTTGTTTATTTTTCTTCAGTCCTGTGACAGGGTAGGACAGCAGAAATAAGACTAAGACTGGTCAGTGCACCACCAGAGGTGGTCATGGACAAGGGGCAACAGCTTCCAACTAAAAAAGAGTAGGTTTAGATTACATGTCAGGAAGAAATTCTTTCCTCTCTGTGAGGGTGGTGAAGCACTGGAACAAGTTGCTCAGAGATTTTGTGGATGCCCCATCCCTGGAAGTGTTCAAGGCCAGGTTGGATGGGGCTTAGAGAAATGTGATCTAGTGGAAGGTGTCCCTGCCCACAGCATGGGAGGTTGTAACAAGGCAATTACAGTCCCTTCCAACCTAGGCCACTCTATGTTCCATGTTCAGAGAAGAACATCTATATCCTCTAGGTAGTTCTTTAACTCATACCTTCAAAGGCTAAAATTCAGTTCACTGTGAGCCCCTTGCACCTATGCACAAGGACGAAAAATGGGTGAGTTCCATCTTGCTGTGGGAGGTGTGCTGCTGTATGTGCCTCAGGCACAGTGAGGTGTGGACATGGATGGGCACCATGGAATGCTGCCCTCTCTTTGGTGTCCATATTGCTGCAGCAGTGATATATTTGTGGTGCATTGAGTATCATAACTAGCTGTCACAGTATGGCACACAATTGTCTTACCTGCAACAGCTGCAGCTGTGTAAAGTACACAGAAACAATCAAAATGTTGAACTGAATGACAAAATTGCTATTTATCATTCTCACCAACTCTACACTTATTTATCTTGATAACTGGGAAACTTGGTGGATTTTGCAAATTCTCTCAGTGAGCCTTTTCTGGTTCAGTGCTATTTTTACTGAAGATAACACCAGCCCATCTTGCAAGTGAAGCTTTCAGCAGTTGTGCTACATGAAACCAGGCACAGCATGAATGACAAATCCTCAACACTGTGTGGGCTCATTAGAAAGATTTGTATTCCATGCTGAGCTGAAGGAGAGGGAGTGACCTGGGAGACTCTGAGCAGGCACTAAACCATGGAAGCAGCAGCAGAAATGACAGCAGATGGCAGGGTCAGCTCATTAACTGCATTTATCTAATCGGAGACTTCCCATATATTGTCAAGCAACAATAAAAAAAAAAAATAATCTGTCACAAATTCCACCTGGTCATAATTGATCATTGTTAATAAATCTGTTCCAAAACAGGCTGCCAAAATCTCAGCTGTGATTGCGTAACTGAAACTAATCAGCAAATGATAATTGCTGAGGTGAGTTGCTTTGGTTGGGTGACAAAAGGAACCAAAGCTGTGGCTGCTGGCAAAATGGAAAGCTGTTCTGTGAAGGTATGCTGGGCCGACAAAACATCTGCCAAGTTTGCTGTTTCGGTCTAGCTTTGTCTGTTGTGAAACACAGGATTGTAACCCTTTGTTCTAGAAACACTGATTATACATAAATGAATAAATATTGCAGCTATATTAACACAAATTTGCCCTGGAAACCACAGGTTTATTCCTGATTTCTACCTTGGTTTCTACAAAAAAAAAAAAAAGTCAAGAGACAGGAGTCTACCTGAACTAGAGAAAAAACTTCATTTAAACCGTATTATGAATTTATTGTTGACGTAATGCTGACAAGTTTCAAACTATAACAAACCTTTTATGTAGTTATCTGGAAGTCTGATGATCGCTCCAAGGATGCTGTGCTGGACTTCAGGGCAATTCCCCAGCTACTCTGTCTTGTCCCTTCGGAAGACCAGCCCACTCACCCCTCCTATGCCATCAGAACTGTTGGCACCTGCTACTATGCCAGATGCCAAAATGGAATTTCTGTTCTGCTGCTCCACCAGTCAATCTGCAGCACACAGCACAGTACGAACATGCTTTAAAACAAGTCTCGTCCAGTTTGTCCCAGTCTCTTCAGGTACCAGCACCACCGCCTCAGCCAGGCCTGCTCGCCGCGGGCAGCCGCGCGGTGCAGCCTGTCCTGGACCTGCTCACTGAGCTCCGAGGCACCGGTGGTGGCAGTACAGGGCTGCCCTGAAGGGCTGCTGCCGCCTGGCCGCTGCTGCTGCTTCCTGCTGGAGAGCTCCCTGCTGCAGCGTGTGCCCCGACACGGCCTGCTGGGCGCGGCTGCCGGGCCCCGGCTGTGGATGAGCATGAGGGCAAGGACCACGGCAAGGGAAATAATGAGGACAGGCGCTCGGCACACGGCAGACAAGGTCGCCCCGCGCAGTGGCGGCGGTCTGGATCCCCTGAGAGGGCGGCAGGGACGGGCAGTGCTGCCAGCGTGGGACGCGCTGCGGCTCCCCAGCGGGTGGGCAGCTCTGAGCGCCCGCTCCGGGCGCCCACAGAACCTGCGGCGCCACAACGGCCGGCGGCACGCGCGGGGCGTCACCGGGGGCGCCACACACGGCACGGCCCGACCCAGCAAGGCACAGGCACAGGCACATGTAGGCAGACACTTTGTGGTAACTGGGAGTGGGGCTGCAGCCAAGCCTCATCCCCAATGAGCTACAGCTGTGCAGGACAGGTGAACAGCATTGAAGGGACATGGAGTGCCGAGGTGCACTGACCAGGATACAGAGGGCACACGGGTGCAAGGCATGTACGATGAAGGGTATAAAAGGTTGGACTGAAGAGCAATAAAGAATAGACGCTCGATGCCTCCTGGTGTGGTATGGTGTTGTTCTGTATGGGGATGCTTAAAGCTTTCTGATATTGTGTGGCGATATTCTGTGTATCGTGGCCGTCTCAACTGCGATATATCTTGTGGCATGTGCCGTGACAGGCACAGGCATGGCACGGCCCAAGCGCGGGCGCCCGGGAAGGAGGCGGCCCGCGGCTTGTGCGGTTCGCCTCGGGCCGGAGGGTGCGGCAGGCACTCGAGAATCTCCCATCTAGCAGCTCTGGGTTCTTTCCTCAGCGAATGGCCAGGGTGCCTCTGGGCACCGCACTCCCCAGAAGGCTAATTTTGTCTGCCTCCCCATCTTTCTTTTGAGGAGCCAGTTTAGAAGTGGTGCTTTGAAATGTGTGCTAGTGTTTTCAGTCAGGCAGTATCTTATGGGCAAGAAAGCATCATGCCGTGCTGTCCTTGTATAATGTGTTTAGCAGCACTAAAAGTAATTTACTTAACAATGGCAGAAAATGACAGTTTTTTAATCTCGCTGTTGAATCCTCAGCCTGGTTCCAAATCAGTCAATAGCACTTCACAAAGGGTATTGCTGCGGTTGTTTTTATTTTTATCTGGAGCAGACAAACTGCTGTGGCTCCTTCTTGGGTGTTCTGTACGTGTCTTGTACTCTCTGCCTGTAGAGCAACGTATTGACGAGGTCATACAGCAGTCAGGAGAAGACTGAGCACTCTGCCTCACCTGCTTTGCCTACATTTCACTACATGCTGTTCAATGATGCCTCAGGACAGCACAATGCAAGGAAAAGGGCAGGTTCCCACCCTTGAGCATATTTCCAGCTGGAAATCATGGCATAGCAGAGTCAGAAAATAGGTGAATAAACAACATATCAGAAATACTGACTCCACAGCAGAAGCTGCTCTTGGGCAAACAGGTTATTGAGTACATTGTTGTATGAGTTCTCGGCACCAAAACAAAAATATTGCAGGTAATAGTCAGGTCAAAAAGATGTTGAGTTCTTTGAAAGGGATATGCTTTTGCACAAATGAATTGTAAAGGGACTCTTTTCTAATCTTTTTCAAAATATATTCAGAATAAATAGAAGACTGGTGGTGGATAATAAAGGTATTAAGAGGATGTGTCATAGAATAGATGATGATGAATTCAGTGACCTTATAAAATTATTTAATCAAAAATAAATTTTAAGTTATGTTTTCCAGCACTTATGTTCTCACCTTTTGCTGTGGTTTATCTCTTCAGGCTAAAGTATGTTTTAAATACAGTGGTTTATTAATAAGAGGAGTTTTGGGTAGGCTTATGCATTATGCAATTGGGCATACCCACTAAGTTCTGTGTATAATTGGAATTCTTCATAGAATGGGAACAAAATATTTAAACTTCAAGACTAAAATATTTTTGCTTTAGGCAGATTACAACCAACATAATTTTATTTAAGCTCCTTCCTGCAAGATTAGTGTATCTAACAAGAATATGAAAAAAGTGTATATGATCGGGTAAATACTTGGGGTGAAAGTGAAAGCTCTGTAAACCATCTACAATCAGATGGTTCAGAGGCAATCATCTTCAATAGACTAATCTTGAAACGCAGGGATGTGGTAGAGAATTGAAGCATAAAATTGCAATTACTACATAGCTGTGTTGTACTTCTGTAATGTGTTTTGAAGTCAAGTGATGCTACATATTAGAATTTTAAAAACATGTGCTAATATACAGCATACAGTTAGAAAAAAAGCAAAATAAAGGCATTCACATTCTTTCTAAACTGTCAGAAATAAACAAGATCAATGTGGCATGTAATAATCTACACACTTCTCATGTGTTTGGAAAAACCCCATCAAATAAAAAATCTTAAGTAAATTGATAAATTTAAAAGCACAATTAGTGTACTAAATTAATCAAATTCAATAAATTACAACTGAATATTACACACAACATTACTGGAAAAACATGTTTTATGACTCAATGATTATCAGAGTAGCTTTGTGAAAGCAAAAGTTTGGATTTATTTGGATTCTGTTGTGCAGATTTCAGAGTACTTATTCCCAGTTTGGAAGAGCAAAATAAATAGTTTTTTACCTCTTCAGTCCCAAATTGAGAAAACTTCCATTCCCATGCAATGCAACGGAACACAAAAACACACCCCTAAAGTTACCAACCTATATATTCTAATGCCTAAAAGACCAACCTTTTAGAATTATTACCTTTAATGTATATTTGCCCTCACACATAGAATTTTCCCTAGCAGAGCTGCTTCCTTATATTTTAATGTCTCCCAATTGCAGTTGTAATGGGGCTCAGTGCATGTGATTTACAGTCTTATCCAGAAAATACAGGAATTTTATTCTGATATTTAATCTTAGTTCATGCCATGATCTCTGTGCATCATATGAAAATGTGATTCATACCTGACATAAAACAAGTGGATATATTGTCTCACTTTTCAACCAAGATGTATAAAGATGCTTTACCATCATCATACTAACTGCACAAAATATTCATGGTGCTTTGATAATCTGTAGTCATATTTATGGAAGATATGTTTTTCTAGGCTTTTGGCTTTTTAGTGTTTGCAAATTATTTTAAGGCACAAGACACGCACTATTCTTTTTTAAGAATAAATATTTTACTGTATGTTATAAGGTTGAAAGTTCACATTTAATGTTTCAGAGGTTGGTATTTCCCCCTTTCTTCTTAAAAATCTAGGTCTCAGGCACCTGGAAAATCTGTAAAATTATGCATTTCTTATGCAAACTACCTCTTTAGAAGAAATAGTTCATGCTGTGGCCTAGATACAAAACTGGGGTCAGTTATCTCGATCTGATTTTTAAAAAGAGGTTTGACAGGCAGATTCAGTTCAGTTACTTGTATTTACAGCACTGCAATTTAGAACAGAACAGTCTAACCTGGAGAGAGCTATTGAATTTACCTTATTATACACACTATATTGAATGCAATACATTTGAAGGGATATATGTATTTTACTAGCACCTGGTATATGTAGTCATTGAAAGTTTTCAAATAAGAAATCCAAAAGTACAAGGCCTGACCTCACTCTTCTTTGTTGATACTTAAAAGTCTGTATGAACGTATACCTTTGCATTTAGCATTCTCTAGGTTTTCAAACTTCTGTGGCCAAGTGTGTTGCTGTCAGCACTATGCAAGTAGCTTAGCATGCTAGCTCACATGCAGGTCTGCAGTGCTCAACCTAATAGTTCCCATGGCATTCCTCCTAGAATGGAGAAACCAACCAAATGTGACCAGGAGAGGCAGTACCTCCTCTTTCACACAGTAGTCCCGTGGTTAAAGCACTCAGCTGGTCAGGGCTCCGTCCATATGCAGTTTCCAGGAAAATCTTTGAACATTGTTGAGACTATCATAATGTCGTTAAGGTTGTGGAGACCATATGACTACTTGGGGCAAACCTGCAGTAGTAGGCCCTTCCCAAATTTTATGTTAAATATTATGTACTGTTAATTATGTTGAGGTTAGTAGACATGTATTAATGTTATATGCAATATACTTTAAATGTGGCAAATATTGGTTAATGAGCCTGGGACACATTTCCAGTTAAACCCATATGAATATCAAACCCAACTGAATAAAGATGTGCGTTTGTTCTTCCTTGTCACGTCCTGTTTTGTCTCAGTTGTTCTATGTGAGGTGTGCTAGTTACTCTCATTGGAAAAAACTCTGCTGCACTCTGTCATCTACAGCTTCCCCAGCACATGAAAATGCTCTCCTTAACAGGTTCCCAGCACAGGGTAAAGCACCCCTTGTACAGCTCTCTCTGTTTAGGTGACACAATCAGCAGTTTGCCGTATTGTCAAACACAGCATAGTTCAATTCATGTGTTTCTGGGGGGAGCAGAACACTGTGATGACATACCTGCCTGCATTCTGCCTAGATAATTTCATTCTTCATTTAAAAGTTGCCTGCTGAAGCAGAGTCAGAGAGCAGCTCTCACAACTTGTTTATCTCCCTGGGTGAACATTTCAGTGAATTAGACATCGCCTGTATCACCACCAGCAGTAAAGTACCATAGCACACAGCTCATTAAAAGAGCTCATGCAGGAGCCTGTCCTCGGTGCAGGATTTGGAACAGCACTTGGGACTCTTTCACCTGAGTGCACTGAGGCACACAAGCCTTACCAATGGTGCTGCTCCAACCACAGCTGTCCTGCAGCTTTAGTATTGGCTGAGGAAACCAAGCAGCTTCGAGTCCCCACTCTGAGAACGAGCTGCCCCTGGGTGCATCCATCAGGCCAAGGCATTCCTGTGGCTGGGAAGGAGATAAGGCAGAAACATAAAGGCTAGGTAACTTGTAGCTGGTACTAGAGCTAGCCCTAAGTATATAAACCCAGAGTATATTACAGCATTTGTTTCCCTGCAAGGGATTTCTATCCTTTTATTGACAGGTTTGCTGAGAATTCACCTGGCCACAGCAGAACGTATTTTCTCAGTTTTCTAGGATGCTAACCAGTAGACACTATATTCAGATGATAATCTTTTGATCTTGAAGTTCCAAATTACTTTTTTGCCTAGCCTTAAAAGTTTCAATGTATATGAACTTTAATGAACATCTGAGATGAGTTTTGCAAAAGAAAATGGGCCCTGTAAGCTTACTTGTGAATGTACAAATATAAGCAAATTAAAAACATGACTGTTTTTAAGGGGATTCTATCACTGAAATCCATTTTAATGAGAGACCCAAACACCTGTGCTGCAATGCCTTCAGGCAAGAGGATATATGCATACATGTAACTGAAGTCAGGGAAAAGCTTCAGAATAATTTCCATTGTTTTCCATAATTACTACCATTAAATTTCATATTTTTAGCTCCTGATGAGGCTGTTTTATGTGAGTTTCAGCTTTAGTGGTTCATGCAGGAATGTCAAGATTAAGGCCTGAAAAATGAGTCTCTAAAATGTTTTAAAATGATCAAGTATGCAATTAAAGAGAGACCTTTTCTCATTGAAAGAAAAATCTTACATCAGGTCTCAAGTAAGTGGCTCCAAGGCCAACTGATGAGAACTGAAATGCACTATAGTAAAAAATGGCTACATTAGATTTGACTAATTTATGTACCCCTGAAAACTACCATGTGTTTTACTGGTGTGACCAGCACACAAACCGTGATAAGTCAGCCAAAACCATAACTCTGTCATGTCTTCTTTGCCTGCTGCTGTTTTGTAGCTTAGGTGGGGCTGGCACAAAGGAGTTTGTCTGTCCAGGGTACAGAATTCCAGCAGAATGGACAGACCAAGATGTGTTATGTGGACAGAAGTGGTCACACAGATGAATGGCTGGGTAAATTACACCCAGAAATTTTACTGGTAAAAATATATAAAATATATGTGTGTGTGTGTGTGTGTGTGTGTGTGTGTGTGTAGAGATACTGAAAGAATAGGTGGTAAGAAGCAACCCAGTCCCACTCAGTCATATAATTGTTGTTATTTCAGGTGTCCTCATATAAACTCATTAACCTTCAGACTGAGTGTTTTACAAAGGAGGTCCCTAATAACTCAAAATTTCTATCCAAACAACATGAATATGACTCAGAGGTATGAAATTAAGCTATACAGCTGAGAATTGTCTCCTACAAACTACCACAGCTAAACTTTATGCCAACCTGATCAGGTTTTGGAAATTACTCATTTTGTCTTCAACTCTTGAGGTCCAGCAGGAAATTTTAGAATAGGCATTGAGCACTCTGAAAGAATAGGGACCTATTTAAATTACAGCATTAAGCTACCATTTTCTTTTACATCTTAGCAACAGCAGTCAATATCTCTCTTGTACATGGAATCAATCTGGGATGTATGGATTAACCGTAGAAATTCCTGAGCTTCAGAAAGAAACCAAAGATTTGAGTGAGGAAACTGGGATCAAAATCCCTTTCCCTGCAGACTTCACTAACTACATTGGTGTTACACTACATGCTGCTATTTTAAAGCAAGTTAGATGTTTTGAGAATTTTGATTCTTTGGGATAAGTGTAAGTTATGCTCTGGTAATTCATATCAGATTTAAAAGCCTTGTCCGTTCAGTGCTCTGATTCAGGTATGTGCAAGTGTAGCTTGCAGAAAAGGAGGATTTCACAAAGAACTTGCAGGTCAAATGAGGAATTATCCACAAGGTTATACAATAGCTGAGCAGCAGTGTTTGGACAATAACTCTGGATTTAAGTGTCTCAATTCTGCATCTGATGCCTTAGTTGTTTATTGGCTCTAATTTCATGTTTGGAAGGAATTTTTCCCATGGGAGATTTCAAAAGGACTGCAGCTAGTTGTTCTTTGGAGATTCTGGATTCAGATGGTGCTTATGTAATTTAGAAAACATTTTAACTCAGCCCAGGCTATACTATTAGAAGTAAAAATTGTTTTAGCAAACAAGATGTTCTCAGAACATGGTGGCCTAACAACCTATAATAAGGTCCTCAAAATAAATACTAAATAGAGGGAAATGGAGATGCCAATTGCCCCTAGCAGTGACACCCACTATTCTCCTGTAACATTGTGTCACATACTTGTTTTAAATATATTAGAAAAGAATGTATTATACTTTCTAAAGTAACAATAGATGGGAAAAAAAATTGAACAAAATTATGTGTAGCATTACTAAAGAAAACCTTTTGAGAACGATTTGATGGCGCCACTAGGAACTAATGGTGCTGACTAGGAACTAATTACAGCTGCCCCTCCGGCCTTGGGTTTGCTCGCAGCGAGGTTCTGCTTACCGGGCTCTCGTGCAGAAAACAAAGATCCCACACAATCTGCTGCTGACGGGGTGGGGGAAGGGGGTGAGTTGGAAACAAGAGACAGAAAGTGTTGCCATACTCTTCAAAGTGCTGCGCTTGGGGTATGTGTCCATTCAGTAATTGCACAGGAGCTCGGTCACAGCAGGATTTTGTGATTACACAGCTTAATTGTTACTGCCTATTATAAAAAGCTCTTTGTTTTTGCCATTTGTCTTTCATATTCATCCACACTTTGTATTATGTTTCTGCTTGCTTGTCCCCTGCTTGTCTCCTACCAATTCCTCCAGACTATTATTTGCCATTTCAATACACTCCACCATGCACGCCTCGGTTTAATTTTTTCATGCCTCTGCTCTTTCAGTTTTTTCTGTCTTGGTAGCTCTCAGCCTGCTCCCCTACCTCTAATTTAGCTCCCACTCACTGAAAACCTCTCATGCTGATTTTACTTAATACACTATAATTAAGGGTGGGGTTTTTCAGAGAGGTTTTCAGAGAGGTTTTCAGAGGTACATGCATAAGGGGATGGACTTTTCATGGTGCAAGCTATTTATTATGCTTGTTAGACACAATGTTAAAATAAAGGTGGCTACAAACACTCCAGGGTAGACACCTTTGCCAGAGAGTAGGCAATGGGGGCCTTTGTGAGACCCCAGTAATGAAACAGTCTTAAAATGTCTCTCTCCCTACTGCTTGGTTGAAAGGTGGGTTGCCCCACACAATTATTATTCTCTCTGGTTAAAAGTTAATAGGTAGGGGAGCACTGAATAATAAACAAGATACAGTTCCTGAATTGTCTAGGTCTTCAAAACCAGCATATTCAACCAGCATATTCTTCAAACAACAAGCTGAGAGTGGTCAGATACACTGCTATAGTTAGAAAAAAGTGTTTCCTTAACCTGGTTGTGTCAGGGACAGCAGTGCTGTGTCCATATGGCACTTACTGTGTTTTTGATTTAGACTTCCCTGGACACTAATGTTTACTGGAATTTGAGGAATTCCAAATGGTTTCACGAACCACTTCTTACTCTGATGAAACAAAGAATAATACAAAGGGTAAAAATGCCTTCACATCCTGCTCTCATCAGAATATTATGGGAAACGTAAATAAAGAAAACAAATCAGCACCTCATTCACCCTTCATCAACTGCCTAATGACTTGCAACCAGTTAATTACATACCTTTAAAGTGCACGTACAGGAGAAGAAAAAAAAAGCTTCTGTAATAAGAAAGGACAGCACAGAAATACTGACTCAATACAGACCCAATACAGGTAAATTTAAGCCTTTAAATATGACAACACTGAAAGAATGTACTGCATGTAATAGTAAGCTAAATGTTGTCTGCTTTATGCTAAGCATTTAATAATCATTAATCTACAATGATTGCTCTACATTTAGATTTTGCTACTGACCTTTGTGAGCTCTGCACTTAAAAGGAAGATAAGGATTTACACATTACATAGGAGAATTGAATGCTAAATTGGTTAAATATGTTGAATAGTATGAAGCAATAAGTAATATTAGGATGAGTTACTTTCACATTTCTAAATACTTAGGACCCATGTAGACCAGTAGCTCAGGCTCAGTAAATACATTATTGCTATGGCTAGCAGCAGAACATTTATACTGGAGGACTTTATACTGATTTTGCAAATTTTCTGGACTTGCCAGGCTTTGTTGAGCTTGCTTTAGCATTCCTGCAACTGTTTTACTTTGCTTACCTATAACAACAATCTTTTAATGATCAGGAGGGACTTCTCTAATGTACTGATTTCCAGACTGGTGACCAATTCTAGCCAGAAGGACGTGAGGAAATGGAATGAATCTGGATAAGGGGAAGTTCAGATTGGACATAAGGACAAGGTTCTTCACAGAAAGGCTGGTCAGTCACTGGAACAGGCTCTCCAGGGAAGTGGTCACAGCCACAAACCTGCCAATGTTCAAGGGCATCTAAACAACTTAGCCACATGCTTTAGGTAGTCCTGTGGGGACTGGGGAGCTGGACTCAAAGATTTTATGGATCCCTTTCAAATGGAGATATACTATGTGTCTGTGTTTTACTTTTTGGTAATTTTATATAATCTTGGGATACAATCATAACACATAGTAATAAGCAGTTGGTAAAATTAAATGTTTATGCCCTTATCATAATAAGCAATGCAGGGGACTACAGTGTTGGAATGACAGGAGTGAGAGGAGGTGCAAGATGACACTGGAAATTTCAGGGTTGTAAACAAGTCAGTGTTGGTCAGCTAAAAATACACTGACCTGGAAGGCTGGGAAAAGCCAGTTGCAGGGGTAACAAAGCAAACAACTCCCATCACACCGAACCAAACCATCTAAAGACCTGTGGAAAACACCGAAGGGTGAGCAAAACACCAGGGAGGTGAATGTTAGGAATTGTTGCAAGAACTTTGGCTGTCTATAATAGATGTTTTTTCTCCTTGTAATAGCATTGTTTTCTTTTTTTTTTTTTTTAATTATTAAATCTGACCTGAAAAATCTTTAATGAGCATGTCAAGAATTTACCTATGTTGATAACAGACTCTTGACTTTGTAAATCATGTTTGTTTTCTTCTTTCCTAAGCAAAAATATGAGTGTAATAACTGTTCCTTGAGGAATACAAGATGATTAGCTTGACTAGTGTAAGTTATTGATATAACATTGATATATTTTCTGGCCTTCAAAGACTATGCTATTTTCACTGACCTATGATAGCATTTAAAAAATAAATTTCTTGTATTTTAATTCTTCTCTTTTTCCCTAATGTAGAGGTCACTAAAGACCTCTTTAGTGCTCTGTGTCTTGCCTGACTAACTAAGCAAAATCTACTTTATTCTGACTGGACTGTGTTTCAGTGTGTATGAGGCATAACATGAATAATATGTTATGGTCAAAGGTAGCAGGAGTTAGGTTCCCAGTCATGTAATGAAATGGAGATGTGCAATAATACAATACTGAAGATGCTGCAATCATATTTTTTCCAGTACAATAGCAAGTTTAAGATTTATTGCCCTCTTTTGTGCCACACCATTGATTGCTGCCCTTGGGCCATAAGTTCTTCAAGCCACAGCTGGGCTATATGAAGTGTTCATCTGCAATATCCATTAAGCAATCAGACTTTTTGAACCTGTGCCCTTTTTTCACTGCACCTTTCCTGTGCTCTGAGGCAGCTGGATCTGGCCCAGTATTTTCCTCCAAAACGCACTCCCCCAGAGCAGTACACTCAACACCACTCAAACATTCATTCCTTTACTATATGGAGGAAGATAAAAATGCCTTAAATACCCTACACATAGTTGTATTTGCAAATGTAAGGACTTTAACTCAAAGCAGGTCTTGAATATCTCCGATAGATTTTCTGTACTCTTAAAATGCAAAATGAAATTGACCTGGAGGAAACAGAAGTAAATGTGTTTTTAGCTTAAAGCTTGCTGTTTGAGTCTCTTGAGAGTCTTTTAAAAGGATATTGTAGTGCAAAAGTTTTGTGTATTGCCAAGAATGTTTTAGTGGTACTCTCAACTGAAAAGTAATTAAAGAGGTGGGAAAAAGGGCTCGTTTTTTCTTTATTTCAGTCACAGATGCATCAAAGCATAGAAGCAGCAAAACATTTTCAGTACCTCCTTGTTAAGAGTTGAAAGCAAAAAACCATGCCATTTACTTTTGGGTACCAATGCAGTTGTTGTAGAATACTTATTAAAAAAAATGAAACGGTGCAAACATTGATAATGCATCATTTGCAGCTCATACTTTTAGTATCAGCTTTGATAAATTTCACTTTATCCACAACTAAATAAAGAGTAAGAATGGGCATTTCCTGCTAGTTGCTTAGCACACACCTGATTTCAAAATGAAGAGAACTTACAAGCCATGATTTGATTTTGAGAGGTTTATAGCAACAATCTTTAATCTGAAAAGAGTTTCAGCTCAGGAGTTTTAGAGCGACTTATGAAATAATGTCAGCTTCAAGTGCATGGAAACACTGAGGCACATTCCTGTAAGGTGTTTCTCTTATGTTACAATTGAAAAGACAATATTGTGTTTTGCAGCAATATTTGTAAACAATTAGTGAAGGTTTCACAGTTAAATATTTACATGAAATGGACATAGTGGACATCAGTGGCCAAATACTCTATTGATTTCTACACAGTGCACTGATAACCTACCTGTAGAATCCTAAAGACAGCACAATATTCAAATGTGTTAAAGAATGCATTAAATAAAAGTTAACCAACAACAAAATTAGTAAGACTTATTTGATTGCAAAGGTAATGCTTATTTAAAAGTGTGTCAAAGGAAAACAAAAACTGACATAGGGTAACAATCACTGGTTTTCCTTGCATAGCATATATGGTGGCATCAAGTGATATATATCAGATAATGTATTTCAGAAAACAAAATCACACCAAAGCTAATTATGTTTCTTGCATAAAAATGTTTTAAGCATGTTCTGGTTTAAAAGACAGGTGTCTGCAAAGGAAGGCGGGAACTTCTCTGGAATGGAAACCATGACCCTCTCCCAGTCCCCGTGGCACCCCACACATTGGCTCTGGACCCTCAAATGGCCGGGAAACAGGGAGAAGGCGAGCAGGCGTGTGGAGTAGAGACAGCGGTGAACAGGAGCCTCGGAGCCTAGCGCACAGGGGGCCGGCAGGAGGCACTCCTGGTCCCGGGTTTTGGCACCACACCGCTGGCCCTCAGCTCCCGAGTGGCAGGGAAGCAGGCAAGCAAACCGGCAGGCCCTGCTTGCAGTGCTGAAGGAAAAAAAACCAATAAAAAACCCTACAGGGCAACAGGATCTCAGGTCAAATCCACTCGCTATGCTGTGTGGATGCTGCATTGGAAGGAAGGACCAGCTCCAGCTCCAGCCCCTGCAGGATCCCGGGCCCCCCTTCACCCATCACGGCATCCCCCAAGCCATGGCGGAGAAGGGGGCAAGCAGGAGGCGAGGGGGAAGGCAGTTAGGGCAGTGACAATTCCGGGCACAAAATGACTGTGGGATAACACCATCACCATGAACCAACCCCCACCCCAGCCCCACAAAACAAAGCATGAAAAGCAGTAAGCATTGCCGAAAGGTTAGGATTTTATAAGATGCTGGGCATGGTGTGTTTGGAATAGTGTGTAACAAGAAATTTTATAGACTATGTGTACATAATTCATGGACCTTGTACTAAAAGTGGTCTTAAAGTGTGCCTTCCAATTCAATTTATTAATAAGTACTCTACTGCAGTGTCTTCTAAGATAGTTGGCTCCTATATCAACAACTGTGCAAATATTTTATCTCTGTAGAAAGACATGATCAGATTACAGGGAACTATGCATTCATACTTTCATAGCTCAGCCTCGAAGTCAAGATCAATTCAATTATGGACAATTTTATACTTGAGCTTAAAAATAACATTTTAGCAAGAAATTGCAAATATCTGACTGCACAGACACGGGCAGAGGTGTCATCTTACATTGGTTTCCAACAATGGCCTGACTAGTAGAAGTATCTCCCAGCTTCTAGTTAGGAACAGCCTGAGCCAGAGGTAGTTTCTATGTGTGTGATAATCTGTAATGGATTTTCCCTCCATGAACTTGCCCACTGACTCTTGAAGGTACATGAGCTACGTGGAAAAACCTTCTTCAGACTATACTGGCACCCACATTTGTTACAGCAACCAATAAAAACAATTAATCACTGAATGAAAGCACAAGCCCTAGTGTATCCATCTGCACCAGCCAGGAAGACCCAGCCACCCTCCATGAAGCCAGTACAATGCAGCCAGCTCTGTATGCACCAGATGTGGCTGACATCGGTGCCGACCACATCTGGGGTGCTCATGGGAAGTCATCAGCTGAACAAAAATCCTGCACTTCTGTGTGGGTTACACTGTATGCAAGGTACAGAACAGCTTTGTACTGAAATATTAAGAACTCCCAGGATTACATATTGTGAAAAACACCAATCACTTGGTTTTTTTTAAATTTTAAAAGTTTAATAGTAATAAAATGGTTATAAAAATAGTAATACAATTAGAGTAATAATAATTTGGACAATTAATTAGAATTAGGACAATATGAGACAATAGAGACAAAGAGTTACAGATGTCCAGGTAGCTTTTTCTGGGCAGCTTGAGCCCGAAAAAGGACCCCAGTTAACAAAGGATTAACCCTTAAGAGCTATAGCCTGTGGCATATTCATACACTCCTTACATGATGCATAAATTCTATTCAAACAAAGGATTCGCTCTGGTCATCGTCACCTTCTTCCTCCTAATCCTAAAGCGCCTTTGATCTTTACCTAGGCAGGAACAATTCAGTTTCTTCTGATAAGAGAACAATAAATTCCTTTTCTCTGAAAGATTTAAGTGTCTTGTGGCTGCCATCTGGTGTGAGTGCCTCATTCCTTTCTTAAAAAATTATCCTACTTACATAGTTCTTATTTAAAGTACAAAAGTTACCTTTTAACTACAAGACTACATTTATATTATTAAAATGTTAATATAGCACTACTAATCAATACATCAAAATACATATAGTAAATATCTGCGTAGAGCCATATAATATGCACTTTTCACACATATGAATATCGAAAGAGATTTATTGTTGTCCAATTGCCAAAAAATGGCCACAAGAGTATATCTTTATGTATATGAATATCTATCCTCACTGAAGGGAAACAGCCACTGCAATGCAGCATCCTCAATTTTTAGGGGACTCAAACTGTAACTAGGGGGGCTGAAAAAGGACCAGGCCGAGCACCTTATCCCGTGCAGGGCCTGCCTTGCCCTGTGTGCGGCACAAGGCGAGCCCGCCAGGCCGCGCGGTGCAGCGGCGGCAGACGCGGCCCCTCAGGCGGCCCGAGGCGGCCGTTCCGGGAGCACCGCGGGCCCCGCGCCCGCGCGTCACGTGACGCGGCCGGCTGCGGCCCGCCCCCCCGCGGAACGGAGCAAAGGGTAAGCGGCGGGAGCGGCCGGGAGCCGGGCGGAGCCACGGGAGCCGGGCGGGCTCGGAGAGCCGGGGCGGGGAAGGGGCCGGGGAGCCCGCTGGTGGAGGAGGGAGCGGGGACGGGCGTGAGCAGAGGGGGCTCAGGGTGCGGCGGCGGGGACAGGCAGGCGCCGCGCGGCAGGCCCGGCCGGGAGCTCGCGCCCGCAGCCGGTGCCGCCCCTGCCCCGCCCCTGCCCCCGCCCCCGGCCCCGCCTCCCCGGGGCGGGCCCCGCCGGGCCGGCGGAAGCGCCGCTCGCTGATGGCGGTCGCGGCCGCCTGTCCGCCGCCAGTCGCGTGTGCGATCCCTCCCTTCTTCACCCCTCAGATTACCGGGAGGGCTATTTCCCGTGGGAAGGGACTGGATTAAACAGAACCGGCCGAGTCAATAGCGAGAAACACCGCTGCTCTGTGCGCCCTCTGCCTGGCAGAGGTGGTGCGGCAGGCGGCCGTGCCCGGTTGCCGGTGGAAGGCGGCGTGGCTTTGGCGGGGGAGTGGGCTTGGAAGCGACTCCGGGGTTCTACTGCCGTTCCTTGGCATCATGTCTGCAACTGGGACTTGTGCTGTGCACGGCGCTTGGCCCTGGACTAAATGCAGCTGCTTTATTAAACTTCTATCTGCTTTATTTTCTGCTTTATTAAACTTCTATCACATCTTGTATTTGTCCTATGAGGACTACTGTTAATGGCTGTTCTCCGGTAGCCTGATGGAGTGGCTTTCCTGCTACCCTACAGCCTGGACATCTGAGACAGAATTTTTTGTTGTTGTGTTTCATGTTTGTTTGTTTGCTTATAATGATATAATGATATAACTTGTCCTAAAGTGGCTGCTTTTCCACGTCTGGTGCTTGTCCTACAATCTGTTCTTAGTTAAATGCTTCTGTGTATAAAGACTGCAGTGCTTGAAGCTGAAGAGATTCAGCTAGTTCCTAGACATGTCTCTCTGGTGTTCCTACTTTTTTAAAGTTGGCAAAAACCTTAGATAGAAAAAGTGCAGCTGAAGAACAAGTAGACTCTAACTTTGTAAAATGTTTTAATTAGCCGGTATTCCATCACTGAAGTTTTACCTTTTTTTTTTTTTTCTTTTTTTTCTTTTTTTTTTTTTTTTTTTTGTTAATTACCATTCTGGTTCTGTGGAACTGGAATTCATTGAGCACACCAAGATACCAGAATAGGCAAAGCTGCTTTACATATCCCTCTAAATAACTTTCTTGTACCACTACATTTTTATTTTCTTTTTCTCTCCTAAAAGCAGATGCCACACATACTTGTTCACTGTTGGTCTAGGAAGAAAATCAAAATTGTCAACAAAATATACTAGGAAGACAGAACCTCTTGAGGATTTTCAGGTTAAATGAAATAATTCCTCTAGAAAACTTCAGAATTAGACTTTTTCCAATATGCAGCTTTGTAACGGAATACATATGCATTTGTAAAAAAAACTTAACATTTTTAACTACTGTATTTGGAAGATTATCAGGAGTCTTTAATTTACTTTAAAAAATACAGGTTCTTTTATTTAATGTGTATGTTTTTACCAAAATACATTTTCTCCTGGAACTGTTGATAAATAACTATACATGTGGTATAATAGTAGGTGATATCCACATCTCTGAAAATAATATTTTAAGCATGCTAGCAATAATTTGAAGATTCAAAGGGTTTCACAGTCACAGTTGTAATTTTGTGGTGAGATCTTTATAAGATGACTAGGGTGCCATAGATTTCATCTGTTTCTGGAAATCCATATCCTTATGCTTGTTAAGCTGTTTTGCTTATTCTTGGTACCTGAGAAACTTACAAGGCAGTTTAAGTTATCAAGAATCCCAGACTCAAAATCAATATGGTGGGGAATGATGGAGTACCCTAGGTCTGCTCTTAACAACTCCCACAGTGACCTCTAGAGTTCAAGGATAAAACATGAGTGGTTAAAATAAAGGCAATTATTTTTGAAGGCATAATTTTCTGTGTTAGTTTATACATTTAGTTTATTACTATTCCTTAGACAGTAGATGGTGAGTAGTTCATTCGTTGGGTTTTACTGCTGGGTTTCATGGGAATTTTCTGTCGAGGAGTCAGTCCCAATTTCCCTACTTTGAACAAGGATACACAAAGCTGCTTTTACAGTAGTTGTGGGAGAGGTAGTTATTTTTGTGAAGTATGATGAAAATGGAAAATACCTTTCAAATAGTAAAAGAATTTTCTATTCTTTCTCTTGGCATCATTTTTTCATACCATAATAGATATTATTTTCAGTCATTATTCTGCCCTCATACTCAGTGTATACTGGCATGCTTTAAAGATTCATAGCTGAGACTCTAGTTTCTTCTATTAATTTGTTCTTGTATTCATTTGACTTTCTATTAGGCTAGAAGAACCTTCCCTGTTCCATATGAAACTTCTTAATCCAAAAGCAAAATCTTTTAGAAGAATTTGTTTCTGATGATATTAATGCTTGAAGCTGAGTGCTGTTATTCTTACTTTTAGGCTGTTCATTGAATGTTATCTGAATACTTGAAGTTATATATTTTGGTGAAAAATAAATATTTCCTCTTTTTTGTTGTCTTGTTTTTGCCTAAATTTGGTTCTGGATAACCACAACTAACATCACAGTTCAATGGTGCTTGAAAGAATCCAAAGAGTTGACTAGATGAATGCACAAATTCATTGAAATTCAAAGGTTATGATATTGTTTACTGTAAATATAATTTACAAATTCAGTAAGTTTCAAAGTAACTCCTCATTTATGCAGTCTACTTGAGAGCAAAACATAGCAGCAGCTGGTAGTTATTTGCAAAGGACACTTTAATTTAAACAATTAACTTTGGTTGCTGGCATTGAATCCTTAGGCTGAAAGCAACACAAAACTTCCAGTTGTAAGAAGCTGAACATGTGTTATGTTGCTCTCTTAAGTGAGTTCCAAAAATCAATGTAATTTAGTACTTTCCTTTATCTACAGTATATATTAATGATCTTTAGTTTCTTTGAAGGTGCAGGAACATGAATAAACCCAAATATTGTAACTTGTATGTTAGAAGGACTGGTACTCTGCCAGTCACCTGTGTGCTAGTACTTGGAAGATATTTCATTACATCTGAAGTTTTAAGTGCTGGGAAAAAATCTGATTTGTAACAATTGCTAATGTTTTTAATTGTAATTTCTATCCTTGATGCTTGTGTGTATAAAATGGAATCCTGAATAACTTGTCAGAGCTAAGGGATGGCTGATTACTTGCCATCCTAAGCTAGTTGTTAATTTGATTGCTGAGAGTAACTTTGATCTACAGCTGTGTTTTCTTCTAGTTTTGCTTATATTTGAACAGTAAAATGTTCTGTTTGGAAGTACAAGATTGTCCATTAGGGTAAAATCTGTGTACTTGAAACACAAAATTAATTTCTAAGTATAAGCAATATGAATTTCTTTCCAGTTACAACCAACACATCAACTAAGCCTTTGACATGACATAGATCCCAGTGATGGGATATAGTAATAGTATATTAAAAGAAGAATCAGTTCCACATTAGACTGACTTTTTTCCCCCAGCAATAATTCTATGACTGATTATGTTGATGGTTATTGTTCTATTTGGTTTGTGAACTGAAAGCTCATTATGGTTGATCTGGTTTTGTCTGCTTCTGGGAACTTCTCTGTATGTTACAGCACTGAGAAGATTAGAAAAATGGATTTTTATTATTGTTTTTCTTTACTGTGGTATACTGGAAAAATTCTACATATTTCATAGGGCTGAGAGCTATTACATGGAAATTGTAATTGCTTGAATTCAAGGAAAGGCATAAGAAAATTGTACAAAATGGAGTTGAAACTAACAAAATCTCCTACTTTGTATTTGGAACAAGCAAAACATCTGGGTCTCAGAACAAAAAGACTAATTTAGAGAAAAGAAAAAAGAACAGCAGAGCATACGTGTGCAGTTGCTGAAATTGCAGATTAGTTTATGATTTTCTTCTTCAGTAACACAACATTTGTTTCCATGACCTGAGATATTTCCAAACTCAAAATCGAGGGGTGTTCTTTCATGTCTGTGTGCTGGGGGAGAGAGAGTAATATGATGAAGGAATAGGATGAGTAAAACCTGTGCAGAATATAAATACATTAATTGAATAGACATGTTACCACGGTAGTGGAATAATACCAGGATAGAGTTGGCTTTATTGAAGGATAAATGAGAGCTTCTTCTGGAACTAGATAGGATTTTTATATGAAAACTTAAATGCACTGATCTATATTGATTATTCTAACTGAAAACTTATGGGCTAGTCTATTTTGATTCTTCTGTGGCATTCATCACCATCATGTCCAAGCCTGTACTTGGATAAATATATATGAGTTAAATCAGCCTACTAAAAACTCTGCATACTTGTACCCTTACAGTAATCACTATAATATAAAAATTACGGAAATGTAAAACTAAAATGGGAAATTAGGCTCAGGCTGCATGGCAGTATTTAGCTCTGGCCTTGTATCATGAAAGATTGTAGAAAAAGAGTGTGTTAAAAAGATCACACAAATTCTTATACTGAATGGTATCCTGTTAATCATGGTGATTAAGCCAGGTACAACCTCATCTTCAAATTAGAACAGTCTTAAAACAAAAGCTTTTGTCCTCAGTTTTATGTTTTATAGGACACAATAAAATTGGGCTTATTCATGTGTTAAGGACTTTTTTGTTATGAAAGTCTTCTTTATTTTCAAACCATATATCCTGAATTCTATGTGGTGCAATTGATTTATTTAAAAATGCATATTTTGATTGACAGAGAAGTTGGTTGTTTCAATGGATTCTTGAACTATATATCATATAGTTACTAATTCCTGAACAAGATCAAATAGATAATTTCACACTAATGTAGCAGTCTTGATGGGGTACTTGTTTTGCATAGAGGTTGTAATTCCCTCCTTCCTGTTCCCTCACTTTTTTTGTAGAAGCACATCAGGGGCCATTCTATTTCCTTTGCGGATGACTGCTAATGCCTTGTTTTTACAGCTATTTTTCCTATCATACTTCTGTGGGTAATTTTTAAGTACCTAGGTTTGCAAATATATTGTAACCTGGGGCTTTCTGAATTACTTGATGATTTTCTGCAGGCTGTGTGATAAACAGTGTCTTCTAACATGCAGGCAAGTGTAAGAAAAAATAAACATTTTATACATAGAGAGCTATCTAAATAGCATCTCTGCTCCATATGTTGTAGTACCCATGAGGGGCTCATTATAATCCCTGGACCTTTTGTGCACCAAATACTTCAGTCTGGATAATGCTGTGCTCCATCTGCCTTAATCTCTGAGCTGCACAATGTGAAATTCTTAATGCTTTGACCTGCTATATGCTAGCATTTTTGATCTTGGATTTTTCTTGTCCGTGTTTCCAGTTCAAACAAGTTTTCAAGGTTGTTGGTTTGAAGTTTGTCAGTTCTACTGAGTTATTCTGTGGGGTTTTTTTTCCCTAAACCAAGTGTAACTTAGAGGTGCTGAAAAGTGTATGCATCTCGAAAGTATTTTATTCTGGTTTTTTTGTATTTGGTTATGTTACTTCCTTTTTTCCCCCCACATCTTTTAAGTGTTGTGATTTGTTGATCTTATTCAAGGTGTCAATTTGGTCAGAGATACAGAAATATGTGTTAGGGAAATTATTTTTTTCAGCAAACAATACTTGGCTTGCCTCACTGACATGCATTTAAACCTGTCATCGTAAACCTGACACTGCACTGTATTTCAGAATTTCACTCCAGAAATATGATGCTTTTAAAATCTACAGATATTTTAGAAATCTCTAAGAGCAGAATATTATCTTCAGGAATGATGACTATCTTATGTTTTCTTTATAAAAAAAACTCCAACCAGAATTTTTTTCTTTTAAGGGTCGTTTTTGTGTCTACCCTTTACTGCCCTAAATTCTCTCTTGTGAGTGCAGTAAATGCTTATCATTACTTTTTCCCTTTCTTTTCTCCTACAACCATCAAAGTTTAAGAAAAAACAACACTGAACATTTTAATCCAGCAGTATTATCAGGTGAATTTATCCATTCACATGTCCAGTTACTGGTAGAAGGTAATGCTGCAAATTGCCTTTCTGCTGCCCTTCCCCTGTGGCAGTGCAAGACAACTTGAAGCTCCTTGTATGGAAAGAGTGAGGGGAAACTTCCCATTTACTGGCAGTTGGGTGGTGAACTATTTTGTCAACAGTTGCATGGGAACTCTGCATGTTCGAGCATTTCCTCGTTTGTGCTTTTTAGAGGGGAAAGTTTATGAAGCAGATCTGGCAAAAATGTGGGCACTGTTAAGTCAGATACTGATGTGTAGTAACTTAGCTATGTGTTGAAAATGTTTTGTTGTATGAAAGGACTTAAGGTTATAGATGGATTGTTTTTAAATAGTTCTTCTCAATCTGTTTGAAATGTGTGTGCAAGTGTTTGATGTCTTTTGGGAAGAAAGGCTTCTGCTGAGTGGCTCAGTTTGTGCTATGGGGAAAAACTGTCCTTTGCTGTGGGAGATGGGGAACCAGGAAAAGTTCAGAATGTAGCTCATCATTATGAATGAAGGACTCATCATTTTGGTGTACAGGGAAGATGAAACCAGTGGTTTGATCTCTTACCAAGAGGAGAGGGGAGGAGAGGAAAAAATTCGGGACAAGTAGAGAAGTCCTTGAGCACATAAGTTGTTGGTTTTGGTGGCTTTGCAAATTGATTGCTTGTTGGGATGCTGCTGGTGCTTTTCCCCTCATTTTTTTTATATTGTGCCATGTAATGCTACATGTGTTCAAACCCAGAAAAGTAAGACTTTAATTCCCAGTGTTGTCCACAGCTGCTTAATACTGCTGGTGTTGCCTTGTCCAAGTGGTGTACTGAGAAAGAAGCATTTTGTCTTAGCAGTTTTAACCTGACTGCTAGATTCTCTGTCACTATTAATTAGCTTGTAGTTCTAGGAAGCATATGGTTGGTCTCCTGTGGATTGTCTGACCAATTACTTCTCTTCAGATTCTGGATTTTTCTGTAGATACTAGCATGGGGCTTCTGTAGGAGGTTTATGACAATATCTGTCCATGGATTCAGTAGACAGGATTCATGTTTCATTATTAATGAAAAAGATGTTTGAGGAATTTTAAGAGAAGTAAAGTTTGATTTCTGAGTTTTTAAAAACTATTCTTAAATCAGCCGTATTGTGATACATGCGTCAGACAGTGTTTTCCTGCTCAAGTTACTCTGGAGAACATGGTGAATATATTTGTGTGTAAAGTCTTGAAATGGGGTTTTGTGGCTGGCATTGCTATTAGAGCGGAGGAGGTCTGAGATGCCAGACCTCATAGCAGAGAAGTAGAGTTCCAGCCACAAAACTCGAGATGCAAAGTTCAAAGTAAATAGTTTGAGAGAAGAGTATTAAGGTGTAGGCAATAATGTAGTCAAAAGGTGGACAAAACCCTGATTTTTAGAGATTTTATTTTTAGGTGGCATATTTTCCAAAGGTAAAGCTTTACTGGTTGAGGCAATAGTTTCTTTTGGTGGATTGAGTCTAATAACCAGTTCTTAAATTATAAGCTGAGAGTAAATCCTTATAGCTTTTGTCTTGAAATGTTGAGGTTTTTGTTCTGTTTCATAACCTATTTCAAATTATTTGTAAGTGATTGGTGCAAATTGAAAATGTTTTCATGAAATGTTCAGAAAGAAAATGCCTGAATTATAAGCAGTGTGAAAATTTAAACTTTGAGCAAGTCACAGATGATGAAATATTTCCACTTAAAAAAAATAAAATTAAAACCTTTTGAAGGTGAATGTCAGAAGTAATAGTCTCAGAAGACAGATCCTGCCTGTCATTGCAAAGCTGTTAATATCTATAAAGAATTCTAGTGACAAATATGCAGATGGCTTACTTTGTAGAACTGAATTTTCTCTTCTAAGTTTTATGGTTCTTTGGAATGAAGAAGCTCTATCTGTGACAGAAGTACTACCTTCAGTACTAATTCATCTGTGTGATATCAGTTTATATTCTGCATACAAATAGTTAATCACTTCCATGTTTCTGAAAATGCAACAAAGAAAAAAGGATTATATTGTGAAATTGTAAGTACTTTGTAAGAGGATTGAATGAAACTGCATATATTTACACTTTTTATTATTTTAATTGAAAAATAACTCTATATTCTTGGATATAAACACAAGCTGATCTACCAAGGATTCATTAGGTGGAAGCAGCAGTTTAAAAGGGAGTTGCCAATAGGTGAAAGACGGCATTTCTTATACTAAAACTGCAGTTATGTAAATTAGGCTTGGGTCTATGCAGCAGTACCTGGATATTCAGCTTGCTTTTCAGAGGTATGACTAATACAAACAAACAGCAGGTGTTTCAGTGCACTTTGTAGGTATTTTCCAAGCATGTTCAGGGCTAAATAAAAGAGATGAGAGATAGTGTAATACATGGAGTTGGAGTGGAATCATCCCATGTGTCATTACGTAGCTGCCTAGTCTGCCAGCATACTTTTAACTTTGTGACGGAGTGGTGTACAAGCAGTCATCATGTTATGGTGTGTCCCTATGATATAAGTGACAATTTGAATTGATTTTATGTTTGCAGTACCACCAGTGTGGAAATGATGCATTTATGCATTTTCATTTGTGAAAAGATTTAATAAAGAAAAGGTGATGTGTTGCAAATAGCTTTCCTTTGCTTAACACAATCCGCCTTTGGGGGTGAAAAATGAATAAATACCAGTGTGTGGAGAGAAAATTATTTGCAATGCTTTTTTCTTCCAAAATGCATTATTAAATTATGTCCACTTGCATCACTTTGGTTCTTGCTTACCTGCCACCTTGAATAATTTGTATCAAGTACTTCTGCTAGCACAAGATCGCAAGAAATGTTCAAATTAGCTAAAGGGTAGATGTGAAGTATCAAGCTCTGTTCTGTAGAATAGACATTTAAAATCTGATTAAGATTTCTGGTTTGTTGGTTTGGGGTTTTTTCCATTCCTATGTGCACATTCTTTTTTTTTCACTCTGAATATTGTGAACCTCTAACAGATAATAAGTTTATTCTTAATTATTCTGTGTTAAATTGCAACATGTTGATGTTACTTCAAATTTTTTCTATAACGACTTTTTTCTTTCCTTCATGTTTTTCAGACTATGGCACAGGCTCAGGGTTTGGGGAGGAGATACATTAAAGCCTTTTTTAAAGGTTTCTTTGTTGCCGTTCCTGTAACTGTGACTTTTCTGGATAGAGTTGCCTGTGTCGCAAGGGTGGAAGGAGCATCAATGCAGGTATTGCTGGAAATATCTTTTGTCTTTCAGGAAATTAAAAGGTTGCTCTCCACTGATAATAGCAAGGTGAAAAAAATCTTCTTCTCAATTGTTATTAAATGATGTTCTGGTATGGAATAGTTTAATTTCTACTTTGTTAAATATTTTATGATGTGAGTGAAAAGATTTTGAGAGCAAAACTTCCCAAAATTCTGTGTCAGTAAAAAGAAAATATATGGAGAAATTGTGATAGATTGTTTTGATACCTTCCTAGACATTTAGAAATATTTGGAGCAATATATTTTGTTGCTTGGGATTGAATTGATGACTCACAAGGAGGCTTTATTAATTTTTAGTAGCGACATTATAGTAACTGTGTGGTAAAACTGTTTCTTGCTATACTTGTTCTTACTATTGAACACATATGGCACAATTGCAGGGAAGAATACTGAAAGTGGCATGAATCTACAGTCATTGCTTCTGTTTATCAGGAAATAGTCATTAGTTCACTGTTTTTACTTTGGTTATATTGCATGCTTATACAGCATAAGAAAGTAAATATAAATAGAATGTGTAACATTTAGGTGATAAATAAATACTCATGAATACTATTTTTTTCACCATTTATTTGGTCTTGAAAAAGCTATATTTAATGTAGATAGAAAATTTCCGTGTTGTTACTTTGCATTTTAAATCACATGCACTGCACTTTGGTATGCATCACCACTGATAACAATGATGTATTTTGTTCCAATATTGCAACATTTCAATAAGTAGAGAGTAAGGATTTAATTTTTGGATGGCAAGCTGTCTTTTCTGATTGTCTTAATAAGCTCAGAACCTTGAAGAGAGATTTCACAGCAATCAAGACCAGCTGTTGGCATTTGAATTATGCAGAATTTACGCATGGGCTGGAAAACTTAGGCTTGATCCTGCACTTGGCTGATTTATGTTTAATGTTCTAAAAAGTATGTGGTGGGGAGGAGGGAATGGCAAGGTGGCATTGTGTCTTTTGTGGCAGTCTGTAATCTGATGTTTAAACTCTGTCCAGAAACCTCAACAGGCAGCTCTCATATCAAGAACAGGAATGAAAATAAAATCATGTTACTCCAGTAATTCTACAGTCCAAGGCCAAAAGCTAGGTGTAGTGTAAGTTATTATTGCCTTTTTCACAGATGTTTTTCTGAATATCATTGATGACCAGTGAAAGTGAGGACAATCTGAGGGCTTGCAGTTGCAGAGCCAGACCTTTGCACTAAAAAAGAGAGGAAGGGAAAACTGTGAAAAAAACCCTGTTTTGTTATCTTTTTGCTATCTTCAGACAGGAGGACTTCAAACATATAGCACAGCATCTGGAGAAGTACAAAATTAGCCAGACGACTACGACTTCTCTGTTTTCCATCTTCCCATTTTTTGCCTCTGTTGCAGGTGTAGAGGCACATGGAATATTTTAAGATGCAGATTCATGTTGGATTTTCTGGTTTTGGCTTTCTGCCTTTGTTTGTTTCTGGTTTTTGGGGTTTTTTTGCTATTAGTGGGTGTGACCTGAGCATTTAAATGTTTAAATGGTTTTTTTAGCACACCACATTGCCATTTATTGTTTGATCTTTTTCTGCCTCTGATGCAGTGTTCTGTTTGACATCCATTATTGTGCAATAGTTTTGCTTCAGTAGCTGGAAAGAAATTTCTTAGATTTCCCTCTCCACAAGTCTGTTGTGCTTCTGGTTAGTACCTCAGTTTTATGTTTTCTTTGAAGTCAGTCCCAAGTGTTTGAGAGTGCTCTGGTATTGTTTTGGAGTGTTGCTTTGCTACTCACTTGAAGAGCAAATAGTTGGCTGTGGTTTATCCATGGAAGATTTGAAGAACACTACAGTAATTTTCTTAGATTTATTCAACCTGACAAAGGGAAAGCAATATATATTCACTGGATTATTAAAATTGAAGCTTTTCACTTTCTGTATCTGTTAACTAAACATTCCCTCTGTTGACTGAATGGATAGCTTGAAAGCTGACATTTATAATTTTACTGACACTTCAGTGTCTGTAAAACTCTCTGGTTGTATTCTGAAACAGAACTGAAATAGAGGTTTGTTTTAAACTTCTATGGATATGGCCATTTTTCAGATTGAAAAAAAATTCCTAGTGCTTTTAATAAGATACTAATTTCCTTGCCAAGATTTATTAGACATCTAAGCAAGTCTGACAGGGACACAATTATAAGGAATATATCTCTCTCTTTAAGAGTAGCTTGAGGGAGTACTGGTCTTGTTGCAATTCTATGTTCTTTGGAGAGTGATCTATGTCCAACATATCTTAAAGCCATATGTATGAGAAAGACTGAGGTTCAGTCAGTTTGAAGTCAGATTGTATCCTTCAATCACATGCTTCCAGTGATACCTTATCTTCTCAATTTGATACCATGGTAAGATTCTCAAGAATCTCTTTGTAATAGACCTCTAAAATGTCTAGCTGGCTTTGTATACTCATGATTCTGGCTCCTGATGAGCCTGAAATTAAAAGTTTTGACAAGAAGCAAGAAATTAATTTCTCTGTGTCATGCTTGTTCTCCTACTCTTGTTCTCTGCTGTGTGCTTTCTCTCCCCCTACACTTTTTCCTTTTGTTCAGTACTATGAAGCAGCCTTACTGCTGCTTCATAGTACTGAATATGGGAACACTTTTTGACACCCTGGCAAGCATATGAATAAAGCTTCTAATGAAAATTAAAATTTTCTGACCCAACCAATTAAGAAAGACTTCATGCATTCCATTGTCTCCAGCTGATTTTGTATTTTTCAGTGCTTTCAGCCACCTGTCATAATTTTTCTTGTGCTGACTTCAGTGTATATGTGTATTAACTCTAACCTATAGGGAATAAGTGTGAGCTATTGCAGTTTATAATTTTAACAGTTTTAATAGTTTCATTACCTTCTCTTTCATTTCCAAATTTACTGGGTTTTTAAATCATCACATGAGGTAGTTCTGTTGCTCAGGATTTTAGATTGATATGCTCATCTAGCATTCTATTAATTGTGTGTTTATAGTGAGTTTGTAATCTGTTTACCATACTAAATGTAAGTGAAAAAAATAACTGGTAGTAAGATTTCTTAATTGACTGTTGTGAATTTTTTTTGTGTGACTTCTTGTAGTGTCTTTAAAATGTTTGTTGTCATCTGGACACTTTGATATTGATTTATGTTATTTTTTTATTGAGTTTCATTGCTTGTCCAGTATGACAGACTCTTCATACATAAAGATGTGGAAAAGGAACCCCTCACGGATATATAAATTTGTAAATTCACTAAATCAAATGGACTGTTTTAAAGTGGGATAGAAAATGACAGTGTATGTGCAGCTTTATATGCAAGTTCTATTGCAAACAGTTCAACACCAAGGATTATAGGAAGTGGCCTGAGCAGCGATCTCTGATGAAGCACTCATGTTTCTGCAGCAAACATTATTGAATGTTCTATTCCATTATGCATAATAGCAGTTGTAATTATTCTGTGGCAGTTTCTCCTAACTTTATTATTAGGATTACTGTACTTAAGCCTGTAAGCTCATGTGAATATTCTTTGTGTTCCCCAAGCTACAAGCAAATAAGTTGTG
The DNA here is from genome assembly GCF_051311805.1 of Agelaius phoeniceus. Lineage (NCBI taxonomy): Eukaryota > Metazoa > Chordata > Aves > Passeriformes > Icteridae > Agelaius > Agelaius phoeniceus. The sequence continues at coordinate 46,881,979 of NC_135269.1, read as the reverse complement.
ACCTTCACTAGCAGCATAACAACTATCAAGTTAATCATTATTTATAGCAAAAGGGCATGTTTTTACCCTCCTACTTATGGAACCTCATGTCCTATGAGGCTTTGTCATATGGCTGGGGATCTCAATTTGCATGCTTTTAGCATTAGATTAGTTAGTAATTGGAAGGAGTAATGTTTTGTGGCTTCTGCACCACAGTTTAAATTAAGACCTGTGTGCCTTATTTGTAGCAGGCTTTTATGCCAAAAACTTGAGCAAAGAAGTTATAATGCTTCAGACTAGAAGGAAGAAACCTCTGTCATTTTGTTTCTTATGAAAAGTCCTTGTGACCCTATTTATTGACTCCTTTTGCAGAAGCTGTATTTTGATTTTCCTAGACCTGAAACCTTACTAGTAGTTAAAATATCATGAGGAATAAGTTGTATTGTTTCTATACTTGTTTGTTGTGGAATCTCAGTTAGTTACAATAGAGAAGAATATAGAATAGAGAAGTTATTTATAATAGAGAGGCTTGCTGAAGGATTTATCCTTTTATTTTTTAAATAGACAATAGTGATGATGTAAATGAATAGTTGTCTCCTAGTTTTCCTTCACTTTCTTCTAACAAAGTACTATTATTGTCTGCATGTTTGTCAGGTTTATTTTTTTTTTTTGTGAGAGAGAAGAAAAAAGCCTATACTGTCGTATTTTTCTCAAATACCATTCTAATGTATGAGTTGAATATCCACTCTGTATGTCAAAATGAGGTCAGGTATTGTTAAAAATGCATTTAGAGTGCTTTAAGTTAAAAAAAGCTTATGCAATATCCAAATGTATTTGAATTCTAAGGTATTCCCTTTGTTTAAATGCATAAAAAATAGGAGTCAACTCGGATAGTGCAACTAGGGCAATACTGTACCTACCTGGTGTATTTCTCTGTAAGATGTAGTTGATGTAAGTTTATGTGATACAAAAAGTGTGTGAGCACTTATTTAGAGATATTCTAAATATCAGCTGTGAGATACATTATCTTTTGGAACAATGGTTTTAAGGTTTCTATTAAAGGTTTCATCCTCCTCTTTTGGCCTTTTAAGGCAGATACCTTTGAGTACTAAGGAGTTTACTTTGTGAGAATATGTCATATGTATGATTCCTGCTTTGTAAGATTGGCCTCTGCCTTATACTTAGTAGTGTTGAAAGATTCTGGCCCCTATGTACCTGCATTTGGCAAAGTGAGTATGACTGAATTGTTTGTGAGTTTGTATGTAAGTCTCTTGTATGTAAATATATATAAATATATATTCCACCATCCTTTGGTGGAAAATGCTGTAGAGGTGATAAGTAATTCTGGAACTCTTGATAAAAAACTACTAATAAAATAACTGCTAATTAGCTCCTGGTTTTCATTTATCTGGTTCTCGAAGTGCATTGAGTCTAGTAAATAAAACAGCAATGAGTATTAATATATTTATAGCTTAGACTCAGACCATATCTCTATGGATATTAAAGTGATCTGCTTTGATCCCCTGATTTACCTTACTGGAAATTTGCCTGTAGCCCAAAATGTAACTGGCCTCGTTTGCACTTTAACAAATGATGTCATATCCCTGCCCCTCTCCCATGCTTATTCTTTTGACCTAACTTACTGCTTACTGTTCATGTGAATTACACCTACTTAGGACCCTACCACATGGCTTCCTCTTGCACCTTGAAAAACTATTTTTTCACAAATCCCATTTGAAGCATGTCTTTGTGAACCCATCTATTTAGCAATGATGAATGAAGAAACTGTAATAAAGAGACATTGCTTTTGAAGTTAAAAATAAATACTAAATAACCATTTTATTTGAGAGCAGTTTACTGAATAATGATGGAATGAAATTTGACACTGTGTAATTACTAGGGTTGAGAAGAGTTAATTTCAGTCCTCCTGTTGGTTTACTCATCAAGGGTACCATCAGTTTGGAGAGGGGAATATTAGCAGTAAAAGTCCAGTGGTTTATGTGGTGCTTCAAGTTAAAGTGTAAGTGCCTTTTCTACAACAACAGCAACAATAACGAAATTTTTAGCTAATATTGCAATTACCATACAAAGGAGGAGTAGCTTAGTTTCAACACTATGTGCTTTATTGGATATTTTGCCTAACTCTAATTAGTGATTATCTCTTGGCCAACTTGGGACATACTGTAATTTTGTTTGAAGACCCTGAAAAAGCTTTCTGAGAAATAATTATTAGAAAACTTCAGTCTGGAATACTCTTAAATAATTTCTGTCAAGTAAAAGGAGTCTTTGTTTTAAAGTAAGCCTTGCAAAAATAAAGACAGTATTGTGATGGGCTTCTTCCTCTGCCCTTTACCAAGAGTTAACTCAGAGGCAGCATTGATCAGGTATCCTGGTTTTGTATCATATCACACAAAATAATTTTTTTGGGGGGCGATTAGATGTGCCTCCTAATTGTTCATTAATTACTTGGTTATTTTGATTCATGCCCTTTAGTGTCCTGTTATGGAAGTCCCACATTTGTTGCCAGTGTCTGTGTGTGCTGTAGGTATAGGGCTTGTTTTTCCCCTTTGCAAAGGATGCTGAGATTAGTATTGCTACAAGTCCATGTTTCATTTTTAGTGCATTATGCTTTTATAAATAGTAAGATGCCTGTAAAAAGCTTGGTTTTTTTTTTTTTCCTCCTGGGAATTAGTGTACTTGGTTCTCCTTTGATTTTAATATTAAATGATAAGGAGTAGCAGCAATCCCTTCTTTTCATCAGGTTTGCCGTAAGTATGTAGGGGGATAGAATATAAGAAAATAAAGGTAGTATAGAAAGTAATCTTACCCCTAAGGAGTTGCAGCTCAGCTAATTATTAAAGATTAGGAGCAGGCCTGACCTTAACAGGCCACAGCTGTAGCTGATAAGAAGAAGAGTGCTATAAAAGGGTGGATTGGTTGGTGGAGGGGGAACTGGAGTCAGTTGGCTACTGTAAGAAGAAGGAAGAGTCAGTGCTTAGAGGAGCTGCCTATGAGACTCATCGAGGAGGTATGAATCTCTTGCAATATGGAGCCTTTGCAATATAATGACAACATAAGTATGTATCCTATGTAATCTGATTTGCATGCAGTAGTTGTCATAAATTAATGATTTTTAACATGTCATTTAATGAAGAAGTGTATTTCAAATGTATTTCCTGTAATGTAACAGATTCTTGGCCTCTTACAGTAAGTGGGTATGGTTTTTACCAATTTTAATGGGTTTCCCCTGTTGATGGAAAGATAACTAGGGGGAAGATTGAAAAAGAAAGTGTCGATCTGAATGTAGATCTGTTTTTCTCCCCTTCTCTCAGCCTTCTTTGAATCCTGGGGGAAGACAAGCATCTGATGTAGTACTCTTGAACCACTGGAGCATTAGAAATTACGATGTACAACGTGGGGACATTGTGTCACTGGTGTAAGTAATTTTGCATACATTTCAATACATGCTTATGTAGATGTTGAATTATCAGTGTTTTGTCTACAATAATGTAGGTATGTACATGAGCAAGGAACCTAACATTTTAAATAATGCATTATTGTTGCTTCTGTTGTCTGTTTTCAAAACTCAGATGTTCAAAGAATGCATTATCTGGCTTTTACTTGAAAGGAATGCAGTGCAAGTTATCATGTGATACAGTGTGTATGTGTGCCAAAACTGCCAAGAACAAAGAGTTGTGAGATGGAAAATAGATAAAACATCATGTGGCCTAAAGGAGTGTAGTTTTGGGTTGCTTGGCCATGTACTTATGAGAAAAAATTTCCTTATTGACTAGTACTGTATGTTTTTCTTCCTGGTAAAGTATATCTACTGAATAAAATTTTAGATAAGACCTCAAGGATTCAACCACCTCCATAAGGACAAATGGAGCAAAATATAGAATTCTACATTTAAAATTGGGAGGCCTATGTATCAAGCCAAAAGGTGGCAGTGTTTCGCTGTTCAAAATACTCAAGATTAACAGAGGACAGAAACTTCATTTCAGCCTTAATATAATATAGAAATGGAATGTCAAAGTGCACATAACTGACATAGGGATATAATACATACTCATATTATATGCTTGGAGAGTTTAAGCTTAAGGTTTTAGTTTTGTAAGTGAAATGCACAATATGTAAATTGTAACAAAAATGTCTTTGGAAGCCGTATCTAACTGCCTTTTTGTCATGTATCTTTTCTAATTGTCTCATTTTTTGCTTTCCTCCTCACTGTAGTGGTAATTTGTAAGACAGTTCTCTTCTTGCGCTAGACACTTAAAATTTGCGCTGTGACCTGTCTCATTTTCTGTCATGTAAAATTTTCTGTAAATAGTCTAGCTACAAATATGAGTTTATTCATATTTACTAGAGATAATATTGCAAAAGGGCTTCAATTTCAGGTCACTTAATGGATGCTGTAAAATGTGATTCTGCCTTTGTGTGCATCCCTCTGCCCAAGTCATGCTCTGGTGATTGTTTAAAAGAGCCAGCATAACTGGTTAGTAATTAATAGAGTGAACAGAAAATGAGCACGTTGTCCGATCAGAAAACAATATTAATAGTTTCATTCTTATTATACTTCTTGAATGTTTGTGATGCTGTCTGCTTTGATTATTTTCACTTAGCTGTATGTTTGAGCGGGATAATGAGTATTTTAGATGCTGTGGAGATTTTGGTATGTTTGGAAACTTTTCCCTTATCTTAGTGGAGTTTATGTATACCCACATAGAAGAAGTTGTATTTATGCACTGTATGGAAGCTTTTCTTCGTCTTTGGGAAGTCCACTGGATAATCAGATCAGAGTATTCCCAGAGCACTTTAAGATCAGTACAAAGGAAGTTAAACAATGTAAAAATAATTTCTTGGATAGTTTTAGTACAAAATATCATTCAATGTTTACATTTTCAGTAACAACTTTGAAGTACCTCACCATACCGGTTTGTTAGAAGCAGTTTTGGCCTGCTTCCTTATTGTTTTGTCAAGTTTTTCATTGTGTGGTAAAGTTTTGCAGGATATAGTATCTGATGTGATTTTTGTACTTGTCAGTTTTTGAAAATTTTGCTATACAGTGCTTCTATTGTGTAAATGGGTTAGTACATTTATCTTTTTCACTTTGGTTGTTTACTTATGATTTCTATAACTCACATATATGCATGGATTTTACTTGCTGGTCCTCAGATCCTGATTTAGGTAAGGCATGAACAGGGAAGCTGGATGTCCCATTGGGTGCTCCTTTACTGATCTCAAAAATTCATTTGAGAAAGTATTGTTGTGCCTGAGATAGTCAAATGGATATGTAAACCCTTGTTTTGTATCCTTGTTGGCTGCTTTACATTTGTCCACTGTCTCCTCTTTGCCAAGTTGTAGTAGAAGATATTTTAGAGGTTCTGGAAGGGTGGTCATTTGTAGAACAAGAGCTGAGGTAAAATATTCCTTCATGGCAGCATGACCAGAGCCATTCAAACTCATCTCTTTGCTCCAAGTTTTGGCTGTTGACCTTCTACTTACGATGGACTTTGATAGCTGGGATCTCAACAATCCCTTTAGGAAATTATGGTAGAAACAGCAGCCATTCAGAATGACATGGTATCTCTGATGATATGAAGAGAGCAAAGAGGTGAGTTGGTCTTGGTGGTCCTGGATGCCCCAGAAGAGAATCAGTGAGCCTGTGGTCGTGATTCTCATACTGCTTGCAGATCCGAAAGTTTCCCTGCTATTGTCTGATCTAGCTCTTGATAAACATGTATGTGTGTATATATATACATATATATATATATTTATTTTCTGACTTTGATTACAAATGAACACCCAAATACTCAAGTACTTGGTGGTGTTTATACCTAGTAAAGGTACTGAATGAAGACTGCATGTCTCTCTGTCATCTCAGTCTCTTTATCTGATGTAGGTGAACCACTTATCTCAGTCATATCTGTCAAATTAGCCACTGTATGCACACATGTGCATTTACCTTGTTTTAGACAAGATATTTAAAACAGCATTAGTCTTTAAAAAATATTAAATTAGAGTCAGGTAAAACCAATGGAGATAATAAGTTGGTCACAAAAAATTTCTTTAATTTTTTTAATTTTAGTGTTTTAAGGTAGTTATATCTTAACTCAGCCTTTAGAATATTTTTTCCCTATAGTTTGAACTCATTTTTATTGATAGCAGAGTTAGGAGACCTCAATGTTATATGCTGTAGCTTTTGAACTCACAATTTTAAGTTGATTCAGAACTGAGTAAATGTTATCATCCTTAACTTGATCACTTGTTCAATGCCTAATTTAGGTACTGCTGTATTACTGGGACTTGATACATAGAAAATCAAAACAGGAATAACTTTCAAATAAATGAAGTAATTTCAGTTATTCTGTGTTCCAGAAAACTACCTTTCCCTCTCTTAACTGGATTTAAAAAAAAATTAAAAATGTGCTATATTTTTGAAAATGCATTGAAAAATGCATTTATTTGTCTTCAAAGAAGAAAAATAGTCATGTAGCACATGAAGTCATCTTTCAAAGATGAATGCTTGTTTTTGCCAGGCAGACCTTGATTTTTCAGTCAGTTTTATGTTGAAACAAGCATCTGCTTTGTAAGAGTTTAGTTGAGGTAGATCTCAACAGTTGTGTAGAACTTTATTAGATATTGTGGAATGAGTTATAAGATATGTAGTGTTCTCTCAGCTGGTTTCACTCTGTAAAGTTTGAGTGCCAGCAGCATTGTAGCTGGAGCTGTGTGTGTCACAGTGGGGGATGTACAGCTCATGCAGTTCCCTGGGAATACATGCTGCAGCTGCACTTCCCAGCACTTATAGAGATAGTGCTCTTCTACTGCAGATTAAGGGGTATTTTTGCCAACCTTACCTGTATGTAATTTGTTTTTTACTGTGTGCAAATGCAGGCATTGCTATAAAAAGGTGTTGCCAAGGAGTGATTTCTAGGTCTAGAATTCATTTTGGTTGCCTTTATGGAAACCCTCCCATCCTGATTGTACAATCATACTGTCTTTTTATTCCAAAATTCCTGTCTTAAAGTAGGAAAAAGTTGGTGCTTAAATTTTCAAATGATGAAATGTTAAAGTTGTAAATATTCACAGACACTAAGTTTAACCTTGAGGTCGAAAATTAGATGTTAATTTAAAGGTTGTGCTATGTCTGTAATAGAGAGAACACCTTCTGCAATGTTTGACTGAGAGCAGGAACTTACTTGCTGAATAGCCAGGTGTCCTTCCATTGCTAATTTAGAGTGTGTTCTTATGTGTCAAATAAAAATAGCTATGCTAAATTAATCTGCGGGAGAAGAAAAGGGAACCATGCTGTCTGTTCTGTACATCCTGAATGGTAACATGCTTTTAAAATTATGAACTATAATAGCTAAATGGGCAGTATGTTTAAAAACATGTTTTTAAAGGTCAGCTATAAAAATAAGGAAATAAGTGTTGTATATTTTGTCAAATTCTTTTGAGTTCTCATACAGGAGCATAATTGCTTTAAATACAAACCCAACTTTCTACATAGAAAATTCCTTGACATTAAAAAAATGCCAAATCATACTTCTTGTCTCCTATCCTTCTTATCCTTATGAGGGATATTAAGTGGCTTCTGTCACATCTTTGTCTGAGTTTAAGGTTATACTTGGACCTTTCCATAAACTCCTTTATTTTGGGTAAACTGCTAAGCATTTATGTGATCTTGATCTTTGAAAAATCCAGTGCAGATAATCATTCTGGTGGAAGAATCAAAGTACTGCATTTAAGGTTGTTTCTGCCACTGTGTCCCTCACTGGCATCTGTTCAGAAATGAGAACTGGAAAAGGTAATTGCAGTGATGATTTTATGTGATGGTTCAACAAGTTTCAACCTATACACGCAAATCTGAATAATGCAATTTCTGAAGGAATATAATCTTGTTTAGTTGATGAAAGCAAAGGAGTTCTCAAAGGGTGCAAACTGAATATGTGCTGTTAATAGAAGATCACTAATTGGAATTTCATTATTGAGACTAGCTTAGTAAAATAAATATAAGCAAGAAGGTACTTACTGAAGGAACTGCCTTGAATTTGAATTAGTTGTAATTATGAAAAGATTTTCTACTAAATTCTGATAGGTGTAATGTGAATAGATATCTAATGGTTCTTGCATTATGTTTAAGAAAGCTTCTTGCTGACTAAAATACTGGACAAACTTTTATAAATTCTTCTGCTTGGCCTTCTTAAATCTTCCAATTTCTGTTCTATTTTTGTTTGTACTTAGGTTTCTGTACTAAGTCATCTGTCTTCTGGCAGGTAGGACACTGCAAAGGAGGTTGTGCTGACACAGAAGCTAAATAATCACTTTAGTTTCTGTGCCTCAGTGACCTCAGAAAATCTTTTCCTATTCTGTTCTTTTAGCTGGGAAAAATCCAAACAAAACCTCTCATGTCTTTTCTTGATAAAAATCAAATATGTAGTTTTACTTTTATTATCTGTGTTACGATCTATTCTCTATACATACTGTATATGTGTGTTAATGCTGTTGGTGGAAGAAAGCCTTGTGTCTTCTATTTATAAAGTAAAATCCTTTTTCTAAGGAAACTTTTCAGATACTGTACATGATCCTTGGTTGTATTATGAAGTGCTCAGGAGGGGTTTAATAGGCAGTGATTGCGTTACTGTGGAAAATGAGCAATTGTGGAGGAAAGAAGCTGTTGCAGTTAAAGTTAGGGTTGTTACCCTTAGAGCCTATGGATATGACTAGGAAGTTGACAAGACTTGATTGCAAGAATCACTGCTGGAAAGAGCCTGGCTAGACTCTTTAGGCAAAAAAGTCACATAAATGAATTACGTTATAGCTTACAGTGATTAAATTGAAAGTTGGAGATTTAAAAAGAACAATATTTATTTTTAAAAAGGGGAAGTCAGATGGCCTTTGCTGTTTGTGAAAGAGGTGTCGATTGATTGAGAAGACTACTGTAGTATTGTAAGTGGTGCTCTGCAAACTTTGTATTCTGGTTGATTTTGGTTTTACTGGCCTTTTTATCAAATTAACTACTGTGCTGTTGAATTAAGAAACAAATTGTGGTTGCTGAACATTTATTAGAGTATCTATTAGGATGCTACATGGGAAGTTTACTAAATCCACTTCATTGATTACTGAGTTGTTTTAGGTTTTGGGCTTGGTTTGTTTGTTAGTTTGTTTTAGGTTTTCCTGCATATAATATAGTCTTTGTGGTTAATTTAAAATGCAACATTCAGAGACTTGACAAAAATATTTAAAGTCAGATGCACAGTCTGTGGTATTGTCTTGGTTTGAAAAAGACAGTTATCTGCTAAGGAAGGCAGGAGCCTCCCTCTGAAATGGAAAATGTAAACCCCCTCCCTCCGAATTGTTATAATTTTGAAATTAAGGGGGCTCTCAGGCAAAGATATGAGAGCAGGAGTAACAGCTCTTTATTAGGGAAGAAAATTAAAAATAAAAAACAAACAAAAACAATGTAGTAATACAAAACAGGGCTGTCAGGTCAGAATATGACCTAACACCCTGTGGGTCAGGGTGTTAGTACAGTCTGATTAAATGGGGGCTGCAGTCCTTCTGCAGTGGCAGGTGTGGTTCTGTTGAAGCAGTGATCCTGTAGAAGAGTGTTGTGTTCCTCTGAAGATCCAGTAGAGGTGTAGATGGGCCTGGTTTTCCCTGGGAATCCACTGGAGAAGATAGCTGCTCCTCTGGGAATCCAATGGAAAAGGCTGGCTGTGGTCTTTCAAATCTAGGATTATATCCAGTTAGGAATGCTTGGCTTCTCCCTCTGGGTGGAGCATCTCACAATGGGATAATGTAATTTTATCAGTCATGCAGTGACACTCAATGGCCCATTAGCAGAAGGTATTTCCCCAGGTGGAGGATTGGTTGTGGAAGAGATAAAGAAAGCTGCCCTCTTAACAGAAGATAACTGCTCTGTCAGATAGGAATAGAATACACACACCCATATCCAACCTAAAATATTAAGACAGGTATTTGGTTGAATTTACTTCTGAGGTAAATAGCATAAAATTTCTTTAAGACCCCTTATAGTGAAAATGAAGGGATATTACAGTCTTGCCCACCTCAGAAGCAAAATACTTAAAAATACAGATCTGTAGCTTATCCTGTGTAGAACAGCTTTAATTTTGATGTTCCTGAATTGGTACTGTACGTACTGGTAAGTATATTAACTTACCTGTGTTTACACTGGAAGAACTGTGAGTTGAAGTAGTGTTGCAACTCAGCTAGATTAGGATATAAATAATGAAAACAGGTTAATTTGTAGTTACACACAAATATATGTCTGATTCTTTGGCAAGTGAGAAAGATGTGAGAAAAAATGGTTGTGATCTTCAAATTCTAGTATGATCAGGTGTTAACAGCTAATTGTTACATAAGGAGGCCCTATGTTCTGCTGTTGGAGGAGTGTTAACAGTAATTTTCAATCTCAAAATTAACTGATTTATTAATTCAATTTAATTAATGTTACTTCACCTTTTAGTGATCAGGCAGATGAAGAAGAGGAAAAAACCTATTTTACCAAATGACATAATTTTTACGTTTTCAATAAAAATTTTACAAACTGGAACAGCATAGAATAGTTTTTTATACTCTTTTAGATGATAAGCAGTCACAGTATGTTGGAGGTCCTGGGTCTAAGTGGATAGCTGCTTGGAGTGTTGCAGAAATTGCAGTGGTGATTTGGTTGGTTGGAAAGCTGTCTCTGATCCTGTAACTCTGCCTTACAGTAGGATGGCTGACTGTTCTGTGAAGGTCACGAGCAAAAAGAACTTGAAGCCTGCCTTGGTTTAGAAAAATGTCACTTTTACCTTTTGAAATAGCTATAATTTAGATGCTAGGAATATGATTTGCTATAGCAGAATCTGCTGCCATGTATGTACAGAAAGGTATCAGTATATGTTTCCCAAATGTTTTTCCTTGAACCTTAAGAAACTTTGACAACTCTTATAGGAAAGTATTTGATACCTTTTTTCTCTGTACATTTCCAACTGCTGCAAAGTAATTGCCGGTTATTTATGACTGGCATTGCATGTAGGTACTTGGAACTAGGAAAGGTTTTACAAGTCAGTGAAATAAGCTACACAATCTCATTGCTGGAAGTGGCAGGCAATATGATTGTTCAGCAACTAATGTGAAATTCTAGTGCTCATTCTCTGCAGGGTATTGAGATTAGACACCTCCTTCTTATGTAAATTCAGGCTGAAAATCTGTCATGATATAGGATAAAAAAATTATTGGCTATTCATATGGTTTTTCTTGCACTTTAGATCAAGTCTGTTTTTGATTATGATAAATATAGATGGACCATAATTTTTAAATATATGCTCTGAATACATACTCTGTTTAATCTGATGATCAGATACCTTGACACTTGAGAGGATTGTTAAACTGATACTTTGTTGAAAGTAATTTCCTTCCCTTGAAAGTGAAGCCAATGTTCCAACTGATTCCTAGAGAAGATAACAAATAAAAGTACTTAATGTTAGGTTTCACTGCACTTACGAAATGCTGACTGCTGAATTCATGAGATGCTAGATTCTGTTTAAGATGAACTCATGATTTTAAGTGTTTACCTTTCATATTTTTTTTACTTGAAATGTGAATGGTGCACATTTTGGACCTAAAGATGCTATATCACCTATTATGAGGAAGTTGTTGTACACCTACGAGGAGATGGAGTAATGTATTTTATTTTTTTTTTTTCTTAGAATAACTCTGGAAATCAGCTTACTCTCTTTTCCATATGAAACCATTATCTTTCAAAGAGATCCAGTTCCTTGGCATCAAGGCTTTCATATTCCAATGCTAAGTTCTGCTATCTGCAGTAGTATGAAAGCTGTAACAGAGAAATGTATGTAGGATGTCACAGTATGATTTAGCAGTTCTTGAATCCTAGAATACGGTATTTTTTCTTAAGATATAAAGCCTGATTATTTATATTATAAATTCTGGATGTAAGCAATTAACCAAATTAAATTGGTTCTTTTTATGCACAAAGATACCGCAATGCATTTTATCTTTTTTTTTTTTTTTTTGGCCGTTAGCCTGTTTTCATTTTGTGTACAATTTGGGAAATACTGAGGTGATATTTTGTTTTACAGGATATTTCAAACATTATGTTCTTGGACAAATTATTGCCCCAGCTGACTTGGTTTCTTTCAGTAATAACTTCCCTTAAGCCAGTTTAGTCAGTTGTATTATGAGCAACCATAAATATTAACTACAGAATATTTCTTCTAGGAATCTTTCAATTAACTACACATATGCTGACAAAGTGAATTTTGCTTACACATGAAAAATATTTATTTCCTATCTAATTGGTGAAGTTGGAAGAAAAAACATGGGTCTTGACCTGTGCTGAGTATATTGTGGACATGAATATTTTTGCATGTAATAAGCAGTCTTGGCCTTGTTTTCTGTTTTTTTCAACCTGTTAGCAAAGGTAAAGGCAAGGGAATGGCAAATTATCAGATTTAAAGTGATAATTAACCTTATAATCATGTATTTTCTAGGGAAATTATATTGATGAAAGTAACATTAGTTTTTTATGTGCAATCAGCTGTTCTTGAAAAGTGGAATTGAACAGCATTTAGCTTTAAAAATCATTATTGCCAACTGTCTATCTGATGATCAGCTACAGAGAAAAGTCCTTCTCAGAGATTCACAGTAGAAGGATGCGACAGGGGCCACAACTGCAGCAAGGGGCATTCTGACTATTCATATGGGGGGAAAAAAAAGTTAGAATCACCTCATAGCCAGAGAGGCTAGGAAGCCTCTAGCCTTAATTGAAACTGGACTAGAAAAAACCCAAGCATCCTCATCTTCCTTTCCAGTTGCATCTGTTTTGGCCATAAGCTGAAGTAGATAACTTCCAGAGGTCCTTTCCAATCTGAATGATTCTGTTTTGTTTACATCAAATGGAATTTCAGCAATGGAACTTTTAAAATGTGAGCATAATAGCTATACACTATCACAGTTTACATTACTAATTCATGTTTACAATAAGCATTATGATGTTTTAAATTTGTTTTATAGCATGGAAGTGGAGTTTCTAAAAACCTCTTTTTCTGTGTATGTGGTTGTGATATTTGTCTTAAAACTGTTTCTACAAGACCCAGCCATGCATTGAAAACCTGTTTTGTTAATAGCTGAACCATACAGAGAATGGTCAGATTGCATTTTGGTTTTATAGCTAGTTTGTAAATCCTCTGAAGGAGAAACAATGAGTAGGTTTAGGCAGATGTGTGTGGTGCAACAATCAGTGGGGTGGGAAGGCTGCAAGCACATGTCCAAAAACTGGGACATGTTTGACATACTATAGTAAAAAGGGAAATGGTTTTACAATATATGAGGGCAGTGGTTCGCAAGTGAGAAGTAGAGCCTGCTAAAGTACACAAGCAGTTGTTTGCTCACTTGTTAAATTTTCAATGAAGTCTTACTGGATTCATTCAAAAAGGACTGAAAATCAGAGAAAAATGTGTCAGTAATAAAGTATAAAAGGCACCTAAAATGAAGGCAAAAAAATTCATTTGATAGAACACAGGAAGCAAAGACAGAGGTTACCTACAAATTTTCATGTCATGTCTGTAATTTAATGACTTTATGTAGGAAGAATTGACAAAAATATTTTTCATTTATTTCATAAATAGAACTTAAATTGATTTGAACTTGACCTGTGTCTTCTGCCAATATGGAGAAGAACACTCTAGCCAGCCTATTCTCTTGCTACTCAGCTCTGATTTTCCCTGCTATTTTAGCTATCTTTTTTACTGCTACCTTTGTGAAATGTAAAAAATTAGTATATAAAGAAAATATTGGACTAGGGAAAAGGTACGAGTAAAAACTTAAAATTATTGCTCTCATGAACTCATCATCCATAATGTCATTTAGAGTTTCAGTAATTAAAAGTGTATATCTTAAGGCAAAAAAAGAGATGGCTAGTGAGCATATTTCTTGTGTTATGTGTTGTTTTATATGTTTGCTTTAAGGGATAAATTAGTGGCATTCTCAGAACAATAACTTTGATGTTTCCAGAACTAGGGCAACTGTAATGACAGAAGTGTGGCCTTGCCATATAAAGGGAAGTATGTTGTCAGCAAGCAAAGGATAATAGCATCCAGTACACCCAGAAGGCCTGCTGTGATGTTTGTGTCTGCGTAAGATCCCTTCGCCCTCAGAACAGGCTATTTTTAAACTGGTGCTGAGTTTGACCTTAGTAAGGAAATACTGTTGTAAGATTTTTAAATGTGTGTTCATGCACAGCGTGTCCCTCAGTCATATAGGATGCTGATGATAGTATTTTTTTCACAAAAAACTTGTTTTAGTTTCTCCTTTACTTGAGTTCAAAGGCTTACCTGTTTAACATTACCAGGGAAAACCTGATTACAAATTATTTTCTGTATCCTTAATTAATATAGCTTACCTGAATCCATAGACAGAATTAGAGATTTAAATTCATTGTTCCATGCAGCTTATGATGAGGTGGTGTCACATTTCTGATTAAAATAGAAATAGCTTCCACAGACTGTGTTGTTAACCACATTTTCCTCACTGTGAGTGGTGATGTCATTGTAATACTTGTGAAGAATATTAATTGTTCTAGGTCAATACTGTTACTTCTTCATAGGAACAGCATGCGTACCTTTGATAACTGAGGGAGAATGTTGATATAGTTGACATACATTTATTGCAACATCTTATAAATACCTTGAAATGCCAGGAAATTTAAAGAACATTTTTTCATGGGCCTTCTAAGACCCTTATGTTATTGCATGATATCTAGAGACAGGTTTTAAAACTGACAGTGATGGGAAAGTGCAATATTGGAGTGATTACTTACTGGGAGAAATTTATGATGTGAGTATATGTTAACTAACATTAAGTTAAACCTGACTTAGCAAAACAAAGGCCTTAATGTGTCTGAAGCCAAATTTAGCAAAAAAAAAGTGAATCTTAATATCTGATTCTATATCTGAAAAACTGTTTCTAGATGCTTCTTAGTTTTTATAATTGAAACAGGTAAGCATGTTCATATAGAATATTTTCTCCTCTTTATTTCTATCCTTGCCTATCCTTTTTGAGAAGTTATCTCAGTGATTATAGTTGAGAGAGTTTTGAGTAGCTGGCCTTCCAATTTCCCTTTTTTTTCAGTTCTCTTTTATAATCTTGTGGCCATTTTTGGTATTGAAAAGACTACAGAGTTTGTGAGTGCATGAAGTTGGTTGGGATTTATATAAGTATTTACATTAAGTCTGTAAGACTGCAGCTTTGGAGCCTTTGTCTCCCATTCTTCTAAAGTCTGCCGCTGTTTTTTTCAGCTATTTCTAAATTACACTTTTCTCCTTTAAAATACTTAAAAGTGTTGTTGTGCATGTTTGTTATGTATGTTTTAATCAGTTTTTACCTGTGGTTTGTGAACAGGTATAGCATACTATAACTCTAATAGATGTGTGATTAAATTGATACATTTGAAAGTACTTTGAAAAGATTGCAAAGACTCTTAGCAGTTGTATTTCACATTTCAATGGTGTAACTATATGTGAGACAGCTCAGCAAGGTTTTCCAGTTCACAAGATTTGCTAATGCAGCAGCAGTTAACCACCAAGGGAAATTTAGATTTGAAGGGACTCTTCATGTCCGGATTTGTAAAAGCCCTCCTGGGCTATTCTAGAAATTTCTGCTAGCGACTACATTTAGCTCTTCTGTGTGGCTTGTTTCAATTCCTGCATGCAGCTGTTTATACTGTTTGCTAAAGCTCATGAGGTGTGACATGGCAGCAACAAGTACCTTCTCTAGGTGGCTGTAGCAGGGCTGGCGAATATGTCAGCTCCTGGTATACAGAGAACATGAACAGAGCATTTGCTCTTATTAGCACAGAGCATTACTTCAGGCTAGAAGTAATCAATCTTAGTATATCTAATCTACCAGTTATACTCCTGCTTTATAATACATTAATAGTAATATGACTGATACTGGAATGGGCTGATTAAAGGTTTTATTATTTTACTGGTTTTTTTTCTTTGTCTCATACTTGCGGTTGATAAAGTGAACAAATAAAACACATCAATACTGTTTTTATCATGAGCTTCATCTGCAGGAACTAAAAGTTGTACAGTATTTAATGATATCTCATGAAGAACCCTTTTGAAGATGATAGGGTTATTATGATGGCTGTATTTGTATATTGCTGATTGGTCTCCCATGTGTTGTCGAAGAATAAACTGATTTGGAGATTGCTATGGAAATTTCATCCAAGTACAAAAGGTGAGCTAACAGACTTGTGTGACTAGCTGATATGCAAAAGGATCTTTGACTTAGGAAGAAAATAAACCACACTCAGAATTTGAGAACTATTATAGCAAAAATTTCAACAAATATGAATTGGTGAGATTAAATTTTTTAAAAAGTATCTCTGATGGACTAACTGGCAAATAAGGGTCTTGCATAATACACATAATAATTATTTAATTACATACAAGTATGTAATACTTGTAGAACAATTTCATATTACATGATTGATTTGGGAAATATCCTGACACACAGAGGTCAGATTATGAACCAGCTGGCATGCAGTAGCAGAATGACTGCAACATATTACTCACACACCCTGCAAAAGTTCTTGAGTTCTTTATGAAAATCAGTAATTTCTCTTTTACCCCAGTGACCTGGAACAAAAGCAATGGTTGGTGCTGCTGGGAGCCCAGAATCTGAAAGGTTTGGGAATTCCTTAGGGTGAATGCTGTTCATATTGCCTGTGAGAAGAGAGACTGTAGTCCCTGTTTTGCTCTTGCAAGTCCTGAATATATTGGTAACTTTTTCTTCTTAGGATCCAAATCCAATATATATTTTAAAACAGTTCAGAAAATCAGAAGACTTAGAGCAAAAGGGAAAATTTTAAATGGATATGTTTTACACCTTATTAAAAATCAAATATATAATATTGTATTTACATTCTTCTAATATATTAATTATGGATGTGTTTATGGTCTATATAAATGTTTCAGATCCTAGAGTGACACACTATTTTATTTGAAAACAAAATCCATGTTCATCAATTTGTATGGAGTGTGTATGCAGCAGCTGAAAGTCCCCTCACTGGCATGGTAATCCTCTAGTTGGATATGAGGATAATTCACTATCTTAGTCATGTGTATGATATATCCAGGTAGAGATTTGTTCTATTTAGGACCCATTAAAAAAAACCAAAAAAAAAATCATTCTGACCTGTGTATTCCTGCCCATGGCAGAATGGCTGGTCACGTTGGACTACGTGACCTTTCAAGGTCTCCTTCAACCCCACCCATTGCATGGCAATAAGATCCCTTCCTGAAGTTGTTTTCTCGCTCATTTTGGGTTGTTAGGTTCAGGTTCATGCTAATAAGGTGAAAGGAATTTTTACCGCTTCAGCCAATGTAACTGGGATTTATATGGAAGCTATATGCTAAAGAAACACATGTTTAGGTTTGTCTCTCCAGGGGTTTTGATGCTTAGATTGTTTTCTGTATCTGAGGTTATGCCCAAGCCATAGATACTGTGCTACTGAAGAATTAACTGTTTTGCATCCCCCACTTCATTTGGGGTGTCAATCATGCCTCTTTCATAATAAATACATTCAGAGACATCAGAGAGCAAACAAGGAAGCTGAGAACAGGCCCGTGATGAGGGAAAAGTTATATGATTGATGCTGTTCTTTTGTTGATCCTAGCTGCACTTTGGTGGAGTGTCTATTCAGTAGCAATTCTAGAGAGAAGATGGTGACAACTTTATTTTACTTCTTGTTTGTTTTGCTTTATCATTGCAGACTTCCTTAAACAGATTACTGCAGACTAGTTCATCTGTTAAGGTTTGGCCAGTGAGCAAGCCTGTTTCCATCCTTCTGAGCATCTTATGTCTTGTTTGTGTTTCAGAAATCTCTAATGAAGGCTTAAGGGTGAAGCCTCTAATTTATTATTTTATTCTTATTTATAATCTGTCATGCCTAGGATGCTGGTTTTGGACAAAAGCATCATTATTCAAGAAACTCTACATAGCTTTCTTTGTTGCCTCAAGGGGGGTTTCTGCATTAAACCTATTCCAATTATCTCTATTGTTGTAGTAGTTAGATATCATAAATCAAGCCTACTCACCAGCATTTCTCTCTAGTCAGTGGAGACAAACGAGCACTTACAGAAATGAGCTTTTATCAATTATCCTTAGACATTTTATGTTAAATGATCGGCCAAATAAATGACATGTAATCTAATTAGAATAAAAACATATTTCTATATAAATTTTCCACTTTTGTCCCTAATCTAGGTGATCAAATAGTAATGAAATTATTTTAGTATGTTTCCACCATTATTTATGTGCAATTTACTACTGCCCAGAAAAAAAGTACTTTCCATGTTATATCTTAAATTCCAGGGTGACATTTCCTACTTTTCACTGTACCTGTTTGGATTCTCCTTTATGGAGACTGTGATAGCTGACCAACAAGGGTCTTCAGTTTTACAGTCAAACTGAACAGTCAACAGTTTTTCATCCTCTTGAGATTAAGCATCTGTTAAATGAGTTATACATGCAGATAACTAAATAATATTGGGGAGCTTCCATACTCTTCTTGTGTTTACAATATTATTTTCTTTTTTTCTCTTCCTTCCTCTCTGTCTCTTAAACCACACAGAAGAGATAAGGTCATAATTTAATGAATGACCCCTTGGATCACAGATGCTGACAAAATGAAGCCTGAACATTTTAAATTGGCTGGCTGCTGTTATCCTAACAGAGCCCATTAAAGTCACACGAGAGAGCATAACTTATTATGTAGTGAAACTGTGACTTTTTCATGGTTTCTTTGTAAATGTGACAAAATTTATGGATGGCATTAGTGATACTAAGTTGACAGAATTAAAACCACGGTTTATGGACACAGTTCAGTAACTTGATTTAATTAGATTCTCACCGCATTGATCTAAGAGGATTTTCAGGCAGTATTTTATGATGAGGGTTTGAAAGAGAATGCTGAAGATCTCACAAAAGTGAAGAATTAAAAGCCATATTTTTATTTAAATACATACATGTTTAGCTAATTACTTAATTAGACTCTTGCACTTTGAAACACTGGACAGTGTTTTGTATAGGGGCTTCAGCCACTGTCCAGCCTGAAAATTCATCTTAAGCTAATGCTTTACTGCACTGAGATTGGCTCAGGTGGGTAGAGCATGATGCTGGTAACACCAAGGTTGTGGGTTTGATCTTCGTGTGGGCCACTCACTTGGTGATGCTTGTGGGTCCCTTCCAACTCAGAATATTCTGTGATTCTGTAAATATAAGGCTACTTACTGTAGCTCTCTGACAAAGAAAACATATACTTCACAATCTCTTTTCAAAACTGGCAAAAGAAGGTATGAATTGTCAGTTGGATTCCCTACCTGTTTGCCCTTCCCTATGTAGTTCAACAGCATTGAGGGACATTGGATATGTTTCTTTCCATTAACTAGTACCTGAATTGCTACAGCATCTTTTTGAACAAATTCAAGGACAGTTGAAACTGCAGTATAAACTGCTAAATATTACTTCCTCTACAACTTCCGGTGGCAACAAACAGCAAAAATTATCAGATATTTTTTGTTCTTCATTTGTTCTTCATTCAGGGAATGTCACAAATCCATACATCTGATTACTAATTTCAAATATTAATTTCAGATTTAGCTGAAGATTGTGTCAGTATTACAACTCTAAGTAGCTCTTTCTGTAAAATTCAGGATGGGTTGGGTGGGAGTCGGAACACAGTATTCAGGATGTTGTTTATAAATGAACAATCTCTTCAGATTGTATTTGTCAAAAATAAGAAATATTAATTTATGTGACAACTGTGCATTTCTTGCTCATATTTCGCCTTCCTTTGCATCAATATTGTAAAAAAATGAAAAATACTCAAAGATGATCTCTGTTTCAGTACTTTATGTACTGTAGGAAGGTATCAGTAGACCAGGTTTTGAGTCCTGACATTAACATTGTGTCTTCCATTATTAGTATTATTACCTGAAAGCTAGTATTAAATTTGTATGTTAGCAATGTCAAAATGCATATGAAGAAGTATTTCTGGAACAGGAAAATGAATGCCATGACAATTTTTCTGTATATCCATGACTATTTAGTGATGGCAATCTTAAAATGACACGTTTATTTAACTTTTAGTTACTTTACTTTGTTTTTTATATAGCTATATATAAAAAACATATATATATATATATATATAGCCATGTTTTTTATATAGCTAACTTGTATCTGTGAAGTTCACTTGGATTGTGAAATTTGAGGTAATACAAGAAAGCAGGGGAAGGGTTTGCATAACTCCAAAATTAAACTTCACTTCTATATTATAGTGAGTAATATGCCTGTAGACAAATGCATTGGCTAGATGGAGGTTTTTTTCATAATTTCAAATTCTGCTATGAAACATGAAAGTTTACTATGAAATCTAAACAAAATATTTTTTCCCAAATGACAGAACAAAATCCAAAAAGAACTACACCTGTGCTTTTTTAAAAAATTTTTTTAAATTTCTCATACTAAGGATTCATAAGCTAATACTTTTATTTGTTGTTTAGAAAAATGCTGCTTTGATACCTTTCTGATGTCTGTAAAATTTAGTGGAAGCAGTAATGGTTCTGGGAGAAGATCAAGGTCTATTGAAGAAAATGATGGTTTTTAAAGTGAAGTAAATCTGGTTTTGTATTTTTTATTGCACAGTGGATTTCTCTTTTTACAGATACTGGTTTAACTTTAGAAATTCTCAGCCTCTCAAATATTTTCCTTTTACTGAAAAAAAGAGTGTCATGACAATAGTTAAGGCTGCTGAACAAGAGGAAGAAAGATTTTGTTTTGCTAAATATACCCAACTGGCCAACACTGATGTACTCACTTCATTGCTTTCTAGTTCAGTTGTAAAAATTACCCAACTTCCTTCTTTGAAAGGATTATTCTAAGGAACATTTGCTTTACAAAGAATAAAATATATTTGGTGTTACTACATTTGACAGAAGACATGCACAATTCTTATCCTGTATTTACTATAAAGCAATGTTCTTTCTTTATTACTAGGATGCAGAGATTATTTTCTTAGAGTGATATAAAAACCTATTCCTTAAGGAATGTCATGGTGCATTTTAGAAATACTTTCTTTTTATAATGTTCTTCATACTAAAATAAGTAATGGAATCTCTAAGGCATAATGGAAGGTGTATGGGAAGAACTGCTACAGCAATGAAAACCAGTGACGTTTGAGGGAATTATACAGTAAAACAAGGCTAATTTAAGAAAACATGGCTCTAATATTGCTGAATGTTTTTACTTTCATGCATTTTATAGAATGTTGATGTAGACAATAAAAGAGCACATTCATCAAAATACTTAATTTAATTTAAACATCCCTCCACCCCCCTCCACCCCCCGACTCCTCAACTCAGTTTAAGCATACTCAGATTTCACATGATGGTGAAGAAAAGAACCTGTAGGACATGTAAAATTTATGAGGAGTCTTGAGATTTCATTCATTATATTGACAATATGCACAGCTTCTTTTCAAAATGGATTGGACCAAAAAAAGGTGAGCAGGCGTGGTTGAAAGGCTTCTTCCCGTAGTGTATGCTGAATTATGAGAGTTACTTCTGCTTATATGTTACCCTAGAGGCCTGCTTAATGTGCTTGGTTATACAGAGCAGCAAATTTTTAGCTGTGGGCTGGTATCCATATTGAGCCATAAATTTATAGTTGATCTATTTCTTTCTGGGCAGACCAGTCATACTCAGATGGAATTAAGGGCAGTAATTGATTTCCTGCTAAATAAGACTCATATCAGGTTAAAATATAAAAAATCAGAACTATAGTCTCTATATGAAGCAAATATATATTCTAAATATTGCTTGTAGGTATGAAAACCTTTTTATAATTATAAATTTGCATATAGATCTGTAAAGATACCTTCTGAATGGAAAGCAGTATCTATACTTTTTTTTCTATTTGAGTTTTGATTGACAAAAATTTTTCTGCCAAGAAATCTTTTGCTGCTGTGGCTACATCTTTATTCCAACAATATACCATACCAACAGAATCTATTTTAGCTTGTTTTTAGCTTGTGTTAAGTATACCAAGGTGAATATTGCATGAGTTAGGGATTTCATCCGCTCATATGTACCATGACAAAAACAGCTTTATAGAAAAAAAACATTAAGCAGTGATTGCTTATCAGCTGTGTATCAGCATTGTGAAATTTAGAATGAGGCTGATTCACTGAGATGCAGAGCAAAATCTTTTATTAACTGTCTTTTTCTGATCAGCAATTAAGCTGCCAAGTAAGTCTGCTTAATTTCACTTCCATCCTGTGAAAATCAGTTGCTGTTTTCATGATACTGATATAACAAGTAAGGGAGGAAAGAAATTACCTCCATTGACTTAATAAGTAAAATTTTGTTTTGTTATTTCAACGTAATTTATATTTGGAATTGCATACTGCTTCAGAATGTAAAAAACATCAGTCTCCCTTCCCCCTTCTCTCTCTCTATGTACTCTTTTTCTCTCTTTTCTCTTTACTTTCTCTGCCTTGTTTTTGCAGCGAAGAATGTGCTGTGTAAAGTTGTATCAATTTGGATTGTTTCTCATCAGAGAGACATTTATCCTGAAGGAGTTCAGCCCACATTTTCCCTTTACTATAAACTTTTCCAGTTGACATGAAGTAATCTGTATCCTTTGTAAGGATCAAGGAAAAGTTTTTCTTTAAATATTACTTCCCCATTGGAGTATGATTTTTGGTTGAAGCTGCTTTGCTATCTAAAAGAAAAACCTCATCTATCTAGATTTTATTTTCCAGGTGAGTTCTTTATTTAATTAGTTTGTTGTTGCATACACATATGGCTGAAATTACATACTAAATCTGAAGCAAAAGAAGCAGTGTCCATATTACAGTGTTTCGGCTACTTGGTTAAAGATAAATGCCAATTGTTTTTCTAGCAAATGCTAAAAAACATGTTACATAATTTGGGCTTTTTGAGGAAGAATTTCCTTTGTTATAGCTTTTAAAATTATTCCAGTTCTCCCATTTTTCCTAGCCAGTGTTTAGTTCCTATGGGCAGATGAATAGTTTTGTCTTTGGCACTTGAGTTTAAAAGGAAGAACCTTCTTCTTGTCTCTACTGGTTTCTTGTCTAAAGCCTTGATCCTGGTACCCTGACTGCTCCTTGTGCTAACCTGAGCTTGATCTGCAAGAAGGAGGGGCTGTGTCTGTGCAGCTCTGACTCATTGCTCAGGCCTTTCTCAGCTCTCATATTTCCCAGAGCAAGACTGTGCATTGGGGATGATGCCTTGAGAAGGCTGACCTAGAGCAGAGGCTAGGCCAAGTTAAAGAATAAAGTAGGTATTTATTAAAAGGCCTCAATGGATACACCTTGGGCAATACAAGAGCCCAGCCAGGGCCACACCCCAGATGAACCCAAAATGGTCATAAAATGGATGACTGGTCACAGGGTCTCTCACTTTTATAAGTTCTGGTCCATTTGCATATTGGAGTTAACTGTCCAATTATAGCTTCAGGTTATGAAGTTCCATCCTCCTTGTCTTTCTCTCTTCAATTCACCCTTGTTTATGCTCTTGGGCCTGGAATTTGGATCTGTTGTCCTTGGACCCCAGCTAGAGAAGGAATTGTTTTGTGTAGCTACTCTGTGAAGAGAGCCTACCAACACTTAATCCAATGCTCAGAACTACACACTAAAGCACAGGAGAAACTGAAAAATATAAAATCTCAAATTTAAGGCATCAGAGGCAGCCCAGCCTGGATTAAATGGGATGGATAATGGAAGAAGAGGTTGTAGTTTCTACTCATACTTGCATTCTATGCGTTGATTAAAATACTTACAACATTACTCCTCTGGAGAGAGAAGACAGAATTTTTCTGAAGCTCTTCTCTTAGCATTCAGCTCATCTTGATACAATTCATTCCAATTTACCCTTCTTTTATTGAGTTGGAAGTAATAGAGGGTATAATACTATTTTTGGGGAACCATATTTTAGAAATGATATACTATACTCGATATTTCACTATATTCGATATTTCAATGCGGTTTTCTGCTTCTATTTTTTTCTGTATTTTTATTAAACAAGATGTAAAACTTGCAGATTTCTAAAAGCTTGTATTACTACTGTTGATCATGACAGCTAAAAAAGAAAAGAAAAAGCTTGTCTAGTTTTGGTTTTGCCACCTTAGTTTGGGGTCATCTAAGACTTAAAATTACTTGTTTAAGCTCTCATTTTTAGTTGTCTTCTATATCAAGCTTTGAGTCTAGTAATTTCTTAAAGCATTTTCCAGAAATGACATTTATCTAAGGTTGTCTAAGTTCAACTCTGAATTCACAGAGAAATTCACTTTCTTGTTTTGAAGAGATACCACTTTCCAAGTTGGATCTTGTAAGTGTGGCCTCTAAGTAGGCTTGCAGTGCTATGTCTGCTGCTTTTTAAGCACACTGCACATCCATCTGCTTGCTAGATGTGACTTTTTTCGTTTTACTCTGAGTTGGCAGGTCTTGGCTGCTTTGCCCGCAGTTGTATGTTGTTTAGCAAATACTGTGCATGGCCCTACATCCCATATGCTTGTCTTATACTATTTCTAGTAGTATTTATTTTGTGAGAGTTTTTCTAAATTTTTACTTTGTATTCTTTAATTTTTTTATTGTATTTTGTCCCCAAAGTGAGTATATTTGTTTTTTTGGTTTTTTCCCCCCTTCCGTTCTTTTGGGCATCTTATTTTTGTTCTGAGGGATTTCTGCAGCCTTCCATATCACATACAACTCTTCTCCAAGTGTGAAGTCAGAGCTTTTGTTAGTTACTTGTGTCTTGCCCTCCACCCTCCAGCTTTGGCTAACTGAACTGAGTTAGTATCTGTCTGCTATAATCTGCCAACTGCTTTAATTATAGGTCTGACTCATTAGTTTAAAATTATTAAAAGATTCTTCAAGGAATTCTTTCACTTTTTTTTGAGTTTCATTTGCAATTTTTCAAAAGTGTCTCTTTTTTTTCAGCATTATTGCAATTTCACTTCAGAGCTTGCACTTTGTCTTGCTCACTAAACTGGTTTTCATCAGTAGGTGCAAGTTCAGCAAAAATAAAACTGTAGCTATTAGTCAAATCTATGTTTCACTTAATGTGGATTCCAGCTTTGCTTCTACAGATGTCAGATACTTACTTGACTTTCTTCTTACCATCCATCAGTGTAAGACTAGTTGCAGCTTGTTAGTGGCTGTTAGTTCCTGCACTGCTGTTATTCCCTCATTCTTAGGTATCTGTCTTCCTAATTTCTCTGATAATCATAAAGTAGTTTAGTTCCTAACTGTGAATATATAGGCTTACAACTCTGGAGTCCAAACACATGCCTAAAGTAGAGCTAATGTTGGATCAGGTTGTGAAGGCACTTAAACAGGCATTTTGAGTATCTCCAGTGCTAAAGTCTTGTGTGAGTTCCAGTTTTGTGTTACGTTGCACTGAGGAGGACAAAAAGGTATTAAAAGAGCAAGTGTTACTGAAGTTCAAGCACTCTATTTGAGAGTCTGCAATGTAGGGAGATGCTAATTTTCTTGCCCATTTGCATAAGAAATTTTAGTACTTTTTTCTGAAGATGCTTACACTGATGTCACTACAGAGAATGTGACAGTAATTCTGATGGAACTGTGACTGTGGATCATGGGTGAAACAAACTTTACAACCAGAAACTGACCATTAAGTAAAGAACATATTTTAAAAACCAAAAAAAAATGAGAACTAAAAGCAAACCAAATCAAAACAAACCACCAAACTCCCCACAAACTAATCCTGTGCAGGAACGTAATCTGTTTGTATTATTTTTGTCTTACTATGTAATTAGATTTCTCTTTAAATTCTTTGTTCTGTGATAGTGGCCATTGTGCTGTATTTGATCATATATTAAAATACTTTCATGTTACTGAGAATGTTATTTTTCAGATTATCAATCAGATGTTATGTATTTGACTAAAAGAGTATTGGTGTTATGCAGAGATGGGTTGTGCAGCGGCAAAGGCTTTTAGTTTTAAAAGTTTATTGTAGTCCAGAAAAGTGTGGAGAATAGTACTTAAGTGGGGAAGTTTTGTATTTACCTGCTTGAGGAAGAAAATGTAATATTTATCCAGTGCTAAATAGGGAGATTTAATAAATGGTCTGTAGAAATTGAAAATAATTCCTGTTCACTATTTCAAATATTTTTACTACTATTTGGAAATGGAAACTATCCTTGAAGGACAGATGGCAATTAATTGCATGCAAAGCACTTTCTGAACTGTTTGCTGTCTCAGATTCCATGAAAAAATAGGAAGTTTGACAATATATGCTGTATTATCCTTTAATGAATTGTAATCACTTCTTGCAGTTTTCTTCTATAGGTACTTCATTTTAAATAGATAGTTCAGATGTAAACTATTATGCTTTCATAACAAAACACTGGTTCTTGTCTGGTCTGTGTCATTTAAATGTTTGAGAGCAGCTTCATAAGCAGGATTTTGAAGTTAAAAGTTGAAACTTTTTCCTTAAGTTTTGAGTAGTGACTACTCTGCTTCTATCTTCATGTGACTATAATATTTTGTTTTCTTTGTAAATGTTTAATATATTGGATATTCTGTTATTTGAGTCTATTATAATAGTATGGGCATCTCATCCTTGCTTAGAGTATGCTCTGTTTTCATATGCAGTGATACCTAAACCCTAATTTTGGTAACTCCATCCCAATTTAATTCTCTGTTATTGATAAACCAAACTAATGTGCACAGTAGAACATGCTTCCTGAAACAATGGGAATAAGTTGAAAAAAGCTGTTTCTAAAGACAGCTTGTACTTACTACAGTAAACTGTGGTAAATGATATGCAGCCCTGTGCAGGGTTCATTTACACAAACTGTTCAGTGAACTGCTGCTCTGACATTTCACTGACAGGTAAGATCAGAAGAGGGAGTGCTGATATAATTAGATATTAAGCCTCTTTAGATGGGGCCTTCTGCCCCAAAGTCCTGCTTATGGTTGCAGATTTTCTTTCTAGTGACGAAAAATGATCTGTGCAAGCACGTATAAGACCTACCACGCTATAGTTTTCAGAAATTTGCAAAATTTCCCCAAGCTCTGAATGTCTCACCAGGTCAATAATATAGCTGGCTGGGCATATACTGCCAAAAATTTTTATTCCTTTCTCTTTTCTGTTTTAAATATTAACCACACTGCATGCAGATCCCTTTCATGTATTCAGTTTTTCCTTGCTCTTATATTACAAACATTTACCGGAAGACACCAAGTTAGAAGAAGCAATTCAAGAATATTTTTGTTTGCCTTTATAAAGCTTTGGCTCTCTAAATGAATTCAAAACTTCCCACGTTGCCTACTGACAAATATTATGCACAAGAAACTCATATTATTGTAGGTCACTGAATTAATTTTTAAAATGCCAATTGACATGATTCCCTTAGGGACTTGTAAGTTGCTGCTGTATATTATGTTCCCACACAAATGTGGAAATTCAGAGTTTTAGAAGGGAAAGCATTTGCAGTACAGAAACAGCTGAACATGAATCAGGTAGTGCTTTTCTAACATTTAAATTCTAATAAATGGAAATAGACTTTCTAGAGATTTTTCCTTGTCATTGCATGTTTAGCTTTCCAGAAAATATTGAGATTGGTGTCCTTTCTTCTGGCACCAAACTTCACAACCTCACTGTATTTTGCATAACCAAAAATGGGAATTACAAGTGCAAATAATGGTTACAGCTGGGTTCAGTCCATAGTGATACCAAATGCTGGAATGAAATAACCAAAAAAAGATAAGCTAGCCAGAGCTATTTGACTGAGTGATTTTTGATTGAAAAACATCTTTGAGATGGTACTAGTATTTGTTATATCTTGCTGATGTATGTGTGTTCTGGTTTTGTCAAATGGTGGAAAATAGAGTGCTGTAGATGAGAGATGGTAATGAACCAATAAAAAGTCTATTTACTTAAATATAATATTGCTCAGTAGCAGTGCTACATTAAATGGCTTGCCAGCTAGTTTGTTATTTCCCTTGTGCACTGAAATTTATAAACATGGCAATTTTGATTTTGTAGAATTCTGAAATGTGATTTTCAGTATATGCCAGTGAAAGCAGGGTTACTACTTTTGGCCCATCTTCCATTACATAAACGCCCTAGCACAATCTTGTCAGTGTGAAAATTAAAAATTCTTTGGGACTAGTACAAATTGACCAGAACTTCCAAATCACTTCTATAAAAATGCTGTAAGTTTCTACAACCACAGTTGTATCCCAGCATATATTTCTCATCTTTTCAATATGAAGAATTTTTTTCCTTTAAGTTTGCTTTCCTGTTTACAGTAGGACTTTTTTTCCCCTTGAAATAACAGTAATTGCCAACTTCTTAAATTTGTCAGTGATGATTTTGAGCTGTGACTCTTGAATTGGGAATCCTCACCTTAATAATAGGAAAAACACTAAGAAAACACTTAATCTACTTTGAACTGGCTAGAATAAAATGCTGGGTAGTACATGGTATAGAATATTTTTTTTGGCAATTGGAAGAAAGGCTTGATGGGTAATTTTCCAGTTCATGTCTCTTGTATAATTGTGTCCTTGAATAAGTAGAATTCTTTTTGGTGTTGTCCACTGAGCATGAACAGATATGCTAACAGGTATATTAACAGATGTGTTCATGTGCCTTTGATTTGAATTTTACATTGTGTAAATGAGATAATTCAATATTTTTTAATAATTATTTGGCTTCATAGCTTTCATTTTCATGCAAAGTTTTTAATGGCACCACAGCATGCCAAGATACCATAAACTAGTTTATGCTGATCTTTAGCAAATGCTTTAGTTTCTATTTTGGGTTACATGGCTAATGAAGGGTTAAAAAGTAACACCAGTGGAAGGAAGAGGCAGGAGGAAAATGCTTTCTTCGTATTGGGAAGAGAGAACAGTGAATTTACATGAGAATTTTATCAGCGTTCTTAGTGATATGCCTACTCTGGATGAATTCCCCACAGATGCACTTTTTTTGGACTGGCTTCTTTATTCTATCTTTCTTCTTTTGAGACACTAGCTTAAAAGGATGTATCTGCCTTTTATGTCCAGGGAATGAAGCCTTGAGACTTGCTTGCCATATATTTCAGACAGCCTGTCTAGTTGTTGGAAGTAAAGAGCAATTTTGCAAATAGGTTTGACTTGTACCAGGGGTGAGGTCACAGCAAAGAATTAGGGAGGGCAGCCACTTCTTTGGCCATCGTTTTTACTGTAGTTAGTGGAAATTACTCAAAATCTTCTGAGCTTGTCTCCCTGTGTATAAGAAATGTAAAAAAACGGACACTTTATAGACAAGTGTACATGTCTTTATATCTTCACTAAACAGGGAGACATAGATCATAGGATCACATCCCTAATCATAGGGTAATTGAGGTTGTGACCTCAGGGAGTTCAATCTCTTACTCAAGCAGAGCCAGCTATGATGTCAGACCAGATTCTGCTAGGCTTTATCCAGTTGAGTCTTGAAGGCTTTCAAACACAGAGACTGTATAACGTCTCTGGGCAGCTCTGAGCAGTACTGCATTTATTGCTGGCTCCCAGGCAGTGAGCCATCCATGAACCGCTATCCTTTGAGCCTGATAATACAGCCTTTTTATTTTCCATGTTTGATTTCCCATCCATGTCCTGCAATGTCCTGACACAGGTACAAGAATATTGTGAGGGACAGTGCTCCTTGTTAGAACCAAGAAAAATTGTGTGATCATGATCAACTTTCATTTTCTTTTTCAAAGTTAGAAAAAAATCAGTTAATATTATTGTAGTAAGACTTGCAGGTATAATACAATAGCTGAACATATTTTGTAGTGCAATTAATTTAGCTCTCCTGTGTAGATTACTGAGTTCCAAGTCATTAACCTGAACTCAGTTAAGTCAAATAGAGAAAAACTGCTGCTTTGACTCAGATACTTTTGTTATTTTTTTTCTTTTCTTTATGGATCTTTGCTTAAATTTTCAACTCTTAGCTGAAGATTTTTATAAGGAATTTTTTACAAAATTGATGCTTGCAGAAGATCTGTCAAAAAGCCAAACTGAAAAATATTTTTATTTAAAGTGAGATTTAGATCAAGAAAGAAGACTTGAAAGACTAGTAATGGGTACATAATGCAGTAGTGTGGTGTAATTTGTTTTTCTAAATTGAGAACAGTTATCTATTCTACTTAAAAGCCATTAATCAGTATCTATATGGACCTTTGCTGTTTTTGATGTGAGTAGAACACGGGACTCTCTATCTAACTTTGACTAATTTGTGGCATGGGGTTTTTTCCCAGCATGTCAGAAAGACAGAATCAAATGATTGCATTAGGATGCAATTGCATGATTCTTAGAAGGCTTTTTTTTTTCTTTTTAAGTTTTAGTTTTGTGGATTTCTTCTTTTCTTTTCCCCTTCAGATGGAACTACTGTAGGAGGTAGCATGATTTCATGGCTTGATTAATTTTGTTCTTTTTGGAGGAAATGCTGAGGACTACATTAAGAGGTGTAGAAAAAATCTTGTATAATGTTATGAAGTCTGAAGCCTGACATTTTTAAGTATGAGGTTGATCAGCAAAATCTAGAAAAGAGTAATTCTGTTGGATGTAGCCTGGAATTTTATGCATTACCTAGCGCTTCACAAAAAAAAAACGTGGTTTGCCAATCTAAGTGAAAAATTACTATTATTTGAAGTCAGTGGAGTGTCAGCTCTTACACTATTAGATGGTACTTGGAGTTCTCAGGCTAGGGCATGGTAGTGACAAGTATTGGGAAATGACATCTTTATTATGAAAAAAGAGGTTGGTGTTTTCTTACTTGAGGTTTCAGCATCATGAGGATGACCTACAGCTTCTCTCTGTTTTGGTGAATCGTAGAAGTTGCAACTTGGTACATTGTCTCTTTTTTTTGTTATAGAAGTGACACCAGAAGGGTGTTAGAATGACTGTTCTGGGCAAGAACATCAAAATGAAAATGCTAAATAATAAATTATTTTAGGGTGTAGTTAGCATGTGTTATCATGGGCCTAGTAGATAAACTGAGAATTTGGGTCTTGAAGTAACTTGTGATTGTGTATATCATATACAAAGAGAACTATCTCCCATGGAAGGATCCCCATGCTGGATCAGGGGAGAAGTGGGAGGAGTCCTCTCCCAGTGGCAGAGATGTGTGATGAACTGACCACAACCCCCTTCAGTGTGCCCTTGTGCCACTGGGGGAGGAGGTGGTAGAGAAAATCAGGAGTGAAGTTGAATACAGGAGGGAGGGAGGAGTGGGGTAAAAATGTGTTTTTAAGTTTTGGGTTTATTTCTCATTATCCTGCTCAGATCTTATTAGTAGTAAATTAAATTTATTTTTCCCCAAGTTCAGTTTATTTTGCTTGTGGCAGTATGTGGTGAGTGATCTCTCCCTGTCCTTGTCCTAGCCCACAAACCTTTCTATTTTGTCTCCCTTGTCCAGCCAAGGAGGGGAATGACAGAGTGGCTTTGGTGGGCAGCTGGTGTTCAGCCAGGGTCAACCCACCACAGGTGTATTGTAAGGAGTCTCATCAGTACAAAGTTTCCTCCTTCTTTGAAGAGTGTCATACCTGACAGATTGGGTTCAAGGCTATTGTGTCTCAGTTTTGCAAACTTATCAGTGGTTGAGTTCACTTTCTTTCCTCCTGTGTTTCCTTCTTTACTTCTAGAAATTATTAAAATAATGGTTTATCAAAGGCTAAAGGGAGATCTGATTTCCAGATTTTATTATGATCATTAAAACCATAATCCTTCTCTCTTATGTTCCTTAACACTGACATATATACTGTTAAAATATTCAGTAGCTATTGAAGATAAATTGTTACAGAAGATCACCTACTGGTGCAATTAATTGGGTATTTTCGATTTTTGCTGTGTAACAAACAAGAAATGTAACATTTTGACATGCCTTTTGAAACACCTGCTTTTGTTTATGAAAATTAATATAAAAGTAATTTCTTTGCTGGGCTTTGCATTTCTGCCTTTGTTCTTTGGATTCTGTCCTCTGACCAAGGCATCTTGAAAGTAGTCTCTATTCTGTTCATTATAACAGGCTTAATTCCTTTTATTGTCTTTCCATACTTATGTTTAAAAAACGCAGGCAAACATCTGTTTGCAATGATAATAATGGCAACTCTTCTGTCAATATGTTGAAGAACAGTTAAAGAAATTACATTTCAGTAAACTCAAATTTAAAAAAGGGGAGAAAAGCTTATTTAAAGAATGTTTTACTCTTATTTTTGTAACTGGATTCTTATTTAATTCTTTGACATCTAATCCTGTCATAGAATCGTATAATGCTTTGGGTTGAAGGGATCTTAAAGATAATTTACTCCAACCCCCCTGTCATAGGCAGGGAAGCTTCCACTAGACCAGGTTGCTCAGACTCCTGTCCAGCCTGTCCTTGAACAAGGATGGAGCATCTGCATCTCTGGACAAACTGTTCAAGTGCTTCACCACCCTCATAGTAAAGAATTTCTTCCTAAAATCCAGTCTAAAGCTTCCCTCTTTCAGTGTAAAACCACTTTCTCTTGACCCCTCTAAAAAGTACCTCCCCACCTTTTTTGCAGTTCCCCTTTAGTTACTGGAAGGTTGCTCAAGGTTGCTCTAGAGCCTTCTCTTCTCCATGTAGAACAACCACAACTCTCTGTTTGTCTTCATCAGAGAGATGCTTCAGCCTTCTGATTGTTTTCGCAACCCTTTTGAGCAGGTCCATGTCCCTCTTGTGCTGGGAGCCCCAGAGCTGGATGCAATGCTTCAGGTGGGGTCTCACCAGAGTGGAGTAGAGGGGTAGAGTCGCCTCCCCTGTCCTGCTGGCCATGATGCTTCTGATGCAGCCCAGGATACAGTCAGCTTTCTGGGCTGCCAGTGCCAGTTCCTAGCTATACTTCAGTTTTACATGCACCACCATCTTCAAGTCCTTCTCTGTCTGGCTTTTTGCTGTCTAGTCATTGCCCAACCTCTATTCATGTTTGGGATTTCCCCAACCCAGGTGCAGGACCTTGCTCTTGGCTTTGTTGAGTTTCACAAGGTTTGTACATCATTCAGTGGGAGCTCACAGAAGTACTTTGGTTGCAGCCTGACAGACAGTTACTCCTTAGCTGCAAAGATACATCTGAAAGAAGGGACTAACTTTCCTAATAGTTTCTGTCATTCTTATGATGTATTAATTAAGCATTGTGTTCATTGCATGAACAACAAACCTTTTTACAGTTTAAAGTAATTTTAATTAGCATTTTGTATGACGAGGATATTTAGCTGACTTTTCAGAAGATTTTAATATTTTCTCTGATTTGTCCAATTCTTTGCTGTTTATACATTTTAGCCTGAAATTACTGTTTGGGATGCGTTATGTAATTTTGTCAGTGGGGAACACATTTAAAGTCTGCATTTTCTATCAATATGCATCCTTAAATCACTTCAATCCCTTGAGTTCTGCATGAAAGATGAAGTGTTAGGCTTGCTGAGCTTTGTTGATAACTGCTTTCATTCAGATTTCTAAGCAGATAGGGTTTTGCAGTGTGACATAGTTTCAGGTTCTCTTTGTGAAACATTTCTTCTGGGTGCTGAACATTTGCAATAGAATCCTTGGCAGTACATCCAAAATTTGCTCCCATTTTACTTAAAAAGAAACAGAAGAATGGCTGCAGATAAGTGTCTTACATGAGGAGAAAGCAATTTGCTATAACTCTTGCTTTCTCCCCTTTCTCTCTCCCTCTGTATTCAGCCATGATTAAGGAACCATACCTCATTTTTGATATGGTATAACCATGGCTTAGGTTTCTTCTATATTAATAAAACTGAGATCATGTCTACAGAGTAGAATGAAGCAAGCTAAGGAGGGCAAAATAAGAAATGTGGGTTTTGTTGTTGAGATGGAAATAAGCAGTAATACCAGTTAGGAAATAACAGCATGAAAAATCATACAAACCTAAAACCAAAAATGGATTGTTTCTACAAACCAGTGAAAGATGGCCTTTTACAATGTGAATGGTAACACTTAAGACTCTCTGTGTCTTGAGTGGATGGTGATAATACTAATGCTTACTTGCCTAAAAATTGAAGGTCTATCTTGTGGGCATTAGGCAATAAATAGTTTTACATATCATATTTATTGTTCAATAAATGCTGTCTGTTAATGGTATTCTAAGGTTTATTCTGTTTTCAGTGACATTTTGCATATAGCTGATGATACTTTAAAAAAGCAATTTAAAGAAGGAGGGCTGCAAAACTTGTTAAAGAATTAAAAGGAGTTTTTCTACAAAATCTGAAACTCTTTTGCAGCCAGTATTGTATGCCATCTGAGCTGACTGGGGAGTTGGTGTTCATACAAGCTTTCTATAAATCATTCTGCCAGTTTTAAAAATTTAATAAATTAGAGTTGTATCATTTACCACGCAGTTTTTTTTCTCCTAGCGGTAATTTGCTATCTATTATTGTGTAATGTATATTGTTCTAGTTTAGTCCCCATATTGAAAACTGCTTTATTAGCCATTTTGTAAGCAATAGTGTACATTAAAGTGAAATTGAGTCATAATATTACTCCATTATCATGTGATCATATTCTTTCTACAGTAGGAGGTAGACATAAATCTGTCAATAGCAAAGCCTGAAAAATAAAAATCCACACCATTGTATTGATGTGTTTTTTAAGATCTCAGGTCTATCAACCATCTAGCCTGCATATATTGAACTTATCTTTGCTGCAGCAATGAAGAAATCAAATCTGTAGTTTGCGCATAAGTGTCGTAAAAATCAGATCTAGGAGGTCATTTAGAAAGAATAGATTTATTATTTATATTGAACTTGAAAAAAATATGTGAATGTAAAAACCAGTTGAAGTCATGAAGAAGGTAATTTGGAATTCCACAAAGCCATATGGACATGGTCCAGGACAACTGGGTGTAGGTTGCCCTGCTTGAGTAAGGTTGTTGTATCAGATATCCTTCAGATGTCCCTTACAAACATTCTGATTCTGTGAAAATAAAATGTAGACGAAACCAAGGTGCCCTCCTGTCATTGCAAATGGAGAATTGATTTACTTTTTTATCATCCTTGCACATGTTTTAGTAAGGATGTGGGAAACTCATACTATGTAACATTGCTAGACTGAAGAGATTTTGGAGGAACAAAAGGAAAAAACATTTGTTTGTTTTTAAAAAAAGCCTTTTGAAGCAAGACTGAAACCCTGAGTTTAAGTGTCAAGGAAATAAAGAAGATTGGCAAGAAACATAGAATTCTTGATGTAAGGAGTAAATTAGACCAAGTTCTGCCAGGAATAAATCAAATATTATTGATTACACCTCAGTGCAAAAAGACTCAACTGTATAATCTCCCTCTTTTTCAGACCTGATTTTAACTCCTTGCCTTGCTCACAAAAGAAGTGCATTATTGTTAAGATCAAAACTGATTTCTGACAATAGAGCCTTAAATCTTGCTCTTGTTAATAATGATAATAGTTCCCCTAAGTTAATGTGGAGATTAGCAACAGGGCACAAGTACGTGTTGGTAGCTGCATTATAGGTTTCTGTCACTGCTGATATCTAGTATCAGTACATCTGTACTCTATTTCTCTGCTACTGATATGACATGTATTCTCTTACTACTGTCACTACTAATACAGAGCAGGGTGTCTCATAAAGTCATTGTGGCTGTATTTTCTTTCTGAATCCTCCAAAACATTCAACTTCTCGCACAATCTTTATTTTCCAGACAGAAACATATATTGCTTAAAAAAGGTGATTTAATGAATTAATAAAAATAGTGATGCTAATTACACAGCAACAGTTTTCTTTCATTACAGTTTTCTTTTGTTTTCCATCTTTAGTCTTAAATTTATTATTGCCGAAATTTTCTATCTTTTGATCACAGACTTGAGAGGAGGCAGTAAGAAAAGAAAAAGCAGTACTTGTGAGTTCAGTAGGCATAGCAGAATGTAAGTTTATTACTATCTTTTCTTGCTATGTTTGCCTGATAAATATCAGGTTTAAATAAAACTTTTGTATTTGCTATTTTGGTTTGAACAGATTAGTTTCCTTTTAAAAGGCCTGAATATGTTTATTATGATTTTTATTCTAAGTAAATTTGATAAGGACAAAGCTTCTAATGTATGGAAACACAAACAGGTGGTTAAACCAGCATTGAAATCAGTTTTCCTTGCATTTACTTCAGAGTCAAAGTTTTGGGTTTTTACAACCTGAGTTGTTTCAGTTCCCAAGAAAATTTACTGTGCTGGCACTGGCCCACCATATAATCCAAACCCAAGGGATGATATTTGTGTGCAGGTCTAGAAATGTGGGTTTTTTTCCAGCACATACGGCTCTGTATATATTTCTTAGAATACTACTTAGTATTTGCTGTGAACTGCACTTCTGATTCTCATTTAAATAAGATTATAAGCCATGAATGCATAGAATAAGCACTAATATCCAGCAGAATTCTTTTGTATCTCAGCAACTATACTTAGTTTTGAAGTTTTTAAATATTCAACTAATATGTTTATTAAATAATTTCTCAGCTTTCTCATAGTTGCATTCTAGGCAAACCTTATAATGGAGTTTTGCCAGCGTAGCAGTGCTGGGTCATTGTAGAAGAGCAGCAAACCAGCTAAAGGTGCTGTGCAGACACTTTTAGTCTGAATTCTGCTCTGCTGACAGCAAATACCCTTTTATGGCTTAGTCTTTGTCTTTCTGCAGAGGTGATGTAACTATACTATCAGAAATGATCCTGTGGTCATGTCATGGCTGGATTATGTCTTATTTAAATGTATCTGTCTCAAAATGAGATTTTTAATAGAGCATAGTCACTTAGACTTCCTTTATAATTGACTGGGCAAGCAGGCACCCCAAGAGAGCAGTATATCCCATTTTAAAGGACATCTGATATAGATGGAATGAATTGTCTTCTTTTCATGCTTGTCTGTTTGGATGAATTGGATAGAGGATCTGGGTGATTAGACTAGACAAACCTATGTTTCAGATTGGTGAAGTTAAGCATGATGAATTTGACATGTAGAATGCCATACAAGCAGACAAACTTGCAGTGAATAACTGCGAGTCATTCTGATGGATAATAATTGCACCAGAAATAAATTTTTTAAAACAAAGTAACGAATTCAATTAGTAGTTAGAAAATAGGAGTGAGCCGTATGTGGGCAGTTGTATGCAAATTCCACATAGACAGTTACATGGAAAATAGATTAGGCATTTCAGGAAAAAATCATGAAAGTGTAAGAATGACTTATTAACTTGAAGGGACTTGTTGATTTATTTCACAATAAGGTACACAAGGAAGGAACATTTTAATTGCTGGTGTGTAGTAAAGAAAAAACAAGCATCTCTCCTGGATCATAGCTTCTAGTCATTTTTAGAACAGTAACTTTAAGTAGGCTTGACTGTTTGTAGGAATAATGTAACTATGTAGAATGTAAGTAATTAAATCTAATGAGGGATTATTAGTGGGAGAATAGAATCAGAAATGCTTTAAGCCCTCATTTAATTTTAAAGAGAAGGGATGAAAATTTTAAAGAGAGCAGATGACCTCATCTGGCAGTATTACTACAACATGACCTTTTAGTCTGTTGTGATCAATTTTATTGTGCATTGTATTTGCACAGACTTGAGCTATATACCAGTTTACAAACAACTGTAATAGTGTCCAATTCATCTGGTTTTGTTACCTTTTATTTGATTAAGTATTTAGTCTGCTTAGTACAAAGTGATTGGGTTAACAGGTTGGCAAAAATTTCTGTTTCAGCAATCTTCAGTTGGTTTTGTTGATACATTGGTTTGAGTTTCACACAATGGGTCAGGTCTATTCAATTGGTGGAACATATATAGGACAGATAAATGAGGTAAAGGAGCAGAGTGAGTTGATTTTTTTCTTGCTTTATTTCAAGCTTATATTATCATCCTAAAATCATAGAAATTTTTTGACTGGAGGGGACTTGAAAGATTACCTAGTTCCAACCCCACTGCAATAGGCAAGACCACCTTCCACTCGACCAGGTTGCTCAATGCCCCATTCAACATGACCTTGAACACTCCCAGGGATGTTTTTTTATAGCTATTGATATTTTACTTCCTTATGTAAGAAGATCAAGAAATTATAGAATACATGCTTTTCTGTAGAAGTTGGTCCATTAATAATTTGGCAACATTAGTAGTCAATTCTTTGGTGTCTGTAGACTTTTATAAACCAAATAAATCCAAATAATATAATACTAAAACTAGGAAAAATGAAACAAGACTGTAGAAGTTCATTGTTGTGCTGACTCCTAGTTTCTGTCAATATTTCTGTTTTCATTCATATTTGTATTTTAAGCATTCTACTTCCACAGCAGTATTGATTTCTTTTGCCTGCTGAAATGGCTAAATATCTTTGTAGAGGTCTTTAAGAAGATAGGTTTCTGGCTTGTGTTACTGCAAATGAGTAAGATGGGAAGTTATGCAAGGGAAAGGAGAAGCAGATGGACAATAAAAATGGAGGGTGAGAAAGCATAATAAAAAGGGGAAAAAAGAATAATGAAGCTGTATGAGAATAGAACCTGTTTTGATGGTAAAGGCAATGACTAAACCCTTTCCTTTACACATATTGTTTCTTAGTGATAAATTGTGAGTAAGCCACATGCAGAGTTTCTATTAAGGTTTTCATTGCTTACTGCAATGATTTTTTAAGGTCTATGTAGAGAAGACTTGGTAATTAGTTCATAAGGCTATGCCTTGGCTGCATACAAAGGAATATTAAACAGGTAGGAGGAAAGTATACATAAGTCTCTAGATTTGTTATACACATATGCTTTTCAAAAACCTTATTTGAATGAAAAATGTGAAAGTAGGTTAATAAAAATGTATGCCCTGGAAATTCTTAGCTTACCCTTTCAGGTACCTATTAATTTTTCTACTTTCACCTACTCATCAGGTATAGGACACCTCAAATTATTTCATGGAATAGTAATTTTTTTCTGCAGAGTGTCCCCAACTTAGAAAATTTTTCAGTGACACATCTTATGTGGGCTTGAAATTTGAGCAGATGAGACCTGTCATATCTTTCATTATGTTTTACTAATCGTGCTGTCTTCTTTTGTGTTTCACTACTATTTTCTTATGTTGGTCCCACTGTATACAGTGGGGTGAGACACAGATTTAGGGTCAGACATCCTGCATGTTTTGACTGTTTCCTGCTTCATTTTTTCAGACTGTTTCTGAAAAAACAGCATAAAGAACAGAATAATCTGCAGGTGACATTAATTTTCAGTCTTTGACTCTAAATAGAGTCTTAAAACTTGAAAGTTGTCAACGGCTATTCTTGTGTTTTGTTTTCATGGTCTGTAATCTTGTTTCTTGAATTTAAATTTATGAAACCTTTTCACTCACCTCTCAATTTCATGTGCTTTGTTGCCTAAGACCTGTATTTCTCTAGCTCATTTATTCATATAGTGTCAGGGGAGGTTTGGTTTAGATATCAGGAAACCCAGAGGGTGTTTGGGCACTGGAACAGGCTCCCCAGGGAAGTGGTGGCAGCACTAGCCTGACAGGGTTCAAGAAGTGTTGGGACAATGCCCTCAGATACATGGTGTGATTGTTGTGGCTGTCCTGTGCAGGGCCAGGAGTTGAACTTTGATGATCCTTGTGGGTCCTTTCCAACTCAGGATTATTCTATTATTATCAGACTGCAGCTTCCAAACATTTTGATATTTTCAAAGGTGATGCTTGCCTTTGTGAGTTTCCTCCTCCCTTTCTTTCAGGAATGTATAAATACCTGTATCTATGCTTCATTTAAGAGGGGCTTGGGGATGAGTTCTTGGTCTTGCTCAGATTTTTTTCACTTCCTTACTAGTTAAATAGTTTGGCTGTTGGCTTGTCTGTGTCAGAATGCTATAAGCAATAATATCTGCGTTAATTTTGACCCTAATTGTCAAAGCTGTTTAAACTTTCTGTTGTCTTCTATTAACTTTAAGAGAAATTTCATACTTCTTGGCAGTTAACCCAGCACTTTGAATATTGTCAATATTAAACTTTCAGATTGGGTGAAAAGCCTAAAAATAGTTTCCTTGGTCTGAGAGGAAATAAGTCTGAAGTAAGACAGAGTTAGCAAAAATATGGCTAGGAGTTAGCAAAACAGTTTGCTTATTTTCTTTTAAATGGTAAATGTATTAATAGAGCAAGATATCTTGGAAGATATTTTTAGAACATAATTTCTTCATGAGAAAGCAAACATGGGCTTAAGTGAAATGATGCAGGAGCTTTCTGAGCTGAATATACGACAAAGATATTACAAGATACATTACAGTCATTTCATACCTTTACATTGGCAACATCATTTTAATGTGACACAAGTTTAAGGTGATAATTGAATTAATGGTACTGGAACATGGGGAAGAAATGCAGGTAGTTTTTTGGAAGACTGATTATAAAAAAGCCTACTTAGGCAAAGTAGAGTACATATAGGTAGAAGTGGCTTACCTTCATATAAAGCTTTCCTCAAATGTGGGTGGTTTTTTTTTAACGTAGTTATCTGCTTCACTATGAGACGAATGCCAGCTTCTGTAATTGCACAGGTTTGTTTCTTTACATTCAGAATGCTTGTTCCTGCAATATTGTTAATTGTATCTGCTGGTAAAATAAAATTGTTAGGCATGTTGCTTCTGGAACTGGTCTCTAGGCTTCTCTAATTTTCATGGTGAGTTGATTTAATCATTCAGATGAATTCACTGAAGTGGCTGCTATACTGTGACAGTGACAATGAGAGTCAAGAGAACTAATTTAAGTGAGGAAAATCAGACTTTTCTGGTAGCAATCCATTTTTACATCACAGAAAATTCTTAGACTAGCTTCAAAGAAACCAAGTATCTTTCTTTTAAGAATTTTATCTCAGAGTTACTACTGGTGCTGGCAATCATTTGTAGTTTAAGCAAAACCTGGTTTTGTTCTGTAATTAGAGATTGATGGTTACGTTTAAGTGTCCACTTGGGGATATCTAGGATGTCAGTTGTTTAAAGTCCTGTAATGAACAGCAGAGGTCTAGTTAAAACCATCAGTAGAAGCTAGAAGGCAAATGGATGCTTACATGTTAACAGCTGAAGATGATTTTC
Source organism: Agelaius phoeniceus (assembly GCF_051311805.1). Lineage (NCBI taxonomy): Eukaryota > Metazoa > Chordata > Aves > Passeriformes > Icteridae > Agelaius > Agelaius phoeniceus. The sequence continues at coordinate 46,840,820 of NC_135269.1, read as the reverse complement.
TGAGCTCAGCTTAAGTGTCCTACTCCTTCTCTCAAAAAATGCCTGTGCCAAATATGATTATTCTTTTGTTGAAAAGTCATGTAGTATATAATTGAATTTGTCTTTGAGAGAGAATGTTGAACCTTCTACTTGTATTAGAGTACTGCCAAAGTAGCTGACTTAAATGTATTCTGACAGCTTTGTTTCAAGAGGGATTGTTTGAGTTTCCTATAACACTTCTCATTTATGCAGCTGTAATCCAAAATGACCAGACAACAAGTTGAAGAGAGAACATCTCTGGTTACTTAATCAAACTATTTTCATTTATATCAATAGAGCTCAAGAGCAACAAAAGGAATATTACTTCAGAATGTGAAGTGCAAAGGAATTGGAATTATATCAAATGTAAGGACTGTTGAGTGATGAGGAAAATATGTATTTCTAATATTTTATATATCTTTGTGTACTAAACATGGTTCCAGGGTTGGCCAGGATTTTAATTTCAGTGAGAGAGCTCATAGTAAATTCTTGACTTTTTTTTTATTTTTGCTTTTACATGTTGAGGGTGGAGGTAGCTATATAGCCTTCAGTTTTCTCACTTTATCTGCAAGGCCTCCATGCCATTTTTGAAAGTTATGTGTTTACAACATCAATAAAACCAGCTTTCTTACTTTGCACTGTTCCAAGTATTTTTGTGTATAAATATGGGTATAATGTTTTAATCCAAAACTATCTACAGCATCTTTTTTTCAGTTAAAATCCCCTAAAATTCATCTACTTGCCTTCAAATAATTTTTATTCAGAATAATTTTTTTTCTGTCTCAAGAACTTATATTTATGTAGAAAGTGGTGAGAAGCAGGAACTGCTAGCACATGATGCTCTGCCATCCCATACCTGTATAAGTCTACTAACAAAATGTTTTGGTATGGTTGATTTGATATATTTGGATTTCTTGCTTGAGATTTTTTGATATTAATTACAAGAAATGCAATGGATTATCTTCGAGAAAATATTGTTCATTCTCTCCCTGTGATTAACTTGGATTAGTAGCTAATCTATCTTCTGGAGAATACATCCTGCAGTTTAGACATGGTTCATGTGACACAGTAGCTAAAAGTTTCCACCTCGATTTATGTTGCCAGTGAAGTTTTTGAAAGTTTTTCCTTTAAAAACATCAGCTTACTGTATTTCCCAATTAGAAACTCTTTCCTCTTTGAGTTTTTATAATTTACAGGGTATTAAATAACAAATGATAAGCTGTAAAAACTCATTTTCCCCTACTGTTAACAGAGAAATGAGAAGTACACTAAAAAAATACATACAGAATTGTTAACGTTTTTAATAAAGTATTAAGGAAGGTTAGGAACTCTTATCTCTGATATTTTGAATCTTACTATCTTATACTTTTTTTTCCCAGCTGATGTATTTATTTTGCTGTGTTATCATCAATTTATAAGAAAAAAATTCATCTTATGCAATGTATTTCTTGCAATGTAATGTCAAGGTTTCTGCTCGCACTGTACTTTTTACTTTAGACTTACTGAATTTGATTTCAACTTTTGTATCATATTGCATTCAGTTTTCGAAACTTGTCAGAAAATGTTTTTTTTTGCAACATTTGCAAAAAAAATTGCCTTTTTTTTGCAACATTTTTCTTGTCTTTTGTGAAGATAAATTTTTTTTCTTTTTTGTTTTTTTTACATTCATGAGCTGAAGAGCTGATACACTTAGCTCTCTTCCTCTTGGTTTGTGACTAATCACTCTGTCTCGTGGCCAGTAACAATAATTATAATTTCCTAGTGCCCATGGTGATTCCTTGGGAAAGAGATGATATTTTACATGGTTTTTACTGTTACAGGTAGTATTCATTTTCATTATGAATATTTCTCCTCTCTGTGTCCCCATTTCAGGAAAGGAAAAGGTGAAGTTATTATCTTGCTTAAAGACATATGGAAAAATAGGAATTGAAGAATAAAGTTATCTGGTGAAAAAAGGTGGCAGGGTAGGTTACTTGTATAATCTGTATGCAAGAAGGGGCCAAAAATTTCATGAGTTTAATCTCTCTCAAAAAATGTTTGGTTAGAGTTCTCTGAATGAAACTGTTGATGATTAGCATAACAATACTAACTTAAGCTTTCATTTCTTTTATTTATTATTATAACTTAGGATAGACTATGTAACTTTATCAGGATATATATTTTTGAGACATATATCAAAACATTTAAACAATGAGTACTGAAATAAAACTAAGAACATATTAAGGTTCGAAATAGGACCAAGTGATGAAAGTGTCTACAGTAATAATCGAATGGGATTCATCTGAGATTTCTCATGTTTTTTTCCTGGAATGTCTAGTACTAATCACCCTGTGAGAAGGGATTAGGGCTAAGCATGGCACAGCTACTTAAATGCTGGCTACAAGATACTCTTCACATGAAAAGTACAAGTCTTTGTACATTTAAGGTATGTATGTACACTAAATAAATTTTAACAGAACCATTGCTATTCAGAAATATGACTTTGGAAGCTGTATTTATGGTCGTTCCTAATTCAGTGGAATAGTCAGAACTCTAAATTTTATTTAGCACTATGTGTTTGTTTTGCTCCTCACAATAGCTCAAGGGTAAGCTAAAAGAAAAGACATAATTCATCTTGGTGGCAAACACTTGGTAGGACTTGATTATGCAAATTGATTTAAATTTTGTAGTGCCAGTGTACAAATGAGCCTCAGGTACTAAACTGTTTAACTCTTGCACAGATAAAAATGTATTTTAAAAACATGCTTTGAGAAAATGGGCTTAAATAGATAAGTTGTTTTTTTTGTATTGTTCTATCTAAAGGGAAGGCATTTTACTGTTCTAATGTTTCAATTAAGCATGGTTAGAAGCTGCACAAATGACCAAGTTTTTAATGGCTCTTATGGTCACCACAATTCAATATGGATGACTGAATTTTACTGTCAATTATGGACAGATAGTTCTGTATGTTATTTACTGGGAATTTATGCTTCATGCTGTGTCAGTTTTTGCTGAAATAAATGAAGAATTCCCTAAAAATACGATAAAAAATGGCAGAGCTTCTTCAAAGGAAATTCCCCAAGTAGTCTCTGTGCAGGACAGAGTTAAAAATCAGTCCATTTTGCCAGAAATCAGTGTTTTCAGAGAGTTTAAACACTTTAGTAATTTTCAGTGAGATATCAAGGTAATATATGCTAAGTCTTAGAATGTATTAATTTTCTAATGTCTTTTTGCATTATTTAAAGAAGTGGAGGATGTGCTATACTTTGTTTGGTTTTCCATTTCTGTTATTTTCTAGGTAGACATCTTGCCCTTTAAGGCCTGTTATTTGACCTCTTACTTTAATGCAGAAAACTTGAAAATAGGTTTCTCAAATGTGTATTGTATTATCTCCAGGTTCTATGCCAGGATTCAGTTAATTTAGCCCTTTTCTTCAAAAAGCATCTCTTCACATTAGTGTGCTTGACAATACATGTTAGCCGAGTTTGCAGTAGCAATTCAAACCTGAACCTTACAAAATACATTATGTTTCTGGTCCTCTCCATTTAAACTTGTCATAGTTCAATTATAGAATGTCATCAGAATGTACGGAATTATGGATTACTCTCTAAACGTACCTAAGAACAAACATTTTTTTGCTGTAGTCACAATTACTGTTGTGGGTGGGTTGGTTGGTTGGTTGTTGACTGGTCGGTGGTTTTTTTTTGGTGGGATTTTGTTTGTTGATTTGTTTTGTTTCTTATTGATGCAGAATTGTTAATTGATTCTGTATCAAAAAGCTATATGAGGTGTTTGAAAAATAAATCAATAGCAAATGCATAGAACTAGTAAGAGCCTTAGGTGAAGCTCAGAGTGCATAGGTACTGTATTACCTCAGGGTAATAGGAGGCAGAACAAAGTCCTTAGAGGCTCTCCCAGGATAATAATCTGCTGCAGATTTTGGAGATTCATTTGTACACATGACTGAGGGATAGCTCCAGGAATGGAATATTTATTAAGGGTATGGGAGATTCATGAGGTTTAAGAGAAGTAGCTTTTCCTCAAAAGAGGTGATACGGGATATGCTGACCTAAAAATACAGAAACAAGAAACAGGACAGATGAGTGATAGAGCCACTCATTCCATTATAGAAGTTCCATAGAATTACATTCCATTCTAGCATGTGCAATTAATCCTTTTATATAAATTTTGGTCTTCTGTGATTCTGCTTAATATCCTGAAGCATTAGCAGTTTTTTGAATACTCTGGAGATTTGTTAACAAGTCAGAAATTACCTATGATTGGCATTTCTCCTCAGATGAAAGTTAAAGGTCTCATTTGATATGACAATTCTGGTTGAACCAAAATCTCATAAAAGCCTTAGAAGGTTGGCTAAAAGCAGTTCAGAAGGGCAGATTTAACCATCAGCTTCAAGCAATAGCTCACCCTTAGTCAGAAAATAAATAAACAGCATTTAAATGTGTGTTCTTTAGTCTGTAAATAAGCTCCAAATTCTTTGTGGCTCTAAAACACGGTCTTGGGTGACAAAGACAGTGAGTGGGTGAAATGGTCCATATCTGAATTTCAGTTGTCTTGTTCCATGGAAATAGTTAAAACAATTTTGTACCCAATACTTAGGAGAGAGCCAGGAGATAGCTTTATACAGACTGACATCTACAATTGAGAAGAAGAGTAACAAGGAACAGGCACACACCTGTCAGAACTGCCATTTTATCTAACAAAACATTTTTTTATTACAAACTCAGTTAATATGCCTACAAAAAGAATATTTCCATCCTCAACTACTATGAGTTATCCTTCATCTGTTTATCCTTCATAGTAATGCTGATATATTTGTATATGTTTTCAAAAGTTTTCAGTCTGCCACATTTAAATAAAGTTATCTGGCCTCGAACAAGGCAGGACTCTGCTGTCTCTTGCCAGTGACTCAGGTGGGCTGTGAACATTACTCCAAGATCAGAGATTCACTTACCTTCTTACAAAACACAGTCCTAGCACGATCTTGTTCTCATCTATTCCTGCTGAAAGACTTAATTTTCTTATTTATGATCCTCTTACCTATATTTAATTGTAACTTTATAGCCATAAAGTGAATTTCATGCTTAATTTACCTTTTTCTCTAAAGAAAATAAAAATTTTAGAATAGCCAACATATATTGTTTTGCTTTATACATACCTAGTGGTCTACAATGCATAACAGTAAGACGCACAGTGTAATACTTCCTTCTTGGTATTGTTTTAGTCTGTAGCAAATATTAAGTATAGTTAAAGATGCATGGATAAAAATAGACTTTTGCATTATTTTCTGTGTGTTATCTCACACATTCTGTATCTTGCCACTGTATTAAATTTGCTCATTAAGAACCAATGTCCTGTAAATCCCAGGAGGCAAATTTAATGTTATCCATAGCACAGGGTGTATTCAAACATCTGTTTATTGCAGAGCAGTGGACCACAGAATATGCTTGTGATGTCCAAATATAAAATGATCCTCACTAGGCTGAAACATGCTTCAGTCTGAACTTGACTTTAAATGAACTGCAACCAAAATACTTTTATAGTCAGTCTCATCAGTGCTTTCTTTTTATGCCTGTGTACACAAATTATTTATGTTATGGTTACAATTACTGTCAGCTGTGCCAAGGAGGTGATTAAATCCTGAGTATTTCTTAATTTTTGCATTTATTTTGATCAACTATTGAAAAATAGAACTGCTTCAGATTTTATTTTCCAATGGAAACTGCTAATTTTATGTCAAGTTAATGCTAAATAAAGCTGTTAATTCTTGCAATTAAAATCCTCACTCATTACATGAAAATTGCTGTTGAGAATCTACAGAAACACCATCAGTAAATAACTTTTCTCCGTTCACTGGTTATTAGATTTAAGACAGAGAAAGTATTCCATCCTGTGAGATTGAAGATGAAGTCAAGTGTGACAAAACATCAGTGTGATGAAGCACTGGACTTGGTTTATATTTTACACTAAATGGAATTCTAGGAAAACAACACCAGGCTACAAATATCATTGGGATAAAAAATAGTTGGAGGCTGGGGAAATATGGAGTCTAGAGAGAAGGAAGCATGATACAGGCTTTTCCTGTCTTAAACACTTTTAAGGCAGGTCTTTTTCTAACTGGTGTCAGAGATGAGATGCGAAGACAGATGAGATATTTGATCAAGTTCAGCATGACTGTCCTTAGATTTTAAAGTATTTAGGAGAAAAAAGATTGTTTGAAGAATGATACCTTCCTTGTTTTACTTATTTGCCAAAAAAGGTCATATTTTGTGTATTTTAAAGGTGCTGGACAACAGATGCACTAAAACACTTACATTCCAGGCAGAAAAATCTCTTATCTAATCTTGTGTTTAGGCAGTATATCCTTGTACAACTTGTCTGTAGAATGGAGTTTTTACTTCTAATCAGGTATTGGGGCGAAGAAAAAAGTATTATTGCCACCATTCAGTTCATTACAGCATGACAAGGCAAGAGGTTCAATGGGGTGCCCTTGTTCCAGTGGGTAATTCCTGTCAGAGGAAATGCAAATGAAAAGGGTCAGAAAATGGCTTGTATTCACTTCCTGATTTGAAATGTAAATGTACTGCTGAAAATCTACCACTGGAGACAGGAATCAAACAGCTTTATGAAGTGCAGGCTAACAACACAAAGTATCTTTTGAGAGACTGATTTGTACACTGGAAATGCTGTTTGAGAGCAACAGGCAAATGCTGTTTGTCTTCTCTGGAACTGTATGGCATGGTGAGTCAGCTAAAAAGGACTCTACAAACTTGTAAAGAAGTGCAAAAGTTAAGGTTAAATATCATAATAGCATCTTTTTTTTTTTTTTTCTGTATTAGAAATACAAAAGTGGTGTTTTAAATCCTTCCCTGTTCTCTGTCCCAACCATACAGCCATTTGCAAGCATTCTCCATCTCCTGGAATGGAGTTGGAGAAGTTGGAAATTAGTTAATTCAGTGAATAGGGATGTTACCACCTGGGAGTTCAGACTCCCTGCAAGGAGGGATAGAGCAAAATAGTTCCATGGAAAGCCTGAAAGGAGAACTAAACTAAAATTTTAAATATAATATAAAAACTTTGGTCTTTTGCTGTAAGCATACCTTAACCTTATAGGTTTTAAAATTAATAGGGGAGTTGTCCAGAGATATTCTAATAGCTCTTTAAAAATGTAGTCTTATTAATACAATGCAGTAACATAGAAGATGTTCAGCACAACAAAATTCAACCTTAAGGTTTTGTATCAAGTTATATGATTTTTATGTAATCTGTACACCAGCATCAATATCTATGTACTTCTTTTAAAGGAATATACACTATATGCTGTTCTAAAAGGTCAGCCATAAAGGGATAAGAAAATAAAGATGAATATCGAGAATGTGCGTACATGAGCCATTAGTCACTCTGACTGATAGAAACAGTGAAAAGATATTGTAATCTAGAAATAGAATTTAATTATTTAATATCTTTCAATTTTGTTATGGTACACCTGTACTGTAGTCATATTTATAATAACACTGACTAAAATTTCTGATGACAAGTTCTTATCATCCTCACTCCTTCTTAGGTTGATGACCATGTATTGATTTGGGATTTGCCTTTCAAAGAGCTGACAGTGATTATGATCTTTTGTCTTTCCATCCTATGCCCCTTCTCTGATTCCTTAGGATGTACTCACTATCTCTTGTCTCCTTACCTGGGTCATTCAACCCTGTTCTTTACTTTTCTGTAGATTTTTGGTTTATCTGCAGTACACTGTTCCCCCTTTTAGCTTGTTCTTTTAGCTTGTTTTTCTAATTGGCATGTGCTATGAAGATCTGTGTGGAGGGCCTTTAAGGCTGATTAATGTAATTTTCACTAGTATATTCATTTATATAGCCCTTTTGTAATTGCTTTTTGTTATTTCCTTCCCCTCTCCTGTATTCCCATTTATTCTGCAGTCATATCAGTATTAACATTTCTATTACAAATCTCTGCTGTTCTGTGTTTTCCTAGGTGTTTGTTTACTTTAACTCTTTTTATACCACTGTACCTGTAGAACAACAAGGATACTAAAATTTAGGAAATGACATTGCAGTTGGTGGTGAATGGCTCAGCTGTTTGTGTAAGTGAAATGCTCCCATAGTGTAATCAATGTAATATTTTCTCTAAGGCAAGTATTTGGGTCATCAGTACCTGTAAAATCAATAAAATTATGAAGAAAAAAAAAGATAAGAGAAAATATTCCCATCTCCCAAAAAAGGTGTGTAATATAATGGCATATCAATTTTGAATGGTACTAAAACAGTCCTATTTTTTTATCTGTAACAAACTTCCTTTTGATCCTTGATTAATCTTTGGGTCTTGATTAGGATGGAAAGATATACTGAATCTCTGAGTGTTTTTTCTTTTTTGCTTTTTCCCCCACTTCCCCCCCAGCGTATGAAACTAGTCCTCCACGATACATAAGACTGTTGAAAAGAGAACATTTGTTTGATTGTGAATTGCTCCAGGAGCTGATAGGCTCATCCAGAGATTTCTGAATGGAATGGATCTCAAAACCATGCCCCTCTCTCTCTTGGTGGGTGTTGAATGTGTCCTTGCAGGAATAACTGTGCTTTGAAGCACTGATTCATCATAGTTTTATACAGCTGTGTCTGTCTGGCAATACAGAAACAACTGGTTAGGACAGAGGGCAAGGCAGCTGTTCTTTACTTGAAGGTCTTGGGCTTTTCTGTTTGAAGGTGCAAACACAGGCATGTGCTTAATCAGCATAAAAGCTTTTCAGCCTGACAGTTGGGATGTGGAAAGGGGGAGTATGCCTTTTAGTTACATTTTCATCTTTTAGACAAAACTAAGTTGGTTTCAATTTGGAACAGCAATTGCTGCTAATTTTTTTCTTAGATAACACTCTGATTGACTTATTAATCTCTTTTGTAAAAGATACCATAGACTACTGAAAGTATCAAACTTCTCTGCATTAGCAGATCTATTTTAATAGTAAGCGTATTATATACTTGTCATTATATTTCTTAATTTTAAATAGAGGCGAGAAGTAGAAGAAAATTAGAATGGTGTTTTTCAACTGGATTGAGCAGACTGCCTGAGGATAAGTCTGAATGAAAAAGTGCATTCTGTGACTTGAACTTCAGTGGAGGGATGATGTTTTCCTCCAATTTCCACTCCACTAGTTGAATTGTATCCACAAAGAGCAACATTTTGTTGTTGTTGTTGTTCAGCTTCTAATCTGCAATTGCACATCATCATATCCTAGATTCTGTTTGCTGACCTACCTACAACCACTTAACGCACTGTAAACTGATAACCTTGAAAACAGTTGCATGGGTGCAGGGGGACATAAACAATTCTTTGTTACCGAACTGCAACTAAGTAGATCTGTTTAAGGGAAACTCTTGAATTATTGGTGATTCTGAGCGCAGGAAGTTTTGAATTTGAGGACCAATTACTGCATGAGCTGCTACCACTTTTTAACTTCAAAGTATATCCAAGAAAAAAATTAGTTACTCAATATCATCCCTGTAAAGCATGAAATTGAGAGGCCATGATAGAACCTCTGAATCAGTTATTTTATGCAGTAGTGTTTTCTTTCATAATTGACCAGTGTGTAGCATTATGTAAAGCTCAATATGCAATAAGAAGTGTATATATATATATTTGTTAATATATAGCACATAATTATTCAGTTGTGAGGAAAGAAGCATTTTTATAACAGCTTTTTGTCTGTTTTTTCATCATGGTCATTGCCTGCTAAGACTGGTTAAGGGTGGCAAATCTTCATAACTTCAAAGCTTTTACTTGACCAATCCCAGAAGCTGTCTTTCAGCTTGGAAATGATAAGATTCCTTGTATTAATCTCACAAATTTCTACCACAGGGTTTTTTTTTTTTATATCTTGGTGTTAATATATTTCAAAAATTCATTGTTATATTTTAGAAAATATTGAATAAATTAATGTCAAGTGGTTGTGTATATTTCTTGCAATTCATATTTTCTGTAAAAAATAATACTAAACTTTTGCAATTACATCATAGTAATAATTTTTTGTTGAAGTGTAAAATTCTTCTTTCAATATGCTCAGTTTCCAGAAAATACCAACATTTCTAGAATGCTTTTTTGCATAACTTATCAATATGTCCTTTCAGGTAATAAAGTGAACTAAAAATATGGCTATTTAGATGTTTCTGGAGTTAGGTATTTGCTTCATATAATCAATTGGTTCACAATTAAGGATATGCATCAGTGAAGACAAGCACATAATGAAGATAAAGAATGGCTTTGAAGGCTTCCCGATCCTAATATGAAATAATTAATTAAATTAACCCAAATATAGGAAGCTCTGGCAGTTATTAAAAGGCTTGTAAATCTGAGCAGACTTTTGTATACAGATGGCCTCAAGGGGGCTGCAATTTTGTATGACATATTACAGATGCTTTCAGATGTTTTACAGAAGGTTTGGATATACAATTCAGCAGATCAGCTGCTATCAATCAAATATATTGATGCATGTTTGAAGAAAATATTTTTCCTTCAACTTCCAGCCACAAGGAGGCTTTGTGAAGAAAGGCTACCTCATTGGTGGAATTGTATTAATAGTTTTTTAGCAAAATAGAACTGGGGAGACTATGAGAGAACATGTAATTAAGCTTTACTGAAACTAAGTCCAAAAGACTCCTTATATATTGAGCTGTGTACACTGATGAGACATAATGGGCACTAATTCTTTTTGAAGGAGATGTATAAGAAAAAATAAGAATCTATGGACAGAGATCACTCTAGAAGCTGTGGTGCCTGACACAATATTTGAGAAAGGATCTGGAATGAAACTGGAGAAGTAGAACTAGTAATTTCTCACTGGATGGTGTAGGGAGCAGCAAATGATACAAGGTCATGATGTGAAGTGATGCGATAGAACTATACAAGGTGATCTGACCTGGCCAGTGTTTATGCTGGTTTGTAAACTACTGTTTTAAATTACTTTGAAAAATTCACTATTTTGATGATCCCTTATTTACCTAGGCATGCTGTTTTAAACCTTACTTCTTGCTACAAGTATGAATTTTTTTCTTATTTTCTTGTCTCTTGTGCACTGATGCCATTTCAGCCCATTGCCTTTAATCCTGCCTACAGTAGACACCAAGAACTGTTTATTGCCTTCCTCTTTACAGTTCCTTTGTGTTTATTTGAAAACTTCAAGAGTTTAAGTCTTCACTTCAATCATCTTGTTTTATTGTACAAAATCAACTGACTATATTTTTCCTGTAGACCTTTATATTTTTCCTGTATTTATAGACTGCTGTTTGTACTTTCTGCTCTTCTGTCTTCTGGATCTTCTGCAGTTTGTAAAATTTTTTCAGAATATTAGCATCCTAAATAGGACAGAGTATTTTACCTAAGAATAATACTTGCTAGCACTGAATACAATACAAAAATTGCTTAATGCATTATATAATTATTGAATGATTTGGCTGTTGGAAGGGACATGAAAGATAAACTACTTTCCAGAGTTTAAATGAGAATGGTACCTTCATTCTAACAAACATGACACAATGTCTAACAAGACTGTTACAGAGTAGTATATTCTGGAGAGGTTTCTTCACTTCTTTCTTTGATTGTCACTATCTTCCTTGACATTTCACATGGTTTACCCCTTTATTTAGGATGTCTGTCACTTCTGTAGGCAATTAGATCCCAGGATCTTGTTTTTCCCCAGTGTATCTCAAAATATCACTGTTAAGAGATCAAACATACTTCTTTTTAAAAACGACATTGCAGTGCTGACTCATGTTCAGTTCATAGACCTCTTTGCCACAAATACCTTTTCCCCATTGCAGAGAGGAAAAATATCTCTCTTCAAATGGATGGTGGCAATTCTAATCTCTGATGGTAGACACCCACTCCTTTATAAACGAAATTTCATATATGTGCAATAACATAATGAAGAAGAGATACAGATATCAACATAAGTAGGATACTTTCAGAAAGTATGGTCTGAAAGAAACAAAGACATAAACATATTTCTTATAATGTAAATTGTGAAATTGTGTGTTTCCAGACATTATCAGGAGCACAAGTTAAATCATTGTCATCTTATTTAGCAAGTCTTGCCAGTGGCAGTCAGTATTCAAATAATGAGAAGTTTGTCTTAGTTGATGTATTAGAGGCAATGATATTCTGATCATAAAAGATGAGGTCCATTGTGACTTGCTCTAGACATGTAGACATGCTATCTTGGCTCCTGTAATGCTCAACAGATAGAAAACACTATCTTCATGGTTTAGTTCACCACCCTGTAAGATTATTAAGTAAAACTTAATGAATAATTTCAAAGGTATTTCTCTTTTTCTTCACTGACTGAAGAAAAGATTTAGATCTCTAGCATAAACCATGTGTCTACTTCAAATGCTTAAGGTCAGTTGATGTAAATCCCCATGTGGTTTAGACATAGTTGTCTACAAAACATCCATGAAGCCAGAGTAACTATAGTATAAACATTTATATTGTGATGAAGTTTATATTAATTTTTTTTTGTAAGAGAGTCTATGCATTTATATATATATAGTATGTTAAATGCAAAGAGATTCTCTAAATATTTTTATTTACTGATACCATTAAAATGTAGACTTCCAAAGAATATGCATTTTTGTATGTGCATGTTTGAGGATATTGATTTGGGAAATATTCTGACCATGAATGTTTTGAGTATTTGCTCACAAAATTCTCCACAACTAAAGAATATTATTATATCCAGTTTTTAGACTTGCATTAGCTGATACTGTTTTTTCAGAAATTCATTGTGGTAAACAAGAAATTATGATGGATGTGAAATAAACTCTTCTTCAGATATGTTTCTAACAATTAAAACAGCAATCAGTTTCATAAAAGAAAATTTCAGATAGGCGAATTCTGCAGCCAGTGCATGTTCATTCTAGAGAACTTACACATAATGAGGAAGGAAAGAAATAGGAACTTGTACTCAAGGGAACTTATGAGGAGGTGGTACTTGTTTACTATTGCTCCTACTGTGATATCTTTTATCTTCTACAGCTGCTTTGCTTGCCAGTAAGGAGTGATAATGAAGGCTGTTTTAAGTTCTTACTGCATACCTTGAAAAGTGTGAGGATAAAAGATTGCAGATAGAACTAGTACGTTAGTCCTTTTGTAAATGCACTCTGCTTATTATTTTATGAGCATAATGAAGTGGAAATCAGAGAAAATTAAATAAGTCATAGCCAAACATTTACTAGAGCCAAGATGTGAATTGGTGTGTTTTAGAGTTCTATTTCTGGCCAACATACCAAATCCTTCCTGTGGTTCTGTTTAAAATGTCACCTGGGTTATAATTTTGACTAGATTTGTGCTGCCTCATAAGCAGGACATGAAATAAATTGTGCATATCAAATTAGTACAAAAAAAATATGGGTTTCTTTTATTTAAAAAAGAGGCTGAAAATATAATGTGCTGTATTGCCATAGGAAATTAAGGAATTTTGTACCTTCTGGCTTCCTTTCATAATAATCTCTATTTCAATATGTGTAACACATTGGGTAATTTCTGAACTTCTCTCTGCTATCTTGTTGAGATATAGCCTGCCCTACCACATGAAACACTTCTGAATCTGTCAGGCAGAATCAGTGGCTATATTTTTGCTCACCATTGTATTTCATTGTGGAGAGTTCGTCTTGGATAAATATAGAAGTAAAACAAGTTGGAAAGGTATGTTGAAGTTGCATATGTGACAGATGTGGGAATTTGTTGCAGTAATTTCTCCACTGTTTAATGATAAGCAGTTTCACACATCACTTCCCAAGCTATATATCTTGTTCTGGTCATTCAGTATTGTATACAAGTCACCCCCCCTCCAGACATTAATTCTGTCCAAAATCAAAATATTACCTGATCCAAGAAGCAATGTACCTCTAATTTATCTGTATCGATTCAAGTCGCAGGTCATAGATACGTGCAGTATTGCCTGTAGTTTTATTTGAGTTTTTTGTTTGCTTAGCATTTTAGGGATAGCTGGGGGTTGGGAAGACTTTGCCTTGTCCTCGAAACCTTGAGTTTTGAATTACTTTTGAGACATGTAAATGCTTCAACAATTTTGCTGCTTGTGATAGGAAGCTCAATCTGGGACTTCAGCATGTCCAAGGAACCATGAGGTATTGCTTTCTGATTAGTATTTTAGATTAATTATCTAGTCAGCAGTGTAAGGTGTAAAAATGTGCATTGTGATTAAACTCCATTTCAGTAGAATATTTCAGATATATTTTTTGAGAAGCCAGAGGAGCCTATCAACAAAAAAAAAGAGAATAGAATATATTCCATAATGTTCAAGTCTGTATTGAGACCTTTGCATGACTTAGATTCAGACAATGACTGAAGCATTATAATGTGCATTTAAATTGCAATCTTTAGATACCCTTTGTTAAGTGAAATTAGCTTTGCCTCTTTCATGTACGATGCATGTGAAGAATGGCCAGGATTAAGATACAAAGTTTTGGCAGGGTAGTTAGGGCATGAATTTAAATGGGTCAGTACTGGTGTAAGCCTTTAATTCCTGGGAATTCATTTATCTAGTCTAGAACAACCAGGGAGTATCTGTGTCTTCTCAAAATCCTAAAATTCAGCCTCAGATTTTTTTTTAAAGTCCATCTTTCAAAAATGGAAGAAGGATGAGTAAAGAGGGAGTCAAGTGGTACATATTTTCTTTTTCATCAGTGGCCCCTGCCCTGGGGCTCACCTTTCCCCTGCCAGAGGAAATTTGTCACCCAGGACCACACCATGACTGTGCTGACATAGGGTGTGCTGAGGTGAAGGTTTCTTTTCTTCAGCAAACTTTAGCAATGGAGTTTTAAGCATTGAGTCAAGTGAGATGGGCTGCTGGGCTTTGAGAACCTCAGAAATGTTTAAATATTGTGTTTTAAATTTTTGAGGCACCTGGCCTTCTGTGTTCTTACTTGGAATATTTGCCCCCCCCCTCTAAGTACACAAGGAAACATGAAATTACATACATATTAATTACTGTTAGTTTAAAAAAATTACAGTTTTTATATTGTTCCATTTTGATTTTCTTAGAAGTAATTAGTATATTACCTTTAATCTGTGGATTTTAGAACCTTAGTACTTGAACTAATTTTTCAGATCTGTATACTTATAGTGAACAACTATCATTATAAATGTTTTGTTGGAGTCAAGTCCCATGTCATCTGTTCTGAGAACTGGTTATATGTCAAAAACTAAACTTGAAAACCTTAAGAGATTTGTGTCAGGCTGTCAGATTATGCAAATCAGCCTATTATCACTGAAATTAATGGAGCTGTACTGATTCATACAAGCTGTAGATTTAGTTTATTGCTTCCAGGTATATCAAGGATATTGTAAATAGTGTTCACAAATGCTCGCTTCCTCTTGTCCAAATTGCTGATGCACTCTAGGTAGTGTTGTTTGAACTATATTCCTGAATATGAATTTCCTTTTTAATTTGCTGAATGTTTTCTTTAAATTGCATTTAGAGTCAGAAAGTCGCAGGTAAAATATTTTAAGTTACACACACATTTATAAGATCCCCACTAGCTAGAAAAGGTTAGTGCTGCCACTGATTAGAGCAAAAGAGATCCTTTTGTCCTCTTGGTTCAAGAAAACTAAGTTCTGTCTCAAGAACCTTTCATGATATGATAGTTTCTTGAAAATGATATTTTCTTCATTTGCTTTCTCTTGCTTTATCCAGGAGTTACCAGAAAGAGGTGATAATGTTAAATATTATGAAAAAATTATCTATTACTAACACTTAAAGAAACTGTCCTCTAGTTTCTTCAGAACTTGTTTTTACTTTTTCCCATGAGAAATGAGACTATTTTCTTAATAAATATAACATAGTAGGGAAGAAAGAAATATTAAAATATTTTAAATGCTATCTTTTCAACATAAGCAATTTTATTTTAGGTATAGCTCGGTTTAGATACATTTGTGTTGATATAGCTAAAGGAAGTGACTGAGAAATGAGAAATTCCAACAGTTTTTGTCTTTGGGTGTATTGAGATGTAATTGAAATAGCTACTCCTTTCACCTGGTCTATTTTCAGATGATAAACAAAACACATTTAAGACTGATATATTATCTTGCTTTGATTCTTGTTGAAAACGGCACAGATTTCCCATTTAAATATTTAATTTCCTGAGAAAAATTACTTTTTTAATCCACATACTTAGAAAAGCATTGTAGAGCTTTACCCATTCTCTTAATGTGGTAATGCCATATATAATTAATCAAATCCATTAAAACTGTTCTTTAATTTGTAGACCACCTAAAAAAACCCAAGCCACATTCAAATTGTATGGCCTCTAATAGAAATTTAAAAAATACTGTACTCTAACTAGTAGTCTTCAATAATGTATAAAATATGGTTAGAAAGTCTTAGGAAAATCAGTCTTTTTAAAATGGAAACTTTAAAATACTGCTGCTGGAAGAATGTTTCTTTTGGAAAAGCAAATTGTTTTTTTTTACTCAATAAGTATATTGTGACTAAGTGTTGCTGGATTTCATTATTCAGCATTCCTCTAATGGTTAAAAGCAGAATTTCAGATAAACATTTTTATATTCTGCAAAACATTTGGAACATCAGGATCATTGTTACCACAGTCTTGGATAGATTCTGGTATTGTAATCTCTGTCAAGAAACTCTTCTGACATATGAAAACAGCTGCTGATTATTTACAGAGAAGAAAAGGGCTGTGTGAGGTACTATGCTGGGTATAATTTGAAGAGAATGAGTAGGGAATTGTTGGAGAAGGAGGAAGCCTTAGCTGCCCTTTTCAGCTGTGAGACTCTGTGGCAGCTCAGGATGATGTGATGCTTCTGGAAGTGACAGTGTATAACATAATGCCTCTTGTGTGCTAACTTTGGTGGCTTAAACATAATTAGAAAATTACCTTGCATCTATTCTGTAAATTTGTAATAGGAAAACCCAAACACCTTGGAATTCATGTGGTAGAGATCTCTTACATGGAAACCAGACAGTTTAGTAAGCTTGGTTTTTAATTGGTTCTGTCCTTGTAAACTATCGAATGAAAATTATTGATGTATAAAAAACATTGCTTGCTTGCATAATGCAATAAATAGTGTGAGTTTAATATCCCTATGCAAAACTACAAACATTATTAACAAGCTAATCTCAGTAGTTTTTTACCTTACTTGCTTACTAAGAGCTTGGCTCGCTGACTTAATGAAAGCAAGTATGGAAACCAGTAACAGATCACATTTTTAAAAAAGCAGTTCTCCTTCTAACTGAACCACTATAAGAATTGCTTATGTACCTCTACATATGTAAATTATAGCTAATAATTGCATAGCTCTCAGTATACTTCCTGTGCTTGTTAAATGCTGGTTAACATAATTTTTATACTGCTGTACCCATAAAGTTTCAGCGCATTTAAAATTAAATTTGCAGATGCATAAAAGGATGCTGCTTGAATTTTTTATAGTGTAAACCACTGTTAAAAAATTATTATGCTTAGTTTGAAAACATTCCAAATCTAATATTTAACTTACCACAAAAGTAATTGCTTTTGTTACTGCAGTAAGAGGCATGCATGCTTTTCCTTAAATTAAACTAGTAGATAATTATCTTAATTTTATGTGCAGCATAGAATAATTTTTTGCTGTAGACAAAAGAACATTGTAATCAGGTTTCTTGAAGCTCTACATGGTTTGGTTTATTTATCTCTGTTAACATGAGCACTTGAAAGTCTTTATGTTAGCAACAAATACTTTAATACACTCATAGCATTGTAATTGTGATTTTTTTAAAGAATAAAAGCTTTACAGATTTTGTAAGGAGATGGTAATATCCTAGAATTATTGCAATAATTGGAAAAAATGCATCCTAGCATTAGCAGGAGAGGTCTCAAAGAACAACTTTAAATTGTTATGAGTTTAACCTTTTCACTTACCTGCATCATTTGAAAGAAAAAAAAATAGTGGACACCTGTGGAGTGGGGTTGGAGGAGGAAGAAGGGATGTTATCCAGAGAAGACACAGCAGAGTCATTAATTCCTTCAGGCACTGAGACAGAGATGAATATGGAGCTTTTTGTTAAGGATGAGTGAGAATTATAGAGCATTAGAATCTTAATGTTCTCTGTTGTGTTGCTTAGCATCCTTTGAAGTTTGTTTTAGCTCTCAGAATCATCTGGGTTTTATGAGTTTCCCTCAGAGTCAGAACTGAGAGGTTTAGAGGACTCGGGAAAGACTTGATGGATTTCTCTAGAGTGGTGTGTTTATTTAGTTAAGGGTCTGAGATTGCTGAGCAGGGCATTGTGAGAGAATGATACACAATGGATGTTAGTGGTGTCTGAGGGCTTTCTGTATATTATAGCTTTCTAGGGGTGTTTCAAGAAGCATCTGCTTTATAATGATGTATGTGATACTTTGCATGCTTTTCATGTATAGTAGTTTCTATGCTTTCTGTTTTATGTTGAGCAGAGTGGCTAATAATAGGATACTGCTGGGGGGTGTATTTGAAATGCATTTTGATGTAGAAATAGTGATTATGAAATTTTATCATAGTAATTTAAGGGAGTCCAGAAGATAAGAATGTTATCTGTGTATTTTACATGAATAGTAAAATTGTGCTGTGTTTAGTGTTTCATTTGTAACTTGCCATGCTGTAGATCAGTCAGTATTGGCAGATAAGGTAGCTGTGAGTGAGAATGGAATCAATTTGTGTTTAGGCAGGAAATCTGAGTATTAGACTTCTTACTGAAGGCAGACAGTGATTTGTGTTTTGAACTGGCCAAGGTGATGGTGGCTGTGGAAGAAATCTATTGTGTTTCCCAGAAAATTAAACTCCTGAACAGCTGGAGGCTAGATGGTTTTTCTAAATTCCACTGATTCTTCAGAGAGAATATTCTTTAGCCTGTAGTATGCATGTGGTAGGATTTTCTTCTATTTGTTTTCTTTAATTTGTTTGGTCTGTGAGTGACAGAACAGATTGTACATTATTTTTAGGAGGTGGTGAGGATGGGGTTTGCTGTCATTGAAAATATTTTGAAGCAGGATGCTGAGTCTCTGTTAAGGCCTGGTACCAGCTGGGGTTAATTGATCACTACTGCGGCTTGTGGTATAACATCACATATTTCTTTTGACTTTAACAGAAGAGTGAATGATGAAGTCATGAGCAAAACCAGTCATCACTACAACTTTTCTCCCACTGAAAAAAATCTATACAGTCCTTGGCTGTGGTTCTTAAATCAACAGAGAAAATACAAGCTTAGAAGAAGAGGGATCAAATATGAAGATGGACTTTTGTATCTGAAAGATTAGTTGTTCATCTCATAACATTATAAGATTCCAGCTGAGAGGAAAAGAAAATGTGAGAGTGAGCAAACTAAGTAATTCATGAGATTGATTTTATTTTCTTTCCTCATTCCTTTCCTTTCTGAGAGGAAGGATAACTTTTGAATTAAATTTCAGAAAATTATAGAGGGAACTTTTACAAGCTGCGATACTTTAAATGAAAAGTATGTACAGATTACTGAGAGCAAAATTGGCTGGTGACTACAGAATGAGGAATATAAGGGTTCTTGAGAAAGAGCTGACATTAAACATACTTTTACTTTTTCGTGAAATAACTCCACTTTGTGAAGCCTGTGCCTAGGTATCCCTGGTAGGTCAATTTTGGAGACATGAGACAGCTAGCTGTGGGAGCAAATGTTCAGATGCCACTTTCCAGAGGTAAAGCATCTTAGAGTCACAGCAGTCAATAGGCATCAGGATTGCTCCTCTGTAATGACTTCCGATATCTGCGCTCTTAACTCTGACTGCTATTGACTATCAGTTAGAGAGTGTGGAGCTAATGAACTGCTCGCCAGTGCTGTGAAAACAGTCACATGTTCAGGCAATGCTTGGGGAAGGTTTAGCAGATTTTTATGTTCGAGTTATCATTTTGGCTATGTTTTGACTGAGATGGGGATGCATGTGTTTATTTCTTTTTTAATAGAAAGCAATATTTCAGCCTTTGCAGAGTCATGCAATGCTTACGGAATTTCAGAGGCGGCAGATTTACAAGAACCGCAACGAGTGGGTCTTTACACAGATTTCTGCAGTGACAAATGGAATTTTTCTGTGAGGGACAGCGGTACCATCACTAATCCTCTGAGCATTTGAAGAGTTGAATCATTCCCCTTTTCTGACCTATAAAATCTGTTGTTCCCTTTGTGGATAAGAGAAAAGGACAGTTTAACTTGACATAGTAAAAAAGGAAATGTTTCTCTCAAAGACCTGAATTTAGGATGAGGTGTCCGATACGTAGGTTGAGTGCTGTTGAGGAATGTGTGTCTCCTGACAATTGTTTACTATATTTTCCAAGACTTAGGGTAGAAAAATTATAGTTACAGACATGAACAGAAGGTTTCAATTTCAGAACAACTGGAGGATATGATTCTAACATTACAGTTACTCAGGGGAAAAGAACAGAGTTATGTATTACATTCCTTCAATGCCAAGGTTAAGGCAAAACAGAACCTCCTGCAGTAGTTCTTACTTTTTATAACTGACTCCTTAATGCAGGTCTATGGGCATGTAATGGTTGCTTAATTTATGTGTTGATTTAATATTAGAAAAAATACAGCAATTTTTAAAGTCTCTGCATGAAACATATAGCTTCCTAAATAGCAAGTAGTTGGAAACATTTTAGGAAGGCAAAAAAAAGATGTTTTAACTATAAAATGCATCTCTTGAAAAAGAATTAAAAGAAAACAAGATTCCTTTAGTTGATCAGTGCAAAGAAACCTATGGAAATGCTATCTTCATATAAGTGATATAAATAAATGAACTGTAGCCATTCCATCTAAGAGACACTTATTTCTGTACATGATTCTTTGGGTCGTATCTTTACTTGCTTCTTTGCTAGTCAGATAAACTAATTTCAGGGTTCTGATTTACAAAATCATACCAATTCACAAAGTACAAGTACCCAGTACTCAGTTGTAAGTAAAATAACAGGGACAACAAAATCTCTTGCAAGATGATACTGAAATCCTAATGGTGCATGAGCATGTTCACTGCAATGTGACATTGAATCAGTGACCTTGGAGCAGACAGGTGTTCTGGTAGTCAGCAGAGCTGCAGGGGATGCTGACAGGAGGATCTGACAAGTGTGAAAGATTCGTGGCTGGTTGGGAATATATTCTTCATTGTGTCATATTTAAACAAATCTGATACCAAATTGTCTCTTTTCCTGCCCCCAGATCCCCATTTCAAAGCAGTTTTCTTCATTCAAATACTTGATGATACATAAGAACTCATTTTGTGTATAGATACATGTCTGTATGTAAAAAAGACTGAAATGTGTCGGGGTAAAACTGCACCATAGGCACTCCTAGATAAATACTTTGTTTTTATGCCTTAGTAAAAAGCATTTAAGCCGTGGTAATGAAACAATCCTGTTGCTTAACAAAATTGGATTTTGCAAAATAATGAACCTCGTAGTGCATCCCACAACCAAATAGGTCATGTCAAAACCTTTAGAATCACAATGGGGGAAAACTCCACTTCACAATGCTGTCAATAATTGAAAATAAAACCTTTTTATCATAATAACATTTTTTAACCTTTGTATTTTTGTCCTTTTAAAATTAATTCTTCACAACTGAGTAAATGTTTTGTTCTATCTTTTCTGTTGTATTTCCTCTATTCTTCAGAAAGCATGTTAACATGTTATTTTCAGTATTTTCTTGAGAAGCATTTTGATAGTATCATGTTATTTGGATACCTTTTTTACATCTAGAAAACTAGAGGATATTAAGGCCAAGATTATGCCAAGTATTTGCTATCTCTGCATCCAGATATTAGTTAACTGTTGAATGGTAAGGAATTTTTTTTTTTTTGCTGCTATTTTCCAAAACTCAGTATTGAAGCTTTAACCTTCAAGCTGGCCTATGTATTGATAAACCTTCTTGTTCAGATTTGCATGTGATTTATTCTGTGCCTTTTTGCTTCAGCTTGAGTTCTATGTATCATAAAGCCCTTATATTGACAAGAAGATTTGCATTTGTTTCTACAAAATAATTATGAGCAATATTTACTTCACTGAGAACTCCAAAAACTTTCTTTGTTCCCTCTTCCAGTAATTTGTTTTCATTGCTGTCCATAAATGTTTTAAAAGGAAATATCTAAGTGCCTTCTCTTTTTTTTGGCACTGTAGATTATATATCTTCTCACAGGTAAAATGCCTGGTATATATTGTATAAATTAAACTCCAAGCCATTCATGTACATTACTGCTCTGCAAGTATTATTTAATGCACAAAATACTTTTAAAGCAAAATTCAATAAATGTGGAATTTTCCAGGGAATGGCAGTTGAAAACCTCATAAATTCAGATTACACAGTCATGTCAGTGAATTTAAATTAATGAAATGGATTCCCACACAAGTACTACAGTAATTTACATATTAATTTTTGCTAATTTTTTGTGGCTGTAAAAGACTTGTACTAGTCACATTCTATAAAATACAACAGATTGTGAAACAACAAACAGTGAGCAGTTGGGCATGATTTATCTGTTGTTCCATTGGATCTTCATTTTCCCAGGAAAATGCTCTGTCTACATTATTAATGTCTGACAATTTTCTTGTATTCATGCCCTGAAGCAGAATATGTCTGTTAATTTTGTGTAACAGCTGCTTTCCTAACAAATAGTATTTGTTTTTCATATTATGACAATACTAATAAATAGAAAATAAAGCTAGCTTTCTGGAGTTGGGCACTAAATGTGAAACACAGTTCTGTGTGTACATGTGCTTGTTTTAGGTTACAGAGATGTTAATATGTTCTTCACTGGATTTTTGTATGTTTTCATTCTATACCATCATCCCTACTTTGATGCTGAATGTTTCCTTTTTCTCTTTATTTTTTTCATTGTGCCCTACAAATGTGGGTGAAGTGTGTGCTGCTGCAGAAAGTCCTTGCAAGGTGCTTCTCTCCAGAAAACTGCCCGTGCCAGGGCAGTTGAAGTAACCTTCTCCAGACTTCAGGTTTTCTTATCACAAGGTTTTCTTGTATTCACTGTCTTAGCCTGTCCTCTGATTAAGTGGAGTGTGGAGAAGGATACATTGTGGGTGAAGGGAATACTGGTTTTGGAAGTTCTAGCACTTCACTAGCTCTCTGGTGGGTGAAGTCACATACAAGGTCTCTAGAAAATCTCAAAAACTTCTACTAGATTGAAAAACTAACACTTGACATTAATTTAAATGGTATCTAAATATTAGGTAACTTGGAAATCAATCTGTCATTCCTTATGTTAGTAACATTACATAACTAGTAAAAGATATAATGAAATATATTCCTAGATTCTAGAAAATAAATGTCCTGCTTGAATAGAGTTGTGAGCTTTTGTGGGAGAAACATTGCATGAAATGTCTGAAGTTGACAGGATAAGTAGGGATAGTGAGAATGTGTTTCGAATCAATATTTTCAAGGAAGAGCCTACAATGCCTGTATCTCTATACCTGAATACAAAATATCATGCTCTTTTTCTTTCTTTTCTTTTTAATTTTGGCAATAAATGTCTCTCTGTGGAGTCTCAGAAGACTTAATTTTCTTTTTACTATGTATCATTTGCATTATTCTGTGCCTTATTTTATCATTGACTTTGACTTTAGAACTTCAAAAAAGAAATATCAGATAATTTTCATATCTAGATCAAAATAAAAGTAAATGAAAAGCTAGACTTTTTGCAAGTTTTTAGGCAAGAGAGTGTGTTAGAAAAACTTAGGTGTGACTATATAATAATGCTGTAATACTGATACAAACCAAAGTGGTGTCCTGAAGTTACAAAATGTAATGCTTCAGGACATGTTCTATGGAAAAAGGATATCTAGCTCTGGTCTACTCCAGCCACTGCCTTTGATAATTATTTACAGGTATTACCTATTCCTGGCTATGCAGACTCATGGTCTCAGCTTGAGACAGATGTTTGCAGTGCCAGTCCATACTTATTTGAGTGGGATGGTTGTTAGCTGATTGTCGTGCCTTTCACTAGCTCCAATTGTTTACATGTCTGAGCATTTTTAGCAGTTTCCAAGCTAAATAAAACCTTGGTTCAGTGCCACCTGTACTTTCAGATGTAAATTAGACAAAATTTAGGTGATAAAACCTTTCTAAGTTAGACTTCTTTTTATTTCTGCACAGATAAAATAAAACAAGATGTCTTTCCCTAAATTTTTCTGGCTGCTTTGATTTTATGATAATGAATTTTTGTCCTCGTTTCATATCTCAGTGTCTGCCTGGCCAAGTGTTTTTCACTTTGGCCTGTCCCATGATAGGTAATGTACATTTCTAAATGCTGCTGCATCATCTTCAGTACAACTGTTATGGATTGAGTGAGAGCTTTAGAGAAGCCCTGCCTTAGGCTCAGATTTTTGGCAGCAGCTCTACACAGCTGACATGCACTGAAGTTGCTCTGGCATGCAGGTTCTCAAGAACAGCAGATCAGGTCTATTACAAAATGAGTCTATTGAATAGACAGGAAATTAACAGACAAAAGACTTTAAACAGAGCTACTTACTACACAGGATAAAACAAAAGAACTACTAGTAGATTGCATAAAACAGTGCATGACATAAAAGCACCTATATTATAACTAGGAAAGAAATAGTATAGATTAGGAGACAATCTTACCACCAAATTAATGATGGGGTTCACAGAGTCATTTCACTCAACCCTCGAGAGAGTAACCATGAAAGTTGGTGTCCCTACTTTGGGGAAAAGACCTCACATATTTCCAGGGAATGTGCAGAAGACTTCTGCTTTATGAAAGTTTGGTGTAGCTTTTATAGTTTGTAAAGTGAAGTGTCTGTCAGTCAGAAATTCCAGCTTATCTTCCTACAACCTCCCTTTTAAGGCAAATTGTTTATTGTCAGCTGGCAATGTCACCTCCATGGTGCCAAAATAACTCACTGCCAGGCAAGCTGTCCTGATGGAGTTATTTCACCAATTAGCAAATTCATGTGAGGGGGAAGATGCCCTGAGCTTATTGCACCAACTATTAGGCAGAACAGATAAGTCCTCCTGTGACAGGGGAACATCCTGCTATATTAACATGTGGTCATACAACTCTGATCCTGATGCCTACATTTCTTTGGTTTTGGAAATGAAGGAGCAGAAGCTCTTTATTTATTCCCATGTATTTTTACCAGAGTGAAAAGTTTCTGGACTATCTTCTGAATGCTCTGAATGATTTACTGCTAGGAAGAGTGACAAAGGGAAGAGAAAATTAAATCCTGTGACAATGTACCTACAAATGCCTTTCCTTCAGCATGCTTGTTTTCAAGGTGTGCTAGATTTGCAGTGTGCTGACAACTGTAGCATCCTCATATGGCTTTAATCTTATAATAGTATTTGAATTATTGCAGCATTTGTAAAAAGAGATTATTTAAGAAGTGTTATGTACAGAGCTATTTGAAATGGTCTTTGAAATAGCCATAATGACTAGGGGAAATAAGATACAATTTGGAGTATGTACTTCTGTATTTTCCTTTGCACTACACATAGCTTGGATTTTAACATTTTTTCTTTCCAACTATGCTTTCTTACTTTGTAATTTCAAAATTTTTTTCATGTACATACCGAACTGACCTTTTTCCAAAGCGACGTTAACTAAGAGTACAGGAATGATGATGCTGGCTCACAGCAAGGTCTGCTTAGCTCAGCAACCCCTTCTCATAAGTATTATCTAGTCTTTGTGTTGTGCTCTTTCCATTATTACAGACAGACAGTGTCTTCTTCTGTAAAAGTTACATTATATGGTGAGACACAAACTATGCCAAAATCTGTATTTACAGCTGTAAAGTTCTTTATCTGTACTGGTTGATTCTATATCGACCACTTGGAAATTTCCCCTCCTTTTCCCACATGATATCAGTATACAAGAAGTTGTGCAAACAGATAAATATATTGAGCAAGATTACTTGTCCACAGAAGTCTATCTAAATTAATCAAATTTGATAGAACCCTGTGCATATACAAGTTTCAAGTGTTTGGGGAAAAATGTAAGGGCAAATTTTAGTAAAACAGACTAGATGGAAATAAATAAGTCACAAATGCTTTTGCTAATAAACAGAACAAGTTTTGAAGGACATTTTTTTTCCTACTGCATTAAAAGTGGATTCTGAGGAAAAGATTTTAATAATGAGAGGTCACTTCCAACCCAATCATTTCATTGTTGTGCATTTCTCCATGCAAATATGTTTTTCATCTCTTGTGAGATTTAACATTACTCTTGCAGCAAAGAGAAAATGCCTCAGGTGGTATGGATTATACGTGTTAGCAATATCATAGTAGTAAATTAAATAATTAATAACATTTTACAGACTTCTGGCTAAATGGTGAAGAGAATTGCTAAGTGACCTGTTGTTTCTAAGACATTTCTTAGGAATATAGTTTGAATTACTATGAAATGGTAAAACTTGCTTTTCTTGTCAGTAGTTAAATAACAAATCTGTATTTAGTGATAGATTTTGTTAAAAATCAGGTTTTCAATTTGTACGTGAAGCAACTAATTTGAGATAATATTAAAAAATGTTTTGAAAGAATTGTTTTAGTTGTCTCAAAGAACAATTTTCATAATGTCTATTCTTATGTTCATTCAACTGATGTTGAATAACAAAAGTGGGCAAGAAATTGGACCTTAGGGATCTGTAGTGTCAGTCTTCCCTTGGATGTTGTAATCCAGAAACAGGCTGTTTTATGGGATGTTTAGAATTCTTTGAACCTTAATACCAGTGAAGTGTGTGGATAGTTGTTTTGACTATCAAAGTTAAGCTGCTGATCCTAATATGAGATATTATAGATTCTCAGAAAAAAAATTAAAGGAGTTTTAACTACTGGATGTATTCCTGCAGCTGTGCAAATGATTCACAACATATATTTGTACAAATATTAGATAGACTTACAGAATTGTCGGTAAACAGAGAACTTAATTTTATGCAAATGTATTTAAAAAAAATGCATCCTTTAAATGAGTGCTTTCTAGCGTAATGTTTTGCCAGCTATTCTAATATGAATATTTGCCATTTTTTACTTGCAAGTTTTACCTAATGGCTTTTTCTTTGGGTGGATAAATTAAGCTTTTCAAAGTGGAGATGAACCTGAAAAATGTAAATAGTGCTTATATCTTTCTGACAACTAAGTGAAGCATTTAATTATCTGGGGTTTTTTTTCCACAAAAATAGACAGAAGAAGGGAGAGAATGGAGGAAGAGGGGAAGGGGCAAAAGAAAAAGAAATAGTGAAAAAGCAGGGGCAAGAGACCAGAAAGCAAGAAGTCCTAGAAACGTTTGAAATTTTCAGTTTTAGCTTTTTTTTTCCCCCCCTGGACCTTTTCAGATTTTTTCTTTGAAGATCTGTAACAGTGGTTTACTGTGCAGTTTACATATTACCGCTTAATCAGTGCATCTGTACATTTGTTATAGTTTTCTGAGGTGTTTTTTTTTGGTTTTTTTTTTTCTGAGTAGGAACTGGAATTAGAGTAAAATCTTCCTTTTCTTTCAGTCTAGCACTGGTCAGCTGGATTTATGGCCCTTCACTCACAGAACATTTTCTCATAGCATCCCTCTTTGACATCAGGCTTATTTGCCAAAACACTTTTTCAAAGAGACAAAACTCTTTTCCTTCACTTTTGTGTATTTATGAATCTTTCCCCCTTGCCTGTGGAAAAGGTAGAGGAGAGAAGGTAGAGTAGTATCTTCTCCTCTTCCCTTATTCTTTGGTTAGAGCCTGAGAGACAGAAGTCTCTGTGGAAGTAAAAGCTAAGTAAGAAGATAAACTATTTCTTCCAAGTTCATTCTTATCTATAATATGTATTCTAGGGTGGGTTTGGTACAGCATGAACAATGGAAATGTGGACCAGGACAAATGGGCCCTGACATTATACACTGGACCTCCCTGTAAAGCCAGTGTTCTCAGAAAGTTTAAAGTATGAGCAGGGAGATCAGATAAGAGGCAGCATATAAATGTTGCTTTGTATGGATCAAGAAAGATGGAATTATTGGTATGGAAGCTTGTGCAAAGGCTATTCTGCAGCCTGAGGCAAAATTCTATTTGAAGCTTTCAAGTTGTATGTACTTTGTAAAGTGTATTTTCCTTTTTCGTCTTAAGGAAGGAAGATGACTTTTTCCATGGTGCATGGAAAAAGTACATACATTGTTTTTTGAAAGAGTTAGTACTATTTTGTGCAGTTTCAAATCTGTCCAAAGTGTTCATTTTTCAAACTGTTTTTCTGATGCTAAAAATTCTATGTTCTCTTTACTAATTTAGTCATATGTTAATTACAAGCACTGATGTGCAATTATGATAGCAAATAATAACCAACTTCTGGATTTGGAACAAGACATGTATCAGTGATGTGTCTGGTGAGCTATAGTGAGACAGATGGGGAAAAAAGACTCTCCCGTGTCTATTATGAATTTTATGGCTTTGAAGCATTAAGTACATGTTCTAACACATGACATGAGTTAGTAGATAGTGTTTATTTTATGTGTGGTTGGCTAGGGCAGCACAGGACGCCCCCTGAACTTCAGCACAAAAGCCTGTCTGTGGTCATGAGTTTAATTCTCATTTGGTAGTAATTTGCTGTCCCAGATAGCAAGAAAACATTTCTGAAACATTACAAAGTATACTGCTCTGGAGTTGCAGTATCTGTAAAAACCTTTTACAATTAAAATTGCAGCACCCTCTAGTGTGGATTCAGTTATACTGGTTAAAATCCTTCACGTAAGTGTAGGTTTTTGAAGGAACAATAAATCCCTATAGCACAGAAAATTTTATACTAGCATAAATATGTTGAAAGTAGAGGTTGTACTGTAGAAATGTGGCTCTGCTGAGAGAGATGTACAAACACCTGGTGGGTAGTCACATCTCAAACATATAAAGCTATTTGGAAAGTTGGTCCTTGTCTTTGCCCTTCTAGAGATGATAAACTCTAGGTCAGGGGAAAAAAAACCTGATTGATTTGAGTAATTTTAAAGTTAAGCAATTGCATTAAGACAATGCAAAATGACACCATATTATGATAGAATTGAAATGCTCTTTACTTTATTTACCGTGATTGTTTCTCATAAAAACGAATTTATTTTTCAAAAGGTTAAGGAAGGATGATAAATTGGCTTGCACTTTCCTGTGTCATTAAGCTGCACTTTTAAGGCAAAGAACATATGGACATTTATGAGAACTGATGGAGATCTGAAAGTAGTGCTGACAATTAGTGCTTCAATAAATGTTCATCCAAATGAATCCAGCAGGAAGACCTATTCATTAAAAAGTATTTTGTGGTATTTAAAGTTTATTGCAAAGCTTTTGAGTGAAAACTTTTATAAATTTTGAATATATTGTTCTCCTACAGTTGTGAGAGAGTACTCAAAGCCTATCACCTGGTTGAGGAATTGATCCAATTAGTTATGCTTGTCTTGTGTACCATCATGTTTATTTCCAACTGCTGTAAGTCTTCATTCTTTAAATACAATAACAAAACCAACAATTGTTCTACTTCTGACCTTATCTAAACCTCTTTTTTTAGCTTCTCAGCCTTGTAAGTGATCTCAGCCTTGCCCTTGTAAGCATTCCTCTTATAGTTTTTCTTATGAGCCCCTGTGACCTTCACAAGCTTTGCTTTAAATCCTGTGCTGGTCCCCAAAATGCCCATGGAATAATTGGATGTTTCTAGGAATAATTATGCTATTTGAATCTCCTCCTTGCTCCTAATTTAACATTTTTGTGGTTTACATTTTTTGAATTTTAAAACATTAGTTTTTTTTTTATTTTTCCCTTGAGCTACAGAACACCAGATTTGGACACACAGAGATTTTCTGAATTTTATTTTTCCCCCTTTCAAAAGGTTAACTTTTTTCTGTTAACTTTTTTTGGAAGTTTAATATTTATGCTTTTTGTGATGAAGGTGTCAATTCTGTAATTTTGGAAGGTACTGTTCTACTAGACTTATATATATTAGATGTATACATATACTCAGTGAATGTTACAAATTGGAAACATTTTTTAATATTTTCCTTGAATATTTTGGGGTTCAATTTAAGAGAATCTCATAATTAACCTTGGAATGACAATCTAGGATGACATGCAGTAGAACTAGAATCATCTGCAAAATTAACAATGCACCCATTTATAATCAGTTAACTCAAGCATAATGATACCAGTTGGGGATTTCTGACTTGCTTTTCAAATGTTTATTTAGAGAAGAGTGAGGGATTTTTAGGTTGGATATTAGGGAGACAAAACAACAGCACATGAGATGACCACTTTTCACGATAAGGTAAAAGCACTGGTTTATATTGCCTAAAGAAGTTGCACATCTTTAAACTTTGGTTGGTGCATAGGAAGAGACCTGAAAAGCACCTGGTGTGCAGCATAAGGACAAATTTGGAGATCTCTGATTCTGTTTAAGAATTAAAGGTCTGAATTAAGAATTAAGAAAAGGCTTTCTCTGGAGTGATGTTCTATAGTTCTTACAAAGCAATTAGCTGAAATTAAGGATATATTTCTTAGGAGTACTTTGTAGTATTATTGAGGAACTTATATTGACTCTGTAAAGCTCTTTTATGAAATGATAATATGATGTATGGTTTTAATGATTTTTTTTTTCATGACTACTGAGTAATTTTCTCTGTTTGTGGGATGATATTATAAGAAGATTAGTTGGGAGAAATCAGAAGTAGTTCATTCATTCTCCATGCTGGTGATGCATAATATTGAGTTTTTTGCACAGAGGAGATGATCAAGACAGTGAATATTTCAAACTCTTTTCATATGTTCTTTAACAAATCCTTTGCCTTTCTTTACAGTTTAACATAAAATTTTATCTTTTTTGCCTCTAGTGTTTAATTTTCTATAATGTTTGTTAGAATTCCATGTGTTGGAGTTTGGCTTGGGGAAAAGGAGGTTATAACTGAAGTTTCATTCTCAAAGAATTTATGTTCATGAGTAATGAAATAGTAAAAAAAATTTTTTTTAAATTGATTTTTTTATCTCAAAGGATCTTATTGCATGAGAAAATATTTGAAACAATTGGCTGCAGAGAAACCTCAAACTGCTTCCAATGAAAAGTGCACCATTCTGAAATGGTACTTTTGAGCCCTACTACAATCTTTCATTTCTGGCCAAATAGGAGAAAATAAGCTCAAAGAACATCGGTTATGTAAGAGATGAGAAGAGAATTTTGATTTTTACTGCTTTTTTTCTTTTGCTTTCTCTACTAAAATTTTATCTGCTATATCGAGATTTTGCCAGGAGTTCTGGTGTTAAAATTCTGCAGAACTCCAGAATGCTCTGGGCCATGTTTCTGCCAAAAACATAATTAGATTCTGGAAAACTATATCTTCAAATTGAAAGAGAGTATAAATATAGAAAAGTTGACATTTGGATGCTCAAATTCAGATTCAGACATTTGGACTTGAATTCAGATTTACAGAAATTTTGACCTATAAATCATTGGCTTTCCTTTTGTCTAAATTTGGAAGAGTACTCTGATTAATGTAAAACAGCAGTCAAGAATTTTGGACCTAAAGGGAAGTAATTTTTCTGTCTCCAGAGATGACATTGACCCTCCTATGAGGTACGTTTCAGTTTGGTTCTTCTTTAATATGAGGTTTTGGAGTGCTAGCAGTGCTACATTAGGTCTTATAAACCATCATACATAAGTGATTCACCTCTGTGTAAATTGTTCTTTGTGAGAAGCAATTTTTTTTTCATGATCCTGTTTAGATGGTGATCTTGGGAAACAGATGTCGAGTCTGCATGCTGCCCTACACCAACTGAATGATTAAGATGCTGTGATAATTTAAGAATTTTTTTGTGGTCAATAGCTAGAATAGGTGTTGTCAGGGTATAAGCACTTGAAGTTGATTTTTGCTATTACTTTGCAATTTAAATTTTAAAAGTTATGGAAATATTTTGTTCAGCAAATAAGAAGTATTTCAGAATTACGTATTCCTTAATGTTTAAATCTGTAAGAATTTATATTTACTTTTAAGAATTTAAAACATTGTTTTATTTTGAGTGTTTGGTTTGTGAGGATGGATATGGACTCCTTGAGTGAAATAGAGTTTATTTCTACATGCTCTTCTTCTGTAGGCTATTTTTTTTTCTGTTTCCTCCAGGAAAGAAATTCTCCCTTTAGTGAATCTGGGTCTCTGATTTCACTTGGCATCTTCTTTGATATTTCTTAAATTAGAGAGTAAGTCATTTTGTAGTCAACATTTCCAATGCCATTTTAAAGTTTTTTTTTTTAAAACTTTTTTTACTTGAAAGTTTACTTTGTTGAAAAGTGGGTTAAATATTTTAATTTTTACTCATTCAAAATATGACATGTTTTTCTTGATTTATCCTGGTGAGATTTAGAATTCAAGGACCTGTCTCTTAGTTTTCTGCTGGAAAGGATACAGTTTGTAAGAGCACTTCAGCCAATACCTTTTCATTATTACAAACTGTCACACCATATAATACTTTTTATAAGTTTGTGTACTCAGTGCTTTAATTGGAAGATTGTTTCAGCACATCTTATTGCAAGATCAGATACTAACATTTTTGCCAGAGTTTATTTATGATTGGTTGAATATTATACATACATGCACAGAGTGTGTTTATATCTTTTAATTTATTTGTTCTGCTGTTACTACTCTTTCACCTGAAATAGTTCTTAATTCTTTGTATGTGCCTTCTTAATACATTTTAACATGCTGTGAAATCCTTCCCACTCGTCATTTGATGAGAACCAAAGGTCTTAAAATTAACATATAAGACTAACAATGTTGCACTTTTGTTTTTCTAAATACCATAGAAGTCATAGGACAGTGAACAGTTGTTAGCAATATAGAAGCATCATTCCAGTCGCTGGGGATTAATGCCAATCTGAAATTTGGCTGAAG
This sequence comes from Agelaius phoeniceus, assembly GCF_051311805.1. Taxonomy (NCBI): domain Eukaryota; kingdom Metazoa; phylum Chordata; class Aves; order Passeriformes; family Icteridae; genus Agelaius; species Agelaius phoeniceus. The sequence continues at coordinate 46,807,881 of NC_135269.1, read as the reverse complement.
TCTTTAAAAATAAAAGATGTCTTTATATCCTCACAAAAAAGAAACTGACTTTATGTTCTTTTTAAAAATAATGGGGAGAAAATCAATGGCTCTTTATAATAACCAGGAATTTCTGGATTTTACTTCTTAAAAGGAAATAGTTGCAAGGAAAAACTTTCTTGAAGAATTACTTTCCACTTCTTTGTTTGAGCTCAGTCATATACAGATTTCTGCCTGACAGCAAAATCTGCATTTTGCCAGCTGCTTTATCACATGAACTGTGGGGTTTTTCATTTATTGGAAAACTGAAGAAGCCACAGGACGTTCTGTGTTCATCTGGTCCCATTGAATTCAATAACTCATTAGGCTTTTTCTGTAATATGGTATTTAGTTTTAGTCTACATTTCCAAAATAATACTAATACAAAATTTAGTACCTGTTACTTAAAGCATATTCATAAAATAATTCAGACTGAAATATTGGAGCATGTTGTTGTCAAATATTTCAAATTTCTTTTTATATGTAGCATGTGTTTTGCAGAGATATTGAAATACAGAAATGGCCATGCTAATCACGTAGATATCAAAGTAAGAAATGCCCTTGTAAGAGGGGAGACACCTTAAGCTGCTTTTTTGGTAGTTCGGACAAGAAGGATACAATTTACAGTAACTACTGCCCAAATTCATTGAAGTTGTTAGAAGAAAGCAATACACTATGAAGATACCTCCAGGGTGGTAGGCAGCCTTTTTCTTTGCTCCTTTTTGATATCTGAAATAAAACTTTGTCCTTTCAAGAATGATAACAAGCAGCAAACTGGAATAACCTCCCTATATTTACATCCCTCATCTCCATGTAGGTAGATAAAAACATGACACTTTATCTTGTCGGTTTCAAAATACCAAAGTTTTTACACAGATTTAACTTCACGCCTTTCTATTAGGTCAATATTTGAAGATTATTCAAAACTAGGACTAGATGATTCCTTGTTTATTGCTTTTATTGATGCTTTTGTAATTGGTATAGTGATTTGAAATAGGGAAGCATTTTGAAATGGAAAACTAACCTGTACATTATTCAGATCTTTATTTTTAATTTAAAATACAATTCTATGAAATAGCTGTGATCATTTTGTTGTTCGATAACCTAATAAGATAAAGCTGCTATTGCTTTCTCTTCTTTTATGAAATGAAGTACTGTCTCTTAAAGTCAGAAGCCAATAGGGAATTTTCTAGGATGACCTGCAGAAGTTCTGGTTTTGAAACTATATGTCTTTTTCTGGGAGAATTGATTGCCATAATACATTCTTTCTTGAAAGACAATTTTTGAGGATAATAAACAATTACACAGCGTATTAGATACGCAGTCAAGAACTAAGTTCCTTTACTTGTAATTAAAATGGAAAAGTCCACTCATTGTCTCCCTGGTGAGTAGAACTCCTTATTCAATAAGTGCTACTTAAGAAATAACTCCTTTTGCTTTTGTAATAATTTTTTTTTCTTGCAAAGGATATCTGCTGATATCTACAGCTGATTTAACAGCTGATGCCACAATTTTCTCTCTGCAAAGGTATTTTATAATGGTGAAATTAAATAATGATTTCAAACATTATAACTATGACAATGGCCATGTACTTTTAAAAGGTAACACTAAATACGTTGTCTTTATCAAATTACTTTATCAGCTTAATTTCTCTCATGTACAATCTTAAGTGAGGTCTGTGATCTGAATCAACAAGTTATTTTTAGAAATGCCTGATCATCACATGTCCCTCCATTCACTAGTGAATAGATTCTGCTTTTGCTTTGTGAGCTGTTTCCACTGCATATTTGTCTTGCTATGCATATTTTCAATTTTATTTAAAATGTCACACTGTTACATAACAAAGATGTTACTTGCTCTGTGACTGCTATATTTGCTCTATATTCATAGACAGGGGATGAGAACGTTTCCCAGAATTAGGAAAGATTACAAGACAAGTTGCCAAAAAGCATATTTTTTAGTTCTTAGGGATTTTTTAAATTTTGATTCTGATTTGATTTGGATAAAAACCAAACAATAAAACAACAACCAGAACAGAAGTCAAAAAACTGTTACCACTTTGCTTCTTGTCCTTTTCGAGCACATAAATAAAGTTTAAATTTATTGATTTACTGCAGTCTTAAATGTAACATTGAATTTGGTTCACCAGTGCTGCATTTAATCATTCATGGAAACAGGAGATGAAACAAAGAAGTTAAGAACCACACACATATAACCAAACCAAATATTTAACTACAAAAAAAGTTGCACAAAAAAAAAAAAACAACTTAATTCAAACACATTATTTTCAAGAATGAATTTATTTTCAAAATTATTAAAGGACAGTCATCTAGGATCACTTGCTATTTTAAAACAAGTTACAATAATTTTATACTTATGAAGACGTGATTTTAGCTTTTGACAATAATATGAAAGAAGATATGTCTGCAATAAGATAGAGACAATAGAAAAGTAGGGATAGTTGGCAAGTAGTAATTATGTTCTCCTTCCTCTTTTACAACAACAGAAAACACTGCAGTATCCTGACCTGCTCAGTGTGGGATTAAATTCTCAAAAGTAGGACGCTTTTGGCCATATATGACAGAAGGTCTCAGTTTAAAAAGTGAAATTACTTTTTAATCTTACCATTTTGTTCACTCTTATCCATAAACCTAGATCCTGTTATGTGCTTGGCAAACCTTCTAATTTGTTAATTTAATTATTACATTTCTGCAGTGCTTCTCAGTAGTAAAAGTTATGCACATATTTCGCAAGCTACAACAATTCATCTCAGAGGAGCTATTGTATTGTATAATTAATAGTGGCATAATCAAAGTAAGAGTTTCTTTTGTATGGCACTAGAGCCCATTCCTACTCTACATGCTATAAAGGGACATGACTGCTTACAGAAGCCAGGTCTGCAAAATAGTTCTGTTAGATTTTACTCATCTATTTGCTTGGTGCTAGAGCCAGGCACCCATCATGTTTTTTGTAGTTAAATACATGCTTTCTTATAATAAATGAGAAAACCTTCAGGGATTCAAAATATATGAAATTATAAAATCATTATATCATACGTGAAGCTTTTGGAACAGTAAATTATAGTGAGTGATAAAGTGCCATGAGTATAATGTATCTGAAAAACATAATGCCTCAGACAAATTTTAACTGGTTTTCTTTTTTTTTCTTCTGTGTCTGCAAAATGCTTCCTACTAGCTTCTTTATTTCAGTTGCATAGTTTCCATTTTGTTTTGTAGCTTCTTTTTAGCAAAACCAAGCAGCCCTCAATGCTTGTTCTCCTGAATGCCATAATTTTCTAGGCATTCATTCTCAAGGTTGGCATTTATTTATTAGTCCTAATGTCCCATGTTACCTCCTACTCAATTGTACATACCTTTCTCAGTCTATCTGCAAAGCATTTTTCATTCTGTACTTTCAAAACCTTTCTGTAAAATTTCTGACGCATAAAAAATTTACTAAATTGTCACATGTGGGTATAAATTTTAGGTCCATTTGCGTGTCTGAGTTGACCTGCTTTTGTATTCTTTCCTTCACTATGAACACTGTCTGTTATTAGGCTGGCAGGTTTTAGGTGTTTTTCTGCCAGTAAAATACCAGGTATACCAATAATATTTAAAGAAATAACTATTTCATAAGTCTTTGTGGTGAAGTGGTGGAAGATTTTCGACACGCATTTTTAAAAAAGGCAACAAAGGGATCACTTTTTCCTAATCTTCAATCTTTGTTTAACAAATACTTTTCATTCCTTCTAAGCAACAGCCAGGAAACAAGTTCAGATGTGTGCCACTAGTTTGTAAAAATTTCCAAACTAAGCTCTTCTTCAGAACTATGCTCTCTTGTTTTGATCTTTTTTCCATATCAGTAAGGCAAGATTTACAGAGAATGATAGTGATTTTTATCAGTTCAGAAAAAAAAAAACCCACATATTTTTTGGGAACACAGGCCCTATACAAGATCTTAATTGCAGGCAGTCCAGCTGTATGACCTAATTAAATAAAAGACAGTACTACTTTTTCCAAATCTTATCTCCTTAAATCCTCACAGCTATAATAGCGTTATAGCTTTTGACCCTACTGGCATTAATCTGGCCTACAGAGCAACCCCATATAGGCAGCAGCACATGTGAGGATATTTATTAAATTCTGTTTTCAGCTATGAAACATTAAGATTCTGTGTAAGGGTGCTAATAAAGAATATGTTAACAATGAATAATACTGCTTATGTAAATCCATGATGAGATTGGTCCTTGTCCTGGGGAGGGTTGCATTTACATTTCAAAAGTTTACAAAGCATTCTTAAAAATATTCACTCTCTCCTTAAATTCTGGACTGTAGGCAGATTCCAAATCTTCAGGTCGTCTCTTGAACTTTTTCCCAGTTTTAAGCATGCATGCTCTATCTTAGTATTGTAGGAATCAGTCTAAGCAGGAGAATTTTTTGCTGTATGCAGGTTCAAGTGGTGAGAAAGGCTTAACCCCTATTCCAAGAAAAATCAAGCTGTTCTGTAATAATTAAGCTGTCAACAGTATTTCTTACATTTACTGCTATAGTAGGCGGAAAAATATCAGAAAGAAAAACATTAAATCTGTTCTAAAATGCACTGGAAAGGAGATGAGGAAATTTACCTGAAGGATATGTGTTACTTTCATTTAGTATTTTTCCAGCTTTTCTGTGGAAAAGCCTAGGAAAAACAAAAGATGTTAAAGGAGAAGGAAGGTTTCTCAAATGGAGTGTCTGACAGAAGGAAAGTAGTCAGTTTGTATGTTCAAGTTTTATATTAATAGTACAGTGTACTTCAGTTCTTTCCTAGGACTCATGTTAGCACTTAATGTGCTATTATTAGCCAGAAAATGGAAGAAGAACAGAGAAGTAGCAAATTTTGCAGAAGACACAACACTATTTCAGCAACCTAAATGGGGAAGATTGTGAAGTGCTCTAGCAGACTGACCTAGTGAGTTGAGCTGCATGGCATGATTGCAATAGAATTTCTTCCAGATAACTGCAGGGTAAGACATCAGTGGCAATTATTAGAAATGTCTCTAAGTCCTAAAGTTACAACCACTCAAACAAAATGTTTGAATCAGACCACACTCAGGAATGAGTACTAATACATGAAACTGGCTAGCTATAATTACACAATGTTGTATAACTGAATTCGTGTTGTTGCAGTTTTTTCCCCTTCTGTGACCCAATCTGCAGTTCTAAAAACAAACAAACAAAAAACCTAAAGAAGATGTAAGATATAACACTCACTGATATTGAACAATGAGGAACACTAGAGGAAATCAAAATTGGAACCACCACACTGACATTAAATTAAAAATTAACTTATCATAACAAAGGCAGAGACTTTGGAAAGAAAGTGGCAGGAAATTACAGAAAGCTGATGAATTATTGGAAACGTTGAGCAAGTTTACTTCATGTGGAGATCATTATCATTGGATGGTATAACTTTATTTTGCAAATATCATTAAATCTGTGATATGTAGCTGGAGGATTAGGTAATTTCTACTTCAGCATAGCAGGGTATTAATTTGTATAGTTGCCCTGGAGGCAAACTACTTTAACCCAAGTGGCTTTGTGTAGTTCACCCCAGTGCTCTAAAGCACCATTTTGAATCAACGAATCCTTTTTCTGAGCTATGAATCTGTCCATTGGGTGCTCAGTGCAAGATAGCTGCCTGCAGAAGGGAGGACAAGCAATCTGCAGCTTTGTGTCCAGTGTGATGAGCAGAGGACTCAAAACTCCTTGTTCACTGTGTGTTTCTGGACTTCTGTTAGTCATACACACCCACACATGCACATTACTGCATGTGTGCTGGATTTTGGCTTCCTATCTACAGTGATAACCTCTTGCCCATGTGTCCCTCAGATATTTCTCCAAGTAAAATTAACACACTGTCAGGATTGATTTAACCTATCCTTAAAAACTTCCAGTGATAGAGACTCTGTAGGCTCCCAGAGCAGTGTATGTGCTTTTTGATGACTGTAATATGATATGGTATTTGTAAAAGTAGATATATTTCAATAATTTGTTCTTGTAACAGTGGAAGCACTGGAATGCTCCAATTTGATCCCACCATTACAGTATTAGCTAACATAAATTAATTTTCATCAGAAATTTCTGGAACACCACCAAATGAAGTGCCTCTGATATGAGCAGTGGTTTTTTCTACTCTGAGATCTGATTACTGTTTTCCTTGTATCAGGAAACAACTTCCTGTCAATCAAAGCTGCAAGCTAGAAAGCGTGATAGTGTGATCTTTCCAAGATAGCAAAATCCTTTACAGGTGATATGTGTACTTAGTTTTATGGCCACGGATTAATCTTAACATGCCGTCATCCTATACAGATACATCCTTAGAATCTAGGTCCTAAAATAGCCTAGGAACAAATGTAAAGGGAAATGCTTAGAGATGTGGAGAACTTGAACAAAATGAAACTTCTGGGGCAATGCTTTTTTTCAGCAACCAAGGACTGATGGAGAGATATAAGATATTATGAAAAGACATAAGTTTCAAATTGGTCTGGGGAAGAAAGAAAGAAATCCTGATCCAGAGACTGACACTTCAGCAAAATTGGGTGCTAAGATTAAAATGAGCTGAATATGGTTAAGAAAGAGACTCAAAATAACAACACTTTCATTATTTAAGACACACATGAACAATACATTTTTGTAAAAGAATTGTGTTAATATCATACTTGTCTAAACAAGCAGGCCAATCAAATTGACATTAGTGTTTGAAATAATAGGAAGATACTGTGATATTTTTATTTTGTTTCTTTTCAGACCACAGTTAAATATTGAGAAGAGCAAAATAACCATCGAAATTAAAGAAGTTGACTTTTTTCACCAAAAAAAGTTATTGTTTATGAAAGAAATATGGAAAAACAAGAGGTACATGCAAATACAAGCCTGTGTTTTAGTTGCTGTCTATTATTATGTTGAAAGAATATTGAGCTACTATTTAGTAGTTGCAAGCTAGTGTTGGGCTATATAAGCAACAGTATGGGAAGATGAGGCATTAACTTTGGTAGTGGCTTTTGCTAGTAATTACTGCCATAGGACTAGTTTTCATACTTGGCACACCCAACTTGTGTCCTGAAAAGGAGTATGTGGACTTGTGAAGACCATTTTCTGTGTCTTTCCATCCTGTTTTTCTCTTGTGTCCCCACCTTTGCCTCAGGTTATTTTCTGGTCTACTTCTGTTTCCAGCTTCCAGCAAGACTAGCTACTGTTACTCTGACATTCCTTGGTGCCTTTGGTAGAGCAAAGGCAGGAAAGACATTCTCCTTGATTTTGGTTTTCATGGTGAACCTCTGCATCATCACATGCCAGGCATGGGGAGCAATTCCACAAACAAGATTGAATGCTTGATAGCCCTGAAGTGGATCATGATGATGCTAATAACCTAGCGTGATGCACATAGTCTTCAGTGTATTATTTACAGAAAATACTGAATCAAGGACTGGTTTCTGGCATGATTAGTTTAATTTGGAGAGCCAGTAAAGCTGGTAAACATGCCCAGTTTTCCTTTGCAGTAGATGAACCATGCTGGCTTTACATGGGGATTGAATGTGTTTAATATACAAGGTTGTCTTAGGCTAAAGTAGGTGACCTCAACAGAGTATAAGCAAAAAGCAGTCTGTAAAGGTTTGCTACTTCACAGGATATAAATAGGGTCTTGTGAGCTCAGAAGACATTATAAATTTATAGGAATTTAATCTCTGGACAGATTTGAAGATCTGGTTCTAAAGAAAAGGTTATTTAAATTTCTTAGTGAAATCATTGTAAGAACTTCATAGAATTGGCAGAATAATGTATTTTACCTCTACCTGGTTTCCAATAATAGTTGAGCAATTTTAATTGGACAGTTAAAGAAAAAAATATCAGCTTTTAATAGATGCTCAGCAGGGAAAATTCTAGTCTGAATAGCAGGCACTGTTAAAGCTGACTTACAACTAAGGTGTCACTGTACATGCTGTCTGTAATGATCCCAAGGAAAAAGTAATTTAGGTATCAAAACAGGGAAAAAATATCTTCAGATGACCTGTTTTTTGTAGAGGCTAATCAAACAAATTAAAACAATTTCCCAGCTAATTATAGTCCTTTCACAGCAGCAAATTTTACTGTGGTAGTGCTGCAGATAACTCCTCTCATTAGTTTGGAGCAGGATATTTGAGACAGTGACAATTCTAAGTTGAATTAACTGTGGTTAATCACATGCCTGCTGCCTAATGGGCTTGAAGAGTATCAACCACACATACATTTGGACAGAGTTTGGGACACAGTTCAAACAAATATTTGATTCACATTATTTTGCTTTATAGAATCAGGGGTGAAATACTTTCACTGGCAAGTGCTACATTGCATCAATTTGAGTTCAGCATTTCAGGAAAGTAGCACAGGATATTTAAAGCCCCTTTAATTGAGAGTGCTTCTTATCAATCTAAATACTTCCTTTGTTTCTATTATTTTCTATATTTCATTTGCAAAGAATAATATAATTTGCATTGTAAGCTCTCTGGGCAGAGACAGATCTGCCATTGTTTAGAGTTTTGCACAGTAACCATTTGGAACCTGGTCCTGCTCATTATCATTTTACTCCTATTCATGCAATTTGATATATTGAGAAAAGCTATCACAAATACTTCAGATCTACTTTGCTCCCTTCTCTGGAAATGTAGCATTATAAATCCTATGAAATACCAATTGGCACCTGACCTTTATTTTATTAAATAGATTATTTTCTAAAATGGTTTGGAGTGAGTACTATTTCTAAATGAAATATTTTAAGTCATCATCCTTCAGAATTGCATTTGAATTTGCTGGCCAAATGGATAAAGATAGATGATATGGAAGATGATGTTTTACTGTGGCCTTGCTTTTTGACCTATTTGATGTCTCTGAAATAGGTATAGGCCCAGTTTAGAAATATGTTATCCAACATTCATTTCATGAGCGTGGGTTAGAGAGCTTTGTTCAGGACAGTATGGTGCCTTTAAAACAGTATGGCGCTTCAAATATGTCAGGGAGTGAGATCATAATTTTTGATATGGCTGTATGGCTATGTAATGAAATATGACTTTGTTTTATAAAAAATAAAATTTTTAACCTGTTGATTGTAGTACAAACTGGTATTGCTATTTGAGAAAGAGAAATAGATGAATGTAAATGTGGTGGTTTTGATTCCCTTACTTTCTATTGTGACTCATGTTGTCTTGTAATTAGAAAAATTAAAGTGATACCAAGTTTTAGAATTCATCAGACCAAATAACTATCACTATCAATTTTAGTAAACACAGAAACTCATTTTTTGAACTAAAGTCAGAGATACTGATATGTACTTGTGTTTGTGTGATCTCTAAATGTCTTTGGTATTATACTGTCCTGCTTTCTAATCTGCACCTGCTTGTGTTCACCCACCTGGCTAGGTGTAAGGTGCTGAAATTTATGGCTGTACCAAATATAGCTGATGTTCAACACATGTTTGTGCCCTTCTGTGGGTCTCTGCTTAGTCATATTTTTCTACCATATGTCCTAGTCTTCAATGAAAAAGCACTTTACCAGTTTGGTTTTTTTTTAACAGCTAATAGATTAAAACTTTAATAACAGTTAAATGACGAATGAACCTACTTTCCCTGAGCTTTTCAGTTCCTGCTTATCTTCCAACTTCTCTATATTAAATTTTCTGTTTCTTCTAATTTTAGCATCTGTAACCACAATTTTTATAACCTTTGAATTTATATAATTAGAAGTGAGTCAAGACTTTTGAGAGAAAGAAATTTCAGTTTCGTAATCATTACCAAGTGCATTTTGGACAGGAGAGAGAGAGAGCTAGGAAGGTTAATTTAACGGGGTTCAGGGTACAGGAGAGGCTGTAGATTCTTAAGGACTGGGAGTAGCCCTATTTTTTTCTGGCTTCCTGTCTTTCCTGCTGCTGAAATTAATTTGCCTTGCTCAGTCTTCATTCCTGGTCTGCATCAGAAGAAGCATGACCAGCAGGTTGAGGGAGGTGATTTTGTCCCTCTATTCTGCTCTGGTGAGACCTCACCTGAAGTGCCACATCCATCTCTGGTGCACCCAGTGTGAGATGAACATGTTGGAGTGAGTTCTGCGGAGGGCCGCAAAGATGATCAGATGGCTGGAGCACCTCTCCTATGAAGCCAGTCTGAAAGAGTTGGGGTCAGAGCTTGGAGAAAGCTCCAGGGAGACCTTGTTGCAGCCTTTCAATGCCTAAAGAGGGGATCTTTTAAGATGAGAAAAAACCTTTTAGCAGGGTGTGTTACAATAGGGTAAGGTGTAAGTTTTTAATTCAAGGAGGGTTGATTTAGATTACATATAAGAAGGAAGTTCTTTACAATGAGGCTGATGAAACACTTGCCCAGTTTGCCCGGAGAGGTGCTAAATGCTTAAACCCTGGAAACATTCAAGGTCAGTTTGGGTGGGGCTCTGAGCAACCTGATCTGGCTGAAGATGTCCCTACTCATTGCAGGGCAATAGGAATAGAAGAGTTTTTGGTCCCTTCCAACTCAAACAACTGTATGATTCTATGATCTTTTTGCTGTTGAGACTCAGTGACACTCCCTGTGTTGTTTTCAACAGTATTCATTAAGTAATAACATTTTTATTGCTCTTTCCAAAGACATAGGTTGTTTTGGTAGTCTGCTGTAGTGGGTGATAAGGAGAAAGAAATGGAGAGGCCAACTCATGCTCTTTCCCTGTAGAGTCACTTGGTCATAAAAGCTACAGAGCTACTATAGTAGCCTGATTATCTTGTCCACTTTGTCAAGTGGGTGTTTTCAAAAGGAGAAAACCTGTCAGTTATGGTAGTGCAAGCTTAAAGGTGAACAATTAAAGATGTACATAGAACTCCACTACTTCTGCTGACCAAGTGCTCCTTTCTGCCTTTAATTACAAATATTTTCTACCATAAATCTGATTATATTTGGCATGCTTTTGAGTGGATTCATTTGAGAGATTAATGTGAACAGATGGTAAGGTGAGCATCACAGAAAGCACCTAAAATATGGACCATGGCTTCAAGGTCTCTTTTGTGCCAGTAAAGGACAATACTGCAGCTGTATAACTGATACAAAACACAATAGTATGCAGATTTCTTTAGAAAAAGAAAAACCCTGGTTTGTGCAGCTGTTTGAAGTTGAATGGCTATGGTGGAAATTAGTTTAATTTATGTAATTATTTCATAGGCTAAAATATTAGCAGTCTTATAAATGACTGAAATGTCTGTTAATTATTGCAGACCATTTATGCAGTTGTTACAAATGTCTAACATAATCTTTAGAAGAAATTGTGTGTAAAAATAAAGCACTTTTTGATATAACTGTGGTGTTTCTGTTATTCGAAGGAAAACATTCAATTGCCTCCATGATTTTGTGTAATTGATCATTACAAAACAAAACCTCTTCCTAGTACCATCTGAATGCATTTGAAGTCATGATTTTTCCTTTTTATTTTTGATTATTGAGTGAATTAGAATTAATGAATGAATGGGTAAATATCATATGCTTTTGGACAAGCAAACGTGGCTGTTGTAAAAGGAAATTTTTCATTTTGAATATATGGTGCTGCTTAGAGACAAGTGGTTGTTATGTGCATCCTGTTAACTAATACATTTGGCCAGAATTTATAAAATATATTAACTCTGGTACTTTACCAGACGTTGTAAAAGAAAAGAAATTGTTACTGTATTTAAGTTTGCAAGGATAAATACTTGATTAAAATGTACGCTGCTTTGATCAGTGGAGAATGGTTTCCCATGAAGTTTGCAATATCTTTATTGAACATAGGCTTTTCAATATATTAATAAATAATATGGAAAAAAACCCCAGTAAGCAGTGATATGTTTCAATTTGGTGTTGACTTACTAACTTACTCTGGGTAGGTAAGGTAGCACCGACAATGAAAATTTGCCAGGGGATTTGATTCAATTGAGTGTTTGGCAAATAGAATGAAAATCGGTATGGTTAAATTTAAGGTGGTGCACATGGAAGAAAAAAGGAATCCTGGGTCTGTATCTCAAATGATGGCTTTCAGTTGACAGTTATCATATGGTAATGAAAACATGACATTATGACATGCAATTCTTTGAAAACTAGATTTTAACTAGCAAACAAAAAGAGCAGCTGGTATGAATTCACAAGAAAATAAAACAGTATAAATCAGAGTATGTGATATTGTATATATCCATATTCCTACACTTTGATGAATGCCTGTTGCCTTAGGTACTGTATTCAAAAGGATGTGGTAAAATATCTAAAATGCTCACATTGGGTTAGACTAGTGGCCAAAAGCATATCGGCATGAGTTGTGTTTCCCTTATTCTTACAGTTTTGTGTAAGCACCTAGGGAAACTAGATGTATGCTTTTCTGGTGCTAATCAAGCAATGTGAAGTGAGTGAGATCTGCCAAGAATACTTCAGGCTTAGGCTGTTAGCAAATTGTACCAATCAGGCAGTCTAAAGGGAGTGAAAGTTTATTGTAAATGCCTGTCACAGGATTTTAGTAGAAATCTGTTGAAAATTAAGGGAAAATTTTGGGAGCAAGACAGTCTTTTTTGACCACAAAAACTACGGGGACTGCATGTTTTACAAAGATTTTTACCTCTCTTGTGCCTAATACAGTTGTATGAAAGATCCAAATGTACACAGACTCATAGAATGGTTTGGATTTTAAGGGACCTTAAGGAAACTCTAGTTCCAATCCCCCTGCAATGAGCAGGGGCACCATGCTGCTCAAAATCCCATCCAGCCTGGCCTTGAAACTTCCAGGCATTCACAATTTCCCTGGGCAACTTGTTCCAGTGTCTCACTATCCTCACAGTCAGACTTCCTCCTCATACCTGCTCTGATCTTTCAGCCTAAAGCGATTAACCCTTGTCCTCTCACTACATGCTATCAAAAAAGTTTCTCTCCAGCTTTCTATAGGCCCAATCCGGGTACTGGAAAGCACAAGGTCTACCCCAAGTCTTCTCCAAGCTGAACAACCTCTCAGCCTGTCTTCATAGGAGAGCTGCTCCAGACCTCTGGTCATCCTTGTAGCCCTTCTCTGGAATTCCTCCAACAGCGACAATGGTACTTTGTGAGACTTGACAGTACTGGCAACACTACTGTGAGTGCAGTAGTATGATTTAGATAACATAGCAGAGAATTTCTTGGCCACCTTTTATTGTAAACTTAGTTTCTGTCACATATAAAAGTTATTCCAAACTTCATAGTCTTGGGCTGTAAATTATACTGCTTCAAAACAATGTTTACTAACAGACAAATAGTTTTTTCATTAGAATTGCATCTTTTAAGGAAATGATACTATGTGTGAATGCTTCTATAAGAGGTTCTGAAAAAATGAAACACTTGGAAAATGAAACATTTAGATTTTTGTGTCCAAACAATTTAGCTAAAATTACTCTAAGTGTAAAAACAAGTCCAAATTAAACCCATCAGCCAATCTTCACTTTCCTGCACTCTACGAATTACTCAGCTCTGCTAGATGCCAGACATAAACATTCATGCTAATTCCTTCATTACTCTGTTTGCTTTCCAAAGAAAAGAAATAATGGGTAGAAATCCTATTTCTAATTGTGAATAGTCTGAGCTCAACATTGCTGCAGGTTTTTATCTGTTGATCTTGCTGGAAGGCAATAAAAAGATGCATTCTAACCTTTTCCATCTTGCCAAACAACTTCAAATGAGACCAGAATCTCTTGGTCTCTGATGGCTGTATTCCTGGAATATGCAGTTTGTCAAAAATACATAGTTAACAACACATGCCTAAAATATTTTGCTGTGTCATATTTGATTCTGAAGGATAGGGGATGTGTTCTGTCAGTGAGTAATGACTAATTAGACACACTTATAAGTTAGCAGAGTACAATTATAGCTAAAGACTGACAAGGACTTTTAGTACCACATATGTTGGGTTTTAAGAAAATTAAGTTTACGCTTCTCATTAGGCACATTGCACTGCAGCCTGGAAATATTGATAATGTTTTTTCCATCTTGTTGAATTTTCCATAGCATAAGAAGCAACTAAATTACAAAGAAACATAAAGAAATTCTCTAGAAAACTAGAGAGTAGAACATCATATTTTAACTCATGAAGTCTACATTAGGTATTGAAGATGAACCCAAAATGCATGTCCAAGTCATAACCAGCCATCATAACACGTTATGAGCTATTTTTGAGATCAAGTGGCATCAGTTCATGTAGCACTGCTGTTCTTCGGATCTTTTAGTGTTATATTAGAAGAGAGATTGTTCTCCAGCAAAAGTCTTACATTTTTTGCTCACAGAACAGTTGCATTACATAGAAAAATGTGAGCTTAACTGCTTTTTGAATGTACTGCCTTCTCAGTGGTGGGACCATAAATTTACTTTTTAGAGGACACTTAACAGGACTGTATAGCCACATGCAAGTGTCTGTTCCTTAGAAAATAAAGAGATAATGTGATGCTCCATGATACTTTTGTATGTACTGTGAGTTTTTGAAAGACCTGGCAGTTTTGGAAGCCAAATCACCTTCGTTAGTTTCTCAAGAAGGAATTGCAGAATGGGAAGTGCTGCATACATGCTTTCTCATGACTGCCAGTGGGTAAGTGGCCAGTTACAGCTTCTAATGCCTGCTTTATTTTCATGCCTGTAATTTACCAAGGGTTTGGCTAATGGATGTAGTGGGGCTTGCATCCTCTTTTTCTGTCTCATAATTTCCATTGTCATCTGCCTGCAAACATGGTTGATTTTGGATGTGCCTCTTTCACCTTACTTGCCATCTTAATGCACATATAGCCATCTTAAAGCCAATGTCATTAAAGTAAAATGTGTTTGAGTTCACTAAAATTTGTGAATTTTTTCCAAACAACTTTTTCAGGCAGGGAAGCGCTGTGATATTGCACAAGTATTATTGAGATATGGGATTGGAAAAAAATTCCTAGGTTACAAAAGAGACAAGTTTGAGACAGCTCTCAAAGTCCACCTGCAATCCCAGCATACCTAGCACCCTTACTTATGGGCTTTATTTACCTTGTTTCAAAATTGTCTATGACAGATGAACTATCATTGTATAAATAACCAAGTTCTGTCTAACCTCATGTTGGAATATGTCTGAAAATTTGTAAGTATAAATCAATATTATTGATTGAATATCAATTAGAGATTGGTAATGATGGTAGTTAAAGCTGCTGACATTATACTGGTGTGAATAGGTTATCACAGTCATTCTGTCAGGCTTACTTCTGCATGCAAGGTTTATGCACCTTCTGGACCTGTATTGTTGAGTGTCTCTACAGGGAAGCTGAGCTTTCTTTCCAGGAAATCTGAGTGTTGTCTCTAATAAACTTCATAATAGGAACTTAGCCAGGAAGAAAGTAATATAGTCCCTTCCTTCCACTTGTTGTCACTTTGTAGTCAAGAAAGGTAGCAGCAGAATTAATGTAGATAAATTAGGCTTGAAATACAAGGCTCCAAGTATGGAAAAAACTATCAGATGATTTGCTCCATATAACATGGCTGAAATCAATGCAGTTGGCTTATTATATCTGTGCAAGTAATGTAATTGTAAATACTAAGTGTCTGATCTTCCAAAGGGGATTTTTCAAAGCATGTAAATGAAAAATATCAATGTCTTTGTTCATGAGCTTCCTTAAAAACTTTTCATATGCAGTCAGAAATATTTTCTGACCTTGGATAGTGAATTTTGTTGCTAACAGATCATTTGGAGAGATAGCTTTGATTCTTGTGAGAATTATTGGGAGGCTAAAACCTGAGCATATTTTCCCTAGTGTGACCAGATTCAAATAAACTGGAAGAATGCCAGTAAATCTGAGGTACATCTGATGTACCTCAAATTTAGAATATCAACGCACAGGAAGAACAATTTTGTCTGTTAGTTTTTGTGTATGAAACTAAATGTCAAGCAAAGCTACAAATGATACAGTGCAAGTGGTTTATATACTGATGGAGTCTTTAATGTGTCTCTGAAGAACTAATACTTTATACAATAAGTGGCTGTAGTGGTTCTCTTGGGAATCAAGAAAGAAAAACCTTTCTGTTTTGTTCCTAGGCCTTGAATTAAATATTTGTTTATTTTAAAACTGTTTTTTGACTCCAGTGTTTTTGAAGAGCTGTTAAGAAAATGTGAGCTGTGGTGTACTTGAACAACCTCATCTTGGGTTACTGAGATTTAGCTGTATCAGTGACTTATTTCTGTTTGTTAATTGCAACATAACAGCAATTTTAATTAAAAATGCTTCCTAGTAATAGTCTGTCAGTCCTTTGAGGAACGGTAGATAATCTGTGTCCTCCAAAGGGATTAGCCAATGCCATTCTGGGAACAAAATAATAGTTTTAGTGTAAATGAGTCCAAAAGAAACCTGTCCAAAATCCAAAATATGTTAGAAATATGGAAATAAATCCAAAGCTTTTGCTTTTGGCTATTAGCTCTCTTCATCAACTGAATGTTTAAAACTCAGAAACTCATATGTAAAGGTTTTTAAAATTTTATGGAGGAAACATCATGTGAAGGACTTTTCCAAATAAAGAGCACCTATGTAAGAGAGAGTAATCTCATCTAGAACCAAACTGTTGACACTTAACATCAAGAAGATTGCAAGAAAATTTTTAAATTGAGGAGCTGTAAGAAAGCTGTGAAGTATAGAAGACAATGTGATTTGGGATGACATCCTTACAGTTGAAGACTAAAATTATCCTAAGCACAGTATAGCTCAGAGAATGAAAGTAATTAAAAAGGAAATAGAACCTAACGGGTTGCCCTTTAAAAAGGGTGTCAAAAAAACCCCAGACCAAGGCATGGAATCAATGGAACACCAACTTCCATACAAATTTAGGAAGCTGAAAAAATGAGGCAAAACAGCTAGCTCTAGATCTGCCCAAATTTTAAGGGAAGTTAAGCTACATGATGCTGTAATAGCAGAATCAAAAACATACAGACAAGAGAAAGCAAACCATGGCACTGTTGGAATAATGCTATCTTTTACAGAGTTTACAAGCAAATTACTAGTGAGTAGCTCAGGGGAACTTTGGGTTCAGGGAGTAGCACAGTGGAACTTTATCAGGAAACAAAGTTTTATTATACAGGATTTAAAAGCAAAAGGCCCATTGGGCATGTGAAATAGAGATTGTATCTGGAAGCCTGGGTTTCATCTGGCCAAATGAAGGTGTCTAAATTTAGGTTCATTGTTTAGACTTCTCTCCCTTTCAGTCAGTGGAGATGAATGAGCATTCCCAGGTGAGTAAACCATCTCATTTTGAAAGAGACATCTAAAATAAGTTACATAAATTGGGTACTAAAAGTGTCCAGTTGCTCTCTATTCTCTATAGAACATAAGGGAACTAGCTGAGATGCAGACACTTCCAAAATGGATGACATGAATCCTTCCTGAAATGGCAATGAAAGTAGGCCATGCAGATCTCAAAGTCTTCTTAAGTGCCAGGAGAAAAACTGAGGAGAAAAGTAATGCAAATTGACAGAAAACACAAATGAGTTTATTTTGCTTTTCAGGTGTTATTTTATTTCATGTTGTTGGTTTTAATTTTTTTTTTGGTTTTGTTTCTTTGTTCATTTTCTTTCTTTTTAAGTTTAGAAAAAGCTGTATAAGCAAATGAAGAATTTTGAAGAAACTGAAAACTGGGAAATAGTTTCTGTTCCATATTTTTAAAGGAATATTCTGTTCAGTCCTTTTTGTATTTGATGTATATTACAGCTGAAGCAGTCCGTTTATTCACGTTATTTTAAATACTGGAAGTTTTTTAATATGTTAGAAAAATTGAGAGTGCAGTTTCAATAACAGGAAGATGATCTTAAAAAACAAGTATTCATGCTTTTTTCTTTTTTTTCTTCTTACTGTATTAATTCAGTGTTTTGTGGAAATATTTCATACAGACTTGCATAAAAAGACATAAAGAGGTTTTAATTTAGAATGAGGTTAATCACTGGGCTGAAAAAGAGATACAAAACTTGAAAGAATTTGCCTTATAGAAAAAACTTGAGAATTGCTTCAGTAAAATCCCCAAATGAACAAGCTTTTGTTGGACAAAAGATTGTGATTATATTAAAATTGAGTATTTCTTCACCCTTTGAAATCCATGCTGCTTGAACTATTGTTCAGTAAGGCACTGGCTTATTTAAATTGGCATTATTACATGTAGCGAGACACCGTGAAAGAGGAATGTGTAATTTACACATAACTTAAATCAGTCTATTTTGCAAAATGACGTCTTTTTTTTTTTTTTTTTTTTTACATTATAAGAATTTAATGCTTTTTATAGTGAGCAGATTCCTTTCACTTTATTTTGTTCAGTGAAAAAACTGCACATCTCAATGGGTATTAGTTTGATTTATTAGGTCATGCTTGTGTAATCATGAGAAGAGTTTTTAAACCTTCCTGTGGTCTCTGGATACTTTTCTGATTACTGCATAGCAATCGAAGTGCTTTACAGTTAACAACAACTGTTGATGTGAGAACACTCACATCAGCCTGAGCTTTCCTCACTCATTGATGCCTTCTTTGTGTGTGGGCTACAGTTTTGGCCATAATGAGGCCATTTTCTTACACTATGACTACTTTTGTCTGTTCTTGTCAATAAGATGAGCTGTCTAGAGTAGAACTCTTTAAGTAACTGGTAGTAGGAAAGACAGACATATTGACTAATTTTGAACACTCATATAAAATCGAAGCATATTTCTTTTACAAAGCTGTTGGAAAAAAATGTCACTTATTTTTGCTTTTCATTGAATGGAAGATGTATCTTCTTATTTGAAGAATACACAACAAATTTAGTAAACACCAGAAGAGATGAGAACTCATTGATACAGAACTAGCCAATTTCTAGAGAAGCTTAGTGAGTGATTTGCGTGGTTGCAACAAAGTGTCAATATGTGAGACTCATCCCTTATTTAGCCAGTAAGTTACTGTGTATTCTGACAGTCCTCCACAAAGACATAAAGACAGATTTGTTTTACTTTGATACAATAAGTTGTTTCCATAACTGTTACTTCTGAGAATTTTGTAGTGTAGTCATTTTTTCATGTAGTTTTTGCTGTATATTTCCTGATTCAAACTGCATAGAAGATACAATTAATAAGACTATTAAAAACAGAATATATATGTGAAGAAGAAAATCAAAGTCTTTTATGTTGTGGTTTCCAAAAAGAATATTTTCTGTACTGTAGTTAAATGTTCTGAGCCCTTTAAATGTTTTAACCTGAAAAGATGCTAAAAGCAGTCTGTCAGAAAGTTCAGTGAAACACTAATTCTACAATATCCTGTTCAATGCTGTCCTGCAGTACGTTTCATCTGTACATGTTTTTGGTCTGCAGTAATGAATGCAAATATGAACTAAAGAGAAAATATTTAGACTAACCTTTAAATCCCCCTTTCTCCAGGCTTTCTTAAGTATTATTTCAGGTTAAAATATTTGTTGTTGATCTGAAATAGCAGTTCTACAAGAAAAGAACCTTATATAACCTCTACCTTAAAGGTAGAGGCAGGAGATAAAAACCTGGGAAGCAAACGTATTTAGTCATATATGTGTAAATGATTCCATATCTGTTAATTACTTCTAATTGTGGGTTTTGTTCAAGCTATGGTTTTTTACGTACATGTTTTTTAAGTTAGGTCTGCTGAAAGATGTTACATACTGCAAATTTTTATTTGTGATATAATTTATATTCTGTTGTATTATGTCAGCTGTATGAGTGCTACCAAAGCTAAAATAAATTCTGAGATTAGCAGTCCAGAGAATGCCTTGAATCTGCACAAATTATGGCTAGAAATGAACTTTCTTGGGAAATAGCTCGGAACCAACACATTTGGTGCACCAAGAAAAAAAACAAGGACAGTTAATTGTGTCATAAATGCAATTAGGTGTGTCATAAATCCTGGTGAAAAGTAAATGAAAACTGGAGTAAAAAGCTTTTCTGAACAGGGATCAAAACCAGAATTGTTTGATTGTAGCTTCATGCTATTTCCTTGGGTCCTGGCAGTGATTGGGAAAAGTGACCAGTGAAAGGTAAAGAGAGTAAAAAGATTGGTGCCTGCCTCCCTCCCACTTGCCTTTGTGGAAGTTGTAGCCCACAATGAGTTTCCCTCTCAGTTTTTTCCAGGCTGAACAGGCAAGTGACCTCAGCCATTCCTTAAAAGGCTTCCCCTAAGGCCCTTCACCATCTTGATTGCCCTCCTGTGGACACTCTCTCATGGCTTTATATCTTTGTTATATTGCAGCACCCAAAACTGCCCCCAGCACTCGAGGTGAGGCTGCCCCAGTGCCGAGCAGAGCAGGACAATCCCCTCCCCTGCCTGGCTGGTGATGCTGTGCCTGATGGCCCCCATGACAGGGTAGGCACTGCTGACTCACATTCAACTGGCCATAGACCAGAACCCAATGTCCCTTTCCACAGTGCTGCTCTTCAGCTTCTTGCTCCCCTACCTGTCCAAACATCCAGGGTTGCCCCATCCTAGGAGAAGACTCTGGCACTTCCCCCTATTGAATTTCATATGGTTGGTGATTGCCCTGTTCTCTCCTTTCTTGGGGTCTCTACAGGGCCAACAGGAGTCAACAGCTCCTTCCAATTTTGTGTCATCTGCAAACTTGCTCAGTATCCCTTCCTGTCCTGTTTACAAATCTTTTATGAAGCTTTGGAAAGAGCACAGGGCCAAGGATGGAGCCCTGTGGATCCCCACTAGTGACAGGTCACCAGTCTGATGTCACCCCATTCACTGTAACCCCTTGTGCCTGAAACATGAACCAGTTGCTCACCCACCCAGTTATTCAGATGAGTACTGGGCATTTTCTCCAGAAGGAAGCAAGTTCTTCCAAATATTAATCTATTAATCAATATGTATAGTAGGAAGATTCAAAACAATGTACACTAAGTTTCTACATATTTTAAAACAGAGCTTTTTTGAAAAAGTGTCCTGTTATAGCTAAATTTAAACCCTAAAGAAGGTTTCATTTTTTCAGTATTCATGTAAATTATATACTCTAGTGTAGTGTATGACAACTTTAATTCTTCTACTGAAATCCTCCAGTGAGTCTCACATTACAAATTAGACATGTGTACATAAACCAAAGGCAAATGTACACTGTTTTGGCAAATATATTCCTCCATTTAAACTGTCCTGACACATTTATTGACATTTCCATTACAGCTAATATGTATTGCTTATCAGTCTATAGTGTGTCTAGGAAACCCCATTTCATACATAATTTCTTACAATAATCTCAGAGTCAAAAAATTTTGCATAATTGGTGAAATAAAAAATTCTTAATTTAAACCATCTTCTGTAGTGTTGCTAAAATTTGTTGTCAGGTTCTTCTTCTTTACCTTTCCTGACATTAGCTGCTCCATTTTACGTACTTTTGTCCTTAGTTAAATTTAGTGGTGTTAGTACTACTGATTTTATTTGCATAGTGTGTAAAGTAGATATTTTTCAAAGCATCAAAATAAAATATTAAGTAGCTGCTTGCAAACATAGATATATGTTTCTCATACGCAACTTATGCCAGTCTTAGGAGTTCCAGCTCTCTACTTTGGCTTCATTTAACTGCGTTCTTTCCACACAATTTTCTGCTTTCATTGTTGTTTCATTAGCATGGAAAATTCCTTCCCTTTTGCAAAGTTTGGTTATCTTTTTACATCTTTTAAACTTTTGGAGCTCTCAATTAAAAATACTATGCACCTCTTGTAATTCTTTTATAGAATTTTTTTTAATGCTTGATGGAGGCTCTTCTTTTTATCTTCAGCTTTTGGACAAGCAGTTTGGTTACTCCCTTTTTATGTTTTGTTTATGGTGAGTTTGTTTTGTAAATAATTCTGCACTTCGGTAGGTGCTCATTTATCCTATTTCAAATACACATTCTTTAAATTGTTTTGTAATCTAGTCTTGGCCTTTTGCCTTCCTTCTGTTTGAATGTTTGCAATAGCTGTTGTCTCTTCTGCTTGGAAATATCTATTGAATTATATTCTCAGTAGTTTTGGGTTTTTTTTTAATTTAAGAATTAATTTTTCAGTACCTGAAAAGCAAATGTCACTTTTCAAAAGCATTATTGCTTTGCCATTTTTGTAAGTATTTAAGAACTGGAATTTATACCTTTGCTTTTAATTAGTGGACAATGGCTATTTTCTATCCTCATTTTCTTTGGACCTGTGGCATTTTTCTGGGATCTATGGTTAATGTGCTTGAACAATTTCAGATTTTTCCTACTCTAATTCCAAGTCTAAAGCAATGCCTCTCTTGTAATCTTGTCCAGTCTGCCCCTGAATATTTTTGTTCACTATTTGATATGCACTCATTTTTGTTGACTGGGTTCATGCTTATATGATCTTTGCATAGAGAAGTGAAAAGTCTTGCCCTATAAACAGACAAGACAAGGAGCAGAAATTGACCCAAAATTGTAATTAGTGACCAAAATTCCTTTCCAGTTTTTAATTTTCAGTGAATGTACTTAATGTTAATTTTGAGTGAAATCAAGCCAAGTGATAAAATATTGATTGATGTGTTAGACAATGTTACATGATTTTAATGTTTTCACAGTAAATCCAATTTAAAATGTAAGCACTTTCAAATGGACTTCTTTAACATAACATGCACAATAAAAGTTAAATATGAATAATTAGAAAAGGACCTTTCCAGGCAGGTGCCTTGATACAAGGGCTGCCTCAGCTGCCCCTGGATGCTCCCTGGCCAGAGATAGTAGGAAAAACCCTGGCTACCAGGATGGGTACCTGGCTTCCCTGTAGAAGCCCCCACTGCTTCTGGTATCCTTGCCCACGGGAAGCTGCTAGGACACACTGTGTTCTGGTACTTTAAAAAATTTAATCTTAGAGTGTGATTTACTTTTATATAAAACAAGAATTGTGCTAGTTCTCTGAGTTCAACAAAATTTGCAATTTAAGCATCTGAAGTAAATTGGGGAACAGTAATATAATGAGAGAAAGTATGGATTCTAAGCCAACAAGTATACATTTATAAATCTGATATAAAAAGTGCTCACTTTACAGATGTGATTCAAAGGCCTTCTCTCTCAGAGAGTTCTCTGCTTTCAAAAATTGCTTTATCAATCATTTCTGTAAGTTAGCCTGTAAATCGGTGTGTAAATGAAGTGTGGTATCTGTTTCTCTCTTTTGTTTTCTTTTATACCCTGAATGAATCCTCTACAAGGCAGATTCATTTGTTGTTTAGTTGCAGTGGAATGACTACAATTCCACAAACAAATTGGGTCTTAGTTAGCTGCACTTTGTCATAAATAATCTCTGAAGAGATTGGATTCCTCTCCTTGCCAAGGTACTTCAGCTGTACTTTAAGCTCATAGCTTCTTAAAAGGACTGAGTTATTGCTCAGTTGAACACCCACTGAGGAGCCCACACTTGTCCTTATTCTCCTGTGTTGTAGCTGTCTCTATTTCCCTAAAGCATATTCAGGAAGGTTTATGGTAAAAGAAACTACTAGTCCATTTTTTTTGTTCTTTGTCCCATTTTTTTCTTATTCTACTCCATGATACACAGCTCTTTCAGTGTATATTTCTTCATGATCTGGAGAGAAAAGCCATTTCCTAGATTGGTTAAGGGCATTTTCCATGCTCCGGTCACCTAATACTCATATTTCACATTCAGCACTAGGCCTTTTAAAATTTAACGTGGCGTCTGTACCAGCTACAGGAAATGTCCTTTACATTTTCATTTATAAATTTTACAGTTATTTCTTTTGCTATGTTATAGTAATTCTCTCTTCATTTCAATGTAGGCTTTTCATTGTTTTTTGAAAAACAAATTGAAACTCAGTGGTTCTCTGGTGGTGATTGCTGAGGTGCTGAGAGCATGATAATGTAATTTCTGCCTTTTCCCAAGCTACCTTCTGCAGGTTGTGTAATGGGTTGAGAAACATCTGCAAAAGTATGGTAGCTCTGTTCTAGAACTACCTACTTCCAATCTGTGTCATTTCTGTACACAGCAAATCCTACTGAACAGTCAGAGCAAGGCTTTGTTTAGATGGGATTATGTAACTATCCCAATGATAAAAATTGAACTATTTCCACAGTGTAGCAAGCTCTAAATCTTTTCATATAAGCAGGGAATTGTGCGTGTTTGATAGATGACATGTTTATATTTTGAGTTGCTTTGTATTTGATCTATTTTTCATTGGGAAAAAATTCCAAACAATATATAGAAGGATAGCAAACAATAGTATGCAGTCTAATTCTTATATAAAATTCTAGAGTAATGGAATAGCACAGCCCTCTATTGATGAATGAGCTAATGTTTGATGCATATAATGAGTATGGGGCTCATTTAGAAAACAAATGAGACACAGTTCTTGTCTCAAATCTGATCAGGTGAACATATGCAAGTGTGGGGACAATATCGAATTCACTGCAGACAATATCAATATCAAATTCACTGCAGAACAGCATTTAGGAAAAATAATTGAGAAAGTCATTAATTTTGTTAAGCTGAGGATGAGTATCAGGTGTGGCAGACAGAGTAGTATCTACTCGGACTATACAGTCCTTTAACCATGTTACCCACTGATCATAGACATTACTTATTAGATGTACCTAGCTTATAATACAGTATTTCAGTAGTTCAGAAGCAATGAAATTCTGTCGTGCATCATATATGAACATGTTGAACTTAGGTACAAGAGTGGACAAATACTAGAATCGCTACAAACAGTTATCAATATACCATAAATGAACTAAAAAGAGCAGTATCTATATGTTTCTTTTTCTTTCTTCTCCTGTATTGCACTTCATATAGCTCAGGTTGCATTCTTGCTGTAAAGCACCTCAGCAGCCAAGTCAGATTGCCCATGGGTGTGAGTAAGTAGAGCTGGATGTAAATGCATATAATTGTCAGAAGGAATCACCTGGCTGGTTTTATGTAGGATGAAGGTAGGTGTTAACAAAAGAGGCCTTTGATGGAAGACCTTAACAAAAGGGGTTTGAAGAATATGTGGACAACCTATGGTGGATTGGATGGTGAGGAATTGGGCTCAGGAAAGCAGACTAAACACAGTGTTTTCAAAAATTTTATGACAGTGTTCCTAATCTAAATTTTGGAATGGCAACAGAGAAAGTCTCACCAAAAAGAGTCAAAGCCATGTGGTTTGACAACAATGTCCTTGCATAAAAATTGTCACCAAGACAGAAAGGATTGGTGAGAGAATAGCTCAGGGCCAGGACAAGTCCTTAATAATAGAAGTGATGAGTTAGTGAATGTCAGTGCTAGCTGAAATGGGTATGGAAATAAAATGATAGGTACTCAAGAGATATTTTTGGATTACTAATGAGGGGAGAGAGAGGAAAAACTATAGTCTATAGTCTTTAAAAATTAAGATAATAATAGTTGTAATAGTAATGGGGAAAAGGGCAGAAAATTTGAAAGTGAAGACGAGAGACTCCTGTGTTTGAAGTGACAGTGGCATGCCTAAGGAGAGATATTAACCAGGTATGGGAGATCAGTCAGTGCAACAGGTAGGTTTTTGAGTCATTAGTAGATAACTTTATAAGCTCTGTGTGGAGAAAAGTGTTTGCAGTCACTGCAAAGTGAGAAGAGCAAAGTTTAGGGACCAGGCTCTAATTTATCATCATCCTATCAGAGGAAAAAATATTTTTTGTAACAGAGTATCAATAACTTTTCTGTATTTATGGCTCCCTTACTAAAGCTTGTGTCTTCTGGTTTGAAGCATGAGAGGAAACAGATGGGGATTTCTTTTGTCTAAGCCCACATACACCTCTCTTTCTTCAGTGGTAGTATAAGAAATATTATAAATTAAGTTTCTTTCTTCCTAATTGATGGAAGAATGCCTTTTAAAGTTGTTCTTATTAGATGTTTGAAGTTGTTCTTATTAGATGTTTTGAATTCTTATTAGATGCTCTGAATCCAGAGCTCTACAAAATACAAAATGATTGAATTATTCCTTCCTGAAAAGTGGACTTAGAGTAACGATGAGATCCAGTCAGAGTGCTTTAGAGAAATTAGGAAGCAGCTATAGCTTGTCTGGCAGTGGGATGTAAAATTTAAACAGAAAACACACAATCCAATGTCGAGGATTTCAGAGGAGTTGTGTCATGGATTTTTCATAGACTCACAGCATGCTCCTTTTTATTAATTAAGCAAATATGTTAAACAGAGAAAAATCTATTATTGTGAATAAAGAAGCAGGATGGTTTTAAAAAACCTACTGTGAACTTTTTAAATTAAATTGCTCTTTTATATGGTAAAAAAAGGGATTTTCCCTATTTAAATTACACATTGCAGATATTATTTTAATTTTATTAGTTTTAATACCTTGCAAAATATTTATATGAGGTTATGAATAATCATTATGTATATTAACAAAATAGGAATTAACTCTGAATATTATATACTCCTATTTTATCCATGTAGTCTGTGATTTGCATAGTGCTCATTGGAGGTAACAATATTTACTTTCTACTGACTATCATAGATATTAAATATCCATGATATTTAGGTATCAGACTTCTTATGTGCATAATTTTAAAATGTATTTTAATAAACAGTAAAGGTATTTGTCTCTTATATGGTAAGATGAGATGGGCAGAATGATCTGGTGGAGCAGTGTTTGAGATGAGCAAGTTCTGAATGTTGGTTTTCCTTTCTTCCTTAATGTCATTGTGAAACTTCATACATAACTCATATTCTTCTTCAGTTTCTTTGTGCAATATGGATAGTGACAACTGAGTAAGAGCAACCTAATTTTAATAGGCCTTTGAATCTGTTGATGGAAAAAGTTTACTACTTTTTCTCAGGTTTATATTATTATACTTTTTTCAAATTTCCTGATGTTAAAAAGAAGGACAGGGGCATACTCATTTCTCTTGCTGTGATATGGAACTTTGGTGTGATTACTGCTCTCTTTTATCATACATACCTATTTTAGAAAGTACCTGTCAACAGGAAAAAAAAAACAAACCAGAAAACCTACCTTGGATCACTTCTGTCAATTTCTCCAATTTAATTAGAGAGAAGATCACAAAATTTGGTTCCAAAGTTTTTGACAGTGAATTTTTTAGGATTGTATTTTCTTTGTACTATGGAATATAACTTACATGTTGTCCAGCCACCCTAACTTTCTGCTCTGTAGTTCTCCAGCAATTATATGTAAGATAAGTTCAAACATATTTGCAAAATTCTCAGTTCTTTTTCCATTATTTTAATTTTTCTTGGTTTTTTGCTAGGCTCCTATAGGGAGTTAATATAAATTGACAGATGAAGAATTCACATTGTGTACATTTTTTTTTAAGTAGATTTAGTCTTCTAATAATTTTGTAAGAATGTGAACAGTGGAGACCCATGGTTATTTAAGCATTAATGATGTTTTAATGGTAGGATTTTTCTTAGTACAGTTAAGTAAAGAAATATGGAAATAGTAGCAATAATTCTTTGACTATCTCACACAAAACTTGTGTTAGTGCATAGGTTTTGGGTGACACTAATAGCATTCTTATATTTATTTATTGTCATAAATACATTCTTGAATTGTATGACAACTCAAGAACTGTAACTGTAATATGTAACTGTAATGTTACATATAATTCCATTATATTTGAGGCATGTTTATGTTCTTTACACACGGATCTGTATTCTTTGCTTTAGTACAAATTTAAACTCAGATTTTTGAAATTGTTTGGTAACCGCAGTGGGGCCACAATTATGGAAACTACATCATCTGTCTAATTTTCTAAGCCCAGTTACAAAACCAGTCAGGCCTGGAAATTTGTACTGAGAAATCACCATTATTAATGCTTCTCACTGCCCTAGTAACCTCTCTATACACTGACTGGTGATCATCAGCTAAACTCAACATCCATGCTGAAAATGTTTCATCTTTTTAGCCGTTTGGAGGCTTCCAAAGTGCAACACACAGACCTGTCACGGTGGCATATTGAACTTGGGGCATGTCTTAGGCTCTCACTTAGGCTCTCATGCCTATATCTGAATTAGGTACATGGTTGCATTATGCAAATGTGCTTGAATGTTTTAAAGAACCTTTTCCCTAATTCCCTTAGTTATTGAGAAAATTTATTCAGGGTCATAATTATTAGACTTCTATAATCACAGCAGAAACTGATCCATGAGGACTCTTAATAGTGTGTTGACTATTTCTTATCTTGGTTGATTCCCATGATACTTTACATTTCCTGGATAATATAATCTCCTGGATAATGTAATCTCCTGGATCCTATATTTATAGTATTTAAATATTGCACCAATAATACAGTGATATATGTTAGGAACCTCTCTGTACATCTTTCTGAGCATCCCCATATGGTTCCTCCTTGTGTGTAACTTCAATTAGTGCTGATTTCTGTCCTCTGTGGGGTACCAGTTTGACTTTTTCTTTTTTTCATCTAGAGCTCTTACAGTTGACCACATGTGGTTTCTGTTTATAATAGAAAGTATTATATCATGTCAATGTCAGACATGCACAATTAGTTGAATTCATCTCTTTTGATGATATTATTAAAGCCATTGTTAAACAGAAAACAGCTTAAAAGAAGAGAATATATTTTGTTTGTGCCTGTAGTTGCATGGATTTCTGAATTTATTGTCATGATTTCATTTTTATAAGCTTTAGCATTTAAACTAAAATAAATAATAATGTCACATGCTGGAACAGCCTTTGCAAAAATAGTACATTCTCAGATAGAAAGATAATGAAATGTCTACATCTTGAAGCATTTTTTATCTATATTATATTATTTTGGAAGAACAGCACTTTTATATAGTATAACCTTTAAGAGTTTCAATTTCAAAGATTTATCTTGACTTTTCATACACCTTTTCCTATCTAATAATTTAGTTTCCATTTTTGCATTTTAGGAAACATAACATGAATATATTTCAAGATAAAAAAAATCCAAGAAACTTCTTTCTTTTCTGTTATTGTCATCTTTAGTTTTTAAGAACAGGAGTGAACTACTTTCTAGGCTTTACAAGCAGGTTGAATCTTCTCTGGTGTGTGGGTGTTATTAGTATTTTTAACAGTCTCAACAGTTACTAGAGTTGTTTTAATGCCACAGAACAGGGCTTGTTAGACTCCTACATTGCTATGAAATAAGCCGTAAAAATGTCTAGATTACTTAGAAAAGTTGCAATTGCATAGGCAGAGCGTAACATTTGTCTGCAGTCTTTCTGGTTTTGATAGAATGAACGGTATGATTTTTAAGCCTAAATTATGCAGATTCAGACTACTCTACTGTAGTACCAGGCAATATCTTATTTGGGAACATTCTCTAGCATTTCAGTTTCTAAAAACTAATTTTTGTTGAGTATTTCTTTATCTTGTCATGCTACTTGTCATTGTGTGAGTAGATGCTGATGCAAGTTTGCTGCCTTCTGCTGTAACTTTAGTGTCTCCAAGGCAATACCATTTGACCATTTCACTTTTAGAGTTCTTCCTGTTCTCCCACAACACCCATGTAAAGGCCAAATGCATTTGGCTTGATAATAAATGTGACTGTATTGCCTAAAACAGAAGGAACTGTGCTTCAGTGGCTATATAAGAAGCCTGGGATACATATGCAAATGAAGCATATAAAGTAGGTGGTGTGAATTATCCCAATTTGAAATTTTCAGTTTCCAAAGGTCAAACCCTTAGTATGTTGTCACCTTCAATTAAAATACATACTGATGCGTTGGAACAACAGTAACACAGCATGCTATTGTTTTCAAAGATAAAATATAGTAGTTCATGCTTCTTTGAAGTTTTGAGTGAAACCACCAGTCCTTCATGAGTGTTTTCTTTTGCAGTGGACAGTAGGAGAATCTGTACTTGAGCATCTGGAGAGACAAGTGAGATGTATGTCTCTGATTTTCAAGATTCTGTTGGAAATCAATTGCTGCTGATTTTTATCTAGCATCTTGCCCTTGGCTCTCTCAAGGAGGTCCCAAATGATCCATCAGTACAGTCCCAGATGATCCATCAGGACAATCCATAAGGAGACTGTTTGTGGTGGCTGTCTGTTTGCACTGGTGACACAAATAGCTCACAGCTTGCAGATAACCTCAATGAGGTAGATAAGGACAATCTCCATTAGATATAAAGTTACAGAAGCACAAACAGCATGGAAAAAAGCTGTCAATTACTTGTGACTACTTTGACTAATAGGAGAGAGTGGGATAATTGGATATTTCATGTGGGTTTAATGAAAATGGAACAAATGACTGAATTTCAATGGCAAGTTTTTATGAAACACTTAATACTGAAAATGATAAGGGGAGAAAAAGTGATAAAAATATTAAACAACTCCAACCATTTGTTTTGTGGTTTAATGAGTTGTAGGTTATACGGGAACCTCAAACATCGCTTGAACTTGGTTGTGGGGGTGCATATCCAGTATAACAATATTGATGCTTAAATGTAAACATGTGATGCATCCCACTGAAAGCAAATACATTCTTTTGGTTAATGGTCAAAGTAGGCCACCTTAGCCATCTAAAGAGAGCCCCGTGGGGCAAGTTGGTAGCCATGAATGAGCTGCAGCCAGCACAAGGGCAGACAAGGGAGGATCCCCCTCTGCGGCAGGACCCGTGGTGACACAGACTCCATGGACATGCTGCTAGAAGGTCAAACCCATATGAAGGAGACAGGAGTAGCAAGAACTTGTGAGTCTGCTCAGGGTGCCTTGTTGCTTGTCTGGCATTTTAACAAAAATAGCTTGCTTTTATCAGTAACCAAATAATTCTGTCATCTCTATTCCTTTTCCAGTTGAATATGTACTTTGGTCACCAAAGTAGTCTAGGAAAACCATCCTTTAAAAAGAGGAGGGACTCACTCAAAAGTCAATTTCCCTCATCTGGAATAGATAGTTAACATAGCTGGTTTTAAAGCCTCTGCAATGTACTGCCTTTACCAGTTCAATTTGTCAAGAAAACCGCACATAGCTGTAAAAAGAGCTAGCTTTCAGTCACAAGGTTCTCATCAGTCCATTTAAAAGTATGAATTAAAAAAGACATTTCTTAATCTTCAATCTTCTGTCTCTCTCTATATGAACACAACTTAGAAAATTAAAATAAACACATCTAATCTTGCATTCACCTCTCATACACCTAAGAAAGGATTTTTGTTTTCTGTTCGATGCACCTTGACCAGTGAAATTTGAAAGTTTTCAGGCATTTATGTGTAGAAGATTTTAACTCCAAATGCAATTGTTTAAGTGTAGGTTTTTGTCCTCATTCATGGGTTGGAATGTGTATTGGAAGTCTAGCTGAATAGAGATATAGTGGTTTGTCAATTGTTGTAAGATTTTGAAAAAAAAGCTTTCAATTTTGTTTTCAAAAGGGAGTTACTTTTCAACTTCTGATAATTATTGATGTGTTGATGGAAGAATCACCTCTCATTGTTTCTCAGAAAATAGAAAGTTCCTTAGGAAATACAGTAGAGCATATAAGCCTTACAGACATGATCTCAACAGATCTGCATTCCTCTTATGAGGAATACATTTATTTTCATGAAGCACATTGACAGGTAGATAGATTGAATGTAAATGGATGTGCATATAAGCTCTTCTGTCTCAGCTGGGCAATTAAAACATAAGACAGAATATTGGATTCTTTAAAATTCTTTATTAAAATAGAGAAGTGACAGAACATTGACAAATTTTTGCTTTTGATTGCTTTTGATTTCAGTAAGAGATGAAACTGTGGAGACCAAAACTTTTGGAATACTTGGTTTGCTTCCTTGTATTTAGTGATATTTACTCCTGATAATTTTTTTTTTTTTTTGCTAGTGATATTGCCTGCAGCCAGGGTTCTTTAGAAAATGCAGTTTATTATTGATTTTATTTTGTTATTCTGCTTGAAAATCCAGAGACAGAATGTGTCAACAACTTGTTCCTGCTACATCCAAACAACCTCTTTTTGAAGATATTGTCAAATCAAGAAGACTTGTGTGTTCATGGAATAGGTCCAGATTAGATTTTCAGGTATTATGATAAATTGGTAAGGAAGCGTTTTTATTGGTTGTTCTAATACTTTGAAATGCTCTGCATGTTTGCCCATCTTATTGCTTTAACTGATTATAAAATTGCATAAGTAACGTACAAGAATCATATTTCATAAGTATCCTTCATCATTTTGACTTGCTTTACTTGGTTCTCAGTTGCCATTTACCAAAATTACAAGAGCTTTATATAAATAACAGTGGCAGAAGATTGGACCCTATTAAGGTAAAAATACATATGTTTATATTAAAATAACAAAACACAAAATCGTATTACTTCATGGACTCCACACCTATTTTCAGATTTCCTTTTTAAGTATTTGGGTACCAGGCATTTCAGTTAAGCCTTTTGAAGTTGAATTATCTTGTCCTCTGAATAACTTTTTTCTGATAGGCCTTTTTAAAATGTCAGATGTTCTTTGATTTCAGTGAAATGTTTGCCTTCCTTTATGTAGAATATATACGATGAGTAAAATTGAATTAGTTAGAAAAGGTATTTATAGTAAAGATGTATTTGAGTGGAATTTTAAAATCAGCTACATTATTAGCTGTCCACAAGTCACAATTCTGTCTCTTCCTTCTAGTGCTGTTACACATCAGCTAATAAAACTTGGATTATTTTTCTGTCCTTAGAGTTAAATTTCAGAAGTATAGCAGATAAGACATTATTAGGCATTAATTTTTTGCTTATGGTCTTCCATACCTGATAGTACTGAGATTTTTAGGATATGTCTTTTGAACCAGATATTTCCTGGGGTGGGCCTTCTACTAGAACAGCCAGTAAAGAAAAACTACCTACCTGGTTTTGATTACCAGCATGTTGGAGTTGTAAGGTTTATCTGGTACTCACTACAGTTCTTAAAATAGGCTGTTAGCATCAAGGCTAACAAGAGTGGTGCAGATATAAAATATGAAATGCAGATGAGGCAGTTTTATTGAAAAATAATGGGGATTTCGGAATCAAGAATGAAGTCTGTCAAAATTTTAGGAATGGGGAAGTAATGGTCATTAGGAGGATTTTGATGGAAATTAAAGAAAGAAAAAAAAAAGACAAGTATTTTGTGAGCAAAGTTCAAGTCTGATATAATGAGAGTGATCTGAGAAGAAGAAAAAAGTCTGTCCTAAAATATCTGTTAGGAACATTTGCCTAGTTTTATCTACCAGTTAAGAAGAAAGTACTTAAACCAAAGCTAATTCTCATTTGGATGACATTTCAATAAAAAATAGTTATAGTGAATCTAATTATTAAACTTAAATCATACTATTTAAATTATTCTAGCCTCTATTGGTATTTCAGTTCCAGCAGTATTTAAAATTTATGAAAAAGCCCCCCAGAAATACATTTAATATAGAAAAATTATCATGCTGTGTAAAATTATAGGATCATAAAAATATTATTTTTTCTCTTTAGAAAGAGAAATGGACTACTAAGCTACTTATTTCAATATATTTGTTTGTTTTCTTAGTTTGAAACATATGCCAGCTGCATGTTAATCCACAAAAAACTGTGGATGTACCTAAAATGTTACGTCTCCATCAAGGCAAATGAGGTTATTTAAAACTTGCCCTCTTAGGACATGAGATCCTATGAACGTCTGGTTGCTGCACTGATGAAAAGATTTTGTTCAGGCTCTCCTGGATCTGCTGAAAGTAGCAATATTAATAAAAACATGCTGGCACGTATTTTGGTTTTGGTCAGCATCCTTGCTGGGTACTGAGTCTGCGGCAGGCTTGCTGCTAATGTGTTCTGCATTTTCACTGCTGATACCCTTTGATGGCTGTGCTGTCTCACACTGCAGCCCAGCGTTCTTTTGCCTGGGGAGATATACCAACAATTCTAAAAAACTGCTAAAACTCTTTTAAAGAAGTGGTTTTGCTGAAGGACTGATTTATTAAATATAAGACAAATCTCAAAAGACAAATCCACTCATTAACAGTTTTATAGCTTAATGATTTACTTAAGAGGTGGTGTTATGCTAGGCTGTAAGAGTCAGGTGTAGACGGTATAAATTGCATAAACTAAAAAAAGAGCTATTTTAAAAATATCTAATTTAAATGGACAAGCTGGTTTATTTCTTTAAGCCTTGCCTTATAAAGTCTTGAAAGAAAAACATGGACTTAAAATTTTGGCATTCAGCATTCTGACGTTTTCTGTTCACACATGTTCTTCAGTGCATAAGAGTAACTTTATTTTCTTGCAGAGTGTGTAAACTGAGGCATAGCCCCCAGTAATAAGGCAATGAATGTTTACAGCATTTATGAATAGAACTACATCAAAGGGTAATTAGGTAATTATAACGGTACTTTCTTTTAGAGAGCTAATTTAAAAAACTCTATTGCTCTCAAGCTTAATTATTTTAGTAATGCTAACATGTTAGCAACCTCAAATTTGATGCAGCCAGCTACAGTTAAAAAAAAAAAAGTAAGTATGAAATTTGAGATTTCTATGTCATATCCAAAAGGAAACTTTACTGAATTTTGATCTTAATAATTTTCTTTTTTATGTACTTTTTAGCTCATAACCAGATATTGTGAATTTTTTTTAATGATTATCTGCTCTTGTACCAGATGTGATTTCCAGAGTATTTTGATGCGTTGTATGGTAGTTGCACAAGCTGCTGCTCACTGTTATTTCAGAGGTGACAGGCAGTGATGTATCAGCTTCCATTGACAAACTCTGTTATTACTTGTGTATTTGTGAGGGCAGTTCTTATTTTTGTCTTTAGCTAGCCAGTCTATTGCCATGTCAGTGCTGCAGAAAGAGTGGCATGCATGCAGTTGTTGCAAGTTGATGTTTCTTTGTGACATCACCCCTTTAGTTATAACTAAATTAATAAAATAAGTTTTTGGGTTTTTTTTACAGGTAAAGCTTAAGCTCTTTTTAAACATTTCTTCATCTTATTATAAACACTTTCCTGATATCAGGTCACTCTGATAAACAGGAAAGTGCAAGAGAAAAAAAGTTTTCATAGTTTCTATACCAGGACAGTTTTGTCATCTTTACCTCATCTAAATTAAAAAGTAGAATTTTAGGTTGCCAATCTTGTTTGGTCAATTTTTGTTGATGGTGCCAGAATTTCATTACTTATTAAAGATTTCTCATGGTTCTATGAACACCTATCTCTTCTCGTTTTCCCAGTCACAGATAAAATCAGAGAAGATCAAACCACAGTTTTGTGATATCAGAGTATGTCTTTCCTGTGTGCTGTAAAACTGTAGAAAAAAATTAGACAGCATTTCAGGAATAATATTTTTAAATTTCTGATGCTTAACTATTTAAGCATGGTGATAGAAAAAAAACAAACATAGAGCAAAAGATTAATTTTTTTCTTCCCCTTGAAATCAGTATCAGCCTCTTGGCTCACCTTACAGAAAAATGTTCATGTCCCTTCTTTCCATTCTGTGATCTGATGATAACACTCTCACTGATGTCAGTTAGGGCCATGATATTAATACGTAGAGAACATATTTGAATTCTTTTTCCATGCAAATTCAAGAAGTGAGAGAAGCTCTGAAATCAATGTGTAACAGTATGGATTGCTTAACTCAATGTGATCACTGATAACCATTTTGATGATGCTTACATTCATCCATTCTCAAAAATACTGTTAGCTGTATCAGCCTAGAAAAGTGATTGTCTTTTTTTTTTCTTTTCCTGTAATTTTCACAATCCTAGATTGTATATATCAGTGAAAAGGACTTAATATCTTTATTAAAACCTTAGTATTTGCATTATTTATAATGTTAGAAATATAACATTGAAACCTGCAAGTTGTGAAGGATAAAAATTCATGTTTAAGTAGAAAAACTAAATTACTCCTTTGAAGAGCCAATAAAATTGAGAAGCATTCACTGTAAAAGTAATAAAAACTTATGAGTCCCATTTTATTAAAACTACTATCCTCTTTCCTGATGGAGCTGGGTTACTTAAAGGATAGATTAGTGACATTTTATGTCTTGCAAGGGGTTTATGTCTAAAGTGAGGTCTCCTGAAATTAATATAATCATTAATACTACTAGCTGAATTAATCTATTAAATATTTTTAACTCTTTGAGTACCCACATACCTTGACTGAGCTATAATGAAGATGTGTTGACAGGCAAGGAAAGAAACAGGGCAGTGATGTGTAGGTGGACACTGACTTATATGGAACAGATAATGGAAAAGAGTCAACCATTGTGTACAAACTGCCCACTGTTGGTATGAAAGGGAGGAGAATGAGGTCCAGAGGACAAATGTTTTCTTGGTTTGAAAGAGAGAAAAGCACAGGAAGTTAAGAATAAAAGTATGTGTCATCTCACACCAGTAAGAGTTCTTTTTGACACCAGTGATCAGACACCTACCACTGAATTGAGTTTGCATGACCAGGTTTTGGTAGCGGGGGGCTGCAGGGATAACTTCTGAGAAAAGTTGCAAGAAGCTCCCCCCATGTCCTACAGGGCCAATACCAGCTGACCCCCAGGATGGGCCTGCTGCTGGCTGAGGCTGAGCCCATCCATGGTGGTGATAGTGCTTCTGGGATAACAGGTTTAAGGGGAAAAAACTTCAGCTGGAGAAAGTAGCAAGATTGTGTGAGAGAAGCAACTCTGCAGACACCCTGGTAAGTGAAGAAGGAGGAGGAGGTGCTCAGGCTGTCAGAGCAGAGCTTCCCCTGCAGCTCATGGTGCAGACCCTGGTGAGTCAGGCTGTCCCTCTGCAGCCTACAGAGGGCCATGGTGGAGCAGTGATCCACCTGCAGCCCATGCAGGACCCCCCACCGGAGCAGGTGGATGCCTGAAGGAGTCTCTGACCCTCTGGGAAGCCTGTGCTGGAGGAGGCTCCTGGTTAGATCCATGGAGAGGAGCCCATGCTGGATCAGGTGTTGTGGGAGGCCTTGTGACCCCATGGGGGACCCACAGTGGAGCAGTGTGTTCCTGAAGGACTGCACTCCATGGAAGGGACACACATGGTGCAGGGGAAGAGTGTGAGGAGTCCTGAAGAGGAAGGAGTGTCAGAGACAATGTCTGATAAACTGACTGCAGCCTCTGTTTGTGTTCCCCTTACACCACTGGAGAGGAATTGATAGAGAATATGGGCCCAGGAAGTTGATAGAGAAAGTCTAGGAAGATGGGAGGGGTAGGAGAAAGGTGTTTTAAGATTTGGTTTTACTTCTCATTATTCTACTTTGATTTGATTGGTAACAAATTAAGCTAATTTCCCCATGTTGAGTCTATTTTGCCTGTGATGGTATTTGGTGAGTGATCTCTCCCTGTCCTTATCTCAACCCCTGAGCCTGTCATTGTATTTTCTCTCCCCTGTTTAGCTGAGGAGGGGAGTGATAGGGTAGCTCTTGTGCCTACCTGGCAACTCAGCCAGGGTCAACCCAACAAAATTGCTTGAGTAGTCAGAAGTCTTCTCTTTCAGGCATTCAAGAAATGTCATTGAAAACTACACATTATAAAATATTCTGGTGTATATAAAATGACCAAAAGAAACCTGCAAAATTCTTTTTGATCTGCTTGTGTACCACATAACATGAAAAGCAGAAAGGGTTTATTTTTCTAATTAATAGAACTGCATCACCAGTTTTTCTTCAATGGGACCTTATTCTTTGGCTTTGGTAAAACATACAAGTACCTTCTTTTAAAAACTCTTATTATCTGTAAATAGCAATATAGGAAGACAAACTCAAAGAAAATTGTTCTGAATGTGCAGCAATTACCCAGAAACTGGAAGTTTCTGCACTATATTGAATTTCTTTGCTGTTCATTATAAAATCCAGCAAATAACTGTCTATGATAGTAATATTGTTTTTTTAATAGAATTGCTTTTAATACAACAAGAAAGCATACAAAAGAGAGGTATCATTTAAAACCAACTAAGTAATGGCTTGAATTATATAAAGGTGCTTTTTTATTTGGCTAAAGGTGAAGAAAAATCTCATCAAAAATCTGGTAAATTGTTGAGTCTCTTATCATTGATTAGGATTCATTTTGTATTATCAGAAGATCTTAGAAACTGTCTTCTGTGTCTTTTAACATGTAAAAACATGATGTCATGAAATTAATATTTAGAATCAGTTGGTTTTCTGTCAGCCCAGTTTGTACAAGATGAGCAGTAGGAGCTGTCAGATAAAAGACAGAGTTCCAAAATGCAGCAGATATTCCATAGGTAATAATGAGATTTCAGTTCCTCCTGTCTGTATCACTTAAAATCACAGTAAATAAGCTCATGCAGGCAGTTGTAAAAAAAGCACCTTTGATATACATAGCAAGTTTAAAATTTTGAATTGTTTACTCTGTGTGTTTAAAAATATTTTAACCCATGAAAAATATTAAATACTCTTTTGTATTAAGAAGTAATGGCTAGGAAAATAGCCCCTTTCTGATAAAAGAAAATTTATGTTTAAATTATTTCAATACTTAAAAAACTCATGGTTCATTAAAGAGGGAGCAAAGATATCTAAAATTTATCATCTGTATCTATTGAACCTCAAAAATTTGTGGCTAAAGTGTTCTGCCAGATTTCTTTGCCTAATATGAATAATTAGATGTGTCATCATGAAATCTGTGATAATATTTAATGTTATTATGTAAAATTCACAAGCATTTTCATTAGCTGATGTTCCAAATTTGAGTTGCTTCTTACTGGAACACATGGCTTTCTGATTGCCACTAAAGTCCTTTAGTAAACTAGGTGTAACACTATGAATAGGTCAAAATATAACTTATGACTAGTTAAAAGCAAAGTAAGTACTTCATTAGGTACAGAATGTTATTTATGAAGTGAGAAATTTGAGATAATGTTTTCGTCATATGAAGGATTATGGGCATGCTTCACTATGAAAGCAGCATTTTCTGAAAATTAGGCACCTTGAAGGGGAGTCAGATTATACTCTCAAAATTCTGGCTTTCTTGGCTTTTGGATATATGCTGCTAATGGTAGAATCCCACCACAGTTTGCAGTTATTCAAAAAATCAGGTATTAAAAAGAATAGTGCAGTTACTTATGGCTTAATACTTTGTTTATTTTCTTGATGAATTTAAAGATCAGTACACGTTGGCATGAAATGAAATAGTAGGCTGAAAACAATGGTCAAAATGCAAAAATCATATGGAACAGTTTAGGCTACAAGGCATGGAATCAGTTGTTGGCTAAGGAGATATGACAACAATAGTGACAGGGCTATGGATAATACCTACAGTTGTGCAGCATAATATGAGGAGAAATTTAGCCATTAGTAGAGCTGGAAAATATTGTATGTTGTCAGGAATTCTGGCCACATCTAAGGGACAGGACTTCCTATGGTAATGATAGCAAAGTTTGATTCTTTGTGTCTTGAGAAGACAGGATGAGTATCCTTTCCTCCAAGGTGCTTTTTCAAGTAATTGATTGTCTGTTTCTTAGCCTGTTCTTAGCATGTTCTGGCAGTATGTTGGAGCCACACAGTTTCCAGGAGTGGGAAGAAGAACCAGTTAGGGCTACAGATGTGTTTTATGCTGGGGAAGACAGGAAGCTGTTGAACAACATAATATGGGGAAAAAATAGTTCTATTAGCTGGTATTTAAGGCTTTTGAGATTTCTTTGGTTATTCTGAAAATTGTTGGGAAGTAGGGCTAAAACTTGAAGAATTTGCCTTTTAAATACTTTTACATCTACTTAAATTTGTGGACTTTTTGGTCAAATAGTAGAGGAATGTGTCTTTCAAACTGTCTTACTGTATAGACTTGCCTTCTCCATTTTGTCATTGCTACATTGTATTTTGCTGTCCTTCTCTTCTTCTTTCAACACTGATATCTTCAACTTTTCCACTTTGAAGTAAATGGAAGATCTTTGGGGTTTTTTGCACTCAGATGTTGTCCAGAGCTAGAAGCAGGTTTCCTGCAAAGTTACAATGTACCCCTCTAGGCATCTCAGCTTCCTCCCTGTTTTCCCACATTATCCTTCTCCTGGGCTATTCTAAATTCTTTTCTCTGCAATCTCCCACAGCAGTAACTCCATGTCTTCCCCAGGTTGCTACTGCTTTGTAACCACTACAATACTTCTAGTTTCCATCTAACACATTGCATAATACCCACCACAGTGCTGGCAGTTCCAACCAAAGGGAAGGAGCTATGACGTGGCTCCTCTGGCCCCAGAAAAATCCATGTGGAACATAGAATGATTCTAGTTATTCTATAGTCTTCTCCCATGAGGGTATTTAATTTCAGTGTTGTTTAATTTCAGTGTCTCCCCTGCTGCTGATTTTCCTACAATTGCAAAAGATTTACACTGTGAAACTTAGTACAATGACATTATATACTCCTCTGCTAAATTAGGTGAAAATTGTTCAACAAATTAAAAGAAAATTTTCAGATCTGTGAAGGTAGGCAATGCAATCATATAAGAATTGATTCCTTTTTTACTTCATAATCAAATGCTATCTATGTATCTATTGATATGTCATTTTGGCTTAGGTTTCTTTAGGCTGAAAATTGCCCAAAGGTACAAAAAATTTCAATGATAGTTTGAATACACAGCTACCCTGTTATGCTTTTCAATAAACATTTTTGGCTGTTGTTCACCTAGTTTAGGTGAACAATCCTTATTTGCTTAAGCTAAACTACAATGGAGTTTGTAGGGCAATTTTTTTCCTTACAAATTGGATAGGGGACTGGTGGACAGATAGGAAAAACTATGCAATTGTGTGATAACTTTGTTAAAGCTGGATACCAAATCAGGTGAATTAAACACCTATTAGGAAAATACAAGCATTAGAGGGATGAAAAAAAATCAAGACTAGAACCAAAATCTACAGATAAATGCATGAGGCTGCCCACAAATCTAGAAGGTCTGGTCATCTGACCAGAGAGCCTTCAAAACTATTTTGTTATTTCAGTCTGTTAAAAGCATTTTAATAACTATAAATATATAGGCAGCTGTTTTTCAATTTTGAGCATTTTGTGAACAATAAACAGTTCACAAAACTTTGGTGTGATAGGTAAATTGTTCCCTTTTTCATCACTTTCTACCATTAATGGAAATGATGGGAAAAAGATTATTTTTCCTTCTAACTTATGGAGTAGAGTATTCTGTTAGAGAAGTAATTTTTAGAGCTTTTTTATCATTCTAGTTCTCAGTCGTTTCACCTGACAAAAACCATTTATTCTGTGTGTTCATTCACTTTATTTTTTGACATTGGTCTCTGTTGTGATTCACATGTGTGCATATTCTTAGATTTCCTTTGTGCCTAAATATAGTAATATCACCTGTTCTTAACCTATTTTCCCAGGTTGTACCCTTGAAGATTCACTTTGAAGATTCCTAGAATAAACTCTTCCTTTAGAGCTAAAAAGTTGACCTGTACTCCTGCTTTGCTCTAGTTATCACTAGTATGTAGTGAACACCAGACAGGAATACTTTATAGTAATTTTGAGGTGCTGTCATTTGCTATATATTTTTTCAGTGGTATGTGTATGTGGCTGTCGCCCCTCTCTTTAGCTTTCAAGTGACATTTGTATTATGTCTTCTCCATCTGAATGCTGTCTTGTCTGGGAAGAGTAATCAGAATCTTACTCATAGTAATAACTTTTTTATAATACTTCATTTGAATATAATAGAGATTTAGATGAATATATGTTATCTTTCCTTGTCATTCAGCTATGATCCAATCAGTCAGATAGAGACATAATCTCTACTGGACAAATTCTGCACAAGCAGAAAATTTAATACAAACTGAAAATCATGCTCCCTGGCAAGTAGCTGGCACAAATATTAGGTATCAAATAAATTAGAAAGTCTTTTCTCATCTACCTCAGGACTTTTACAGACCTATAAAATTATCTTTATATATTTTTCTAAATCACTATATAAAGCGCATCTCCATAAATTGTGTAAATCTAGTAACTGTAAATCTACAAAAGGTATAAAAATATATTATTGAAATATTAATGAAATGAGGCTTGATGCAGAATTATAGTAAGCTCTTGTGCTTCCCTGAAGAGGCAAGAGCTTTGAAGAGAATCTACCTTGACCTTCTCTTTATAAAATGCTCCTGAAAAAGACCAAAAGGTTTTTAAACTCATAAATGCAGCATATACTGGGTAATTATTTTATTGATAGAGGAAAAAATAACCCAAACGCACCACATAGCTGGCTTAGGCAAAACAATATAAACAAGGTTTCAGTATTACTCTTTCCACGTACAGCAAGTAGGTCCTTCATTCATGGTTGGTTTCAATACTCCTTGACTTTCTGGGATTAAGAAACTTTTGAATCAATGTCTCTGATCCTTACTAATTTTCTTTCTTCTCTGATGCCTGGTTGCATGTGCCCTGTTCCCTTGACATGCTGTGCTCTGCCTCGGGACCTTCTGTCCCTTAATGCTCACTTGGCCACTATGGTGGCACACTATTCTCCTAGCTCCATATAATTTTATCTGACTCACTCTGCTTGAAGAGACAAAGTAGACAATTAAGAACACACAATATATTAGGTCATGGCCATCACAGAAGCCATAATTTAAATGAAAAGTAATTTAAAAGTAATTATATTCTAGATCAGGAGTCAAGTCCTGAGAAATTCATCCCAATATGTTTTCTTGGAACACAAGAAATATAGTTCCATAGACATTAAATAGATATATAGTTTAGCATAAAGTTGCTGATTCTAGTGTAATTATTTATTTTGGCATATTAGCAATAAGTGAATTCAAATAAATTCAGGGGTAATTACAAGGAAAAAAATTATCAGCACATACATCACTGAAAGTTGATATTCAGAAACGTCCATTATATGGCCTAATGATTCATGTATATAACTTGACATATTGAGATTAATCTACCACAGCAGTTTATATCTCTGCAAAATTTGGGTTGAGAGCAACAGCCTTTGATGTTTGAGTATAATTCTTTGAAACAATGTTACAACAGATGAAGAGCACCAGTGCTTTTGGTGTCACAATGTTATTTAATGAATCTGTTAGAAGGGAAAAAAGTCTACTGCTAGCAGATTGCTCCATGATTTGTACCATATCACTAACAATCAATGAAAACCCAACATACAATAACCAGAAAGCATTGCAGATGTTGCATTTTATGGGGTTTACTTTTTTTCCCCCTCAAGTAAATGAATTTTAAGAAATAAAGAACTTTTTTAACAGAATAAAGAAATAAACAGTATTTAAGAACAAAAGAAATTCTCATCAATCTGCCCAAACTGCAGCATATGGAAGAAGCATCATGTGTTTCTTCCCCTGGAGAATCTCACTTCCAAGAGATAGACTTTCAGGGACTGAGTCACAAGTTGCATTTGTATTGTTTTAATACCTCCAAATAATTCATTATCCACCCTCCAAAAATTCTGGTGACCACTTTACTACCTCTTGAGATTTTTGGTCTATAAAACATCCTGAGGCAATGAGCTTCTCATGGTAATAACAGTTCTACTACTGATGTTGACAGTAGTTCAAAGTTGTTTTGAAATGTGTTTTTAGCAGACATGTCTAAATTTAAATTGTGAGATTTTTTTTTCCCTTGACTTTGTTGGGTATTTGTATTTTCTGTCCTCTGTATCAGGTGTTTTTACATTTTATTTATTGGTTTAGTCAAACATCTATGCAGCAGAGTAGAAAAGCAATAAGCAAAACTCAGAAAATAGCTATGTTCTTTTTAGTAAGTGTTAGTGCAATTTTCCTTGTCCTTAGTGTTGAGCTAATTTCCTGTCTGGCAGGCACTAGCAGTATTTCACTTTTTCATTAAAAACAGAGAGAAGGAGAGAGAGATATAAAAAAAAGTAAGTGAGGAAGATGTAGTAGATGATCTAGATTACAATACTAATTGATGCAGTGTTGTAACATGCTACTGGGATAGTGTATAAAGCCTTCTGCCTTTGAAAACTGTAGCTCAGCTACTGTTTGGGCACATGAACAGTGATAGAATTTACTTTTTTCATAAGTTATTTGATGGAATTAAGATGAGAGGAAATGATCTTTCAGATATATGAACTGCTCACTGAAACTACCAAATGTCAATATGTGATTCCTTCCTTGTGATTTTCCACTGTAAAACTGGAAGCAAAATGGATTCTTGTCTTAGATGGAAATCCACGATGCTCCTCCCAGTCCCACTCCCTTCCAGCAAGTCACATTTATAAATCATTCCTCTCATATAAATTGCCATTCTCAAGTTTTTCCATCATCATCTTCTGGTTTCAGGAAGAGCTATTAATGAGGTGCATTTCTTTTTTCTTTACGTTATGTGTTTGCATAAGTGTTTCTGAAGTAATTTTATTTAAGGATGAAAATTTCATGTCAAGCTAGGGATTTTTCACTTCTATGAAAATGAAATGTGTCCAGGAAGTGCATTTCATTGTGTAAATAAGTGTTGAAGCAGTCAATCCCCTATAACTGCTGGCCACTCCCTTCCTTCACCCTATCCACTCCACTTACTACTCCCTTTCAAATGCTTCAGTTCACATCAGATGCTG
The DNA here is from genome assembly GCF_051311805.1 of Agelaius phoeniceus. Classification (NCBI taxonomy): domain Eukaryota; kingdom Metazoa; phylum Chordata; class Aves; order Passeriformes; family Icteridae; genus Agelaius; species Agelaius phoeniceus. The sequence continues at coordinate 46,763,417 of NC_135269.1, read as the reverse complement.
AATGAGCTTTTGCACTAAGGCATCAGGAAGCTAACCTGGTCACTGAAATAAAAGTGCCTTTGATAACTTAGCATGCTGAAATTTCTCAGTAATGGGCCTGACGGGCATCAAAACCAGAAAAAGTGTAGGGAAGGGCCATAACTAACCTCCAGCAAAGCTGGCTTTGAGGCTTATCTTTGATATGTATTTGCTATGTTCAGTTTAGATCTGCACCCAAAATGCAGATCTTGGCCTCATCCAGGAGGTGGTACTATTCATGAAATATTTTTACCTGGCAATGGATAGCACTGTTCAAAAAAAAAAATTTCATTGATAAGGGATGACCTGACTGAATCAGTTGATGGTAATGGGAAACCCAAGAGTTAATTTGCCTCATCAGAAGAAGAAATGCAACTGAGAATGGATGACCCACAGCAAGCTTGTACCAAAAATCAGTGTTCATTTTGTGGAAGAATTGGGTCCTTTTTGAAGAAATTAATCTAATTTCTGGGTATTTATTTAAATTGCATTAGAAACTTCCCAGTACCTGGAACAGAAAAATCACTTTGAACTGGGATCAGACTGCAAGATAGGCATCAGGTATGCTATTGCCTTGTATTTCTGTCACTAAATTTAGAAAATAGTGCATTTGACAGAATGAATTAATATTTTTCACTTGAAAATTTATCAAGTATTAAGGGCTCACAGATCCTACTCATTCTTTACCCATGGGTCATTCAGAAATGAAATAGAGATGAGGGACTTCCTACCTTGAAGACCTTCACCGTTTGGTGAAGCTGTCCTTGGCTGAAGTCCAGTGCCTGGCTTGGAAACTTGCTTGTGTGAGATACTGGTTAGTGACAATTGCCTCCTGCTGGCAATTGTTAACCAGAACTTTACAGGTATCCATGTTGAAAATTTGAATTTTTGCACAATATGATTTAAATAAATGTTATAAAAGATAAGTGGCAACATGGAAATAAGCTATATAAAATTTTTGTGTTTCCTTCATGCCAGATTGCTTTCATTACAGACTTTGGTCAGATACCCATTCGGTTCTAAGTTTTTTCCAGACAGTTTTTGCTAATTAATAATTCCTTTAAGTATGTTTTCTTCTATCAGGAAAACCATATGTTTAGGGACAGTTTTGTAGTCTTGAAAACTATATGTGTTCTCCAAGTGCTTCTGGACCCTCGGCATGATTATTGAAGCATTTATGTCTGGTGATAAGTTTTCTGTTGTCGACCCCTTTCTGGCTAATGGCTGTATATCAGAAAATGGGGGTAGTATTTGCATTATTCTACCTCTTTTGCTTCTAGTTACTGAATTCAAGAAGTATAGATTTGAAAAGGTGAATTATAGGTGATTGCTTTTATGTATTAATGCTGCCTATGAAGGGTCTCATTAACACTCACAGCATGGAAAATTCCTGCAGCTACCCTACAGAGCACTGGAAAACATGACTGCTGAGCAGGCTTTATTGTTTATGCTTCATTTCTAATTTATTCTCTTAAAGGATATTTTTGCAACCTCCATATGACAAATGAGATACCATATGGGAAAAAGAAGAACTGGACAAAGGCAGCAGGAATACTATTTTCTTCTATTTATCACAGGGGTGTTTTTTATGATTTATTTTGGGAGTGAGGGTTTCATTTTAATTGTATTCTTGTGAATATTTAATTTCCAAGCTGGCATTTGGTATATTATTAGAGCAGCAATCAGTGATAAAACATCTTGTTGCAATACTTGCACTTGGGAAATTGAATTATATATGTGCAATGTATATATATTTTTTATTGCAGAATTGTTTTTTAAATTATAACATGTTTTATACATGTTCTTGTGAAGTTATTAAACCAAATCTAATTCTGCTACTTCGTTTGAAGTATTTGAGGCAATTTTTAAAATGTAAACTATTTTACTTTAATTAAAAATTATTCCTTTTTAGAACAAGAAAGAAAAATATTTTTATACTACAAAAAGGGCTTATTTCCTTCTCCTATCAGTAAGAAGCAGGATATACCCTGCAATTCAGAGGTTCAATGTGTATACATTAAGTGGCAAGGGAACTATTTTCTTCAGTACATATCATAGTGCCTTGGATTGTTATCTGTGATAGTGTCTACCCCTTTATGTCTTGCAATTGCACTCCTTGATGTTTAGCTGGAAGAGCTAAATGGTTTTCTTGTGCTAGAAGTGAAACTTTTGTTGCCCTGTGAAATGGGCAGGTCAGTGGTACAGCAATGTTTGGGCACACATTACCCTGGAGGCATTGGTGTTCTGTGACCGACTCCCAGTGCATCCGTTCGTGAGCTGGGGAGCTGGAGCTGGCAGCTGAGCCTGTGGCTGGCTCACCACTGCATCAGCCACAGCTCTTTAGGCTGCTGAAAAGCTCTATGGCACAACCTACACTGACTTCAACTATAACCTTATCTTTTGTAAAGATTTACTACTTGAACATATTGGGACTTTTTGAGTAGGAGTTTCTTTACTTGTAAGAGAAGGGGAAGAAAGAAGGGTGGAGACAGCTATGTCCTTGGAGATGGTCATATCCCCTCTCAAGAAAGCTGGAAAGTCTTATGTTGACTCTAGCCCAAATCTTTCTTATTTTATTTTCATGTTGGAATTTTCTGTTTTAAATTCTAATATTTGCATTTATACTTGTGACTCTCTCAAATACGTCCTTTTCCAGCTTGTGAAATATACCAGTTGTTTAACTGATTGCTTTTCCCTCCATGCATTTCATAAAACAACATAACTAAATTGTTTGTGAATATTTCCTTGTGAAAGTTGTGCATTCAGTGTTCAATATCATGATTTTGCAGATATATTGTTACCGGATAAAGTCACGGGACCTTTACTGATTGAATGCATGTGTGCTTCTGTAAATAATGATGTATCTTGATAAATTTACAATTAATATCTTTACCTATGATTTTTGCTTTGATTTTTAAATGTCGTGTTACTTTGCTTTAAAAAAAAAAGTAAAATAACTCCTCAAATTTCATATAAGTGAGAATTTGGAAACTAGATGTTGCCATCTGTTGTTGATACCATGAAAATGTATGTGAGGAGCCTTTTGATTCCAGGTATTCCCTTTGCACTAACTCTTAATGTTCCATCTTGTATGTCTTGAATATTTTAAGGGAGAGAGCATATCAGAGAAAGATCTGCCAGAATTTTTAAATTCTGTATCTTGTGACTGTGGTACAATGAAGATGAGTCCATGGACTTAACATCCTCTGGGAAATTAAAACATCTGTCTCTGTCTGTTCAAGAAAAGCAAAAAACCAAAGGTTTTCTGTGCCCCAATCACAAAAATAAAAAAAAGAAAAGGAAAAAAAGAAAACCCAACTCAGACAGGTCTCCTAAGTCTTCCAGTCCTCTTTGTTCTTACTATTTTACAGCTAGAAGCACTCCAAATGGATCATTGTGCTTGTCATAAGGCCTTTTTTCAGCATAGAGCAATTAAAAGATAAGGTTCCATGATCTCTAATGCAGTAGAGACTGGGAAAGATGTGACACTTGCAAATGATCCCTGTCATTGATCAGGACCTTCCAGGAACATTTTAAATATTCATTGCTTTAGGAAACAGGCATTTTGGTGCTTCTTATTTTGAATAGTCAGTGTTTTGTGGTTAGAAAAAAGGTGTAAAACGATTCTAAGGAAAAATTCTATTCCCTCCAAAAAGTGTATCATATATTTTATGGGTTTTTTGGTTTTTGCTTTTGATTTATTTTCTAGTCTGTATTGGTGTCCATAGAGCAATGACTGTAGTTTCTCTCTTTATATCTCGCTATATCTGATGTAAAACTAGCAAGCTTATAAAGCTCAAGGCAATATACACTAAAATGAAGGTGGATTGCTGCCCTAAATACCTAAAAAACATTTGTTTAATGTATTTTTAATTGATTCTGCCATCATTTTTCCTTTATTGGTCTGAGGCAATTAAACACCCTCTTGCTTCGATTCTTGGGGAATTGCTACTCTTTTGAAATCTAATTTGCTGAATATATTTCTAATATTTGTGATAAATGCTGAGAATACCATCCATCAAAAAGCTTTATTTCCCTCAGTTCAAAGAAGTGTTTACTGCTGTGAATTTATTGGAGATTTTATGGGTCTGCAATTATGCAGTGATACAAAGTATCACTAACCAAGTGTAGATAATGTGGTTTTTAAAAAATGCAACAGTTTTGTTGACTGCATTAGTTTAGGTGTGCCACATCTTAAGAGCTACTCAGCAGTGTTGGAAGAATTGAATTTTGCACCCTTGAGAGCAAAGATAAAATGCCTTTTTTTTTTGTATTCATCTAATGAATTGTAAAATTTTGCTGAAGCAGAACAGCTGCTGTTCCCTGTACTCCCTCCCCTACCCACTGGCATGATGGCCTCTTCTATGTGAACTCACTGCCCCAGCAACAAGCCAGCTGTGCTTGCCAGTATACCAGCCTCTGCAAATGTGAGATGTTTGTACCCCACACCTTTGCACAATGTAAGGACATTGATAAGAAAAGAATATAAGTAGTGCTTCACTTTGTCCCTGATCACCAGGCAACTCACTGTCTGCTCAGCATCTCTCTCCATGGACTGTGGATAGACTAGAGGAAAACAACTCCAAAAGCCTGTGCCCCATGATATGCCAGCCCATTTCATTACACAGAGCTCTGCTCTTGTTAGGGAGGGTGATGTTTCCATGCTCTCCTCCTCCACGTTTTGTTGCCTTTACTAGCCTGACAGTCCAAGTAATGGCCTTCTTTGATGATAGCTAAAAATAACTCTGGGAAAATATACAGCTCCACTCTGATTCCCTTAGAATTTATTGACAACATAGCAACTGTGGACACTTATTTGGAATGACTTAAATCCCTCAATTTTACATTTGCCAGGACAATGTTTTTTCATGGCTATGCGGATAATTTACTGCTACCTTAAGTTAGACAAATTTCACTCTTAGTAGACATGCTCCTATTTTACTTCTTTCATACTTAGATCAGAATAAATTTTGTGGTCTCTAATGAAGAAATACTCAGTGTGTTTAATTTTTTTTAATGGTCTAAGGTTTGTGCAAGATCAGTTTTAAAATACAAATTTAAACTTATTTGGTGTGGTGTGGATTGGCTCTTTAGGAAGATGATGCCAGTTAGGGCTTGGAAGAGTGAGGTTGGAGAGTGTGAAGAATTGGCCAGGTTTGGGAGTAGAGATACAAAGTTTAGAAGTTTTAGCAAAGTAAAAGTATTTCAGACATTTTACTGGTGGCTTGGCTAGGAGGCATTCTAACAGGGAATGGTAGCCAAAGGGGAATTGATCTTTGATAGAACTTGGGCTACCTAACCAGTGAACTATATATTCCTCTAATGTTAATTTTTTAGGATGAAATGCTGTCCCACTGAAATCAGTGAAAAATGTTGACCTAGTAGAATTTTTTTCCTTACATATTGTAAAGATCTTCTATGGAAGACTATGATCTAACCTAAGAGTACCTTTGATATTTTACTGTTTCTGTCTAGCTGCTTAGTTTCCAGCTGTGTGTCTTGGACTTCTTGAACCATGCAAGGATTAAATATACTGCTTGAATAGTGAAAGTGCATAGAGAGGACCCTGAATCAAATTACATGCTATCCTTTTCATCAATAGTGAAAGACATTTCATCTTCTTTGGAATTCATGCTTCAGTCATATGTAAGTAACCCTGATTTTAGCGTAGTGAACCACACACTCACCCATGTAGCTATTTCTACCTGGGAGAGTCTTTACTTATTGATGTTTCCCAGCATTAGGTCTGAAAAATGGGTAGGAGAATATTTGGTATCCAGAAATGAAGGCATATATTTCAAAATGCTAATTAAATTTAGAACTTCATTAAATATTTTTAGCAGTTTACTTGTGGACTACTTTTTTTTTTTTTTTGAATGTGTGTTTCATTCTTTATCCAGACAGTTTTAAAGGAACTATATCAATTCTTGAATTTATTAATCATTAATTACTTGGTAATTTTCAGGCAGTGAGTAGGCTTTCTTGATTTTAATATCTGCTAAATAAAAAAAGACAAGAAACTATGGGGGAAATAGTTCTAGCATTTGCGTTTAACAGGACTTATGAAATTAATTGATTCTTGGAACATTCTGATCTGCAACCATAGCTACTAGTTCCTGGTGTCTCTCCCAGTATTAGTGAACAAAAATGATACGATGTCATAAATACCAAAGGCTCTTGTTTCCTTCAACTAACTATATATATGTTAAAAATACAACTTAAAAAAGGAAGAAGTCTGAAGTTTGGATAAGAATAATGAATGCCTGAGAAAACCTTGGATTACCTTCTTCCTGGAGCTTGAGATAAATACCCAAGCTCTTCAGGTAGGTGAAATCTGTGAAACCTAGTGGATGTGTACATTAAAAATGTCTGTGCTACTGACAAGTTAAAAGAGCTTTTAATGACATAGAAGTTTTACTTCCATCTTTATAGACTAAAGTATTTCAGTGATGAAGAACTGGAAATGAAGTATCATGTGATGTTGAGGTCTTGAGCGTAGAAACCCAGGAGCATCTGTCAGCATTTAATGGCTGTACATTCTCCCTGCGCTACCCCTCTGCTTCCATTTGTTTACTAGAAAGATTAGATGCTTTTTAGAGATTCTTAACTAAGTTAGAAGCCTTTTAGGCTTTTATCTACTCTGTCTCCTCAGTGATGGTGCCACTCAGTCTGCTTTTATGTCAGCTGAAATCTACATGGTAACAGCTTTCAGAACCACTCAGTCCAAGCCAGCAGTGCTCGGTGAGGGTGGCAACTCTTGTAAAATAGCCCAATGCTTTCAGGCCAAAAGAGTTCTTTAAGCTATGTGATATCATTATTCTTTCATCCCCCCACCCCTTTTTCTGCATTTCCACTAAATATAAATTATCCAACATAGGCTCAGCTATAAGAGGAAAAGGTTACATTTTTTAATTTAAAAAAATGTTAGCAAGAAAATGGCATCCTGTTGTCAGATTTCACATCTGTGCCTATTGCATATTATAGTACTGTTTGTTATGATATTCAGTGGTCCTCTGATCAACAAATTTAGTTACAAATATTCTGTAAAGAGAGCTTGAAATACCACCATTATCTTTTGAATCTGTGGCAGGCATTTTATACCTGCAGGCTGCTTGCTCATGTGAAAGCGAGCACATTTTACATTTAAAAGCACTTCAGCTTTTTGCCTGGAGTGAGTTTCTCTTGCAGCTGGCAAAGTCAGGAAGACCTCAAGGCTTTAGGAATAAATATGTTTGCTATGTTTTCACTTTACTAAGTATGGGAATTGATAAACATAAAAATAGTCTTCTAAAAACTAAAACACCAAATATGCCCTGAAATGAAAACAACCACAGATTAAAAATAACTTCTGCCTGATACGCCATCTTTATAATATCATGTAGCATATATAATTTTTTAAAAATCGAATTTATGCTTATAAAACATGGTTGCAAGTCTCCAACTGCTAACTCAGCTTAATTTCTCTGTTTTTTAGAGCTGCATCTGTAAGCAAGAGCACTCTGGGGTGGGTTTATCCTTTCATGGATGCATGGCCAACATTTGTTAGGTTAAGATTTTAATCTGGCCTGTTATGAAGAAGAGCAAGATAAAATTTAACTGTTCAGTCAGCAGTGAGTGGTGTTTATGTAGTGAAGTTTGCTACTTTGTTGGGCAGACACAGTAATCAAATAATTGTTTTTTCTTGATTTAATTGTGATGGAGGAAATGTCAAAAAATGCAATTATGGAAGAGAGGCTGTTATATTCTTTAGAACATGAAGCGCAGTGTTCATGTAGTTCATATTTTCCAACAAAAGAATGTGTAGTATAGATTCCTTGTCTTTAAATTTCCATTAAATGCCATTGATGTAATTGTGTTGCATAAAACTTGTATTTAATTCAAATATTTTGAGTGTGTTGTTTTTGTTTGAATGCATTTTCAGTCTTCCCATCTGTTTTTTTTAATAATAAATTGTGGTTTGATTTAAAGTGTATAATGATTTTAAACTTTAACAAAGACCATTTTAGGAATCTGAGCTACATAGTAATTCAATTACTGCAACATGTAAAGATTCTCATGTATTATGTTTTATTAAATTTTATTTTACTTACTAACCTTTTTGTCTAGAAAAAATGTTGTGGTTGTTTTTTTTTAAATATGAGTCCAAATCATATTCCTTCCTGTCTTCTTGGGTTCTGAAATGGACTGCCTCTTTGAGGCAACCTAGTTTCTTTAGGTTCATATAGCTTATCAAAAATAATTCCTAAATATACCACTATCTTCAAAAATATGTTACAGCTAGTGGTCTGAAGTACATTATGCAGTGCCTGTGCTAACATGACTATGCTATCTCAGCAACTGAGCACATTTAGAACTATTTTAGGCACTGTCAGAAGAAAATTACTTGCAGAAAATTAATGTTGCAGGTTTCATTTATCCATATTAAATATGTACCAAAAAAAGTAAACTGTATCTACAGAAAGAAGTTAATTACTTATTCATTGCTATTGTTTTCAACAATTCATATATTTCTCAGGCTATTCATGTTCTAATTAAATGGACTGCCTCAGTACAACTTCAAACTTCTGTTCATGAATTCATGATTATGAATTTTTGTTTTGTTTTTGTTTGTCTGGTTTTCTTAATTCAGGAAAAGTAGAGACAAGAATATTAATGAAACAAGAAAGTATCTCTGCGAACTTAAAAAATTTGTAAAGAAGACAGTCAAATTGATTGTTTAATATAATTTAGATAGTTAAAAATATGAATTAGCAAAACATTGATGGCTGTGCCTAAATGCATGAATGGGAAAGCAATATCTGGTTCAGTTCTAGACAGGCACCTGTTTGCTGTTTGCATATGAACTTTCTCTGGTTCCACTGTGTCCAGGGATGACTTACTCCATGTCTAGGCTTCAGAGCAAAGCCTTCATCATTCCTCTAAGGCAATGAACTAACACAAGCATGTTCCTGTATCTGCAGTCAGGGAGAAGCAAGAACAGAGCAGATTTTTGAGGGGGACAAGCTAAGAGCATCCTGTGCCCTCATTGGGAGGTGCAAACATGGGGGCAGAGCCAAGATCAGGGATCATGGTCTATTGACAGCACCAGCACAGCAAGGGATGAGCCAGGGCCAGGGCCCATCACAGAGTCCTCCCGTCAGCAGCAAAATCTGATGGGACCAGAGACAGGTTGAGACATGCTACAGTGGGAGTGTCCACAGTCTGTGCTTTGAGAGGGCTTGGGACAAGTGTCCCCGGCATGGCTGGGGCAGGGACTGCGGTAAAATGAGGCTGGGGCTGAGCAACGGGAAAACCTGGGATGTCAAGCAGGGAAACTCAGACTGTTGTGTGCGCTCAGGGCCCAGACATTTGTCTACAAAAAAAAGTCAATGCACCACTAACAGTCTGATGGTTGTATCTTTTAAGTGTACATTTAGAGCCAAATGGCATCTTGCTTTTTTATCTCAACATGTAAATTAGGTTTCTTAACAAGATTCCCATAAAACTAGCAAATGTGAGGTACCAGTTTTTGCCCTTCAGTTTAACAATTTGCTAGTCATTCTGAGGCATATATACAGAATTTAGTAGTATCTGGTACCTAATCTTTGTCTTTTGAACACAAATTATAATGCCAAGTTTTTAAAAGCAGTGGAAAAACAGGTTGTTATTCCCAGCAGGCTTTTTTTAAGCACTCAGGGTTTTGTAAAAGGGGGGTTTTTTAATGAGCCCTTCTGGCATCTTTGTTTATGTACATAGATTAGATGGATTTAAGAATTTGCTTGAGTAGAATCAGAGAGAAGTCATGAGCTATTCTGCTGCTCTTGTTTCCAAAATAGCCCAAATAACACACAGAAATTGTAAAACTAGAAACATACTTTACCATCTTACTTATTCAAGTCAAAACAGATATACACCAGAGATTTTAAATAATGCTGATAGATTTGTCTGATGACATTTTTGTTCAGGAGTTGACAAGATAAGTAGATAGATTCTAAACCTTCTTTCAAGATTATAGTCATGTTATAACAATCAATTTCTTGCTTCAAATTTTTTGCACTTCTGGAGAAGTAAATATATATGAAGAATTATGTTAAGACTGAAAAATTTGTACAAGGACCATCAAATTAGGCAGTACAGAAGATTATCTAGGGCTTAATTGGAAAAATGTCACTCTTTTCCTTTCACCTGATAGTGATGAGAAATTTCTGGCATTACTGTCGCTACTTAGATCTCTGTACCTTTGGCAGTGGTGATCTTTCAGCTTGTGCATTTCCATTTCTTATACTTAAATCCATTTTTCATTTTCTTGTACATGGAAGCATAAAGGTTAGGGATTATTTATGTAGTTCTATTACCATAAAAGTTAAAATTTTGCAGATAATGAACAAATAAGGACACAGAAGCTCAAGAGCTGATTGATATAATGAGTGCTTTGCTTTTTCAATGAATTTTTATCACTATTATTAATTCCAATAATATATATTTTAAAACAGTCCCTATGTTATATAAAATTCACAGAGGAAATGTTTTTATTTTGCTCTGCTTCACTTTCTTTCTTCAGCTGAGAAGTCCACCGATGTCTAACTACTAACTAAAGAAACACAAACATGTTTATGCCCAAGTCATGCATTTTTCTTGTGTATCTTCATTCATTTTGCAAATTCATTGTGCTGATTTCACTGCTGTGTTTCCAGCCTGTAAAAACAATGATATGAAAAACAATGAAAAAATGTTTCTGAGGTCATATTTATTTCATAGAATCGTAGATTCATAGAATGGTTTGGGTTGGAAGGGTCTTTAAAGATCATCAAATTCCAACTGCCCCACCATAGGCAGGGAACCTTCCACTTCCATTTATTTCTCAACTTATTAACTGTAGCAGCAGGTCTTCCACTGGGTAATGCAGTGTGGTCACAGCAGCAGGACTGTGCAGTTTGCTATTCTCAGCTAGAGTTCTGATTGAATTAATGTAAAGATCACACTGAAGGGTTTATATGCTCATTTTCGAGATAATGCTACATTACAGCAAAGATACAATACTTTAGTCAAAGAGAAGGAGCCTTCCTGAATCAGATAATACGATGGCTGGGTAGTTTTGTGTGAATAGTCTAGTTTTTCTTATAGTTGTTACAACAAAGAAAGGAAAAAAAATACTGCTTCCTTAAAGTTAAGTCCTCTTTTATGTATATGTGCTCTTTGAATTTGTAAGATAAAGGTTTGTCCCATGGTAATTGTACATCTCTAACATGGCTATTACTATTATTTCTAAACACAGGATAAGATAGCATTAAAACATTGAATAAGTGGAGAATTTACCCTTCTAGTATATGGAAAAGTACTATCCTTGTCAATGTCTTTGATTTGGAAATACCCATTATTGAAAAGATGTAGTATGAATGACTGCCTTCTCAGAGAAAAGAAAGAATATCAGTAGTAATGGATGCAGTTTGCAAGACTAGTTTCACTCTAATGATGTGAAGGTTTACAGTGTAGTGACCTATAAAACTGGCTCCCCTCCAAACCTCCTGTTTCAGAGTTGCTACTGGACTGTTTGCCTAGCGACATACTTAATGGACCCGTAGGGAATTTAGACTTACAGCTAAATGAGTGTAGAATGCTGAAGAGAAAGACCAATAGTTTAGGTATAGGAAAAAGAGAAGAAAGCATTTTGTCTGACAGAGTCCTGAAACTGAGTCATTTGGTACAGAAACATCTCCTTTCAATTGCTTTCTAGATATATAATAAAAAGTTTTTACTATAAAGGTAGGAAGGTAAACATCTCTTAATTTTATTATCCTAATGTCTTTATCTTATTTTTCTAGTATTTTACTTTTTATCCCCCCTTATCCTCTAAAATTTAATGAAATATTGGATGAAAAGAACATTTGAAAGTAAAATGAGTGAGACAAAAAAGATTAAAAAAGCCTGGCAGAAATAAGCAAGGGTATTTCTGTTGATAATGGATGTCCTTGATTCTGTTTGTCAGTCTTTCAAGAAAACTGCTATCTAATAAAGTTTTCTATGAGCCTGACCACTAAATTAAAAAGGAAGAAAAATGTCTTTAAATGTTTTATGTGGTGTCTTAGGTGATGTCTTAGATACAAATCAAAATGGAAAGCAATTATTTATATGGGGAGGTAGTCCTTTCAGACAGCTGAAATCTAAATTAAGTTTTAGTTAATCTTTTCTCTAAATCTCCCTCCTAGATACAAATCTCAGTTTGTTTTTCAAAAGGCATGATCTCTAATTTTTTTTACAAACTTATTTAATGAGAGGGTTTGCAGAGTTTCAAGTGACAGATAGTGGCAGATGTTGTTTGGAGGTCACTTTCATTGTTGTATTTTTTATAAATTATATTAATCAGTAAAGCTAAAAATACAACACCTATTTTATTGTGACCTTTTGACACTGCATTAGAACATTGAAACAAAAGGTTCTCCATATTTTATTTTTTAATTAAAAAACGCTGTACTGTTTGAACTATATGCTATAGTTCAACTGTAATTTGAGCTCAGGGACTGAAGCTGTGTTATTTGTAGGATGTGAGACTAGATTATGGCAGTAACTTAGCATCACTTTGAAAATCTATTAGTACTGTTGTAAGATAATCATCAAACTCATTGCGTGCAGAAACAACTCAGTTACAGGGCAATATTATTTTACATGCAGTGCTGAAAACACATGAATGTAGTCCTTCAAAGTTTTGCTTGGATTTGAAAATGGGATGCTTTCCTTAGGCATGGAGTCAAAAGGCAAAAATGCCTACCCCTTTTGTATCTTAGTGTCCTCTCTGCAGGTTCTGTTCACCTTTTTAATGCCTACATTTTCTTGTGAGGAAGCTGGAATGAATAAGTGGGGAATTTGAACAGATTAGATTATGGATTATCCAATTTGTTTTTTGGTTTTTTTTTTTTGTTGTTTTTTTTTGTTTTGTTTTTTTGTTGTTGTTGCTGTTGTTGTTTGGTTTTTTGTTTTTTTTTTTTTAATGTATAGTTGAGAAACTGACTATGACTGAGAAAGGTTTGTCCCTCAAGAGTTATTCCCAGCACTTTTGGATCCTGGCTATCATAAATGTGGAAGTTATCCCATAGATTTGGCTTGTTTTATTTGCCCCCCTGCACCCTCTCTCCAAAAGTTTGTTGGGTTTGTTTTTATTGATTTGTCTTCACGTGAAACTAAAGTGGAGCACATAAACATTCTGTTGGTTTTATTATTTTAATTACTATTATCTGAGAAGGGTTACCTAATTTGGTATTAAGAATACACCTACTGTTAAATCTATTTATCTAAAATATCTTTCTAGATGAAAAACGTTCCCTGAAATAGTAGAATCATGCAATCATATAAGTAGGAAATGACCTTTCAGATTATGGAGTCTAGCCATTAACCCAGCACTGACAAGTTCACCACTAAACCATGACTCTAAGTGCAATGTGTCTTCTGCATACCCTCAGGGATGGTGACTCACCCACTATCCTGGGTTCCAATGCTTGACAATCCTTTCAGTAAAGAAATTTTTTCCTAATACCCAATTTAAACCTTTCCTGGTGCTACTTGAGATCGCTTCCTGTCCTATTACTTGTTGTTTGGTAGAAGAGACCAACACCCACATTGCTGCAACTTCCTCTCAGAGCTGTAAAGTCTGTTCTGAGCCTCCATTTTTGCATGCTAAACAACCTTCAGCTGTTCTCATAAGACTTGAGCTTGAGACCCTTCACCACTTTGCTGCTCTTCTCTGGACACACTCCAGCACCTCAATGTCCTTCTTGTAGTGAGGGGCCCAGAACAGGGCACAGCACTGGAGGTGTGGCCTCACCCGTGCTGAGTACAGGGGGGCAGTCTCTGCCCTGGTGCTGCTGGCCACAGCATTGCTGACACAGGCCGGGTGCCATTGGCCTTCTTGGCCACCTGGGCACTGCTGGCTCATGTTCAGCTGCTGGCTCGTGCTGGCTGTCCAACTGTACTCCCAGATCCTTTTCCACTGGGCAGCTTTCCAGCCATCTGCCCCCAGCCTCTAGGGTTGCACGGGGTTGTTATGTCCCAGGGGCAGGACCCAGCACTTCTCCTTATTGAACCTCATGCAATTGGCCTTGGTCCATCGATCCAGCCTGTCCAGATCCCTCTGCAGGGCCTTCCTGCCCTCCAGCAGATCAACACCCACCTTGGTGTCACCTGCAAACTCACTGAAGGTGCACTTGATCCCTTTGTCCAGATCACTGATAAAAAGGTAGTGTTCTGAGATTCATTATAAAAATACCCATGTTAGTTTGCAGCACTTGATGACCTAAATAAATTAATAAATATTTCCTCTGCTCTTTTGAAAAGTTAGTCAATGCTTTCTAATATTTTTATATTCTCACCATCATGGAGAAAAATCCCTTTTTGTTTTCTGTAAACATTGGCAACTAGCATTATACTTTGGAAAAGTGTACACTGAATTCTGAATTTTCTGGTATTTTCAAACAGAAAGAGGTTTCATATCTATATACAGAAAAATGTATTATTGTGTCTGACTGACAGTTTATTGTGTCTGCAATTGTTTTCTTCAGAACAATATATATTAAAGAATCAATTTTTAGGCTGGTACAATAGAAAGTGGCTGGTAGGCTGGTACAAAGAAAAGTGCCATGATTGATGGTCCAAGGTAGTCTGAAGAATTTAAAAATGGACATAAAGAATTCAAAGAAGACATGTAATACAATAAGTTAATAAATTTTTTTAGAATTGTTCTAGGGAAAGCCAGGAGAAGCAAATCAAAATTATCCTGTGATTAATTTCCAGTAAATTTATATTAAAAAAAGATGGATTTTGTTTCTCTAATGCAGCATCCATTTTAGCGGTTGAATTTATTTGTATTTAGGTTAATTTGCCCATACATAATCCCGTAAGAAAAATAGGTCATTCATGAAAAATTTGCAGGAAATTAGGCTAGAAAATTTCTTAAAGAGTTGAAATTTAGTAGCATACCGAAAGTTTTTTTTTGCATATTTTGGCTTAATCAAAATGGGACAGCTGTAAACTGGGGTCACCTTTTGCATCTGTAGTTGGTCAGTCTGCTTAGTAATAAAATACTTAATGGAAACAGATTGTTTCTCACAAGAATTTCACCTGTGATTTATTTCCTTCATCAGATGCCTTTTCTCATTTAGCTGTTCTAAATAGTACAAGAGATAATATAAATAAATTACAATTCTAAAATTTATTGCTCTAATCATGACACTGGTGTATGACAATACTGCATCTTATTTTGTATTATAAATTGCTGTGCCCAGGAGTTACAGAATAGAACAGTAGTGATGCCCTTAGTTTATAATTACGGCACTAATTTCATGTTACTGTTGCAGAATAGTTTTTGTCATAATTTCTTGTTTCTTTTTCATAAGCTTTTCTTCTTTTGATATTCTAAATCTACTTCCTTGTTAAAAGGACAGACAGGTTCTTTGGATAACTGCAGTTGTTGTTGGAGCAGAAAAGCAAGATTTGGCCTTTTGCTAGATGCAGCTAGGAGACCAGCACAAATTGTACGAATACAAACATTTCAAATATATAAAATTATGAAATTTTGAAGATTATGAGAACAATTCAAATGAAGATAAAATAAATAATGCAGATTTTATTATCTCAGAAGAGTCAGAGTAGATCTAAATTTTTACATTATTTAAGAAAATAAATCCATACTCATTGCTACAGTAAGACTTTCTCAAGATCAAGTGACACCTTAATTATTCCCAAGGAAATGTGACAGGCTCCATTAAAATTGCCTTATTGCTATTGGTTTTGTACAGATGTTACTCATATACTGGGATAGTAATTCTAAGATTAGACTGGAGAGATCACATAAATGAATGAATAAGGTGAGAGATCTTTTACTTAGTGTAGAAATTCAGTATGTAAATTAGTAACTTATTATAATGTTTGGGCTGTGTAGGAATGACAGTATTGAAGAAGAGAAAACATTTATATGTGATATAAAATTATTTTAATGAGAAAGTGTCATGGAAGATGGAAGAACTCCAGAAAAACAGCCAAGCTGAATAGGCAGACTAATGGAATGTAAAAATTCATTAGTAACAGATGAATTAAGAAGTAGTAAGCTGAGTTACTCTAAGACTTCCGAAGTGAATTAATTAAATTTATTATTGCCATATAGTCAGGTAGAATGATGAATACAGAGAGATATTTTCTTGAGAATAGAGATTAAAAAACTGCAACTATTTCATTTGGTCAGTAGATGAATAAAAATATTCTCTGGAGAAGTGTTAAAAATAATGATTGTTACACAGAAGGTAATGGAATTGTGCTGGTTGCTGCTTCTGGAAACACAAGAGGAAAGACAACTTTGAGAAATTCAAAAGCCACAAAATTCTACACTCCATAATTAATTAATTAAGTTTGTCTTTTCACATGTGTTCTTAACTTCTGGAATACAAGGCATCACTGATACTGAGGAGAATTACTCAGATGTAAAATACTGTCTTTATTTGCTTATTCTACCTGCCTTCTGTTCCAGGACAAATTCTGTCAGGTGCAGATAGACTGGCAGCTGTAAATAAGTGGCCTTTAGCAGACATGTTGTTGCTGTGTGGCTCCCTGTCAATTTGAAGTTGTATCTGAGTCTGTGTGTGCTTAACCATACATAGGAGGAATTGATAAATACACATTTAATGCACCATAAATGCCATTCCTTACAGGAAAGGAAGAACAAATAAAATGTATACTAGGTGGTCAATATGGGGGTGTTTAGCATGTGGTGTTTATTAGTAAACTACTAAGCAGTAGCTTTTCTTTTAAAAAAGTGTTTTAAAATGAAAGATTTTGGTTTGATTAGCTAGAAATTCAATTAATTTTCCTTGTACAAAAGGTAGTAATTTGATTTAATGGTTAAGAGTAGTGTTTATGTAGTCATTCTGCACTAAAGTAGTCATTTTGTGAATAGCAAAAAATTAAACATAGCTAAAGATGCAGAGGGATAATTAAGACCCAGTCCCAAGATAACAACCAAGTATTACCATCTTTTTATGTCATTTTGATAATAGTGGACACCAGGGTTTTTTGAAGTTTTCCCTCTGTTGTCTTATGTAGGATGTCACTTTATCAGAATAAGAGAGAAAAGATTGAGAGAGATTTGTAAAACACTGCTGGGCTTGAGTCTCATTTTTTTTTTGAGGTAATATCTTCCTCTGGATTAGTTAATTTTGATTCATAGTCTGAAAATTTTTCATGAAATTTCTTCTTCATTTTTTTAATGTGTCTGTGTTGCTTAGCTTGCATATTGATAGCTAAACTGATACCACTGAATTCATACCTTTATGGAGTGAAATTTCAGTGAAATAGTTTTCATAGGCTAATTTCTTTTTTTTAGCATCCTTGTAGGTGGTATAGAGTGTAAGGCTTTTTGAGGCATCAATTTTAGGCTAGTAATTAAAGCAGTTATTACTGTAAGCCATGTTACTAACCTTTTCAGACTCTGTAATGCAAAAAAACCCAACTCTATTCTTCAATGTAATTACAGTTATTTGATTTCTAAGATGGCCATTTTTACCTTTTCTGCTCTTTTTCTCTTGCTTGTAGAAAAATCTTCTGACATGCTATGATATTAATATCTTGGGAAAAAAAAGTGTTGCATTGCAGCCTGACTGTAAATCTAAGAGCTATTATTTTTTCAGTGCTAATATTGAATGTAGTGATCCATGTGGAATAAATACTTGCATATTGCCCAAAGTTCTTTTCCAAGCTGCATATAGTTCATAAGACACTTTTAGCCAAAGTACATCAGTTTTTTTTGTGTGTGTGAAATTTACCATTTCCAGGTTTTTAGGAATAAGAAATTCATTTAGTAAGGTTTTCCATCGATAACGCTGCTTGTGCATTTATATACTCAGAATCTTTTGAACACTAGACTATTTCATGTTGAATATAGTGGTGCTTGATTTCTACTCTGAACAGAAGTTGATGGAGCAAATGATGCAGCCACCACAGCACTCCAGTTCTGAGTTTATAGGCATTTACATGCCTAAATATGTGCTAAACTTTATTCTAGTATCTAGTCTTAAAGTCAGTGGTTGCTAGATTTAAAAAGTGTGAACATGTCCTTACAGGTATTAACTTAAAGCATAATTTAAATGCTGATCTTTGTTGATTTTGTTGTTTTAAATGAGGGAATCAAAGTTGTAAGTTCTATTGTTTGCAGTAGTTACTGTTTATTGTAAGTAACAATAATGTATGCTACAGGAAATATGCATGTGTAATTTTTCATATGTAATAAGTAGGGTAGAGGGAATAGGAATGACTCATTCTCCTATGAAATGATCAGGAATCAATCCTTTGGCTTTAAATAAAAGGAAAAAAAACAAGTGTGAGCTAACTAGTAGCTCATAAAAATTGGGAGAACTGTTCAGTGTAACATCTTGAGGCAATTAAAGAAATGACACATCTAGTACACAAAATTTGAATAAGCAGTAGAAAATATGGATCTCTCCATCCTGTTTTTAACTAGATACACTATATTGTGTTGCACACAAGGGAAAAATATCCATCTAATTTATAAAGCAGTAATTCATGCTGAGTGGATATGAGCAGTCATTCAGTGAACAATTGATTTTACAGAAACTGGGTTGGAAACTTGGCCATTCATTGCACTATATGCAATTAAGATTTGTATATAAAGTTCAATTTAAAGTGGCTGTTTTATTAGGAAAATATTTTCAAAGTGACACTAGACTATCTTAAGTCGGGAAGAGGTTCTATTAACAGTACCTACAAGTTAGTTGAAATATGAAATCAGTGTATGGGTGAAGTATATAGAAAAATAATTTTTAAAAATCACCAAATATTTTGACTTCCTGTGTTTAAATAATTTGTTAAGAACTATGAAAAATCTTTAAAAGCTTTGATATTTCCTGGAGTAAAAATGTGAAACATTTAATAAGTACTCTTTATAGTTATTATTTTGACATAATATCAAAGTCTCAAGGTTTCATAGTGTTAAAAAAAAAGAATTTTAGAAGAGTTTTGGTTTGAAGGGAGATTTCAAGAACATTTAGTTTAACCCCTCTGCAATGAGCAGGGCCATCTTCAACTAGATTAGGCTGCTCAGAGCTATGAAATTACATTAAATAAGTTGAATTTACTGGTCTGACTAGTACAGACCAGGAAGAACCTGAATCTGCGAGAGGAGATTTCCTCTTCACTTACCTATCTGATACTTTATTTTGGAATTAAAAAGTAGATTCTGTGGAGGAGAATACACAAGTCAAAAGTTTTGAATAAACATGGACTTAAATATTATAAGTTCTTCCATCATTAGCAGTTTGACAAAAGGAAGGAATTATTGCTACTGTAGCATGATTCATTTGTTAGTTTGAGGAACAAGGAGTAGTGGAGACCTATATGACTCACGATTTTAAGAAACAGATGCTTTAAATATAATTAAGTCATTGCCTCTCATATTTTCCATTCAGTTTCTGAGGGATGCTAAGAAAATACCAGCAGTAGAGATGAAGGTAGAGTTTAGACTGTCTGTGACTGTTTAAAATTTGGCAAGTGCTTTAGGAAAAGATGTCAAGATCATGGGCATCATGACATCTGATTACTTCTGTAGCTTACATATACATGTAGGCTACAGAAGTAATCAAACAAACTTACTAAACTGGCTTTTTGTGAGAGGAGGATGCCAAACTGAAGTTGATGTGTTTAATTAGTTTCAAATGAAAGAGCATATTAATATCAGAAGGTAAAATGAAAATAGCTGCTATTTAAAAAAGCTAATTAAGGTGTGGATCTCCTGAATTAGTTCCTCAGGACATTTTGACCCTGGGTGGTGCTGTCAATTTGAATGATTATTAGGATCTCAACGGTAGAAGCACAGGTTGTTCACTTTAGTAATAGGCAGCTCTTTTGCCTGTGGTCAAAAAGCAAATGATTTCAGTGGTGAAGTGTTTGAAGTCCTAGAGAAAACTAGTCAAAGTGTTTGTCAGCATACATCAGATCCAATGTTGTGGTGAGAGTTTATTTTGTGCTGTACAGGGGAAAAAATGTGAATAAGTTTTGGAAAGTTCTCTAATGAAATATTTTTAACTAGAAGCTACTTTTAAACTAGAAAAGCACTTATTTACATATATAGTGATTGTTGGATTAAACCAGTCATCACCTCAGATATTGCTGCTTATAATGGTTTTATTGATAGGATAACCTTAGAAATTGCGTTAGAGATGCTGGATCCTATGGACTTCATGTTGCTGGCAGGATTTTTTTCTTTAGTCTACTAGTACCAACTTTGGTGCATGTTGGACTCATGGAGGCTCTTGTCCTGATGCCATAAATAAGTTGCTGTGGTTCTGTCTGCCAGGGTCCAGCCAGCTGTTAAGGCTAAGCACACATCCTGCACAGGCAGAAGCACACACCATGCAGTACACACACTTAACTGATAACACAGAGGGAAAGCAGTTTCTGTATCAGCACCAGCCTAAGCCCAGAAACATGAACAGCATGGATAGCCAGCTGATGAGGGCTAGAGTTTGTTACTGCTCACATTCAGACTCATTCACAACATATGGGTTTTATACAAATTATTCTACCCAGAATTGTGTCTCAGTGCCTTACAGTTACTGTCAGTAAGAGCTACGGTTCCCCCAGACCTGCAGTCCTTCTGGAATGTCTCATCCAACAGAGGCTTCAGTTCAGTCTGGTGTTCTGTAGTAGATTTTGCACACACATACACATTAGACAGCATACTTACACAGAAAATAGTTGAGACTAGAGTTTAGCAAAACAGACAGTTTGTGGTGGTCAGGTAGTCAGGTACAACATTGTGCCAGGCAAGTGTACTGACCAGCCACTGGCTTACATGTGAGTGGCCACCCTTTTCTTTATGTTTTCCTTACCTAGAATCATAAAGTAGTTCAAGTCAGAAGGGGTATTTAGGGGTCTCCTAGTTCAATCCCTGTGGTCAGGGTTTCACTAGATTAGGCTGTCCAAAGCAGTATCCAATTTCACCTCATTTGCTTCCAAATATGGACGATACAGAACTTGTCCAGGCAACGTGTTCCACATAACTTTTGAGCCAGATAAGAGACAGCCCTAGCAGAGGGAATGTGTTCCTGGATCTGATGGTCACCAACATACACCAGCTAAGTGGGACATGAAGGTTGGAGGCAGCCTGAGTGGCAATGATCATGCATTGATGTAGTAGTCAATTTGTAGTCCGGAGGGATATGGATCAGGTATACAGTACTGTTCGGCCCCTGAACTTTAGGAAAGCAAACTTCCAGCTCTTCAAGAAGATAGTCAATAGGATCCCCTGGTACTCTGACCTCTGGGGCAAGGGGGCAGATCAGAGCTGGCAGGTCTTTAAGAAAATGTTCCATAGAGCACAAGAGGTAAAAATGCGCAGGAGCATGAAATAGGGCAAGAAAGGCAAAACACTGGCATGGCTGAGTAGGGACCTGCTTGTCAAACTAAAGGCAAAGAAACAAATCCACAGGGAGTGGAAACAAGGACAGGTAACCCGAGAAGAGCACAGAGGTGAAGGTTGTTTGTGCAAGGATGGGATGAGGAGGGCCAAGGAGAAGCTGGAACTGAACAAGGTACACTAAAAATAGCAGGAAGGGTTCCTACAGGTATGTTAACCAGAAAAAGAAAGTCCAAGAAGGTGTAAACCCCCTGATAAAAAATGCTGATAAACTGGTAACAACAGAGCAAGAGAAGGCTGAGGTACTCAACAACTTTTTTGCCTCTGTCTTCAATAACAGCCTCTCTTCCTATGCTTCTGGAGTCCCTCTGTAAGTAAAGATCAGGTCCATGTCCACCTGAAGAACCTGAATGTGCATAAGTCTATAGGACCTTATGAGATGCATCCCAGAGTCCTGAGAGAATTGGCTGATGTAGTTGCAAAGCCACAAATGATATGATGGTATGGAACAAAACCATACTCCAAAGAAATGAAATTTAATAATTGACAGTACATGAGGAAAGAGTTTCTGTTTCATGAGTTTCATGCTTTTTTGAATGAGACATTAGGCTGGTTGGTTAGAGCATGGTTCTCAGAATGGTAAGGTCATAGGTTCAATTCCTGCACGCAACATTCATTTCAGTTGGACTTGGTGATCCTTGATCATGCCATTTAGATATGTCAAAGAGCATCATAATGAAAATGGTAGAGCATGAGAAAAGGTATGTAAGAAATTCCTAAGGATTTTGTTCAAAAAATTACAGTAAATATATTTGAAATAAAGTATGGCCACATGTTAAATGAGTATGGAAATAGCTGTCTGCATTAAGAATGTATTTTAAAATCTGGACATTTAAGAATCCTAAACACGTACTGAAATTGTTGCATCTCTTTAAGAACTCTTGGAATAATTTTAAAAAACACTGAGAGGATATTCCTGTGCAAACTTTGGAGTAATTTCAGCTATTTTTTTTTTGCTTCTCTGAAGAGGTTACATTGCATGTATAGTCTCTGGAATAAAGTTACTCTGCACAATGATTCAGGTTGGAAGATAAGTCATCTATTCAACCTCATGCTCAAAACAGGTCAATTGTGAATCAGTTAATTTTGCTTATAATTGTGTACTGTATCTCTGCAACCTATTACCAAGATTTTTTTTTTCCTCATAATTAATTATTTTTCCTATATTTAGTTAAATCCCATTCCCTCCAACTTCCGTTTTTGGTGGTTGTCTCTCATTTTCCTGCTGTGCACCTCAGTAATCAGCCTGATTCTGTCTTCTCGGTAGCCGCCTCTTAGATATGGGACGGTTGCTCCTCATTCGTCTTAAACCTTCTTTTTTCCCAGGCTGAACAAGCCCAGCTGCCTCAGAATTTCTTCTTGGGAGTAGAGCTCTGGCTCTTGACATCTTGAGAACCTCCTGCTAAGCTTGCTACAGTTGATCAATGTCTCATATGGGGCTGGGCAATTAGGGATCCAAAGTTAGACACAGTATTACAGTGGTAGTCTAACAAGTGCTGAATGAAGGGGCATCCTTTTCCTCAGTCTTCTATTAGTTTCATGTTAATACAGCCCAGTATCCTGTTAGCCAGCTGTGCTTGGGAGCTCCAGCTAATTTTCAGGAGAGCTGCTATCCAGTGGGGCAGTGACAGATTGGTGCTCATTCAGGTGTCAGTCCACCCTAGGTGCAGGACTTTACATGTGTCTTGGCTGAATTTCACATCAGCCTGTTGGCCTAATTCTCCAGCATTTTAGATTCCTCTAAACAGCAGCCCTAGGCTGCCATCAGCAGTGGTTAAATGTATTGACTGCATTCTCCAAATTAGTATTGTCAGATTGATAAGGATTTTGTTTCCTCCTTCAGGTCATTAATAAGCAAGTTAAATCCCAGAGTAAAACCCTGAGGAAGACCACTTCCAACTGGTTTCAAACCAGTACAAATCATTGACCTCTACCCCTGTGAGTGTGGAGTGGTGTTCTCCAGACTACCATGGCTAGTACTATGTATTTTAGCACCTTTGTGTATACAATCTACATGGGAGTGATATTAGTGTGCCTTTCTGTCAAACTAATAATTCCTAATGCACTTGGAGCTGAGCTAGAAAACCCTTGAAAGGCTTCACAGCACTGTATGGACTTCATAATTCAGATCTCTCCATAGTGCACTGGAGAGGCAGATTTACTTGTAAATATATCATCAGATATTCAGCACACCAGCTCTGTTTTAGATACAGACACCTAGTTGGTTTATTCAGTCTCTCTTACTTCCACAATTTCACTGATTTTTCAGTTACTTTGCTATGAGTTTTAAAAGGAGTCTTAAAAAATTGTTTTTAAAAATCTAGGTTTCTGTTACTGTATTCTGACCGACTCTTTTGCATCAGTCATTATTTTAGTATGTAACTTAAATATATTAACTTGACTTTTATAACTTAATTTTAAACAGGATCATTCTTGTCTTCCCTCTTTTCTCCTCTTAATTTAATTGATTTTGTTATCTTTTTTTTCCCCCCTGCTCTTGGTCTTCCCTTTTATTTTTCTTCAAGCTTTTATTCTATGTAACTATGATTGGCTTCTTTTTGCTGGAATACACTTGATTTCTACAGCATTTAAAACAAACTGAAATACCTTCTAGTGTCTTTCATTGTTGCCTTTAAATGGATTTTGTAGTTAATCCATCAGAATTAATTATTTTTAAAGAACTTTGAGGCTTCTTAAAAGCAATATTTGATATTGCTTTGGTTCTGGTAATATTTAGAAAAATCACAAACCTTAATTGGTTATTAGTGACATTATAATTGATACTGTTAAGCAGCCCCTGGACCTTGAGCTCTCTCTTAATTAGAGGCAGTAGTGTCTCCTTCCCTTTGAGATTTCCTTATGAAAGTATTTTGCTTAATAATGCAGGGTTATCAGCTTTCAGTTGTCTTCTGAATGAAACCTCCCAAATGACACTATGAGTCTGTTTCTATTGTGTTTCCAGGATGGGCTGTTAGACACAGTGCCTTCACTTGTTCCTTTTCTTTCTTATACCTTTTGTTCATCCTATTTTTCTCCTTCACTGTCTTTAAATCTACTTGTAGTGCTTCTTTGTTCATTCAACTTATTTTTTCTCTTATTTATTGATTTGATCAGGTTGCAAACTTGTTCTTTCAGCAGTTTTGGCCCCTTTGGCCACATTTTTACAGCTCTTTTCTGGTTTATTCTAAAGTATTTTTTCCATCCTATGTTACAATTGGTTTTAGCCATTCACTTATCTCCCTTTGAGTATCTAAAGTTTCTCATTTTCCCTCACTTTTAACTGTAATACTTACGTGGTCTGCACTTTATTTTTTAGCAACATATGAAGGTTTCTAATTTACCATTTTTTAAAGTATTTTTTTCTTTCTTATATTTTGTCAATTTTCTAAACATTTTTGAGAAAGTTTTCATGTTCTTGTTTAAGGAAACACCTACTAACCATAAAGTCGTCACATTATTCATAAAATTTGTCATATTAATATAAATGTTCCAGCAAGAAGCATTTAGATTATTTATGCACAACCAGGGTGGTGGAATATAAATTTTCCATTATAGAGAAACATTAGAGAAAAGTAGAGTTGTTTGCTAGAATGATAAAAAAGAAATGCTGATAGTGGGATTACAATGTTGCATGACATACAAGAACAGACAATTTTCATGTGTAAGATAATTGAAGACAAAAAAAATTTCAAATGAAGAAGAAAAAAGGAAGAAGAAGACAAGTTGAAGCCTAAGAAATTCAGTAGGAATAAAATTTATAGTTAGAGATAAATAGCAGGAGTAGACCCTTGAAAACCTTTTAGATCAAGAGGAGTAAGAATCCGAGGTAAACCTATATATTTTTTGTGATATATTAAAATGCAGTAATTTAGAATATATTGTATGGCATATTATTTTGTTTGTAGCTAGATAATATCTGAACATATACAGAATTTCTTTGCTGGTGTTTAATTTTCTTCACTCTCCAGAATTTCTTTGATGGATATTGAATTATTTAATCCTACAACAGATGCTCTCCACGAAATATTCTATTCTAAGCATTTTAAATAAATAATATAATATTCTTTTCCCATTTTGTCTTAATTAAAAATATATGTAATGTTTTCAATTAAATGAATGATGTATATTGCATTTATGCTGTCTTTAGTAGAGCTGTGCAGATGAAAATTCTTGATGGCTCTGTCAGGTAGACAGGTTGATATGGCCAGGCTTTTGGTCATCCAGGGGCATACTTGGTAATGTCCAAACTACCTTAACAGGTTGGAGACTAGTATCTGTTAAATTCAGTGGAAATTACACACCTAAATGCTTTCAATATATGAGGAAATACTGGTGGGTAGTTTCCTACCTCTCAGCATAGTAAAGATTTACAACCCTTTGACAATACATTTCTATTTCTTTTGTTCTAAACCTTTAGTTAATTGCAGAGGTGTTTAATCCTTGGTGTATGTGCTTTGGTGTGATGTGTTTATTGGTGTATACTTATAAATTGTTGTATGCTTTTGAAAGGCTGGATGAATAATAAGATTATTCTCTTTCTGTTTTCTTTTTTTTAATAATCCAGATATGGCAAAAGTTACAAATAACTTCAAATTACTCTACCTGTAGTTGACATCCTCCATTTTAGTCAGCTTTCCTAAGACCTAAGGGGAAGAAAGGGAGCTTTAGCCAGCATAATACTATTAAACCAGAGCTGGCTGCTGAAGAAGGTTGGGAAGTAGACTGCAGAGTTTTCAGGGTTACATTTTTCCTCTGGCTACACTTGAAATTTGCCTTCAAATCCATAGAGCAATTCAGCTTTTTTCTTATTGTTGTTTTTTGGGATATTTTTCCTCCCATGTCATTGATAATTACAAAATGATAACAAATGTCATAGAGAAGAATACTCTGGAAGTAGTGTAGGAAGTAGGATACTCTGGAAGTAGTCTAGTTCATAGGAGGCTGGGAAAAATATGAAGTATTAATGAAGTAGAAAATGGTTACAAAGCAGGGCTGCTGCTGGTGTAATTTTGTGTAAGCAAACAGTAGATGATTGCTGAGTGAAGGAATGAAATGTGAAGGGCACAAGAGAGGTTGAATTTCTTGGAAGGTAGAAAAGGAAGTAATTTTAAATTGGACTTCAACAGCCTGAAAGGCTGAATTGGACATGATAGATTTATAAGTATTGTGACATTGGTATGTACTATTGTGAACTTGTCAAATGAAAAGTCTGGAAGTCCTGGGGGTACAGTTCATCCTAGCTTGAGTAAAGAAATCCTTTTACATTCCTGCAGAATAAATGGAATTGAGATAGTGGTGTGCCCATGCAGTATATTTTAGGTATTGATAGTTTAAATTGTGCAAGAGGGTGTTTTAGTAGAAAGCATAATTTCATATTTTGAAATACGTGGTATAACACATGAATATTTAGTATAGCACTTAGTTTGCTAAAAATGGGCATACGCTTATCATGAATACCTTCAGAGCATATATGAAATAAATTATGTGAGAATTTAACATCCCATTTTATATTAATTGTTAAGGTAAGATTAAGAGACTATAATTAATAGTAACAATTTAACTTAATCCTTTTATTACCTGGTACATAGAGAAAAACATAGCTGATTACTTCTAATTTAATTATGTTTGTTGCTTTACTATAGTGAGACTAACTCTAAATGGTTCAGGTTTTTTATTTGGCATGGTTATTGGGCACTTTGCATTTAATTGAAAGTGATAATTCTGACTTTATTTTTATCCCCCTTATATTCCATTTAAGTGTTGGATATTTAGGAATAGATGATTCCATAACCAGTTTCTGTGTCCTATGAAATCATTCCACCATTATGCCTAAGGTGTGTTTTAGCTGTATTTAGTAGACTTCAGACCGTAGCTGACTTTCTCTGGTATTGTAAAATATTCAGCTGTATGTTTTTAAGTTTAGCTGACATTCACACTAGAGACAAAACCAAAAAGAAGTTATAGACATTAACAGCACATAGTAAAATTTCATAGAAAAAAATAAGAATGTATGACAAGATTCTGCCCTCAAAAGTTATTCTCAACAGCCATCTGATGGACTCTGAGTTGTGCTCACTTGCTAAATGACAAAACTGTAAACTCTTTGACCTGTAAAGTGTAGTATATGAATGCTGAAAGGCTTTCTTTATAGAGTCTAGGTCTGCTCTGTAAGAAATGTGTATAGATGAAGACACCAGCACTGATTTTGATGTACTTTTCTGATAAAAGCATTATGGCTGTTTGGAGAACAGTGTGAAATTGTCATTAACGTGGATAACAAACAATGTGTACATAAGGGTGAGGCAGATGGGGTTGTTTTCTACTTATCTAAACTGTAATGTTAAAAAGAACATCAGCTATTTTAGCATCAGGAATAGGCCATCTGCCCAAATTACATGCCCTTCCAGCTTTATCTAACTCCCATATTATTATTTTCATTGGAATGTTGTTATATTATTTCTGCTTTTTGTTTCCTTGAGAGACGCTTAATTTCGTTACCTGATCAGCTTTACAACTAGGTTTTTCTCAAAAAATGCCAGGTCTTTTTTTAATAATTGTATTTATCTATTCAAATATTTTGCCTCCAAGTATTATGTTTCACTGATAAATTTTTTTAGTAACTCAGATAACATCTGTCCTTACTGGGAGATGTTGGAAATGATGTGACAGTCTGGCAACAATAGTAGCAGGAAATAAGCAAAGAACCCACAGGGAGCATGGAAGGGAACAGAGAATTTGTATCAAGGCAAAGAAAAGGGCTATGGGAAAAAGGGTTTAAAAATAATTGAAGCTGAGAGATAGAAAGATAAGCGAGAGACATTTGTAAAAAGGTTTTTTTTTAGCTGAAAGAGGAATTTAATTTGTAGTTTTCAGCTTTTTCTGAAGGAAGGAAGGAATGACTTAATAAAAGATTTGGTTGCTTTGAAGGTACTTCAATGTATCTGCAGCTTTATCTCTCTGAGAATATTGTAGTTGAGTAGGTAGATGTACAACATGTTTATTTAAAGTTTTTCTTGATTGTTCAAAAGAACAAGTCTTTTAAACATGATGTCCAATTGGTTTAGCCTTCTATCTCTTTTTGGTCACACCAGCTGCAGAAATGAAATACTACTTAATGTAGCCAAAAAAATAATATAACTATAGTCAGTTGCACACCATAGGGTCTGTTTTCATTATTCATTACTAGTTTTACTGTATGCCTATGTTATTTACAAAGGCTGCTTGTATTTTGTCTCAGAATACTGAGGTGCAGCTAAACATGGACAGAATATAGTTTGGTACTTCTTTTCACACTGCCCTATAATGGAAACATTGAAGACGTAACTCCTTTAGAATTTTTATTGAAGGTGAAGTGAATAGCTCAAGTCTCAGTTTCAAAGCACAGTTCTGACTAGACAGGTTATGATTGTGTATTTTAACATTCCAATCATGCAAAGCTTGCCAAGTTTCAGTAATATATTGAATTTATCCATATAAATGAGTAATTCAATTCTCTTGTTAGATATCTAACTTATATAGTTGTCCTATGCAGAAATGAAGTTTGGTGTTTTTTTCCTTTAATTTTCACAAACTTTGTCATCTATCTTCATTTTTGTTCTCTGTCTTGATTTTGTGTTTACTGAGTGTTTAGATTATCCTTCTCTTGTTTAGATAATCCTTCTCTTTTTTGTTGTTGCTGTTTAGCATTTTCCCTGAGTATCTATGTAGTCTTTTCCTGAGAAAATTGGTTCCAATTATTTCCAATGGTATTAAAGGAAAACCTATTCAAATTAGACATTTAGAACCTCAGTCAACTGACCTACCAAAACACTAGTTTGGAAGGTCAACCTGTATTTCAGAAAGATGTCGGGTTTTTTTCCTAGCAGGTAATCCCAGATTTTTTTTTACTCTGGATATGTTTCTAGTCATCTGTTTTCTAACTTCTACAAAAGCTGCATGCAATTGTTATTATTTTTTAAAGTATGTTTTCAAATCTTTAGCATGAGATGAAATTTCAGTCCTTTTGGCTCTTTTGGGTTGTGTTCAATGGCTGTCTCCTCTATTCCATTTAGCTATTTCCTTCAAAATGTCTTCTGAAGTTTTAATAATGAACTTTTCATACTTAGTGTATACTTTCTTCCATGTAAAATTTCTTGTTTTGTCAGTGCCACACATCCACCCTATTCAGTTCAATATAAGAATTATTTTTTTCCTTATGTCTGACACAGTGTTGCTTTTCAATTTTTTTTCCTCTCAACTCTTCTAGAATGGTCTGGTATGTGAACTTATTTTCTGTAGTAGCAACATTTTTCAGAAGAGTCTCTTCTGGCTTCAGATAAAAAGGGATATCTTATAAGATTATTGTTGATCGTTGTGTCTTACTGGCCAGCACAACATTAAGGGAAGAATCCCAATTTCTATTTTAAGTTATCTTGAGGACATTACTTCAGGATACACAAGCAGAATAAGATTATTAGAGAATTTTGGAAGTGGAAATTTCCTTTTATGATATAAATCAACATATTTTTTTCGAATCTCTTATCTTGGTTTTATGGGTACTTTTTGGAGTTATGATTTCACAGCATTTTAGCTAAACTAGAAACTGAAATGTTCCTATGTAAGATAGCATTTGACTTTTTTAGCTGATGAAATATTGCAATTTATTTTTTAAAACGGCAGCAAATTTTTTTACCAAAAAGTAAATGCTTTATCTTTTTATTAATAAAACATTATCTTTCAGTCTAGTAACTGATAGAAAAAAATAATATAAATTAATTTTTTTCTCAGTATTATATTGTGGGTATTTCCTAGCCAGATATTTTAAATACTTATGTTTGCCTTCTCTCTTTTATTAGTGGTACATTTCAGAATGAGGTTTGCTGTCAAATGCCAAAGAAAAATTAATCTATTTCTACTCTTCTGGTTTGAATAACCAGTAACTACGGCTTTTAATGCATTAAGGCATTTTAATGCATTCCTTAGAGAAAACTATGAAATAAATGGAAGCACAAGTGTGTAACAATACTTTTCTGTTTCTGAGGAAATTAAATATAATTCCTTATCAATTTCTTCCTCCATTAAGAGAGTGAACATCCCAATTAATGAAATACATGAACATTTTAGCCCTATGCCTTGTGTAGAAAAAATCACCTTCGTATAAATGAGATTATGAAAAAGCATACTTCAACACAACTGAGTTATTTCTATGACTTTTAAGAGATTTTACTTTGCTGAAAAAACCGCTGTTAACTGCTGTTACTTTTTTTTTTTTTTTGCATGTTTGTGCAAAAATTCAAGTTAATACACATTATGCTATTAAAGCTACAAGGTGGATTTATTACTTCCTAGGGACTTCAGGCCTATGTAGGATATCTGTAGAAGGAATAGCTGTCCATTTTTATATACAGCTGCACAAGAATTCCACTGCTCATCTGTTGCTTGTGTGGGGATTTTAACATAAAGAATGTCTTTGGTCATGGAAAATGGCTAATACCATGGAGATGTTTCTGTGAAGAGATCAAAGATGTTATGTTTTTCTGGATGGTGGTTCACAGTACTACCATGGAAAGCATTGCCATGTATTCTAGAAGAGACTACTTTTGTCTAGTAATAAAATTATGTAATACAGATATAATGAAATAAAGATCTGCAGGCTCACAAAGAGAACAGAAGTATTTCACACAGATACATAAAAGTGTATAAAATAAAAGGATCAAAGAACTATTCATTAACCAATATCCATGCTGAAATACAATTTAAGTGGGTTTTAGTGGCCTCATCTCCAACATTCCTTTTGCCTTTATAATGCTCGTAGAGTAAATAAAATTTGATAAAAAACTATCGCTAAACTTACATTTCTGTTAGAAACATTGTACAGCCTAAAATCAGCAAAAATATCATTTGTGCTCAGATTAGCATTTTCAGGAGAGAGGAGAATATGTAAAGAGATATTTTATCAGACTTTAGGTTGTGTTTGTTATTGTCAGACAAGAACTCCCAGAAAGGTGAGGTGTTTTCTTTAGAAACAAACAAGACAAAAAGTATTTTGATTTTAATCAAAAATGTATTTTCTCATTAAAAAAAATTCACATACTCACTGTGTCTACTCTACAGAATTTGTCCATTTCATTACACCATATGTCAATCCTAGTATATCTGTTCACTGCAAAAACTCGTGGCTATTTTGTGTAATACAGCACAGGAGGAGGTATTGCTCAGTTCCACTACTTTTATATAATAATTTAAAAAAAATACAGAAAATGTTCTTGGCTACTTCCACTGTATTCCAGACTTAAAAGTCCCATGAAAGTTCTAGAATATGAAGTTAATTTTATTTGGTTGGTAGAATACCCTTAGAAGCCAGTTAATTAAAATTCTTCTCTCATACTGAATCATATATATTCCATTTGTTGGCAGCAACAAAGTCTGGCCATCTAGTTCCTAAGAGAAATATGTTTTTCTTGTTGCCTTTTTATTCAGCACAAATACAGTCATGTGCTTTTTATTTCAGAAAGTAAGTTGATATACTGACACAATTATGACATATTTGTTGGTACACCTATTACAGTTGCTTTTACTTCCATTGCTGTGCTTTTTTCTTTGCCCATGTCCCAAAGAGTGATTAGAGGAGGATAAAGCTCATTGAGTGAAAAGGATTGTTTCTTCAGGTAATTCCTTAGATAGCTGTGTCCAATGCCACAGTTCATATCTTGAGAGATGCAGCTGTAGAGATATATCACAGATATGATTCCCAAAAGAGCACCGAGGGCGGCAAGGAATCCTATTATGTTGTTCTTTTCATAGCCTTTCACTTCTAAGTCCAGTCCTTTTGTGGTTACATTGACGCATTGTTTCCTATTCTGAGAATAGATAGTGGGGATGTCTATACAAATTTTGTATTCAGTTGATGGATTTAGATGTGTAAGATTATATACCTTTATATCAGATGGTATTCGAGCACTCTGTGCAGCCCGGGAGTCTTCAGCTTTCGGAAAGGCTGTCCATCTGACACTGGACTTCAGAATTTTAGAACTTGCTTTCCATGAAACCAAAACAGAATTAGATTTTATGTCTTTTATTTTAATATTTACAGATCCATTGTGTTCCTGAGGGAAAGAGCCGTCCACTTTAATCATGACTGACTTTAGGTCTGCTCCAACTAAATTTGTTGCTATACACGTGTATAAGCCACTTTCTCTTTGTGTTACATCACTTATGTCTAATGTTCCTTCAGAATGAATGTAGTATTTATCAGAGATAGTATTAGGCAAAAGTTTGTGTCCTGATGGTGTTATCCAGTAGATTTCAGGTTCTGGTTCTGCTGTTGCTCTGCAATGCAAAGAAATATGGCTGCCAGCTTTTAAATCCAATGTAGATGGAAAACTTTCAGGAGCTATCAGAGGAAGACAGATTTCCATCATTTCCCGAAAGTGTACCTGTCTCACATTCTGACCTTGGAATTCAGGAGGGTCTACACAAAACAGAGACTCTGGCTCCATGAACCGAATGTTTGTTTTGTTCATGTTAATCCAGCGGATGACACAGTCACACCTAATGGGATTGCTGTGGATGCTGACTTCTTTGAGGTTAGGCAGGGATTCCACTGTACTGCGGTACAGCGCGCTCAGTGCGTTGCTGTTGAGCATCAGCGATTCCAGCTTGGGAAGTCTGTAGAATGCATTGGGGTGAATGTATGATAATCTGGGGTTATTAGTTGCTTCTATTTTTCTTAAATCTGGCAAATTGTCAACAGCAAGACTATCTATAGAAATCAGTTCAGGCATGTTATTAATTCCTAACTCTTTTAGGTGCAACATATTGCTAAAATCTCCTCGTCGTATTCTGTTAATGGGATTCTTATTTAGATCCAGAAATTTAAGATTTGTAGCCTTTTGAAGAGCAATGTGGGGCACTCTAACAAATCTGTTGTCATAAAAGGAAATGCTTTCTAAGTTGTCAAGGCCAGCCAAAGCATTATCTGGTATTTCAGTGAGATTTATACCTGCTAAAACTAGGCTGCGCAGATTGCTAAGAGGCTTGAAGTTCATGTCTTCAATTCTGATTATTGGATTTTCTCCAATCATGAGAATTTCAAGATTAGGAGTAGCTTCAAACCACTTTCTGTTGATCACTTGCAAACCATTTGAATTGAGATGAAGTCTGAGAAGATTATTGAGGCCTATGAAAGCTCCTGGTGCAATCACAGAAAGCAGATTATGATTAATATAAAGCTCTTGTAAATTGTTGAGTCCAGAGAGACATTCTTCAGGGAGCTCAGTAAGTTTGTTTTCTTCAAGGTACACTGACAGTAACTGTGGTATCTTTCTAAGATTAATACTGGTCACTGAGGATAAATTGTTCTGAGATAAATCTAGGCCAGTTAAATTCACTGGGAAGTCTACTGAGTGTTCAATTTTTGCAATATTATTAGTTTGTAGAAGTAGAACTTGTGTGTCAGCAGGCAGTATGGCTGGAAAATGAAAAAGGCCTAAATCATTACAGTCCACTGTTGGAGCTTCCATGTAGACAGACCTGGGGGTGAACCATGGTCTGATTTCACATATACATGACTCCGGGCAGTCTGCTTTTCTTCCTGCGGCTTGTAGTAGAGTAGTGGTAACTAGACCAAGCAGTAAATTAATTTTGAGTTGCAGGTCCTTCATCTTAGCCCAAATGTTCAGGAAGGTAACAGACCCTTTAGTGCTCCACAATTATAGTCTTAGAATTCAGTATGACCTGGTCAATTAATACAGCACAATCTTGCATTTATCAAATGACGATCGTGAAGGACTTCCTTCCTGAGGATGTGATAAATTTGTAACCAACTTGTCCAGTAGTAAGAAGCATTTTGTGGAAATGAAGGTCACTTTGTCCTTGATGACATAAAATTGATGAGCTTTGTGAAGATGAAGTATGTATAGATGGTCATAGGAGATTAAAC
The DNA here is from genome assembly GCF_051311805.1 of Agelaius phoeniceus. NCBI lineage: Eukaryota > Metazoa > Chordata > Aves > Passeriformes > Icteridae > Agelaius > Agelaius phoeniceus. The sequence continues at coordinate 46,729,032 of NC_135269.1, read as the reverse complement.
AATTCATTTATTTAGCAGTATTAACTTCAAATCCCATGATTGATTAGTGTTTGCAGGAACGACAAGATGACCTAAAATACAAGAAGAGGAAATAATTAGTCTAAAAAGCTATAAAGTTATAAATTAATTTAGCCATCTTTTGCTCTCTACTGTTAATTATTGCAAGTAAGAAAGGAAAATGATTGTGGTGTCTGGAGTATTATAGTGGTATCCAGATAGCATAAATTAAGTTAATATAGTAATATGTCTTTAGACTTTTAGCTTGTTATACAGCCAGGGGAGTATTGTTCTACAGAAACCTGAAGATCCACAGAGTACAAAGTAAAACATATCAGTGTGATTTTTGCTACATATTTTATCCTCCTTTAAAATATTCTCTTTTCTCTTTCAGTTATCTCTAGAAGCAGACTAATTTCTGTTGGCTTTGAAAATGTAAACACAGAAAAATCCTACAGAGCATGAATACTTAACTTTTTTACATAAAGTTTGTAACTATAAAGAATGTAATTTATCTATAATGGAAGGGAAATGGAATGGTTAGATTAATGCATATTCCTAATGACATTCTTAGGCAAGCCTGTGAGATATTTATACAGAAATATATGAAACTGAAAATCCCCAGGTTTTATAATTTTTAATACTTTTTGTAGCTGCTGTCTAGAAAGAAAACTTTTTTTCTTTTCTTTAAAGTGTTATTTAGAAGGAAATATGTACCCTATAATTAATAGCTTGTCATTCTTGGCAAATTCAGGCTAATCACTGACTTTCTTATTTTGACTTGAATAACCTCAATTGCAAGGAGTATTAGAAAAAAGTGTCTTCAGAGTGATAAGGGAAGAAAAAATTACACTAGCGATTGCTTCTTTTCCCTGTAGCTCTGCAAGAATCTGAAGTCTGTAGACTGTCTTCAGGTTGCAAATGATAGTAAGGACTGAAACCTTGTGGCATCCAATGCCACTTGTGGCATCAAATGTGTGCTTTCCAGATTTTTGCTATGTACTTTCTTTTTGTGAAGTAAAACAAATTTAACTTTGAGTGTACGTTTTGTTCCAATGCATGTAATACAAAAGCTTCTGTGTTTTCTTATATAAAGTAGTACACATTCACTGCTTAATTTATTTCAGAATATAGACTTTACACTTTACCCAGACTTTGTTTCTGAAGACTGTTGTGCAATACACATTTATGCCCTTTCTCCCCCTGCCTTTAGTGCTAAAATTCACATTGACATTGTTTACAAACCTTAAGATCAATGCTTAATTGACATTGATAAATAACTCTGAAGGGGTTGCTGGTATAGATAGACAGAATTGCAAAAGTTAAGTGTCAAGCATTTGGATTTATGTGTCCTTTCCAAGCCCAGGAGGATTTGGCATAGTGACCACCCATGCATTCCATAACAGTGTAGGGGAAAGGTGTTGGACTGTGTAAAGTAATATGAGCATTGGGGCAACTTGAAGTACATTTGGCAAATCTTTGAGGTGGTTCTTTGTGTTATGTGCATTTAAGGACATTTCATATTTTATTTCAACATGTAAGTTTATTAATAGAGTGAACAGACAATGTGTGAGATAAACATACAGAAAACATTCTGCTGTTTAGAGGATCAAGAGTATGTTTTTATGCACATGGCCCAGTTTATACCAAAATACTAAGACATACTTACTGAAATAGTAAAAATATAATCTGTTCCTTTGTTCTGGGAAATGAGGTGAGCTTGAGGCTTGCAGAAAAATAAAGGTTTGTGTTGAAAAGTTAATGCCTGCAACTTGCTCTTAATTTTGCCACCAGGAAGCAAGGTGATGCACCTAAGTTTAATAAAATCTTAGTAGAAATCCTTGTATGCCAAATGCATAGATGTAATTTCCTGTGTAAGGGGATGGCCACGTGGCGGAGAATTTTTTGGTCATGTTCTTCCTAAATACTCTCGAAGCACATTTTGTGCTGATTATTTTATTTTCAATTGGATTAGATATTAAAAATGTATTTCTAGCATGAAAAATACAAAATGTATGTTTCAAATGATTGAAAGATCATTGAAAATCTTACCTGAATTGTAAATTGAGATTCAAAAGACTACTACTGCAGATGTCTTATCTCAGCCTTTTGATCCCAATGTGATGCTCAGAGACTTCTGCTCAGTAGAGATACTTGTGAAAGCATTCTGGGGAAGCATAGCAATACAGCTGACCTGATTTTCTGTCCCTCCCTGGAAATTTGTATTGGTCACCATGAAACATAAAATATGGATCAACATGGAGTTTTCATGGGTGTCCCAGACACCGGAGATGCTGTACCATTTAAAGTACATAAACTATATTTTTGTATACTTTTGAGCCAACATGCTCCTGTATTTGCATTTATACACCTGATTTTATGTTCTAGTTTCTGTGGGATTCTCAAACCAAAAGTAAGGACACCAGTGGATATTTCCATGTCGTATATATCAGATAGGGTTTCTGCAAAAGGCAGCAGAAAAAAGAAGAGCTGAGATCCAGGTTGAAATTCTGCTTCGTTATGATTTAATCTGATGTCCTTCCTCTTTCTGGTGAATGCTTTAGGTAATAAGTCACCAGCTCAAGCTCATATGGTGTTCTAGCATAAATCTTTCTTATTTCTTTGGTTAAAGTGCTTCTGTCTTGTGTAAAATATTCACTTAGGCTGAGTGGCTTGAATAACAGATTGTAGAATAATTTTGACACTTCCAGCCTGCAGCCATCATTCCAAATTACACTGTTTCAATGGAAAAAGATTTTTTTGTTTAAATAGTGGCATATCTGTGTATTTTTTATATAAAAAATTATTTGTTTTTAACTGTCATTCAAGGTGTGGTATAAAATAATGTTTCTATTAGAATGGGCATCCATGGTGGTTTATGACATCATACAATCATAGAATAGGATGTGTCAAGTTGGAAGGGACCCATAAGGATCACCTGCTTCTGTCAGGACAACCTGAAACTAAATCCTATGACAGTAGTACTCTTCACATGACAGAGTACATAAAAAAGTGATACATTACAACAGCAAAAATTGTATATAATGCTTGGAGTGGCAAAATTTTTTTTTTGGTCTTTTGTTTATAGCAATATTATAATGTAACTCCAATATGCATCTTGACTAACAATAGAAGAAAAAATGGATTGCTGGTGTAAGTTTTCCAGTCCCACTGGAAAACTTACAGTGATTCCCAGTGATCAAAGCCCAGAATCAAGTTAAGCATAACTGCTTAACTGGTTGCAGTGATTATGTGTGTCTGTATGTACGTAACTAATTTCCAACCTCAAGATGCCTTTTCATTTTGAAGTGAAAAGTGAGCTGTCATTCACTGTAACAAAATAACCTCATATAAATTGTACTCAGCAGCATAAACTGTATCTGAAGTTCAGTTTCCTTGAAGAATCTGGTGTCACAGAGATAAGTGTTTGTATTGGAAAAAAAAGCACTTCATGTTACTTTCAACTTCTGGAACGCATTGATTCCTTTTCTTCATTAATGTACTAGTAATAGTAAATACTGAATAAAATTGAATGTAAGTGCTCTAATTAGCAGTGATTTTCAGAGTTTTTTTTAATGTGTTCTGGTGCTTTAAAGTTGAGTGCTTTGTACCATCTAGAGTTTTATGTGAAAGTTCAGTAATTTGAATGTCCAGTTTTATAAGAAGGGCACAGAGAAGCTGAAAGTTATTTTTCTGTTTGTTTGAGTAGTGTTTAAACTAACTGAGGTTTACACATAAAAGTTTCTGTGCCAAGAATTAATTTTCTTTCTCGTTTTAAAAAAGAAGTTTTTTCAAATAATGCAAGTATGTCAGCATTAACTCTTAGTTAGTGGATTTTGGTGACCTCTAAAGATTATTGATGTGATGTTCTAAGCAATTCTTAAAACTTGTACTATTCTTAGGACTTTCTCAGAGTAGAGAAGCTTGTACAGGTAAGGCTCCACAGCAGATTACCACCAGTAAGCTGAGGTGCAGGATGGATGTTTCCACACAAGCAGCAAGAAGAACTGTGCATCATAGTTTTGGAGTCTTTGATGTAATTCTTTACCCAGCTGCACTTATAAATCTTTGTGGGTACTCTGATTGTACTTGTATTTCCTCATCCAGATGAAATAGTACGGTTTGCTTCCTAATGTCTGCAAATAAAAAGGCTAAATATTTTATATCTAACAAATTAGTATTCCTCATTAGTGCTTCAGGATTTTTGTTATTGTTTTGTGCACTAGAACTTATGTACTAAAACTGCTTCAATCTATGTGAACAGATTATCTGTTTTTTTCTGGATGTTCATCCCTGTTGCCGTCCCTACTTGGTGTCTTACTAAACATGGTGTGTCTCTTCCTTTTAAGGTATTATCTCTTGCTTTTAGAAAAATGTACTTTGGTGTGTGTGACTTTTTGCAGTCTAATTATTTCTTGTGGAAACAATGATTATGTCTTAATTAGGTTTCTCTGATTTACCGCTATTGACAGCTGGAGACTTGATTTACAAGAGGGTATCACCGTTATTTGAGCTGGAAAAGACATTCAGTGAAAATGAATAAACTGAGCTACATTTGTCATCACTGGAGCAACAGACAGCTAAGAACAGAGTCAGAGTGAGCAGAAAGGAAAAGAAACACGTCAGATTTTGGCAATCATTCTTTTCCACTTCAGCAGTTAGAGAGACAGTGATAAAACCTAAAAATGCAGCAGTTACAGTGCAATGTGCCCTGCTGGCAATAAGGCAAACAGTGCACTTCACAAGGACCAATTTAGGGGTGGCAAGCATTTTGAAAACACAGCTGTTCATACAAAGCTACCTTTCAAACACATCAACTCAGAGAGCACTTCTCAGTTCTTGTCATTATAACCACTTTGAGCAGTTCTATGGACAGAAATCTGGAAATGTCACTAACCAAAAATTGGGTGTGAGACATACCATAACTTACTTGGTTTTAGTTATGGCACACAGAGTTTTTTTGGGTTTTCTAAATGTTGGTTATGAATATATATAGACTGAAGTTCGAACATTTAATATCTTTCTGATGATTTTATAAAGCTTTTTTTCTTTGTTTCATGGCCAAAACAAACAAAAAATGCTTCCTTGGGGATTTTCTTATTGCACTACAATTAATAAAAAGATGCAACATCTTATATATTTGACATATTTCATTAAGGCACAAAAAGTTAGTATTGTAGGTATAATAGATTTTCATAACAGAATTGGTGTTGAAATGATATTTATGGAAGTAAGCTATACTAGCTGATCTGAGAGGATTCCTGAAAATTATATAGGCAGTGTAAAAATGGAAAACATTTCTGTTAGCCTGTGCAGACTTGCTTTCATTCCACTCTCTGGAGCACTCTCTGGTGTTTCATTCTGTTTCTCTTTACAAAAGAGAATATGCTCACTGTAATATGCTCTTAATATTTTATATTCCTACGTGTAGCTAAGATATAGCCTCACATTGAAAGACAAATGAGGATTTTCTAGAAATTTTGTGTTTCTGAGGTGTTCTTGAGAGTGTCAAATGTCTTAAGTTGAAAATCTCAAAAGTGAGTACCTGAAATATCTGGACATTTGTGAAAAATTTGGGTAGGGACCTTGACTAATTTTAGAAACCCTCTTTACTTTTTTTCTAATGTTTGATTTTTAGAACTTCAGACTGGCCCTGAAGAGCATTACATGCAAGATGTAAAAGAAATGGTAAAGCTGGTATTCAACCCTAGAAGCAATTGAACTGTCTGAATAACTATTTCAGCGTATCTGTTTATATTTATTTTGTGAACTTGTTACAACTCCTTTTAATTTTTCTCCTTAAGTGGAATAAATTTGCTTGAGGGAAAGCCACAGTCTTGGAATGTTTAGTATGCCTGTGAAACAGGACATCTTCTCATACCTTAGACCGTTACAAGAATGACAAGGTTTTGTAAATAATGATTTTTTTTTTTTTTATATCATAATTTGAGGTGACTTTAATTGCAAATACTGATAGGGTCAGAAAAACATTATGAACAGCTACATTTACATGAGCTTTAACCTTTGTCTCTCACTAACTGAGTCTGGCTTCCTATTCATTGTTCTTGTTTATAGTCTCTTAGTGGAGTTTAGCAGATATAAGAGGAATTATCACCACACACAATTCATTCAGATCTTACTATAGTTCTCATTCCTGTATCAATCAAAAATTACATTCCGGTATTTTGAAAAATATTGCAATATATTGAATCTTACAGCTTAGAAAACACAGTATTCAAAGTAGATGTGATGAAAGCAGAAGGTTAAATGAAATCCAAAGGAATAGGTGTATATATATAAATTTATTGTATATGCCATTCTAGAATAACTTTTCAATGGATATAAATGAAAATTCACTAAAATATTTTTTAAAAAATGGAGGATAGAAAAATATTAGTATGTTTACTAGCCTGTTTTAAATGGGATTACCATCACTGACCATGGGATGGCAGTCAACTTTGGGAGTACCTGTGTGTACAGTAAGATGTTTGTCAATCCAATTCAAAAAGCTTAATAGAAATTGTATTTTTGTTACCATTGTTAATATGGTGTCAGCACCATCATTTTACATTGGAGCTAAAGCAGTGGATCAGGACCATCACCTTGTGTGTTCACTTGCTGCTAAACAAAACCCTGATCTTTACTCCATGGAGCTTAAAAATGAAATGCAAGATAAGGAACAACTGATAATACAGATGGATAAGAGAAAAAAGTCAGTGTGGCAATTTCTGAATATCCTTGGGTTTATTCTTCTCCTTTAGCAGTAGTCTACTAGTTTACTATCACGATCCTGCATTACTTTTCTAGTCTTTAATTTTAGATTTTCCTTCTATTGTTCTGTCTCTCATGTGCTTTTAACTTTTAATCATACACTACCTAGCCATTGAATACGTCTCTTGTTTCCACAAATGTCACAGCAAAAGGTGATGAAAAGTTACTTTGATCTCACAAAGGAATTAATCATTTCAGTAATTACAGTTAACACCTATTTTTTTACTTCTCTTAATTTAAAGTGCACAAAATAATTTTTTTTTTGGTGAGTGGAGGTTTTAGAAAATTATATTTATATGATGAGAATGAATTTCAATGAGAGCCACACATTTTTTACCATTTGTATTTTAACTTGTCATTTGCGATTTGAGGTGACTTTAATCTACAAATACAGGTAGGGTCAGAAAAACATTATGGTCATCTACATTTACATGAGATTTTTAATATGGCTTTACAAATGTTCCAATTTGTAATATGGCTTTACAAATCCTCTTGCAATATATTCAATGCTTGTCCATTAAACTATGCATAATTTTATTTACTTGGATCAAGAAAAAACAACTAAAAAGAACCTGAACTGATTTTAATTTTATTTCTTCTTCCTCAATCAGATATTGCATGTATAATTCTGATGTTTTTATATAGAGATGTATCACATTGCGAGTATTACATATATATTTTCTAGTTGTCAGAGAAAACAGACTAAAATGTTACCATAACTCTTCAAAATACTTAGATCCTTGGTATCCTTGTTGTAGATCTTAGCCTTCGACAGATTTCACTGTGTGACTTATTTATCATTGCCATTATTGAGCAATTATGTACAAAAATGATGGCTGTAACTTAGGAAAGTAATATGTTAGTTTAATTTAGATTTATTCGTACATGTTCAGCTTCCTTTTGACAGTTGTCATGTTAGCAGTGGAGAAGCACATATTGGCAGTTACCTAGGCACATACTTGGCAAGAGAGCAGTCACGTTCTGGATGTGGGTGCATGTACCCAGCTACCAGATGCTTCTAGCAGATGGCCAGAACTAAAGATTTCAGACCAGTTTTGGCTTGATTTTCTAGAAAGCTACCATACAGATTCTGCAAGTCTGTAGTACATTTGACTAGTAAAAAAGCCTAGCCAAAATCCAGCAAAGCTACTGGCAAAATCTGCATATGTTTTTCTTCTGGGTCTCTCAAAATGTAAATATTAAAAATGCCTAAACCATAGAAATAGGTGTGTTCAGATATCTGTAATAAAGGCAGAATAAAGTCAGAAGCAGGTAGTGGCTATACTTAGCACATGCTATTTTCCTTGGGAATTGATTTGTCTTTTTTTTTTTCTTTTTTTCCTTTTTTTTCCTTTTTCTATCATGGGGAAAAAGTTCACTGTAATAAATTAGCATAATTATAAACATGGTAACTTTAGGAGTTATAATTTCTATTCTATAATTTGTCAATAACAGAAATTTAGGCTTGGAAGACCTAAATTACTTTAAATTGTCAGTCTTTAATGGCAGCCTCTGAATATTTAGTGAATTTACCTTTTATTTTATTGGTAAATTTATGGTTTGTCTGGGACATAGTCACGTCAAGGTAAATCATCTTATAATAATAATATTAAAAAATGTCCACTGTGCATTGTATTGAATATCAACTGTAATAATCCAAAAATTTAAATGGGTTTAATGAATGCACCTATATCAGCAACATTCTGCTACAATCACATCCAGTAATTGATGTATATTTAGAACATATTACATGAATTTTGCTTTGAGATACATGACAGAAAAGCATTTATTGCTTATAATTATAGTAAACAAAAATTAAAAACCAAAAAATGGTTTATTTTTTTAGCAGCCAGTAGTGGATGAGATATCTATTATGAATATTCCTTCCAAATTAGGCTGACTTGCTTTTTTATAATTGTGACTACATTGGGTGATTACTTTCATTCAGAGCCACCTGGGGAAACAGGTTCACAATATATTTTCAATAAGAAATAATATTTTTTGAATTTTTTTGGTAATTTTTGTAGTGCTTTTGTAATTTTTTAATATTTTTTGTAATTTTTTGGTTTTTGTATTTTTTTTTGCTTGAGACAGTGTATAGAAATGGATAACTAAGAAATAATACTTCAGGATGCAAGAACTGACCATGTATAAACCAGAATATTATTGTAAAGATCAGGAAATAAAAGTTCTCTTTTCTGCTGTGTTTTATAACAGTTGGAGTAATCTAGGCATACTCATAACTCACAGAGATACTGTCATGTACTGTTTTGATTGCAGAAAGTATTAGGATTTTTATTTAGCTTTAATTACAGTTTTTGCTCAACTGAGCATGTAATTAATAATATTACATGTTATGTTTTTTTTCATGTGATTCTCAAAACTAATGTTATATTTAGACCTCAAATTATGGGTTTTTTTGGCTTTTATAACCTATTTGTTTGCTCTAATCCACACTATGTGTTTACCAGGGTTCACTTTTTATTTTCCCAGAAATACATACATAAAAATGATGATATAATATTCTCAAGATTTTCTTTTTAAAATAAGACCAGAAGAAAGAGATAAACAGCAATACTTACAGTTAAGAATAATATTCCTTCTCCTTCCTAGTGTATGTCACTACAGCAAAATAATCTTATAGTTCCTGGAACATTAACTGAATCCTCTTTCAAGTGTTTTTGTTTCCTTTCAGAATTGGAAGTTTATTTAAACCCATTGATCTCACTCCATTATTTCCCAATGTATAACTCTTCTGGTGTTTTGCTGTTATTTTAAAATATTCTTTTAAATTTTGTCTGAAGTGAAAGATTGACTCAATTCCTTAATGTTAGATGATTTGGCTCATTAGCATTGAACAGGATTACTTCAGCTATGAAACTTACATTATCTAGCCACATCTTGATTTTGTATTTCTTTCTTAGCTTTCCAGAATCTATTATCTTTGCATTCCCTTTCTGAATTTTGGATGCCAAATTTGACATCAACAGAAAATCTGACACTCTGATCTTCCAAAGAATTTTGACCAGTGTTTATTGTTCAAGAATTCATACCAATCAACCAGATTGCAATCACTGTAATCAAAAGTTTGCATTAGATTTTCCATGCATCCTTTCTCTTGCATTTTTTTGTGATTCCTGCTTATGATTCCAAGACTTTGGATAGACATATCTGCTGTATAGAGAGTGCTTATATAGAGGCATGTAGGAACACTACCTCACACCTTATGATCAGAACGATGGAGATGCATAGATATATTTGTGCAATAAAATGCCTCTTGCTATGGAAAATTGCTCTTCAGGCTCAAGAAAAGGCAAGTTTGAATTAAGGTACTGAAAAGATGCTATTAGTGGGGATTATTGAACAGCTTTCTTTACCATGCATATTAAAGTGGGACAGATAAACCATTTCAAACTATCCTCTTAAAGATTGGATTGGATTCCAAAGAAGGCATAATTTTGTAATGATGTTATGCCAAGTCAACCCACATCGTTATTCTAAGGCATTTTTTTAAGCCTGACATCAGCTTTTGTGCTTTCAGATAATGGCATGGTTGTCTTTTTCAGCTGTAAAACAACTTGAATAAGTAAAGATGGATCTTACAATAGTGTGATATTTCAACGATGTAAAATGACAGGTTATGCTTTTGGAGTCTAGTTGTAATTTCTGATTCAAAGGTGGAAGTCATCCGAGTGATTATCAGAAGTAAGGAGAAAGACATAGTATGCTTGATTACTCATAGAGGGACCACTGGCGCCAGAATGCCTGCGAAACAAAAATTATGACCCCAGCAGATGCCAAAAATCATGTTAGCTTATTGGCTACAGGTAAGAACCCTCATGAAATGCTGTATATGGCTGATCACTGAGGTCAATACAACAAATTGAAATTAGGGCAGAATCAGTTGGTATGAGGAAAATGATAATAAATATTCTGAAAGAGGATGAAGGTGCTTCCTCTGTAAAACAGTTTTAGATTTGCTGACCACAGAGGAGAAAGAGCTGTTAGTTCTTTGTACAAATATTTAGTACAGTGACAAATCATTTACAGCTAGATGACGAGTAGTTATATTTATTGAATAAACATGGAGTAGTTTTTCTTCCTGTGTGTGCATTATAATTCTAGAAAAGTACGTCAACTATGAGGGGCCTTATGAAGATTAATTGCTGGTGGTCTTTGTTGAATTAATAAATAGTTCTCCCCAGTTAACTAGGAGTATGTATGGAAACTAACTGGAACTAATTGAAAGTACATACTGTCACGTATGGAAAATAATTAAAAGTATATATAGAGAAAACAGTGTGGGCAAACATAATGAAAGAGTACTTAGTGTCCTAGGTAAATTGTTTGGAGGCATAGAAAATACATAGGAAATCTCTCTCTAGATGCATGCTGAAGGTGATGACTTAGGTATCGTTTTTGAATCCTACATGCAATATGCAGTATTTAAAACTATATATGCTGCTATAGTTGAGAAGAAAAATACACATATACCATGGAAGAGTTTAAAGCAGTGGATACAGATATTTGGAAGGGCGTATTGACTTAACTTGTCTTTCCTTAGCTAGTATGGTAAAACCAGGCAGACTGCATCCCTATAGTGTTTGACTGACTGTCTGGACAAAAAAGATTAAGATGTGGAGGTGTTTCTCTAAAAATATTAATGGGTCTTCTGTGTTGCAGCAGTGCATAACAGGTAGTGCACATACTTTGAAAATAATTCACTTGATGGAGTTAGCTGATGCAGCACACAAACCAATACCAATTAAAAAGAATTGAGGATTAATATAGTTAATCATAATATAAACAGGTAAATGAGGATAATCCAGCTTTGGTGTGTGACTTTGTTCTGCCAGTGCTTATACATGTGAACTAAATATATAGTTTAGTTCTCTTGTAGTATAATTATCCTTCCTTCAGGCAATAGTTGTCTCCTTGTTTGATATTATAATGATATATAAACCACCTGTCTGTCTCCTTGAAAATGACTTTGTGTCCTCTGTTAATGAGCTAGGAAATGTCACCTCAAGTTGCTTTAACATTCCTAGTACAAAGAAAATAAAACATGGAAAGGATTTGAAGATCAAAATCCATAGCAGTCCTTAGGTTTGTTTAAGTATGCTTTAAACTGTCCTTATCATCCTATCCTGTTGCATGTGGGAAATGCAAATTTTGAAAGTAAATCCAGATTTGGAAAATGGAATGCAGAACACTGGCTTTTCTAATTCCTATATTTTCAAACCTTGACCAATCAGGTTCACTTTCCATTACTGGTTGTGGAGAATAATTCTGATGTATTTCTGAAATTTCAGTTCTGAATCTCTGGTAATCCAGTAATCTGCAGCTGGTTAAAGGTTGAGATTATCCTGGGATTAAATGAATAGGCAAAGTATCACATATGAATGGCTGAGAACTTGAAAAGTCCTGAAAACATTCCCTTGAAGGTGAAGCATGTTTTTTTCTGTCTCTTGATATTCATGAGCAATTATGTGAGCAACATCCAGGGAAGATGAAATAGCATTTGAAACTTATAGAAGTAATGAGTAGAAAGTCGAGCAGTTATGAGGTGGAATAGCTTTGTTTGGCAGTCCTTCAGGAGCAGGCTTTTAGGACTTGCATTTCAAGCAGTAAGGAAAATACCCTGAAGGCCATAAAAATGTTTTTGGCTTGAAAATCGGGTTTTAGTTTCATTATAATTCCCAGATTGCTGTTAAAAATTAGAATTGAATGTAAATTGATAAGATATAAAGAATTTTGCTACTTAGTTGCCTTTTTTCTACAAGTACTTATTTTTCAAGCCTCAATTTTAAAAACATTTAAAATATTTTTTTATTGGAACAAAAATACTTAAGATTTATTGAGATATGTTCTCTCCAAAGTCAGGCTGTCTCAATCCTTTTTAATATCCTTGAAATTTATATCATCTGGACGCAGAAAACTGATATTCACTAGCCTAATGTTTTAATGAAAGATGGCATTTCCACTGCAGGTGGAGACATAGATACTCAGTAACAAACCACTATAATTAGCTCGAAAGAAATAAAAATGGAAAATTACAATTACATGTTCACAAAGGTAAGGCAAGGCTTGATATGCCTTTGAACATTGTTGTGTAGTGATCTGCACCAGTCCAAAAATTTTTAGCAGGTTATGTTCTTAGTAGCTTGATCTATTACCAAACCCTTTTTTATCAAGGGAACTCATGCTTTGAAGTAAATTTTTGTTCTGTTGACAGTTAGCAAAACATCTGAATGTTTCTCCAGGATTAGATATCCTTTTCCTTATCATGACTGTCCAGGACAATAACCTAATAAGATGGTACCAAGGACGTTCTGGTTATAGCTAATGCTCAATGTTTGTGAATTAAAGGCTAATTATTAGCTATGCTTAATTGATAAGCATTCATAGTTGTTTTTTTCTTAGGCTGAATGATCTCATTTTAATGCTGCGTAGCTACCAAACTAACAACTAAGGAAATGGTAAAATGAAGATGCCTTGATAAGCTTTCTTTTCTTTCTGGTCTTTCTGGTTTTCCAAGTTATTTTCAGGGTTTTAATTCTTTCAGGAATTGCTATTAGACTTCCCCTATGTCAGAGAAGTAAGAATTCTATTCTGTTAAAGCAGAAATGCTGCTATTAATGTCCCCAAATACTTCCCATATATAAACTCAATTTCTAGAACTGTTAAGGGGAAGGAGGCAGCATTTCTCTCCACTGAATTTGTAATAGAATGTAAAAGAAACTTACAGTAAACTATTTTTGATGAATGGGAAGGCTTGTTTTGATTTATTTTGTTTTACTCTATAAAGTAGTAGATTATACGCAAATGTGATCCTTGAAATCCAATGGAAAGATAAATCAGCACATTCCAGTGAAAAAAAATCTTTCTGGTTCATTTGCTTAATTGTGAAATAGCATATTTTTCAAGCTGTTATTAAGGTTTGAAATGATTAGCCTTCATTAGTTTGGTAATTAGTTTAGGCAGATTGTTTTGGAACAGGCTCATTCCTATCTTACTGCTATTGAGTCTGTAATACTTTTGTTATGAAAGTCGCTCTCGGTGAATTTTTCACCATGGTTTTAATTGCTTTCTCTTTTAAAAATAATAATAGCTAAGCAGCATGAAACAGAATTTGTTTCACTGGAAGAAAAATCCTTACTTCCAGAGGCTACCCGTGCTAGTTTGATATTTTAATGTTTACAAGTGTTAGGCTTCCATTCTGCATGTCAGAGATAGAACTTCCTGGGGTTACAAAACCATACCGGACAGATACAGGCAATTCTTTGGGTCTATCAGGCAACATACACCTAATGCAACAGTTCCAATAGCCTTTATTATGTATCTTTTTTAATTTAAATATTCAAAATTATTAGCATCAGATTTCAGTGATTTCTGTCTGATGTGACAATATTCATGGGGGAACTGACATTTGCTGCAAAACTGCATCTATTTCTTCATAAAGTAAGCATTGTCAGTAGAGTTAAAAATAAAATTTCAATGTCTGGCTGCAGGAAAGGAGGATACAGACAGAGCATTCAGCAGTATGGGCATGTGTCAGAATCCAGCTGAGGTTAATTGTGGTCTCATTTAATTTTGTGCCTGCAAAATATTTGTAATACTTATTGACTGGAAATCAACTTAAAGTAGTTCCATGCCTTTCACATCCTGATTTGGGGGATGCTGTTATGTACCATTCTTTATATTCATAGTCTTCCTGCCAGCCAGGTTCAGAGTTTAAAAGAAATATATTTGGCTAAAAAAAATTGTCTAAGTATTCAGAATGACTATGATTTTCTTTAATAGATATTTTTTTAATTTGATCATCTCAGTTGCACCTTATGTTTGTAAAATATTACATTTAATTGTTGATTTATGCTGAAAGGATTAGGTACCAACAGGTTTTGTCTGCTAGAGGCAGATGGGAGAGTAAGATGAGGGCAATGAGAAGGGTTGGGTTTTTTTTTCATACTTTCCATTCTCTTAGTCACCATCCTTGGAAGTTAACGGAGTTGGAAGTTAAACCAAATTGATGTTAATTCTAATTCTGCTCCATGCGGTGATTTCCAGCACTTCTCATAAAAGGAAAAAATTTAAACATTCATTGCTTTGTCCTTTGAGGGCTTTTTTTCCACTCAGACTAAGGCTCTCTTCCTAATGGCTGTTTGGGGACCCATGTGGTAAGAATTAGACTTCTCAGTCCTTTAGGCCTAAAAGAGATGAATGAAACCAGCATTCACAATGCCATCACCTGTTACGAGAGCTCAGTGTTTACCACGCATAATCTGAACAGTCTCAAATTCTAAGCCAAGCTCCATGTCTCTTTGGGTTATTGATGTTTCCTACTTTCTGCAGAGTGCTGTCATGTGTACTAGATTCCATTTACCACTTCTTGGTTACAGTAGTTAACTGTATGTTTTTTTAACACTTTTTCTTTTTTCCATGTAACCAGTCTGAAAAATACACAATAATTCATATTTTTTATTTGATATGCTGAGTTTGCTGTTACCTCTGTGTAATAATTTATGTTAGAGGTACTTTAAAAGCAAATGACTCACTTTTCATAAACTGTTGCTTATGAACTTTGTTGAATCCAAGCCAGAATATGCTTTACAGCTGAACAATTTCAAGTAATAGACTCAGAATTCATTTTGCACAGCTTTTTGTGTGAACACAGATTTATTCCTGCAAACAAATTTGAAAAGCAGAAAAAAAAAGCAAATATGATTCAGAATGTCTGGATTCTGAATGCAATGTAACTTTTGCAAAAATGCTTAGCAATTTTTTAGACTTTTTATTTCTATGTAATAGACATAAATTCTAAATATACCAGGAATACTTCTAGAACTACTTGCAAACTATTTACTGTCTTCTTAGGTGCAAAGAATTTGAACAGAATTATCCAGTGCAGTGTTTTCTTTCTGCTACAGGATGCTTTTTATGCCACTTAGGAAACTCCATTAATTCCTGAGGGCTCAATTGTGTCTGGTTAGGCAGAGATTGTAGAATTGTGTGGTGATGAGCTTCATTTTCTAAGATAACCACATGGACATAGAGTGCCTCTGGGGCTTAGGCTTGTACAGTCACAAAAACCTTATCTTTCTGAGATAACCACATTGACCTACAATGCCTCTGGCTGTGGAAATGGTGGATTTGAGGACAGGAACTTCAAAAAGGAGGTCTCAAATCTCATTAATGGTATGGAAAGCAAAAATCATCACAATCATCACAGCTATATATACCATAAGATTTCTGACTGCTCTTTCCTCTCTGCCTTCTGTCAGAGATCTAGTCAACAACCAGGTCAAATTTGCATCAGTTTGTTTCTAGTGTTAAAAATAAAAATGAATTTCTGTAAACCAAAGCATATCATAATACAGAACCTACTCTGCGATGTTTCATTGATAAGAAAAGTATTGCATAGACAAATCATCAGGAGGATTCATTATAGACACAAAATTGTTGCTCTCTCGTCTTGAAACAACAAGCCTGTGGCCCTGACATTTAATCAGAGCAAGAATGGCAGTTATTGGATCTCACATTCACTGAGTCTCAAATTAAGGTGACTTAATTATTAAGGCAAATAAACTGCAAAATACTATTTTTTTAACATATTTTTCTTTTATTAGTTTCTGTGCTTGTGCTTTCACATGAAGGTGTGCTTTGGGACTTTAACCGTAGAGCGACTTTAAAAAAATTTCTTTCTGTCCCTTTATCAGGTATATTTAATATACTTATTTTATCTGTTTATCTACCTAGACCAATATAAGACAAACCAAATGCAGAATTTTGTTTAAAAATAAAGAGAATTATTTTTAGACTTATACCAATAATAGCTTAGTATTGGTTTCTCTTGAAAGTGTCCTTAGAGCCAGTATTGTTTATATAAGACCTAAAGTAACAGATGGAGAGCTAGCAGTGACTCAAATGCTTACATGCAGATAGATTGTACAACATGAAACCTCTGTGATGTTGAGTGGCTTTGCAATTCTCTACCCAGTGTACCTAAATGTAATGAAGTGTTTGTAAATTCTCATAAGTTGATGGAAGACTTGATGCACTCAAATAACTAATCTGAATATTTCTTGGTAGAAATTAAATTTTATGTAGTATTTGACTCTACTTTTACTTGTAATAGAGGTATAGATTACAGTTTATTGGTATTTACATCCTTGATAATTGTTTTGCATCTCACTATAAAAAACAAGGTTGAATACATGCATAGCATATTAGAATTGCCATTAAGCAAATGATTCCA